>NC_139545.1:50609158-51314165 GCF_965153285.1 Podarcis tiliguerta | reverse complement strand
GATAATCAGCGCATAAGAGTGGGGAGTGGTTTTGAAACAAGTGCTATACTGTATATAAAGAGTGAGGGGTGTGAGTTGAGCGCCACACCCCTTATTTCCATCATCCCTGTGTTGTCAGGATGACACCCACAGATTATCCACAAAACTGTTGTTGGCTGGGCTGGGCTATTACATGCCAAGGTTCACGAGCATGTCTGAAATTGACCTGCAGTCTTTGTTTTAAATCCAGATCCGTGCAGGAGTTGGGAAAAGAATTCTGCACATGGGCAGGAGAAACGCTCTTTTTTATTACTCCCCAGTCACAGGGCTGGACTCCAGCCTTCAGGACAGGTTCGGAGGCTCCTACTCAAAAGGAATTTCCAGCTGCAAAAGCAACACCTGCAGCAGCAATGCCAAACTCTGCAGGAAACCACTGTTTAACACAGCTAAAGTGGTATATAAAAAAAATAATATATGAACTCCTCGGAAGCACGTCAGCCTGGTTTTGCAGGAAACGATGCAGCCCCAAAGTCTCTCTCGCATACTGCTGTGTATGCAGATTAACTAAAGTTACTTCCCGCAACGCCCAAAAGAGAAACCTTAAGTAAATATAACAGACAATAACATACACACACATATATAAATGCAGATTTAAAATGTAAAAAGGGGGGGCTGGTCCAAGCCAGAACTTTCCCCCAACTTTAGAACACTTGTTGTGATCACTCTGTGCTAAGCAAAAGACACTCTGTATATGCACATGGGCACCCACTAAAAAAATATATTTCATCAGAATTTTCAGAATTGAACCTTGAACATCTGGATAGGGACTAAGAGGTTCCAGAGCAAACAAAGTTACTCATATTTTAAAATCCTGCTTTCATAGGATGAAAAAATCATGGATGCAACCTTTATAAGGTTTTAGACAGGACTTTGGAAGCTTGTGCCACCGATCGCTATAGTTTTGCAGCTCTCGGACTCGATCTCAGCCACCATCACTGACTTAGCATTTCATAACCCAGAAGGTCACTGGATTATGGTGAATCGGGGGAGGGCTGGGTGGATGATCGCGGAATATCTGGCAAGCTTTTTTCGGAGCGGCGCGCGTTAAGAAGACGACGCTTGTCTTAGGAGCCAACAACACGAAACAGGAAACGCGAGACGCGGAGAGGAGAGGAGAAAAAAAGTTTTCAGAAGGTGGAGTCCCAACAAACTTCGCTCGATCCCGCAGCACTAAAAATAAAATAAAATAAAGTCGTCCCCCCCCCAAAAAAAAACCACACACACACAACCTAAACCAACCACCCCTCCATCAAAGCACATTGTGACATGGGTGACAGAGGAAGGATATTAAGGCTCTACCCCTCCATGAAAAGCTGCAATAAATAAAATAAACCTTGCCTTTTTTCGTTTCTGCAAGAAGTCGAGGGAAGTTCTTATGAGGTCGTCCTCGCTTCCGTGGGCTCCATATCCGATGCCTTTTTTCCCGATGCCAAACTTGGAGAGGAGGCGGAGGAAAATTGGCTGAGATGGGGGGGGCCCACTCCGCACACCAGGATGGGGAGGGAGGGGGCGCCGGATCGGGACCTCTTTCGCCTCCAAGCCCCCTCAGAGGTCCACGGCAGCTGAACACCCCACCCCAGGAAAAGAAGGAAATCCAGAATTTGAGTGCTTTCCCCAGCTGCAAACTCCTGATGCAATCCGTCCGTGCGCACCTCTTCGCGGAAAGGGGAGGAAAAACTCCGCCGCAACAAGTTTCCTGCTTGCACGCAAAGAAAAGAAAACGAATCACGGAGGAGAAGGTGGAGGGGTTCAATAGGCCCCCCTGGATCAAGCCCGGGTGGGTGCAAAAACAAAACCAAACAGAAAAGATGCGAGGATTGAATAGCCAAGCGCCTGGAAACTTTTCGCTCTCTCGGGTTCGTCCTGCACAGCTGCAGAGCACAGCTCTCGGCAAAGGGCTCGGGGACAAAAGCTACAGGAAGAGATGACGGCAAAGGCGCTCGCAGCCAATAGGAGCCCGGGAAGGCTTCTGCGGGGTCGGCGCTTTTCGGATCCGGGCGCTGGACCCTTTCCCACCTCTTCTTCTTTCTTTTTGCAAGCTCTCCGGAGGGAGATCTCGTTGCTCAGGTGGTTCCCGCTCAGGGCTAGAGCCAGTCCTGGGAGCGCGCGATTCTCTTTGTGGGCCCCCCTCTAAAAGCTGTAGATCTGTGATAATTGAAAGATTAATATAAAAACCTGTTGAAGGGAAGGAGGCAAGTCCGTGCTTGAAAGCTTTGGAAAACAAGTGTATATAGGATTGTTGAACATTAGTGTATTTGTTTTGTTTTGTTTTGTTTGTGTTAATAAAAACAAAACAAAAAAACCTGTAGATATTTTTATTATTTCAATCATCATAACAATTTTATTATTTAATACTACAACATCTGCCTGGGTTTCTGCAGCTTCTGGGCGGCTTATAACAAAATACAGAGGGAAAAGGGGGGAAATAAAATATAAATCAATAAACATAATTGTCATCAAACATTAAAAGCTTCCCTAAACAGGGCTGCCTTCAAATTATTATTATTATTATTATTATTATTATTATTATTATTATTATTATTATTATTTCTACCCCTCCCATCTGGCTGGGTCTCCCCAGCCACTCTGGGCAGCTTCCAACAAAAGATTAAAAATACATTAAAACATCAGAACATCAGTCATTAAAAACTTCCCTGAGCAGGACTGCCTTCAGATGTCTTCTAAAAGTCAGATAGTTGTTTATTTCCTTGACATCTGATGGGAGGGTGTTCCACAGGGTGGGAGCCACCACCGAGAAGGCCCTCTGTCTGGTTCCCTGTAACCTCACTTCTCACAAAGAGGGAACCGTCAGATGGCCCTCGGAGCTGGACCTCAGTGTCCGGGCAGAACGATGGGGGTGGAGACACTACTTCAGGTATATAGGGCCAAGATGCCATTTAGGGCTTTAAAGGTCAGCACCAATACTTTGAATTGTGCTCAGAAATGTACCGGGAGCCAATGTAGATATCGTAGAATCATATATTGGTAGAGTTGGAAGGGACCACAAGGGTCATTTAGGGACCTTTTTGTGCAACGTATGCTTTAAACAACAACGATCATAGCTAATAAATCCAAATCTTATTTATTTATTTGCATTTGTGTCTCGCCTTTTACCTCCAAGGACCTCAAGGCGGCAGCACACACTGTTCTCCCACTCCCCATTTTGTCCTCCACAACAACCCTGTGAGGTAGGGTTAGGCTGAGAACAAGTGAGGGTTATCCTAGGTCACTCAATGAGCTTCATTCCGGCCTAGTGATGTTTGGGAATTCTGGTCTCCTAGCTCAACACTTCTCCACACCGGCTCTCTTAAATGCTGTGGATGTAGGTGAGTTAATCAGGATTGAAATATAATAATAATAATATAATGATAATTTATTATTTATACCCTGCCCATCTGGCTGGGTTTCCCCAGCCACTCTGGGCGGCTTCCAAAAGAATATTAAAATACTGTGATACATCAAACATTAAAAGCTTCCCTAAACAGGGCTGCCTTCAGATGTCTTCTAAAAGTCTGGTAGTTGTTGTTCTCTTCTGACATCTGGTGGGAGGGCGTTCCACAGGGTGGGTGCCACTACCGAGAAGGCCCTCTGCCTGGTTCCCTGGAACTTGGCTTCTCGCAGTGAGGGAACCGCCAGAAGGCCCTCGAAGCTGGACCTCAGTGTCCGGGCAGAACGATGGAGGTGGAGACGCTCCTTCAGGCATACTGGACCGAGGCCGTTTAGGGCTTTCAAGGTCAGCACCAACACTTTGAATTGTGCTCGGAAACGTACTGGGAGCCAATGTAGGTCTTTCAAGACCGGTGTTATATGGTCTCGGCGGCCGCTCCCAGTCACCGGTCTGGCTGCTGCATTCTGGATTAGTTGTAGTTTCCGGGTCACCTTCAAAGGTAGCCCCACGGAGTTAGATGGCTTTCACTAAGAGACAGTGAAAGAGGCTTAGACAAATTCATGGGGTTTAAAGGCTATCGCTAGCCGCTAACCGTGATGGCTGGACTGTTTCTTCAAGGTGGGAGGAGGTAATTATTCTGAATTCCATTTGCTGGAAGCCACAAGTGAGAGTTCTGCTGCACTCAGGCGCTGCTTGCAGACTTTGCACAGGTATCTGGTTGGCTGCTGTGAAAAGAGGATCCAGCAGGGCTTTTCTTATACCTGAAGGAGAGTCTCCACCCCCATCGTTCTGCCCGGACACTGAGGTCCAGCGTGAGGGCCTTCTGAAAGACACACACTGTCTGTGGATGATGGGATTTGTAGTCCGGAACATCTGAAACATCTGGTGATTCCCTCGCTGCAAGAAGCCAAGTTACAGGGAACCAGGCAGAGGGCCTTCTCGGTAGTGGCACCCACCCTGTGGAACACCCTTCCACCAGATGTCAAAGAGAAGAACAACTACCAGACTTTCAGAAGACATCTGAAGGCAACCCTCTTTAGGGAAGCTTTTAATGTTTAACGGACCACTGTATTTTAATACTTTGTTGGAAGCCGCCCAGGGAGACCCAGCCAACTGGGCGGGGTATAAATAAATTATTATTATTATTATTATTATTATTATTATTATTATTATTATTATTATTATTTTATTCTCTGCATGGCTACTCAAAAGTAGGAGACTTTTGGAACGCCCAAGCTTAAGAGCATCTGATCATGTGAAACAAAACCTCTTGTTTGTCTTCTCAACAAAAGCAGACACTTGGTGAAATTGGTAAAAAAACCATTGTTTTAAGATTTGTAACCTTTAATAAATTTACAAAAGTATGGACATTCACGCAGAACATTCACAGGGGAAATCAGAGCTCTGTTATAACATTACACTACGTACAGAGTCGGAACCAGTGGCATAGCGTGGGTTGTCAGCACCCGGGGCAAGGCAAGTAATTTGCGTCCCCTAACCCGGGGCAAGGCAAGTAATTTGCGCCCCCCCCCCGCGCTGCATTGTCCCTCCCCCAGATAGTCCCTCGCTCTCTCTCCGCACCACACGCCTGGCACCCTCCCCTCCACAGTGGGCGGCGACCCAGCGGCTCGGATCGGATTCGCACAGCCAGCACTGCAGTGAGAGAGAGTGAGTGAGCCAGGTAGGGGCAGAGAGCTGCGAGTGCGAGCGCCCCCCCAGATGTTGCGCCCGGTGCCGCCGGCCCCCCCTGCACCCCCCATGCTACGCCACTGGTCGGAACAGTTTCTTTTGAGCTCTTCCAAATTATTCCTTTGATCGCAGCTTTTTGCAACCTGGAAGTAAGCATTATCGCTTAATTTTGCGGCTCACACGACTGTTACAGGCACAGGGCGGGGGGAGGGAACAGAACAGGCTGCTGTAGCTTTTGGTGAGCTGGCCATTCCAGATACAGGATCCTGTGCCTTTAATGAAGAGGCTTTTCTTTTCTGCAGGAAGTGTTCTGTCCCAGCCCAGCAAGGTTCCTGCCCCTGTCAGCTACATCTGGCCAAATATTGCACAGCCGCGGTGGTGGGACTTGGGACTTATTCTTTCATACTGAGATTTCGCTGCTTGAAAATTCAGACGAGGGTCCAGGAAGATCCTTGCTCCCAGAGGCCCCTCCCCTCCCGGTGCCTCTGGCCTTAGAGGAAGCACAACTCGCGTTTCCTGCAGCTCCTTCAGAATGGCTTTTCCGGTATTGTTTGGGGTCTGCGTTTAGTGGTGCGAATGCCACGTATATGGAGGCAACTGGTGGTTGGCCGCAATACACTCTGCCTTGCTCCACCTGGTCTTTTGGGAAGTAGCAACAATGCTGTAAACACACAGCTGGGTTGCAAGAAGCTTTTGGTCCCCTCCTGCCTCTGCGGGGGGGGGGGGGCGGCGGATGGCAGCATTGGGCCATATTACTGGGGCTTAGCAAAATCTATTATTATTAACATGGACCACTTATGGAGAACAAGAAGTACAGCGGTACCTCTGGTTGCGAACGGGATCCAGAGGCCCGTTCACAACCTGAAAAGAACGCAATCCATGTCTGCGCGCGCATAATATCATCTCCCACACTGTTTTCAGAGGGGACCTGAATATTGCAAAATGGAGTATTCAGATATGACAAACAGCGTGTTGCCTTCTTTTTTAAAAAAACACTGGGTTTTCTTCCAAAAGGGTACATCTTGACTGAATGAGGGGCTGGCTTTTGGATGCCAGTGGTGTGCATATAACGTAAAAAGAAGAAGAAGAAGAAAACCCCTTAAAGGCATGAGCAGCACTGGTTGTAAGCCCCTTTGCGTTGCCTGGGGCAAGATAAAAGAACTAATTCAATTAAGAAATGGATAATCCCACAATAAACACCTGGCTGGATAATAATAATAAAAATAATAAAAATAAATACCTGGCACCCTTTGTCTCCCTGCTCCACTCCCTGAAAAAGGAAAATAATAATATTGAATCATGTCATTCTCTTCTCCTAGCACAGAAGGAGGTGCGGGACACTTGGCCCCTGAAGCTGAATGTGGCCCTCCAGGCCCTTCTATCTGGCCCCTGGGAACTCTCTTTGGCCATGCTCCCTCAGCAGCCCTGCTTGGTGGCCCCTGCAGAGCTTTTGTCTGCTTCAATCACGTCCTGGAACTGTGATGAAGCCTCTTGCTTGCCTGGTTGGAGAGATTCTGGGGCAGGTTGAAGGAACGGCTGAATTTTGCATCGGTGGGATGTAGTCTTGTCCGTTGCTCTGCCTGAATTTGGCCACGCACGCAGCCCGGGAGGAAATCCCGTCCTGGGCTGAAGAAAGTTGCCCGGCCCGGCCCTACTGTAAGAAACGTACAGTGCAATTTTAAAGGACAAGGGTGTCGCTGTGGGTTTAACCACAGAGCCTAGGACTTGCCGAACAGAAGGTTGGCGGTTCGAATCCCTGCAACAGGGTGAGCTCCCGTTGCTCGGTCCCTGCTCCTGCCAACCTAGCAGTTCAAAAGCACATCAAAGTGCAAGTAGATAAATAGGTACCGCTCCGGCGGGAAGGTAAACGGCGTTTCCATGCGTTGCTCTGGTTTGCCAGAAGTGGCTTAGTTATGCTGGCCACATGACCCGGAAGCTGTACGCTGGCTCCCTTGGCCAATAAAGCGAGATGAGCGCCGCAACCCCAGAGTTGGCCGCGACTGGACCTTACAGTCAGAGGTCCCTTTCTTTACCTCTCTCTCTCTCCACACACACACACACACACAAATATCTGGTTTGAAAAGAGCACAAACATCTCCGCTGCATCTTCTCCTTTGACATTGTCCTGGAAAATACGATTCCGCCAAATCACAACGGCGGCAAAGTCCTCAGTTTCCGCATTGTCTCCTGCGCGCTGGTACTGCCCTTGCTCCTGGCTAGCTCCTCTTTCTGAGAAGATAGAGCTAAGCTTTCAAAGACAAACGGCAGATCCAGTCTGCAGACGAAAGGAATGCCAGGGAACCCTTCCTTCTCAAGGGAGAGAGACATGCCCCAGACACAGGGTAAGGAGGCCTTTGAACTTGTTTTAAAGGCCCCCAGTCTGTATACTTTAGTTTTGTGGGGTTTTGCAGCAGCTGGGGAGGTATAAACTTGCATTCGAAGTCCGGCGGTGGGCATTGTGTTCTGGGACACAAAGCTGACACACTGGTTTAGGCAAAAGCCAGAACTGATCAGAGCAGTAAGTACCGTATTTTTCGCTCCGTAAAACGCACGTTTTTCTTCCTGAAAAGTAAGGGGAAATCTCTGCGCGTTTTATGGAGCGAATGCGTGGTCCCTGGAACCAAATTGCCCAGGGGCGAAAAGCAGATCATGCTCTTTTTTTTTTTTTTTTGAAAGAGGGAAGTGGGTGTTGAAAGGAAGCAGCTGATCGGCAAGTGATTGGGGAGGGAGATAAGGGACGCTAGAGATAAAGGAGGCTGCCTGGGAGGGGGGAGGTAAAAGCCCATGGATCCTCAGGATTTTTGATCACATGGCATGATCATGGCTACAGCCCGCACCACAAAAATCATACATCCACTGTTTTGTTCAGAATATTTTTTTTTCTTGTTTTCCTCCTCTAAAAACTAGGTGTGTCTTATGGTCAGGTGCGTCTTATGGAGCAAAAAATAGGGCCAACAGCTTCTGTGTTTAAGACCTTCTGCAAGTTCCTGCTCACTCAAAGCATTTTAGTGGTGGGCTTTCCCCGTCCCTGGAAGTTTTCGAACAGAGGTTGGACGGCCACCAGTCAGGGATGAAAAGGATATCCATCTATGCTCAGCCTCCACATTTGTAAACAAACTCCCACTCTGGAAGAATGGCAGATGAAGGTGATGGACTATATGGAATTGGCGGAAATGACCGGCAGAATCAGAGACCAGGGAGAAAAGTTGGTGGAAGAAGATTGGAAGAAATTTAAAGACTATCTACAGAAATATTGCAAAATCAATGAATGTTAGAATGATGTTGGATTGAGGTTAAGGGGTTTTTAGCAATAATGTTATGAAAGAATATGCAAAAATGGAATGTTAACAGGTGGGAAGTTAAAGCTATAATATATTAAGATCAAGATTAAGATAAAGGTAAAGAGGGAAAGGATTTGCTGAATAAATAAATTGAATTGGAATACAAAGAGGGGAGGTGTGGGGAGGTCCGAGAAACAAGCAAATGCAAGATATGTCATGAAAGACTGGACTGTTTTTAATTGCTTTTTATTTTTGTGTTTTTCTTTTTTCTTTTTTCTTTTTGTGAAAATCTTAATAAAATATTATTATAAAAAAACAACAACTGAAGTATTACCAGTGGCTTATAACCCTTCAACACCCTCTTTCCAAAGGAAACCATGCACGGCTAAGCGTTGAACCTCTGGACCTCCTCGTCCCTTGAAAAATTGGAGTGAGCTCTAATAGCGCCATTATTTGTAATATTTTTTTAAACATAGTTGCAGGCCCTCCAAATGTCCCTATTTTCCAGGGACAGTCCTGGATTTACAGAAGCCGTCCCAGTTTCTGATTTGAGCCTGGAACGTCCCTATTTTCGTTGGAGAAATGTTGGAGGATATGGAGTTATGCGACCCCTGAGCTGAGGAGATAAGTAGTAACTATACATATACACACACGGGAGGCGCTGTGGTTTAAAGCCTCAGCGCCTAGGACTTGCCGATCGAAAGGTCGGTGGTTCGAATCCCCACGGCGGGGTGCGCTCCCGTTGCTCGGTCCCAGCGCCTGCCAACCTAGCAGTTCAAAAGCACTCCCGGGTGCAAGTAGATAAATAGGGACTGCTTACTAGCGGGAAGGTAAATGGCGTTTCCGTGTGCTGCGCTGGCTCGCCAGATGCAGCTTGTCACGCTGGCCATGTGACCCGGAAGTGTCTCCGGACAGCGCTGGCCCCCGGCCTCTTGAGTGAGATGGGCGCACAACCCTAGAGTCTGTCAAGACTGGCCCGTACGGGCAGGGGTACCTTTACCTTTACCTTATACATATACAACCTTTAGAAGACTTCCAAAGGCCGTCTCATATAGGGAAGTTTGTTAAATGTTTTATTATGTTTTTATAGATGTTGGAAACAGCCCAGGGTGGGCGGGGACAACCCAGTCATATGGGCAGGGTATAAATGTTAAAATGATGATGATGATGATGATGGAATAAAGGTAAAAGTAAAGGGACCCCTGACCATTAGGTCCAGTTGTGGCTGACTCTGGGGTTGCAGCGCTCATCTCGCTTTATTGGCCGAGGGAGCCGGCGTACAGCTTCCGGGTCATGTGGCCAGCATGACTAAGCTGCTTCTGGCGAACCAGAGCAGCGCATGGAAATGCTGTTTACCTTCCCTCCGGAGTGGTACCTATTTATCTACTTGTCTACTTTGACATGCTTTCAAAATGCTAGGTTGGCAGGAGCAAGGACTGAGCAACGGGAGCTCACCCCGTCGCGGGGATTCGAACCACCGACCTTCTGATTGGCAAGTCCTAGGTTCTGTGGTTTAACCCACAGCGCCACCCGCGTCCCATTATGATGAAATAGGCCATCCCTATTTTCCTCAGATAAATGTTGGAGGGTATATAGTTACTAGGTAAATTTCATGGATAACTACGGTATATTTAATCTCACAGAGGTTCAGTGGTGGGTGGCTTTCCCTTGGCTGTTTTTCCAACTGCCCTCCCCCCCAAAAAAACTCTCCTCTTTCTCCTTGTAAAAAATAAATAAATTGTTGGATAGAGGAACCAACTCTTTGCCCCCTTAATTAAATCCAGTGTTCTCTAAGTACTGTCGCCTGCTGACCACTTCTGCCTCTTGTTTCCAAACCAGAGTGGGTCTTATTTTACCTCCCAGCGAGGAAGTGAGAACATATGGCTTCTGAGATAAGAGATTTATGTGTGCTGTCTGTGGAGCAGAGCGGCCACTTTCCACACAAATCCATTTATAAACTAAATTGTGCGTAAGCGGCCCATCGGCCTGTGATTGTTTTCTGTGGTTTTTCCGTACCGTGAATCGGTCCCCCCCCCCCACAGCACACATACCCCCCCCCCGTTCACCATCCTATTTACAAAGGGAAAACCTCCAAATTTCCTGCGGGGAGATCATTTTGAAGCAAATGGGGATTTGTTGCAAATGAGGGGGACGTCAAGTGCTTGGGTTAGTTAAAAAGAGCTCTTGTTTGGTTTAAATAATGAGTTTAGGATTGGCTCAGTGTTGCTTTTATACAGCAGGGGAGAGTCAAAGGTGTAAGCAGCAATTTGTAGGACGCACAAAAGGGGGGGGCTACAAATTTTGGGCTTTATATAGATGCAAATCCTGGTCCTTTAATAAGGGTCTCTGTGGGGGGCAACTGAATGACAGCAGTGATTCCGGTTGTAATATGCTTGTGCTAACTCATTTCCCGACACCCCCTAAACAGTCTTTAACATTGCACTTTAGTGAGCTATGTCCCATGTGTCCAGATTCTGCATGCAGATAATTCTGGATTCCGCAATGTCAATATCTTGAGCAAATCTACACGTCTCCTGTTAAGCGCAGCTCGTGAATGCTACTTCTGCTGGCAGTGGGAAGAGGTGAGTTAACACAAGGTTTTTAAAATCTGCCTTCTGAGTACAGTGGTACCTCGGGTTAAGTACTTAATTCGTTCCGGAGGTCCGTACTTAACCTGAAACTGTTCTTAACCTGAAGCACCACTTTAGTTAATGGGGCCTCCTGCTGCTGCCGCGCCGCTGGAGCACGATTTTTGTTCTCATCCTGAAGCAAAGTTCTTAACCTGAAGCACTATTTCTGGGTTAGTGGAGTCTGTAACCTGAAGCGTATGTAACCTGAAGCGTATGTAACCCGAGGTACCACTGTACTGCTCCTGTCTCGCTTCTTAGATCTCACCAGGCCATGGGTAGGCAAACTAAGGCCTGGGGGCCAGATGTGGCCCAATCGCCTTCTAAATCCAGCCTGTGGACGGTCCAGGAATTAGTGTGTTTTTACATGAGTAGAATGTGTGCTTTTATTTTAAATGCATCTCTGGGTTCTTTGTGGGGCCTGCCTGGTGTTTTTACATGAACAGAATGTGTGCTTTTATTTTAAATGCATCTCTGGGTTCTTTGTGGGGCATAGGAATTTGTTCATTTTTTCTCTCTTCAAAATATAGTCTGGCCCCCCACAAGGTCTGAGGGACAGTGGACTGGCCCGCTGCTGAAAAAGTTTGCTGACCCCTGCACTAGGCACTGCACATATTTTCAGTCAAACCTCTCCACAGGCCCAAGAGCTGGAAAGGAACTTTGTTTTTGTATGTGTTTTATGCTAAGGCCTCCACTAGGCTGTGGGTTTGTTTGTTTTTTGTACATGTATTCTGCAACATCTGATGCAATAAGAGTGCACCATCTACATCTCATTCCACTTTGTTGGCTGTTCTGCAAGACTCCCCTAAAGTCTGGAGGTACACTCTTGGATTCTAGTTTAGCAAAAACAGGAGAATCCAGAATATTTGTGGTATAAATGGATTTCAGCAGGAAAATATAGGACATGCACTGGTTGGAAACAAAGAAGTTTCTGCCCCTGAAAGTTTTGGAGCTGCAAATAGCAGGGAAAATCACACTTAACCACCCTGAGCACAAATAATCGTGAATCATTTCTATTTCAGCTCTAAGATCCTCAAGATGCAGTGAGGGGGAATGCAAAGGAATGAAAGACACGCGGCCTTGATTCTGGATGGTTAGTATTTAAATCCTGCAAAACAAAGACATTGCTCCAAAGAAAAGGGAGTGATGCTTGTCC
Source organism: Podarcis tiliguerta (assembly GCF_965153285.1). Lineage (NCBI taxonomy): Eukaryota > Metazoa > Chordata > Lepidosauria > Squamata > Lacertidae > Podarcis > Podarcis tiliguerta. The sequence continues at coordinate 51,301,985 of NC_139545.1, read as the reverse complement.
TCCTTGACAGCCAAAGCTGCAGAGAGAAAGGACCTAAAACTCAGAAATGAAACTTAATCCTTCAGCGACACCTACTGGTGATTGCCTTTTGACAAAACTGAACCCGTAAAACACACTTTTTTGAGCCACTTCACGTATGAGGTTTTTTGCTGCCTCTGCATTTTGGGCTGCAGGTAGATGTATTGGGGAGCAGCTAAGAGGAATGTGTTGCCGAAGTATATTGTGGTTAAAATGGGCACATTCACCTTTTCCACACGCTGGCACACAACCAGGGCTGGCACACAACCAGAAGTGCCTTGTGTCCTTGAAGGAAGAACATAAATATTGTTGTTGTTTAGTCGTTTAGTTGCATCCAACTCTTCGTGACCCCATGGACCAGAGCACGCCAGGCACTCCTGTCTTCCACTGCCTCCCGCAGTTTGGTCAAAGTCATGCTGGTAGCTTCGAGAACGCTGTCCAACCATCTCGTCCTCTGCCGTCCCCTTCTCCTTGTGCCCTCCATCTTTCCTAACATCAGGGTCTTTTCCAGGGAGTCTTCTCTTCTCATGAGGGGACCAAAGTCTTGGAGCCCCAGCTTCAGGAACTGTCCTTCCAGTGAGCACTCAGGGCTGATTTCCTTCAGAATGGATAGGTTTGATCTTCTTGCAGTCCATGGGGCTCTCAAGAGTCTCCTCCAGCACCATAATTCAAAAGCATCAATTCTTCGACGATCAGCCTTCTTTATGGTCCAGCTCTCACTTCAATACATCACTGCTGGGAAAACCATAGCTTTAACTATACGGACCTTTGTTGGCAAGGTGATGTCTCTGCCTGGATGCAAAGATACCCAGGAGATCAAGGAAACCTTTGCCCATCTCTGACCTACAGAAAACATAACTCTTTACCCTTTTATATCATTATTTTCATTATTATTTTTTTTATGTTATAAAGGTAAAGGGACCCCTGACCACTAGGTCCAGTCATGGCCGTCTCTGGGGTTGTGGCGCTCATCTCGCTTTACTGGCTTCTGGGTCATGTGGCCAGCATGACTAAGCCGCATCTGGCAAACCAGAGCAGCGCACGGAAACGCCGTTTACCTTCCCGCCGGAGTGGTACCTATTTATCTACTTGCACTTTGAGGTGCTTTCGAACTGCTAGATTGGCAGGAGCAGGGACTGAGCAACGGGAGCTCACCCCATCGCGGGGATTTGAACCGCCGATCTTCTAATCAGCAAGTCCTAGGCTCTGTGGTTTAACCCACAGCGCCACCCACGTCCCTTTTTAAGTTATAGTTTTGTTCAATTTTCAGCGAGACAGGGGCGCTGTGGTCTAAACCACCAAGACCCTTGCGCTTGCCAATCAGAAGGTTGGCTGTTTGAATCCCCGCGACGAGGTGAGCTCCCATTGCTCTGTCCCAGCTCCTGCCAACCTAGCAGTTCAAAAGCACACCAGTGCAAGTAGATAAATAAGTACCACTGCGGCAGCATTTCCATGTGCTCTGGTTTCTGTCACAGTGTCCCATTGTGCCAGAAGCAGGTGTCTGTGGACAAACGCTGGCTCCCTTGGCCTGAAAGTGAGATGAGCGCCGCAACCCTAGAGTCATCTGCGACTGGACTTAACCATCCAGGGGTCCTTTACCTTTTCACCTTTACACAGTCACTATGGACATACACAAAGTGCAATTCTGAGTGCAATATTAAAGGAACGGGTTATTTGCCATGGGACCAAATTTATCTGTGAACTGCTTTTGTTCCTCAAAACATGGAAACAAAGACAACTAAGGCAATGGTACCCACCAAAAACACAGGAACTAATCTAAAATGACCAACCAGTTGTTGAATGCCCAAGGCCCAGAGTCTAAATGCAGACCTCGATGGTTTTTATATCTGGTCCTCAAAGCTGTACCCAGACCTCACTCAACCCCAGACCACCTCTCCTGCTTCGCACCCCAAGTGGGTTGAATTTGTCCTTAAACTCCGATGATGATGCCTCTTGCTAGTCTGGACGCAGAAGGAAGGTGTCTGTGCAGAAAAATAGCTTACTGTCCAACGGTAAAGTTTACCTTCAAGACCCCACCCACTTTTGCCTATGGCCCCGCCCACCAATGACTCTTAAAGAGCATGATTCTCTTCATCTCAGGGCTGTGGGTTCAAGCCCCACATTGGGCAAAAGATTTCTGCTCTTATGCGATCTCATAATCATAGAATTGGGATGAAAATGATGGACTATATAGAACTTGCCAAACTGACTGGGAGACTCCGAGACCAGAGAGAAGAGATGGTGGAAGAAGATTGGAAGAAGTTTAAAGAATATTTGAAAAAAATATGTTCATATTTAAATCTTAGAATAGCTTTGGAAGTGGATACAAGCTGTAGGGTTAGAAGCAGAAGATAGTGTATTTTAAAAGAGTATTATTTGTAAAGGATAAAATGTGAAGATTATTATCGTAAAAGTAAGTGTGATTTTTAAAAATGGCTAAAAATTATGATATATGTAAACTGCTAAAGATGAGGTAAAATGAAAATCAGATGGGGATTTGGGGAAGCTCACCTAACAATGTTAAGAAAAAATAAGGATAAGACAAGAATTTGTTTGTATTGTTTGTTTTTCTGTTTGTGTTGTTTATTTGTGTTATAAAATGAATAATTTTTTTTGGAAAAAAAACCTTAATTATAGAATTGTAGAGTTTTAAGGGACCCTGAGGAATACGCAGTTGTCCCATACGGGAATCAAACCTGCAGCCTTGGCATTATCAGCACCACGCAATCTCAGCAGAGAGGAGCATTTGTGAGCCTCCTTGGGCTAAAGTTCCCAAATCATGAGTTCAATGTCAGAGGTAATTGCCTCAATTTCCCCTGTGATTGTTGTCCAAATGAGCCGTCCTAGCCTTCCCACAATCTCACACGAAGTTACATTGCCCAAATCAGGCTGTTTTATGGTAAGTCATTACTTAAGCCACTTTACGTCAGACGTGAAAAGCGAGTGAACAAAGGCAGACTTTTAAGATGAGACGATTACCTCCCTGGTGAACAATACAAATATGGTAGAAGTGTTAAATATAGCTCCATTGCAAATAGGAAGTCGAATAAATCAACAGGGATAGAGGAAACATGAATAATTTTTGCTTTAAAAAAAGAATGCTTAAATCTACTTTGCAAGAGGGTGGATGTTCAGACCCACAAAAGAATGAGGACAATATCTAGGATTTAAACAATACCAAAAATTTGGTTAATGATTTGGCATTTGACATATCCATTCATGGCAAGAGATTTACGGTGAGCTTACACCAGTTTCCAGCAAGGCAGTTGTGATAGTCTTTAAGGTGCCATGAGACTGTTCCTTGTTTTTGCTGCAACAGACTGACACCTTTTATTATGGCGCAAGCTTTCCATATAATCATTGAATGTTACCATGAGTAGACCGGGGTATGAGGCAGTACTTCATTCCATTTTCTTTTTTAAAAAAATAATTTTTATTAATTTTCAACACAAGTATACGATCTTATCCAAATTTTCACAAATTTAACTCTGTTTGGACTTCCTTCAGCTCCTCTGACAATCATCCGTATTTACCTCTCAATTACACATTTCTTCTGTTTTTTATTGCCATTAGTCTTCGTTCGCACCATCAATTTCTTTTTAACAATATATCTCAACTTTCACAGCGCTTCTTTAAAACCCACTAGCGTTGTTTGCACATCACATATACTTTTCAGATATTCAACAAATTTCCCCCAGTCCTCGATGAACTTTTGGTCTCGAAGATATCTACTTTATTCCATTTTCATGACATCTCCTTCCTCAAATAATTTTCACATTTTATGTGATCTTTCACATGGCGGAAAGCCAATTCTGGAATCTAGCAGAATCTAGTGCACATTTCTGGGTTAACTGCTTCCCGAAAAAACCCCATTAACCCGGAAAATTGTGGGATGGAATTGGGGGCAGGATTCCAGAATGCAGCCCTTTCCTGCCTTCTTCGAGGGGAAAAAAAGAAGAAGCATGCATGTACTTGAGGGGCGGTGACATGCCGAACAACGGTCTACTGTTGCGTCACACCACAAACACTGCTGCAAACTTGGTGCAACTTGGTGGCACATTGATCAAAAAGCCACGTTCCCAAACACAAGTAACGCAGTACAAAAGAAACATGAGAAACTGCAGCAGAATTGCTAGCGGTATAACCAGCAAAACAATAATCCCAATGTCTGTATGCACTCTTGAGTGCGCAGTGTACACACAGACACATACACGTGTGTGAGTACCGGATACTGTAGATGAAAGGTAGCTCTGAGGTCGGAGGGGAAACAAAATACAGGCCATGATCATTGTGCTTAGATGTAGGTGATAGAATCAACACAGCTTTGTGCAATTATTGTCACACAAATGATGGGTCCTACTAGTAAACGTATACTGCATTTTTCCAGTCTGGAAAATAGTCTGCATTCTTTATTTTCCAAATATACTTTTTGAGAGAGGAACATCTTCCTGTTGGTCCATCAGGTAAGCTTATTCAAGCAGCTAAGTACAGTGGTACCTCGGGTTACATACGCTTCAGGTTACAGACTCTGCTAACCCAGAAATAGTACCTCAGGTGAAGAACTTTGCTTGAGGATGAGAACAGAAATCGTGCAGTGGGAGGCCCCATTAGCTAAAGTGGTGCTTCAGGTTAAGAACAATTTCAGGTTAAGAACAGACCTCCAGGACGAATTAAGTTCTTAACCAGAGGTACCACTGTATAGGAAAGCCCAGGTAAGCTTTTTTGAACAGATAATATAGGGAGGGCCCAGTTACTTAACTGGAGGGCTGAGTTACACAAAAGCTTCATACAGCTGTCAGGCTGCGTTAGTTTAGCTCCGCAGTGCAACCAACTCTGTAACATTGTCCATCACTGTAGGATAAAAGGGACAGCTGTCGCTTGATGGTAAATGCCAACGTGCATGTGAAAGTATCCGCATGGGACATTGTTTCCCATGTCCAAACATGACTAAATATAAAACTTCATTGTGCAACCATAGACTCTCGAGGCCGGCTTGAATGAATCAAATCAGCGTCTGACTAGATGGTGAGTCACATAGTTGCTCTGCACATTTTAATTATAGGAACAATGGAATGGAAATCAAGGAAGCTCTCGACTCCCAAAGGCTCTTTGAACTGCCATGCTTTGGATAGCTGAGACACAGCTCTCTTTAGCCCATTAAAAAGATTTCTTTGGGGAACGTGTGTGAGTGAATTATCTGCCTTGGTGGAGGCTGTTCTTTGTGTTTCAGGGAATCATGCAGAGTTGCAGCAAGCACCTGCTCCTGCAGGATGAGTAATCTCAGCTCACAGAAGTCTTTCCCTAATGGCAATTTATTTCCGGTGACAGCACACAATTTGAGAGGAAACCGTTCCGTAACTTATTTAAGTAACCCAGCTGCAATCACCGAAGCATCAGTCTGCATTCCAGTGAAGGCAGCATAAGTTACCCCTCTCCTTTGTGTTTACACTCTGGATGTGCAAACACAATCCCTGGAATCCTTTAATCCAGGAATGGGGAGCTAGATCTGGCCCTAACCCTTTTCTCCCACACTGGCCAAATGTGGGGGTCTTCAGATGGTTGTTGTTGTTTAGTCGTTTAATCGTGTCCGACTCTTTGTGACCCCATGGACCAGAGCACACCAGGCACTCCTGTCTTCCACTGCCTCCCGCAGTTTGGTCAAACTCATGCTGGTAGCTTCGAGAACACTGTCCAACCATCTTGTTCTCTGTCGTCCCCTTCTCCTTGTGCCCTCCATCTTTCCCAACATCAGGATCTTTTCCAGGGAGTCTTCTCTTCTCATGAGGTGGCCAAAGTCTTGGAGCCTCAGCTTCAGGATTTGTCTTTCCAGTGAGCACTCAGGGCTGATTTCCTTCAGAATGGAGAGGTTTGATCTTCTTGCAGTCCATGGGACTCTCAAGAGTCTCCGCAATGCACTAAATAAATGAGGGGCCAGAGGGGCCCCAGAAGTGACTTTAGTCCACCTTGCTTAACATTTTTGGGTCTGGTAAGCCTAATTTCATCATTATATGATGCATCATGCATGTATAAAATTCTCCCTAATTTTCAGCCACCCACCCTTAACTTGGAAAATATAAGGCATTGGAATTTCTTATTCACACCTGTTGACATGCGAGATAAACCAGCAGAGCAATTCTAATCAAATTACGAGATGCGGCTGATATTTTTAAAATGTGATGTGTCGTGGAACCCCGCTGAGGATAAAAGGAGTCCCCATAACAGCTCAAGCTTCAAGGCGCCCGAAATGTCCAAAAACGCACTCTTCCACTGTCTCCCAACGGATGCCAAGAAATGGGGCAAGTCATCCCTGCAGCATTTGGAGACCCTTCATGCTCATTCTGCTATGTGCGGGGGGGGGGGGCGGTCATAGACCTTTGCCCCGCAGTCCTTGCCCCGGAATAGACTCTTCACACAGCTCCGCTTTGGCCTCTGAACGCGCCAGGCGCGCGGCTAAAACACGCCACCCCACCACCCCGCGCCTCTCCAGGGAGTCCTGCAAAGGGTGCGCCGCGGAAAGAAGCCGGGTGCGGCTCCTCCCCTGTGGGCGGCGGGGCTTGAACACCTCCCGCCCCCTCGCAGTGCAAGGCCGGGGCGCTACAGCAGGCTCCGATCGCCCCCATGGCCGCGCTGAGGACAGCCCTGTGCGTTTTGCGGAACGACCTGCGCTACCACGATAACGAGGTACGGGCTCGGACGGTGCGCCCTGGGCGCAGCCAAGCGGCAGATCGCGGGGAAACCCCCCTTCAACAACGCCAGAACAAAGCAATTGGGAGAGACATGGGTTGTCTAGGAGGGGGACCTCGGTCCGGGGGAAGCAGGGAGGGACTGGCCCTCGGCGGCCTTCAGCGCGCCCCGCTGGGCTGGCCAGAGCAGGACCTCTCCAAGAGCCTCGCCGGTCCGGCTTTTGCGCTCCAGAAAGCGCGGCTCCGAAGTTTATGTAACTTTGCAGCTGGCGCTCGAAGCCCCGCCTCCCCCATGTGCTGCTTTTGAAGTGCCCGTGACGTCACGAGTTAAGTTATCAAACAGCGCGGGGGAGGGGACAGGGCGGGGCTTGTTATGAAGCGCAGGGACCAAGGAGGAGGAGGCTGCCCTGCCCTTCCACTGAGCAAAAGCATCTTTGAAGAAGAACTGGATAGGCTGGGTGTGTTCATCTGTGGAAGTCAGAAGCACCTTATCTAGCCCTTGGTCTAGCTAGCTGAGCAGTGTGGTGTAGTGGTTAGAGTGTCACACTAGGACCTAGGAGTTGTTGTTTAGTTGTTTAGTCTTGTCTGACTCTTCGTGACCCCATGGACCAGAGCACGTTGGTAGCTTTGAGAACACTGTCTAACCATCTTGTCCTCTGTTGTCCCCATCTCCTTGTGCCCTCCATCTTTCCCAACATCAGGGTCTTTTCCAGGGAGTCTTCTTTTCTCATGAGGTGGCCAAAGGTTTGGAGCCTCAGCTTCAGGATCTGTCCTTCTAGTGAGCACTCAGGGCTGATTTCCTTCAGAATGGAGAGGTTTGATCTTCTTGCAGTCCATGGGACTCTCAAGAATCTCCTCCAGCACCATAATTCAAAAGCATCAATTCATGCTGGAATGAAGTTATATGGTTTTAGCAGAAATGTAATAAAGACTTAAGTAAAAGTGGATTGATAACGGGATAAAATGAAAAATTTAAGGTTAGATTGTTAAGATAAATTATAGAACAAAAATTGAGTAAGATGGAAAGAATTTGCTGAAATAGTTAATTGAAATAGAATACAAAAAAGGGAGGTGTGAGGAGGTCGATGAACCAAGTTAATGAAAGGTAAAGATATGGAATATTGGATGTGTGTGTTTAATGTATTGTTTTTTTTCATTTCTCTCTCTCTCTTTTTTTCCCTTTCTCTCTTTTTTTGTATTGTTGTAGTGTTTTTTTATTGTAACTGTAGTGTATGTTTTGTTAAATTTATATTGTCTCCTTTTTTCTTTTTCTTTTTTCTGTAATTGCCAAACCTCTAATATATATATATATTTAAAAGCATCAATTCTTCGGCGATCAGCCTTCTTTATGGTCCAGCTCTCACTTCCATACATCACTACTGGGAACCTAGGAGACCAGGGTTCAAATCCCCACTTGGCCATGATGGTCACCGTGTACCCTTGGGCTAGCCACTGCTTTCCCACCATCCTAACCCTACCTCACAGGCTTGTTGCGGGGATTAAATGAGGAAGGCGAGAGCTGCTGCCAGTCTGTGTTGACAGTACTGAGCCAGATGGACCAATGGGCTTGAGTGTTCCTGTGTTTTTGACGCTAATCCCATCTGCCCCCGCAGGTTCTCCACTGGGCACACAGCAACGCAGACTTTGTCATTCCACTATACTGCTTTGATGCCCGGCACTACGCAGAAACCCATTGCTATCAGTTCCCCAAGACTGGCCCCTATCGCCTCAAGTTTCTGCTGGAGAGTGTGGAAGATCTCAGGGAGACGCTCAAGAAAAAGGGCAGGTGTGTGCAGCCTCATCAGTACTAGTTTCGAAACCCGTTTTTGTATACAGTGGTAAAGGTAAAGGGACCCCTGACCATTAGGCCCAGTTGTGACCAACTCTAGGGTTGTGGCGTTCATCTCACTTTATTGGCCGAGGGAGCCGGCGTACAGCTTCTGGGTCATGTTGCCAGCATGACTAAGCTGTTTACCTTCCTGCCGGAGCGGTACCTATTGATCTACTTGCACTTTGACGTGCTTTCGAACTGCTAGGTTGGCAGGAGCAGGGACCGAGCAACGGGAGCTCATCCCATCGCGGGGATTCGAACCACCGACCTTCTGATCGGCAAGTCCTAGGCTCTGTGGGTTAACCCACAGTGCCACCCGCATCCCAGTGTATACAGTGGTAAGGTAAAGGTAAAGGTACCCCTGCCCGTACGGGCCAGTCTTGCCAGACTCTAGGGTTGTGCGCTCATCTCACTCTAGAGGCCAGGAGCCAGCGCTGTCCGCAGACACTTCCGGGTCACATGGCCAGCGTGACAAGCTGCATCTGGCGAGCCAGCGCAGCACACGGAACACCGTTTACCTTCCCGTTAGTAAGCGGTCCCTATTTATCTACTTGCCCCCGGGGGTGCTTTCGAACTGCTAGGTTGGCAGGCGTATACAGTGGTACCTCAGTTTAAAAACAGCCCTGTTTATGAACTATTCAGTTTACGAACTCTGCAAAACCGGAAGTGGTTTCCCAGTTTGTGAACTTTACCTTGGTCTAATAACGGAAGCCGAATGGTGCAAGGGCACTGGTGGCGGGAGGCCTCATTAGGGAAAGCATGCCTCAGTTTAAGAACAGTTTCGGTTTAAGAACGGACCTCTGGAACGGGTTAAGTTTGTAAACCGAGGTACCACTGTATTTCGTTTGATGCAGTGGCGTAGCGTGGGGGTGCAGGGGGGGCCGGCCGCACCGGGCGCAACATCTGGGGGGGGCGCTCGCACTCGCAGCTCTCTGCCCCTACCTGGCTCACTCACTCTCTCTCACTGCAGTGCTGGCTGTGCAAATCCGATCCGAGCCGCCGGGTCGCCGCCCACTGTGGAGGGGGGGGTGCCAGGCGTGGGGTGCGGTGCGGAGAGAGAGTGAGGGACTATCTGGGGGAGGGACAGTGCAGCGGGGGGCGCAAATTACTTGCCTTGCCCCGGGTGCTGACAACCCACGCTACGCCACTGGTTTGATGCAGTTTGCCGTTCCAGACACAGCTGCACTTCATCCGCTAAATGCTGTTTCTAGTACAGTGGCCAGCAGACCAGAGAGCTAGGCAGCCTGATCCGCTCCTGCCCTCGCAACCGTAATTTGATCTGCCGGATTTAACTGATGAAGCTTTTCACAGCACGGAGGCATTTCTCTCCTGCTAATGTCTGCAGGTGAAGCTGCTGTGGTCTAACAATCAACCCTTCTTCCTAGGGAACTCTGGGTATTGTAGTTCTGTAGAGGAGTCAGGGTCTTCTGACTACTCTTAGAAGTGTCAGCAAACTACAGTTCCCAGAATTCCTTGGGGGAAGCCGTGGCTGTTTAAAGTGGTACTCTGCTGCATTCCATGTCTTAAGTGCAGATGTGGCCAAGTGGTTTCCGTGGGATCATGCTGCTGTTTAATTCTCTGCTGGTCGTACTTCCTCCGTAGTAATCTGGTGGTGCGAAAAGGGAAGCCAGAAGATGTTGTCTGCGATCTTATTGCCCAGGTCGGTTCCGTGGCTGCCGTGGTCTTCCACGAAGAGGTAAGGAAAGATCTCCCACGGTTTCAGAGCTTAAACCAGTGATGGGGTATCTCTGGCCCTCCAGATATCCTTGGGACTCCAACTCCCATCAGCCCCCAGCCAGAATAGCCAATACAGTGGTACCTTGGTTCTCAAACTTAATCCATCCAGGAAGTCTGTTCCAAAACCAAAGCGTTCCAAAACCAGGGCGCGCTTTACCATAGAAAGTAATGCAAAATGGATTAATCCGTTCCAGACTTGTAAAAAACAATCCCTAAAACACAATTTAACAGGAATTTTACTGTCTAACGAGACCATTGATCCATAAAATGAAAGCAATAATCAATGGACTATAATCCATGGTACTATAAAACAGTATTGTAGATGATAAAAATTAAAATTAATTTTTTTTCTTACCTGCACTGATGATAGTCACTGTTTGGATAGGGGGCTTTTATCCATTTCTGCAGTCACACAATCAATCAATCAATCAGTAGCTGAACTGGGATCCACACAGTCACGAAAACAAATTAACTGAAAATAGTTTTTACAGTTATATCAAAAATTGCCGATTTGGTTATACTATTAGAAATACATAGATAATTATGAAATTATTGGGAGGTTAACCGTTTATATTTGGACAACTATTCTGCTGTACTTTATTGGAAGGAGAAAAAGAATCATTTCCTTAATAACAACTTAAACAATTTATTTAACTAAATAACATTGTAGCATATGTATCCATGTTTGTTAACTGATGTGGTTAAACAATGAAAAAAGAAACCAGGCTGAGTTTCAGCACACATGAAAAACTTAAAACAAATCCTTATTTCCTCCAAGATGCACAGTGTGATTTATTGCTGGCTCGCTGTTGCAGTTGTTGCACAGATGGGAGAATGTCTCTCTCTTTTGCTTCCCTCTTACTCTAGGCGACAAAGGAAGAGCTGGATGTGGAGAAGGCGCTGCTGCAGGTGTGCTCTGAGCAGGGGGTGGTGGCCCAGAAGTTCTGGGGGTCAACACTCTATCACCGAGACGACCTGCCCTTCAAGCACATTTCCAGGTGAGCTGAGCCCTTAGCCCTGAGCTTATAGTAGTGACTGGGAACCTGTAGCCCTTGATATGTTAGTGGGACTCTGTTTTGCAGGTTGCCCGATGTGTACACCCAGTTCCGGAAAGCCGTGGAGTCCCAGGCGAAGGTCCGGCCTCTTCTGCAAATGGCCACTCAGCTGAAGCCGTTGCCTCCAGGGGTGGAAGAAGGGAACATCCCCAAACTGGAAGATTTCGGGATGCAAGGTAGGGATGGTTCCGCCCAGCATTTTCCACTGCACTGGGGTCCTCTTCCACCGGTGTTTATGGTGGAATTGGCACTGCTTATGCACATCATAAGGACGCGGGTGGTGCTGTGGGTTAAAGCCTCAGCGCCTAGGGCTTGCCGATCGAAAGGTCGGCGGTTCGAATCCCCGCAGCGGGGTGCGCTCCCGTTGTTCGGTCCCAGCGCCTGCCAACCTAGCAGTTTGAAAGCACTCCCGGGTGCAAGTGGATAAATAGGGACCGCTTACTGGTGGGAAGGTAAACGGCGTTTCCGTGTGCGGCTCTGGCGAGCCAGAGCAGCTTCGTCACGCTGGCCACGTGACCCGGAAGTGTCTTCGGACAGCGCTGGCCCTTGGCCTCTTGAGTGAGATGGGCGCACAACCCTAGAGTCTGTCAAGACTGGCCCGTACGGGCAGGGGTACCTTTACCTTTATGCACATCATATAGAATCATAGGGTCCTCTAGTCTCAGGGCCGTCTTTACCCTTGGTTCAAGGGGTGCGGGGCATCTCGGCGCCGAATTCTGGGGGGCGCCAGGTGGCTGGTGGGCATGCAGCTTCCCTCCCAAACCTCTGCGGGGATTGCTCTCCTCCTGCAGTGGCATGAGCTGCAAAAAAACTAAGCAATGGGCGGTTTTTTGCACCCCGGTGCCACATATGCTAAAGACAGCCCTGTTTAGTCTGACCCCCTCCAACGCAGGAATCACAGCTAAATCTCCCCATCCCCCACCCACCCCGGCAGCAGATGTTAGGATATTGATGTTCCGTTCCACCCTAAGACAGTAAGAGCTGTTTGACAGTGGAATTTGCTGCCAAGGAGTGTGGTGGAGTCTCCTTCTTTGGAGGTCTTTAAGCAGAGGCTTGACAACCATATGTCAGGAGTGCTCTGATGGTGTTTCCAGCTTGGCAGGGGGTTGGACTCGATGGCCCTTGTGGTCTCTTCCAACTCTATGATTCTATGATTCTAAGAGGAACAGATATGTGGATTGTTGTATGTTACATGTTGTGCTGGTCCTGAGGGTTAACCGTGCTGCGAGGTCCGAGTCCAGTCCGAGGTTGAGGGTGTGTTATGGAGGCTGTCCGTCAAAGCTGAAGCCGGGTCCAAGGCAGGGAGTCAGGTGAGGTCAGGAACTCTGGCAGAAGAGCAGGACAGGGTGCAGGCAGGAACAGGCTACCAACAATGTTGCTCCCGCAACCTGGGACTGGGGCTGGCTGGCTTTTATCTGCCCCGAAGCATAGGGCGGCCCCAGTCCACAGGTGACTCGCCCCTCCTGTCCTGGAGGCAAGCGCTCCTCCTGCGGGAACTTAGTTCCGTCCGCCTCTCTGCCCTGAGCCTCTGCAGCTCAGGAGAGGCTGGAGGGTTACCGGATCCAGAGGCAACCTCAGCTTCCCCTGACGGGTCTGAGAGTGGAGCACCTGCAGGCAATGGGTCCCCCATCACCTCAGGAGCCAGAGCAGACTCAGCTGGTGCCTGCACCTGAGGATCCAGCACAGGTGAGGACCCTTCAGGCTCAGGCCCCAGCCCCGGCTCAGCTAGTTCTGGAAGCGGGGACTCCTGTTCAGGCTGGGATTCCTCAGGTTCAGCCTCCGAGTCTGAATCCCAGGCATCCCATCACACATGTCTGTTTACATTCCAGCACAGCTTGCTGGGTACTTCTGTTTACGTATTGTTTTTGCTTCCTGCTTCCTGCTCTTGGACATGAAAGAGAGCAGACATGTTTTTCTTTGTCCTGAGCTATGCTGAATAAACTGCTTGTAAATTTGCTTTACCTATACCTCTGTTCACCACTTCTGTTGCGGGTTATTCACTCTGCTGGTTAAGGCGTGCTCAAGTTCTTGAAGGCTTCTGAAGCTGTGAGTCGCCGTTTGATGCTGTTCCAAAGGACCGGAGTTTGCCCGGCTGCCGGCCGGTGGGTTGGGGCCAGCTGGGGGCCTGCGAATTGCCGCCATTCCCTTGGACACATCTCGACAGCATCTCCATCTAAACGGGAGAACTGCGGCATTATGTTGCAAATCCTGCTTTGTTTGACTGGATAGCCAACCCCACCCCCAAATGCAGGATTTGGAGGGTGTTTTCAGGGCAGGAATCCCCCGCTTTTTGCTCAAGTTGATTCTTCCCCTTTCTTTGGCAGATCCGTTAGCCGATCCCCGCACTGCCTTCCCTTGCGGCGGAGGAGAGACACAGGCCTTAATGAGGCTGCAGCATTACTTCTGGGACACGGTAATTCATAGAATTGTAGAATTGGGAGGGGGCTTGTTTTGGTTTTGAGAGGAGGGCAGTGGAGAAGACAGTGCTTTGCGTTTGGGCAGGGGGGCAGCCTGGCTTAGCCCCCAATAAAGGTAAAGGGACCCCTGACCATTAGGTCCAGTCGTGGCCGACTCTGGGGTTGCGGCACTCATCTCGCTTTATTGGCCGAGGAAGCCGACGTACAGCTTCCGGGTCATGTGGCCAGAACGACTAAGCCACTTCTGGTGAACCAGAGCAGCGCACGGAAACGCCGTTTAGCTTCCCACCAGAGTGGTACCTATTTATCTACTTGCACTTTGACGTGCTTTTGAACTGCTAGGTTGGCAGGAGCAGGGACCGAGCAACAGGAGCTCACCCCGTTGTGTGGATTCAAACCACCAACCTTCTGATCGGCAAGCCCTAGGCTCTGTGGTTTAGACCACAGTGCCAACCGCGTCCCTAGCCTCCAATATCTCTAGCTAAAAAGTCTGTATTAGCAAGGTTGCAGAACAGTCCTGATCTGGAACCCTGGAAAGGGACTGCTGGCCTGTGCAGACAATCCTGGACTAGATGGAATAATTTTCTGACTCGGCGCAAGAGAGCTTTACCTGCTTGTCCGTCTGTCTGCTCTCTACACCGCCGGGGGGGGGGGGTGTACACATGCAAACATGGAGCATAACCTTTATTTGGGGATTGCTAATCCCCGTTTAGCTCAAGGGCCACATTCCCTTCTGGACGACCTTCTGAGGGCCAGAGGCAACAGAGGAAGACTAGCTTGAAAAGCAAGCCAGTTTCTATGCACACCTCTCTGTCCTTCATGTAGGCAAGCAAGAGGCACGATCCAAATTCATGGACACATTTCGGCGGGGCCAAAACTCTTCAGGCATGAGTTGGGGTCAGTGGAAGGTAGTGGTCAGGGGAGAGTTTTGAGGGCCAGATGGTGGCCTTCAGGGCCTCTCTATCCCCCCCTTCCCCCAGGCCTGACGTTCTTCACCTCTGATTTAGTGAATTGCGGTATTGTTTACTGGCAGCTTTTAGGGACCCTTGTTCTGCAATTGTTTTATTTGTTTTATTCTTGTCATTTTACTGTTGCAAATTCCCTTGGCATTTACCGTATTTTTCGCTCTATAAGACGCAGCAGACCACAAGACGCACCTAGTTTTTGGAGGAGGAAAACAAGAAAAAAAATATTCTGAATCCCAGAAGCCAGAACAGCAAGAGGGATTGCTGTGCAGTGAAAGCAGCAATCCCTCTTGCTGTTCTGGCTTCTGGGATAGCTGCGCAGCCTGCATTGGCTCCATAAGACGCACACACATTTCCCCTTACTTTTTAGGAGGGGAAAAGTGAGTCTTATAGAGCAAAAAATACGGTATTTTTAAAATGGAAAATGTCGCAGAGATTACCTGTTTAATCGTTGAGATCTTTGTATTGATTGAAAGTCACGCAACACCCCCCACCCCAATTAATCAGGCTGCAAATTCTGTATGTGTTAAAAATGAATTTTATTTAATAAGGGCAATATGGAAGTGCTTCCTTAGAAGCTTTCCATGAAATTGAAGTGTTGCTAATTCACTTGCACATTTCTGCAAATTTATTCGGTTAATTAGTTAGCTAACTGAAGACCTTATGGCTTGCTAAGGGTTCTTTATCTGCCGATCTCATTTACACAAACCTGCCTGCCCACCTCCATATAAATAATGGAATCCTCTTGCCCACTTATTCTGATTAGAGGGACCCATTTCACGGCTGCGTAACCCCTGATCCCAGCCACCAGAGGGCTCTCTTAGATGTGGAAATCTCTGTCTCAGAAGTTATGTTCATAAGCTCGATTTGTTCTACGCTGTGCAATTTGCAATCTCTGGCATTTATAGAAAAAGTGTTGCTGTTTTTAAAGCACTTTTCTGTTTCCTTGTAAATGCCTGACGTGTACGTCCTTTTTCACAGAACCTAGTCGCTTCGTACAAGGAGACACGGAACGGATTGATAGGAGTGGATTATTCGACCAAGTTTGCACCCTGGTAAATGTCTTCATGCGCTTAGGATCGGGCAATTCTGTTTCAGCGACATCCGCCTTCTCAGTGGGCGTCACTCAACGTGCATCCCAATGTGGCTTTGGACAAAGAGCAGCCCAATTGCCTATTGATATGCTTTTTTTGCCTGCATCCATTGCAATGTTGTACGAAAGCCCACGGTAAGGTTCGCTTTGCATAACCTCACAGCTCTGAGCCACGTGATATGCGAGTAATAGAATTCCAATTGTGGTTTTCAGTTCATTTAATTAAATATGAACTGGGATTTAATCAATATGAGTGGGTGGTGGTCATCGAGCGTGTTGTTATGCACTTAAGATGGGCTATGCCTCAAATTAAACAAACAGGGGATGTTCTGAGTTCTTGGTCCACCACCTAAATGATGGCATTCCACCCTCAGAGATCACTTTCTCTCATGACATCCTTGATTTGTCTTCTAGGCTGGCTCTGGGCTGCATCTCGCCCCGGTATATTTACGAGCAGATCCGGAAATACGAAAAAGAGAGGACAGCAAATCAGAGTACCTATTGGTAGGATATGAACGACATGGCCTGCTTTGGAAACATTAACATGGGAGAGAGAAAATTATCCTCTTGTTCACGTTCTGCCTGCCTCTCCCCCTCCCTCTCTTTCTTAGACACACACATACATCACTCTGCAGCCATTGGCTGGGTTTCTGTGATGTCACGGAATGACAGTGCGGAATGTGGATAGAGCAGGTTCAGAGAGGGAAGTGAAAAATCAGTTTTAAAGAAAACCCTCACACAAGATGCCCCCCAGATGTTTTAAAACAAAGGTTAAAAAATTTAAAGTTTATAATTTGTTGGAAGCTGCTCATAGTGGCTGGGCAACACAGTCAGATGGACATCATATAAAAATTATTAATATTATTATTATTATTATTATTATTATTATTATTATCATTATTTTTATTATCATTATTAGTTGGGTGGCTGTCTGTCAGGAATTATTTAGCTGAAATTCCTGCATTGCAGGAGGTTGTAATATATGTGTGTGTTTGTGTGTATTTTTTCTCTCCCAGGGTGCTTTTTGAACTGGTGTGGAGGGATTACTTCCGGTTTGTGGCTCTGAAATACGGCAGGAGGATTTTCTTTGTGAGAGGTAAGCGGGTGAATTGCCCTTTCCGGTCAAGATGGTGGAACGGAGCCAGGCTTCTTTCTTGCATGGATGAAAAACAAAAACCTCTGACTCGCAAATGGCTGACGCCTGCCACATCTGTGGCCACGCCCACTTTTGCTTGTGCCACGCCCACTTCCTGCAACTGGCCCCTCCCACCAGGGTCATGTGACCTCTCAGAAGGTTGGCCAAGAGGGAAAGCTACCTTCGGGAAGGAAGAGGTTTCTCATCCCTGATCCAAATACAAGGAAAGAATTCTTGCTTCCCGTTTATTCCTAGGCAAATTCGTTCAGATCTTATCAGTTAAAAGAGCAATTAAAACCCACATCTTTTTAACCCCCCAAGAAAATGCAAGGTTTGCAGTGCAGTGCCCTGGCTGCCTATGCATTTGTCTCCATTGGGTTTTACCACTCTGCTGTTGACTCAACAATATCAGTTATGTGTCGCCAAAAATGTAGTTTATTATCTGCACTGGGTCCTTAGCGCTGGAGAAGTTCCTCTTCACTTTTTTTTATTGAACTTGGGCAATAAAGTCCAGCCTGGGTGCAACTTGAAGAGAAATGTGTTTTTGTAGGGCTTGGAGGAAGCTGGGTCACATTTAGCAATTACCGTATTTTTTGCTCCATAAGACTCACTTTTTACCTCCTAAAAAGTAAGGGGGAAAGTGTGTGCGTCTTATGGAGCGAATGCAGGCTGCGCAGCTATCCCAGAAGCCAGAACAGCAAGAGGGATCGCTGCTTTCGCTGCACAACGATGCCTCTTGCTGTTCTGGCTTCTGAGATTCAGAATGTTTTTTTTTCTTGTTTCCCTCCTCCAAAAACTAGGTGCGTCTTGTGGTCTGGTGTGTCTTATAGAGTGAAAAATACGGTATATTCAAGACCCTGCCACCAGAAAGGAAAATAAAAATAAAAATTTGGATGAATATTCCCTAAATATATGCAGGAGAAAAATGTGAACCCTAGTCTGAGAAAAGTGCATCTGCATACATTGTACCTCTTGGTTTTGAATGGCAGCCTAAGTCTCAGTGCTGTGCCTGAACAGGGTTCTTTGAAGACCTGCAGTCTTGTATGGGAAATCCCACCTGCCACTTCTGCAATAGAAACCCCTTGTCACCAGGCAATGCCCCTAATGCCCTGCCAATCCTGTCTCCCCACGTAGGGCTCCAGGATAAAGCTGTTCCCTGGAAGAAGGACCCCAAACTGTTTGACTCTTGGAAAGGTCAGTAAACCAACGAGGGGCAAGAGATCTGCTGGCACATCCGTCATCGCCTGCTTCTCCTCCACGGTCGCCTACCCTGCTCATTCCAATGCTGACAATCACTTTCTCCTTTAATTCCCTCTCTCATCTCAACTGGCAGAGGGAGGTGCCGTTTTGTGGTTCGCCTCGGGTGCCAAAATGTTTTGGGCCAGCCCTGGCCAGCCCTACCATTAGGCAGAATGAAACCAGTGGAGTTTGGTCCATTAGAGGGTAGGTTGGTCAGAGTGAGACCAGTGGAGGCTGGTCCTCTGCCTGACCTCCAGCATCTTTCCCCACACCTGCCTGCCTTCTTGGGCCACAGACCCTCAGCTTCCTCCTCCTTATTCCATGTATGAAGAAAGGAAGGGAGGAAGATGGGAAAATCCACTTCTGGGAATGCAGAGGAAGCTAGGCGTTCATTTCCTTGTTGATTTGTTTCCTTTAAAACAGGCACAGGCAAACTCGGCCCTCCAGATGTTTTGGGACTACAACTCCCATCATCCCTGACTGCTGGGCCTGTTTGCTAGGGATGATGGGAGTTGTAGTCCCAAAACATCTGGAGGGCCGGGTTTGCCTATGCCTGCATTAAAAAGCCTGTTTGCAACCCCGTTAATTCAGGACGTTTGCGTTGCGATTCCGCATGATGGAATCTGAGGCGGCCTCCCATCATACGGTTATTTACTGCAGTTTACAATTTAACACGACGTGGTAGTATATCGATCAAAAGGCTGCATTTACATAGTGCAACAGGTACTGCAGTATAAACAGAACGTTAGAAAACAGTGTTATTACCAGTAAAATTGAGGCAATAAGCCTAGTGTTTATTGTAGCCTGAGTTGGCTCCGCCCACCGTTGGCTGTGGCTCCGCCCACCATTGGCCTCCTTATCTCCGGCCCTACCAGACCCTGGTGGCACCAGCCACCACAGAGTGAGACAACTGCCTTGGACTGCAGAACAGCAGGCAGGTGTCATTCGTGCCCCCATTTCTCCTGAGTCCCTTAAGCTAGGCTACCCTCCATCTCTCGAGCTAGCCTGCTATCCTCAGGTGACTAGTCCATCACCATCTTTCAAGTAAAATTTGAAGTGCTGATTCGTTCAGATTATGTAGGTGGAGAAACCAAAATGTTAAGAACCGGACTATAGCACGAAAGCCCTCTTTCCCACTTCTCTGTTTGCAGAATGAAGCAGTATCTCAGTATTTATACAGGCACTGTTGGTTAAACCGCAGAGCCTAGGACTTGCCGATCAGAAGGTCGGCGGTTCGAATCCCTGCGATGGGGTGAGCTCCCGTTGTTTGGTCCCTGTTCCTGCCAACCTAGCAGTTCGAAAGCACGTCAAAGTGCAAGTAGATAAATAGTACCGCTCTGGCGGGAAGGTAAAACGCTGTTTCCGTGTGCTGCTCTGGTTCGCCAGAAGCGGCTTAGTCATGCTGGCCACATGACCCGGAAGCTCTACACCGGCTCCCTCGGCCAATAAAGCGAGATGAGCACTGCAACCCCAGAGTCAGCCACGACTGGACCTAATGGTCAGGGGTCCCTTTACCTTTACCTTTACCTCGGGCTAAGAACTTAATTCATTCTGGAGGTTTGTTCTTAACCTGAAACTGTTCTTAACCTGAGGTACCACTTTAGCTAACGGGGCCTCCCGCTGCTGCCACCAGCGCATGATTTCTGTTCTCATCCTGAAGCAAAGTTCTCAACTCGAGGTACTATTTCTGGGTTAGCGCAGTCTGTAACCTGAAGCGTCTGTACCCAAGGTACCACTGTACAAAGGTGTGTGTGTGTGTGTGTCTGTGTGACTTCTTGCTCCCGCAGATGGAAAAACGGGGGTTCCTTTTGTCGACGCCAACATGCGTGAGCTGGCTGCCACGGGCTTCATGTCGAACAGAGGGCGCCAGAACGTGGCCAGTTTCTTGACCAAGGATTTGGGTTTGGACTGGAGGATGGGAGCGGAATGGTTTGAGTCCCTGCTGGTAAGATGGGAGCAACTTTGTTTATATCTTAAGGCCAGCTGGTTGCTGGAATTTGCCCTGGGTTTTGAGACGTATGCAGGGTTGGAATAAGTTCCCAGGAGTCGTAGAATGGTAGAGTTGGAAAAGGGACCCTGACAGTCATCTAGTCCAACCCGCTGCAATGCAGGAATAATGCAATACATGAGGAAGTATTGTAGAGTGTGCACAGCCTCACAGGCACTGTGGAGATATAGGTGTGTGGTGTATTTTATTATTTATCCATTAGAATATTATAAACGGCTTAATAAAGATAATAATCTCTAGCAGCAGCCACCCAACTGGGGTAAAGCCAGGGGCAGAGGATGTTTTCTTCAAAGAACTGAATTATTATTATTATTATTATTATTATTATTATTATTATTATTATTAAGACCCCACCCATCTAGCTGGGCTTCACCAGCCACTCTGGGCGGCTTCCAAAAAAATATTAAAATACTGTAATACATCAAACATTAAAAGCTTCCCGAAAGATAAAATGTATTTTCGGCTGTGCACCTCATGTCATGCGCAGCTGGGAGGTCAAGATACCTTCCCGAAATCCCTTGGAATCGTCAATGCACCTTTAGCAAATTGGGAGCCATCTCAGAAAAGGAAGAGGAATGCACTGAATATCTGATCAAGCCCCTTTTAACAAGTCATTGTGATATATATATATATATATGTATATGTGTGTATATATATATATATATATATATATGTATATGTATATGTGTATATATATATGTCTGTGTGTGTATATATATATATGTATGTGTGTATATATATATATATATGTGTGTGTGTATATATATATATATATATATATATGTATATACACACACACATACATACATACATACACACACACTTATACATATATGTGTTTCCTAAATTCAAGGTGGATTATGATGTCTGCAGCAACTATGGCAACTGGTTGTACAGCGCTGGAGTCGGCAACGATCCGAGGGAGAACCGGAAATTCAACATGATTAAACAAGGCTTGGATTACGACAGCAACGTAGGTTCTTGCTGGGAAACCCTGACGCCGAACACACACGTCATCCTGCTTCCTTTGTTGCATTAGGCTGAAACCCGGTTTTATGGGATGCCACCAGGTGTAATAGGGTGAATTTGGTATGGTCCACCGTTTTGCTTCATTAAAGTGTGTGAGAGGTGTGTTCTCTTAAATGGCCCAACAAAACTGGGGAGGGTCAGGAAGACCTCTGTGGCAAAGCATCTTTTTGGAAGTGCGTAAAGGCCTCAAGTCCAACCCCTCACATCTCTAAGTAAGACTGACAGCGATAAAGCCAGCATCTCAGGAAGAAGGCTAGGTTAAAACCCTGGAAGGCTAGCTTTCCATTTGCAAGGAAGTGCTTTGTTTTACGTAATGGGCAGAGTACTCAAATATGTGATTCCACTTTCCTAGCCAGTTTGCACTCCGGCACAGAACAATCCAGGAAAGTTTATACTGAATATTTTTCTCTGTATGGCTGCTCTCTGGTGGTAAGTACAGAGGAGCATAAAATAGAGCATCTCTGATAGCTGCCAATGTACTGGGGGCGGATAGCCTTGCTGGCTTTATAAGGAGCTAACATACTGTACTGGGACACGGGTGGCGCTGTGGGTAAAAGCCTCAGCGCTTAGGGCTTGCCGATCGAAAGGTTGGCGGTTCGAATCCTTGCGGCGGGGTGCGCTCCCGTTGTTCGGTCCCAGCGCCTGCCAACCTAGCAGTTCAAAAGCACTCTTGGGTGCAAGTAGATAAATAGGGACCGCTTACCAGCAGGAAGGTAAACGGCGTTTCCGTGTGCTGCGCTGGCTCGCCAGGTGCAGCTTGTCACGCTGGCCACGTGACCCGGAAGTGTCTCCGGACAGCGCTGGCCCCCGGCCTCTTGAGTGAGATGGGCGCACAACCCTAGAGTCTGTCAAGACTGGCCCGTACGGGCAGGGGTCCCTTTACCTAACATACTGTACATACTTGTAAGATACGGATTTGGTTTTTTTTTGTATGTTGGTTTTTGTGTATTGTTGTTTTTCGATGTTTTTTGTGTTGTTGTGTGGAAAATACTAATAAAATTTAAATTATTAATTAAAAAAAAAGAAAGACAGGCGCCAGAGATTGAACCAGCGATCTTCTGCCTTCCGAGCAGGTGTTCTGTCACTGAGCTGCAAGCCTTGCCTCACCAACAGGCAAGGACCAGACTGAATTGTTTGCCTCTGCAGGGAGACTACGTCCGACTGTGGGTTCCGGAATTGCAGGGCATAAAAGGAGGAGACGTACACACCCCCTGGGCCCTGAGCACCGCTGCCCTTTCTCAGGCTGGCGTGAGCCTCGGGGCCACCTATCCTCTGCCAGTCGTCATGGCCCAAGAGTGGAGCAGGCACATCAACCAGAAACCGGTATGTGCTAAGTCAGTCAACCTTACTTGCCTTGCCCTGTGCACCGCTAAAAACCGCCCTATGATCTTCTGATGAAGGGCAGTCTATAAACTTTTTAAGAGGTTTAATACCTTTTGGAGACCCACCCTGTTCTAGGGACTGCAATTTGTTTTACCTGGTTTTTTTAATATTTCTCACATTTGTATATCGCCTTTTCCTTCAAGGAGCACCAAGTGGTGTACAGTTTCTATCCATATGCGATTTGGGTTTTAAATGCAGTGTAAGGTAGTCTTTGGGACGTGGGTTAAACCACAGAGCCTAGGGCTTGCCGATCAGAAGGTTAGCGGATCAAATCCCCTTGACAGGGTGAGCTCCCGTAGCTCGGTCCCTGCTCCTGCCAACCTAGCAGTTCGAAAGCACGTCAAAGTGCAAGTAGATAAATAGGGACCGCTCCAGCGGGAAGGTAAACGGCGTTTCTGTGCGCCTGAAGCGGCTTAGTCATGCTGGCCACATGACCCGGAAGCTGTACGCCGGCTCCCTTGGCCAATAAAGTGAGATGAGCGCCACAACCCCAGAATCGGCCACGACTGAACCTAATGGTCAGGGGTCTGGGGTAGTTTTTTTCAATTTCGTTGTTCTGTATGGGACAATGACAATAAAGATTATCGTATCTGTTATGTACTGAAGTTCTCACCCTGGGCCAGCAGGGGGATACTGTAGATAGTTATGCAAATGAAGGATCGAAAAGTGACGTTCAGTGATTGGATAGTTTTAGAATGTTGCAACAGTTACAATTGTTCTGTGGCTCTATATAAGCAGGCTGACTGAGCTCCTCAGCCAGTTCTGTTCCAGCTTACAAAATAAAGAGCTGCTTTGGAGAAATCGCTGTGTCGTCTGCTATGTCAACCCACAACTTAACAGTATCGTGTACACGGTTCTGCCCTTTTATTCATAACGGTCCTGTGGGGTAGGTTACGCGGAGAGGCAGGGAATGGCCCAAGCTCTCAACCAGTGAGCTTTGTGGCTGAGTGGGGATTCGAACCCTGGTCTCCCAGGTCCTAGTCCAGTACTCTTAACCGCTTTACATTGCTGTAACATGCTCTGGGACTTTCTGGTGCAGGGCAGGTAAAAAACCGAATTAAATAATAATAATGGTAATAAATATAAGAATTCCTGACCATTTCCCTCTTTCTTGCAGAACAGCCAAGGTCCCGCTCTGAAGGGGAAGAAAGGTCCTTCGCACACCCCAAAGCAGCACAAAGATAGAGGAGTGGATTTTTATTTTTCTCGGAACAAAGACTTTTCCTGAGGAGAGTGGCTGTGGTTCCCTGGGAAAATGACCCAGAGGTGAAGGGTCCCAATATGCCTCTGCTACTGGGTATAGCTGGTAGCCTTTTTTGGCCCTTCAGGGGCTGGGAAACCTGTGGTGTGGTAGGCCACTTTTTGGGGCAAAGCTTTGTGTGTAACTTGAAGGCTTGCAGAGGCGAAAGCTACTCAAACTGAAAATTTGGCCTCCTCTGGAATCTTGCTATTCTGACAAACTTAATATGGCAGCCCCTTTGTAAAACAAACCGAGGGATTCCAGTGCATTCTGGGGGAATTCAGGGTTGCACAATTAAAGCAGATCAAAGTGCTCAGTCGTCCTTGTGCCACAAAGCGGCTTTAAGAAAGAAACAGGCTTTTGCAGTTAGGAAAGTGATAGGGAAATGCATTGAAAAATGTGGAGAGAAAAAGGATTAGCAGGAAGATGTACTAACACCCTGCAAGCAAATCAGAACAACTGCTCAACAAAGCCTGGATATATTCTAACCACTGCACAAACGTCGTGCAAGCGAATCAGTATGAATGATGGAAGAAAAAGGAATCCAAAGTTATCACTCACATAGGAGTTACAAATCAGTTGTGCTAAATGCTGTTCTATGTAGTCTTGTTTTTAGCTAGGTGTCTTACCTTTGGGGGAAAGCATGGAGTTCAGAAAATAGTTTTTGATATTAGCATGGGCTTTATTTTCTACCGCAGAAATGGTTTGGGCTATTAAAAAATGATCATGACAAATAAACTTGCTTTCGGCATCAAGATTTTCCTGAGTTTCTTTCCGTTTTCTTTTACCATCCATTGATCAACATTTTGCAAACGAAGCAATGAAGCTTGCTGGCAGGGCAGTCAGCCCCAGAGTTCAATGGGGTGGGGAAGTTTTTTCAATAGCTATGGATGGCTCTCTCCTCTATCAAATTTAATAAATAATAACTGTGTGTTGGAGGGAAGGGGGGTTATTGGTTTATCTTCGTTTTGTATTTTGTGTTCTATTTCCTTGTTGAAGTCTTTGGGCTAAGGCAGAGCTTTCCAAACTTTTCCTGATGGTGACATGCTATTTTTGCACGCATCATTTCACAACACAGTTATTCAGTTTTACTTGCAAATTGTCGGTTAAACTAACCCCGGGAGGAACGTGGGGAGCGTTCGCGCGACAAACCTACACACTGCAGCTGTAACGACACCGTTTGGAAAGCTCTGGGCTAAGGACAATACTCAAATTTTAATAACTAATAACAACAATTTTAGAGCCGTCTAGCTTGGCGTGGCCATACCTGCCTCTCGCGGGAGCGCGCGTCTCATAGCGTTAACCACTAGGCGCATCTATTCTGAATCTTCCAATCTGCTAGACGGATGCATCCCGCAGCTGAGCCGGCACCAAAAGCGAAACCGGTTTGGAGGCTCATCATCTCCTCCTCCTGTTCCGCCCCGTCGGGGAAGTTGCGAAAGCGGCCGCGGGGACAGGAAAGGGAAGGCGGCGAGGCGCGAGAGAGCCAGGCGAGCGATGGCGGAGGTCGCTGCTGTTGGCGCCGCTGGCGCGTCTCCGTCCTCCCCGTCGGAAGAAGACTCGGTGCCGCTGGTGGCGCTCAACTACTCGGTGCGCCGCCGCCTGGGGCTGTTCCTCAACCCGCGCGCCCCGGTGGCCTCCGACTGGACGGCGCTGGCCGAGGAGCTGGGCTACGACTACCTGGAGATCAAGCACTTCGAAGGCAAGGCCGACCCCACCGAGAGCCTCTTGGCCGACTGGCAGAAGCGCTGCCCCGGCGGCGCCACCGTGGGCCGCCTCCTGGGGCTGCTGCGCCATCTCGGCCGCCGAGACGTCTTGGCCGACCTGGGGACCAGCATCGGTGAGCAAACAGGACCCGGGGACGCCCCTGATTCTCGCCCTCCCCCCGTCCCGTCGATGCCCCCTCCGCCCCAGTCCAAGGGGGGACACCTCTCTCTCCCCGCGCTCCGTTTTACGCACGGCCTCTCCAGAATGAGCGCCCTGTTTTACGCACGGTCTCTCCTTTCTGTTGCGCCCCAATACCCAGTTCCCAACAGAGGAGGCATTGCGCCCATCCTCGGAGCGGCCGGGGCGTCGCCGGTTGGATTTCTGCCTGTAAGGTAACAGTTTCCCGGAGAGAGAGAGGAAATGGCCACTGATATTCTTCCTCCCTCTTCCTAACGTCTTGGTTTTGTTTCCTTCTTGACGCTTCCTCGTTGTTTAACACTCCTGTTTGAAGCTGTTTTGGTTCCGGGTGTGTTACTGCAATGCTGTTGCTTTTTGTTTGTTTGCTTTAACTTAAAAACATTTCATAGGATCATAGAATTATAAGGTTGGAAGGGGCACCCGGGGTCATCTAGTCCAACCCACTGCAGTTCAGGAATCCCAACTATTGACAGATGTCCATCCAGCCTCTGCTTCTAAACCTCCATTAAAGGAGAGGTAAAGGTAAAGGTACCCCTGCCCGTATGGGCCAGTCTTGACAGACTCTAGGGTTGTGCGCCCATCTCACTCAAGAGGCCGAGGGCCAGCGCTGTCCGGAGACACTTCCGGGTCACGTGGCCAGTGTGACAAAGCTGCTCTGGCGAGCCAGAGCCGCACACGGAAACGCCGTTTACCTTCCCGCCAGTAAGCGGTCCCTATTTATCTACTTGCACCCGGGGGTGCTTTCGAACTGCTAGGTTGGCAGGCGCTGGGACCGAACAACGGGAGCGCACCCCGCTGCGGGGATTCAAACTGCCGACCTTTTGATTGGCAAGCCCTAGGCACTGAGGCTTTTACCCACAGCGCCACCCACGTCCCCATTAAAGGAGAGTCCACTCCCAAACAGCTCTTACTGGAAGACCTTTCAGTGGGTGTTGGAGCTCTCTGCTCTTAGTATCAGAAAGTTCATTGTGCTGTTTAGCCAGAATCTCTTTTCTTGTACAGTGGCACCTCGGCTTACAGACACTTCGGGTTACAGACTCCGCTAACCCAGAAATAGTACCTCGGGTTAAGAACTTTGCTTCAGGATGAGTACAGAAATCGCGGCCTGGCGGCAGCGGGAGACCCCATTAGCTAAAGTGGTACCTCAAGTCAAGAACGGACCTCTGGAACGAATTAAGTTCTTAACCTGAGATACCACTGTAACTTGAATCCATTGGTTCCAGCCTTACCAGAAGAAAACACACTTGCTTCATCAAGAGAAAGCAAGTCTTTCTTTATTTATTTCTGTAGCTGAAGAGTTTTTAGGGAGCTGTACAGCTGAAGGGTCCCTGCTCCTGCCAACCTAGCAGTTCGAAAGCACGTCAAAGTGCATGTAGATAAATAGGTACCGCTCCAGTGGGAAGGTATACAGTGGTACCTCTGGTTAAGTACGTAATTCGTTCCAGAGGTCTGTACTTAACCTGAAACTGTTCTTAACCTGAAGCACCACTTTAGCTAATTTTTATTCATTTTAAAACATTGATTGTCATAAACACCACAAAATTTCACATCTTATACAATTTTCTGGACTTCCATCAGCACCTCTGATGATCCCCCATTTTTATGATTTCTTCTGCATTTCTTAAATTCATATTGCCTTTAATTATCTTAACTGACATCGTCCTTTTCATCCAATTATGCAATAATTCAAATTATTCACCTCACAAAACTTCCTGCAAACCTACAAATGTAATCTGATCATCACAATTACTTTTCAGATAGTCTGTAAATTTACGCCAGTCTTCTGTGAATCTCTGGTCCCGCCGGTTTCGAATTCTTCCCGTTAGTTTATCTGATCCTGTATAGTCCATCAATTTCATCCTCCAATCTTCTTTTGTCGGTAATTCTTCTTGCTTCCATTTTTGTGCCAGTAATATTCTTGCTGCCATCATTGCGTATAAAAACAGCTTACAATCATTTCTATTTATATCATCCCCTACAATGCCCAATACAAAAGCTTCTGGTTTTTAAATAAATGTATATTTCAACATTTTTTTTCATCTCATTGTATATCATTTCCCAGAAGTTTTTCACCTTTTTACATTCCCACCACATAACGGTTAAATGTTCCTTCTTTTTCTTTACATTTCCAACATTTATTGTTTACCTTGTACATTTTAGCCAATTTAACCGGTGTAGAGATTGAACTGATTCAGGGTTGGTTTGGGCTTGTGAGTCCCCATCATTGGCTTTAGGGTATTGGCCTAAAGAGAGATTTAACCTCCTCTTGCTCCCTCTAGTCCAGTGTTCCGCAACCTTGGGCCTCCAGCTGTTTTTAGACTACAACTCCCATCATCCCTCTCTAGCAAGACCAGTGGTCAAGGGTGATGGGAACTGTAGTCCAAAAACAGCTGGAGGCCCAAGGTTGGGGAACACTGCTCTAGTCCACGTTTCCTGTGTTTGTGGTTTAGCACTGAGCAGAGGAGGCTGTCGTGCGGACAGGCCCCGGACCGCAGACGAAGCATACCCAGAAACAGGCCTTATTATTATTATTGTTGTTGTTCTATGACTCTTTGCAGAAGAAGATTGCAAGAAGTACCTGCGGAGGAAAGAGCAAGAGGAGGCGGAGAGGCCTGTTCAGGTACCGGCGGTGGACAGCAGCATCGCACGGTCATCTGAACTGCAGGGCATCACTACGCGAGATGACCCCCTTGGTAAAAGAAAAGACCATAAGATTATTTGATTCAGAAAAGATTGTACAGTGGTGCCCCGCAAGACGAATGCCTTGCAAGACGGAAAACCCGCAAGACGAAAGGGTTTTCCGTTTTGGAGGCGCTTCGCAAGACAAATTTCCCTATGGGCTTGCTTCGCAAGACGAAAATGACGAAAATTTTTGAGGTTTTTTTTCCGCTCCCCAACCCCTTTTTCTGAAGCGCTAAGCTGCTAATAGCCTTTTAGCAGCTAAACCGCTAATCCCTTAAGCCTTAAAACGCCGTTAATAGCCCTTAAACTGCCAATAGCGCTAATAGCACTAATCCGCTAATGGGCTTGCTTCGCAAGACGAAAAAACCACTAGACGAAGAGACTCGCGGAACGGATTCTTTTCGTCTTGCGAGGCACCACTGTATGGGTGTGAAAGAGCAGTGTTTATGCAGCCACTGAAAGGAAGAGGAAATGAGATAACTTTCCCACCTTTTGTGGCTAGGGTTGATGGGCACCTAGTTTTCTGGCAGGGCTCCTGAACCTTTAACGGTTTTGCAGCACAAGCAGAAATTCAATAGTAGTAGTAGTAATAATAATAATAATAATAATTAATAATTTATTATTTGTACCCCGCCCATCTGGCTGGGTTTCCCCAGCCACTCTGGGCGGCTTCCATAGAAACCAAAAATACACTAAAATATCACACATTAAAAACTTCCCTGAACAGGGCTGCCGAGGTAAAGTTCCCGGCCTCGCACAAATTGCACCTCTTTGAAGCGCACCTGTTGAATTTGCTTGTTTTGCAGCTGTTCAAAAGCACCAGGTAAAATGCCGTATACAACGCTGACGTCTCATATTAAACGTAACTGACCTGCAGAAAAGACTTTATAACCTGAAAAAAGAGACTGATGCACATACTTTTGCAAACAGAGAAAATCTTTAATAAAAATTATTTTAAAAAGAAACAAACACTCTTAAAAAAAATAAAATAAAATCATGGTAGCTATTGGGAAATTAATAACACTATTGAAAAAAGAAACAGTTAAAATGCTGCATTTTGGGAAACCAGTGTAACCCTTGAGCACAGCAACACAGCGATAAACGTGCAGCTAAACTAAGAGGGAAGACATGTGCAAGCAAGTTTTTCTTTGACCTCGGTGTTACCGCCCATGGAGGCGCCTCCATAGCTCATCAGCCTGTCTAGAATTCTTCCTGGAGGAGGGTGCTCTGTAGAGCAATGTGTTAAATGGATTTCGAGCTACGTGTACCGTATTTTTCGCTCTATAGGACGCACCAGATGATAAGAGGCACCTAGTTTGGGGGGGGGAGGAAACAAGGGGGGGGGATTCTGAATCTCAGAAGCCAGAACAGCAAGAGGGGTCTGGCTTCTGGGATAGCCGCTGAAGCCTCTCCCGGGCAGCGGGATGAAGGCTCTCCCTGCCCGGAAGAGGCTGCGTGCAGGTAAGCTGCCCTCTGTACCTTCCCTTATCTCCTGCAAGAACTGAGCATTCTTTAAAGGGAGCGTGGTTCCTGGGGGCTTTTCTGGGAGGTGGGGGAAGGGACAGAGTCGCACGCTCTGTCCCTTCCTCTAAGAGCCACGCAAAGCCTCTGCAGGACAGCGGGGAGCCTTCGTCCTGCTGCCCTACGGAGGCTTCGCGGGGCTATCCAAAAGCCAGAATAGCTAGAGGGAGCACTGCACAGCGCTCCCTCTAGCTGTTCTAGCTTCATGTGAAAGCTCCGCAGGGCACGGGGAGCCTTCATCCCTGTGTCCTGCGGAGGCTTCTGGGACAGCCTACGAAGTCTCCGGAGAGCAGCGGGATGAAGCAGCTAAGCCTGAAGCTAGAACAGCAAGATGGAGCGCTGTGCAGCTGTTCTGGCTTCTGGCTTAGCCGCGCAGCCTGCATTCACTCCATAAGACGCACACACATTTTCCTTTACTTTTTAGGAGGGGAAAAGTGCGTCTTATAGAGCGAAAAGTACGGTAATTGCCAAGCATCTGTTACAACCGGGATAGTTTACATCCGGTTTGCAAGCAGCTACTTTCCTGCTCTCCTGTGGCGAGCGGTTACATCCTCCAGGTGACTAGCAGGGAAGGTATACAGCCATTTTCTTTTAAGTCTGAGGATGTTTCACAGCTCTATGTGAGCCGGTGGACGGTAATTTTTGAGAACGTGTGTGCAAGGCTGGCTCAGACGGGTAACATTTCCCTGCTCCCTCGATTCGCGCATGTGTGGTGTAGTGGTTAGTGCATTGGGCTAGGACCCGAGAGACCAGGGTTCGAATCCCCACTCTGCCATGAAGTTGACTGGGTGGCCTTGGGCCAGTCTCTGCCTCTTAGCCTCACCTACCTCACAGGGTTGTTGTGGGGTTTAAATGAGGAGGGGGGTGGTCCATGTTTGCCACCTTGAGAAAAAGGGGGCATATTAATGCAATGAAGGCATAAAAGGGACGTCCAACAGGGCGATCGTTATCTACTGGTGGTTCCCCACGAGGTTTTGTTAGATCGCGGTCGATCTCTGGCTCCCTTTTCTCCTGCCCCACCCCTTCGCCCTGCCCATTAACCCCCCCAAAAGGAACTCCCCCCCAAAAGGTTTAACCCCTAAAAAATTGGGCTTTCCTCCTCCCTAAAAAAGCTCAATTATTTTGAGCTGAACCCCCCCAAAAAGGGGGCAGATTACTGCCAGTTTTTAATTCTGAAAGTCGATCTCTTGAGAGCTGGCATAAATGAATGCATAATCTCATCTAGTGTTGTTTTCGTTGTTGTTTTAATTCAGGACAAACGGTAGAGATGTTTGATGCCTTCATCTGCTACTGCCCGAACGACCTTCACTTTGTGCAAGAGATGATCCAAGAGCTGGAACAGACAGAGCACAAGCTGAAGCTCTGTGTGTTCGACCGGGATGTCCTCCCCGGAACGTGTGTCTGGACCATCACCAGCGAACTTATAGAAACGCGGTGAGTTGAGGAATATGCACCCAGGGGGGCAGCAGTGGAAATATCCACCGTGCTTCCCGCAGCTCTCTTGGTTTGTTCCCAGTTACCGTCTTTTTCGCTCTATAGGACGCACTTTTCCCCCTCCAAAAATTAAGGGGAAATGTGTGTGTGTCCTATGGAGCGAATGCAGGCTTCTTGGCTTCAGCGATAGCAACGCGAAGCCTCCAAAGCGCAGAGGGAGTGCTCCCTCAGCGCTCTGGAGGCTTCAGGTTCTTTTCACTGAAGCCAGGAGAGTCTTGCACTCCCAGCTTCAGCAAAAGGAACTGGAAGCCTGCGGAGCGCAGCGGGAACTCGCGCTGCGCTCCGAAGGCTTCCGGGATCTTTGAGGCTGGCGGTGGGGGAAAGCAGCCAGGAGTGCCTGGCGTGCTCTGGTCCATGGGCCACGAAGAGTCGGACACGACTAAACGACTAAACAACAACAAGTGAACAGGCCTAGTTTTTAAAAACGTATTGCATTCCTTTCGTATTATTTTAAGGCTGGGGAAAAGTGGCTGTAATATTTATTTGCTTGAGGAACTTTTATGCTGCCCATGAACACTTATTTTATTCATTCATTCATTCATTCATTCATAATAGAATTTATAGCCCACCTTTTCCTCCAAGGAGCTCAAAGTGGCTTACATGTTTCTCTTCCTCAGTTAATCCCCACAAGTAGCAGGCAGAGATAATCCATTGCTGTGAGTTAGGTTAGGCTGAGGGGCAGTGAGCAGCCCAAGGTTACCCAGTATGTTTCATGACAGAGTGGGGATTCGAATTATGGTCTCCCAGGTCCTAGACTGACACTGTAACCACTACACCACACTGGCTGCCAAGGGCATTTCCACAATGTATTTTTATTATATCTACTTGTTTCTAAAGTTTGATTTTTTACTGGTGTTTTAAATATTTTGTGCTATTTTATGTGAATCGCCTAGAGTTTTCATTTCTTGTGGTCTATAAGTTTTGTTGAATAAAAATAAATAAAACACTATCTCTCAAAAAACTACACAGTAAAAATAGTAGTGATAAAAAAAGGAATTGGCAGCATAGAAGAGCCCAGAAAAAAATGAGAATTAAATCGGTGCTGAAAAGGTTGTAATTTAATGGATTTTATCATTATCTATTCAGTCCAGCATCCTATTCTCACAGCGGCCAACCAGATTCCTGTTATTTATTTATTTTGTTTATGAATTGCTTCCAGTGAGGCATCCCAAAGCAATTTAGGATATGAATTAAGTAAAACAGTTACATTTTTTTTAAAAAAAAAAAACCCCACCTGCATGTGTCATATAGAAAATTAATTGTAAGGCTGTTGTCATGCTGCAGTTCACATGGCTGCCTGTTGGTGGCTGTAGCAACTCCAGCATGACGACAAAATGGCAGGCAGGCAAGTCAGCCAGCAATGTGGGTGGAACATAAAACCAATGAAATACAATAGACATACCAATTGGAATGAAGATCTCCATTTAGAAGCCTTCCTATGGCAAGCCCACTAGCAGGACCTGAGCACAACAGCACACACACACACACACCCCTGCAATTTACAGCAATTGATTCCTTACTGTATGCCATTCCCAGGCGCCACCTGGATATCGGGAGAATGTGGTCCATGCATTTTTAAATAAATGAATGGTCTTCAAAGCCCAGTGATGTTTAAGAGGGAGCAGCTTTTCCTAAGACTGTGTAAACAGTAAGCCAGAGATTTGGGATCCATATCTACCTCTGCAACTGGTCCCATCACCTCCTGGCAAACAGAAGGGGAAGAAATGGAGGCAGTGAGAGATTTTACTTTCTTG
Source organism: Podarcis tiliguerta (assembly GCF_965153285.1). Classification (NCBI taxonomy): domain Eukaryota; kingdom Metazoa; phylum Chordata; class Lepidosauria; order Squamata; family Lacertidae; genus Podarcis; species Podarcis tiliguerta. The sequence continues at coordinate 51,268,796 of NC_139545.1, read as the reverse complement.
GGCTCCATGATCACTGCAGATGGTGACAGCAGTCACGAAATTAAAAGACGCCTGCTTCTTGGGAGAAAAGCAATGACAAACCTAGACAGCATCTTAAAAAGTAGAGACATCACCTTGCCAACAAAGGTCTGTATAGTAAAAGCTATGGTTTTCCCAGTAGTGATGTATGGAAGTGAGAGCTGGACCATAAAGAAGGCTGATTGTTGAAGAATTGATGCTTTTGAATTAGGGTGCTGGAGGAGACTCTTGAGAGTCCCATGGACTACAAGAAGCTCAAACCTCTCTGTTCTGAAGGAAATCAGCCCAGAGTGCTCACTGGAAGGACAGATCCTGAAGCTGAGGCTCCAATACTTTGGCCACCTCATAAGAAGAGAAGACTCCCTGGAAAAGACCCTGATGCTGGAAAAGATGGAGGGCACAAGGAGAAGGGGACGACAGAGGACGAGATGGTTGGACAGTGTTCTCGAAGCTACCAGCATGAGTTTGACCAAACTGCGGGAGGCAGTGGAAGACAGAAGTGCCTGGTGTGCTCTGGTCCAGGGGGTCATGAAGAGTCGGACACGACTAAATGATTAAAGCACAACAACATCTACCTTTGCATATGGTCACAGAGAAGAAGAGGAGGAGAGGCTGACAAATACTTTACAGTCAATATTTGTATAGTCAGGCTCTGCTTTGCGGTTTGGGTCAGATGCAGTTTTGGGGCTATATTAAGATGTTTATTGCCACTTTAAAGTATTGGGACTAGGCAGATGCAGAAAGGGAAGGCAGATGTGTGGGGACTTAAGAGAAGATGTGCATATGGTGGGGAGGAAATGGAGTGCCTTGTGGCCTTTGACCCACACATCTTCCAGGCTCCTTGTTACCCACTAGGCCAGAGGTCCTTAATCTTTTTTCTCTGGGCCACACTTTCAGAGTAAAAGTTTGCTGGCACCGCACCAAATATTTTATCAACAAGAAATACAGTGGTACCTCAGGTTAAGTACTTAATTCGTTCCGGAGGTCCGTTCTTAACCAGAAACTGTTCTTAACCTGAAGCACCACTTTAGCTAATGGGGCCTCCTGTTGTTGCCATGCCGCCGGAGCACGATTTCTGTTCTCACCCTGAAGCAAAGTTCTTAACCTGAAGCACTATTTCTGGGTTAGCGGAGTCTGTAACCTGAAGCGTATGTAACCTGAGGTACCACTGTACACTGGGAAACAAAAAGAAACAACTTGATTTAAAACATACAACACAACCGCTTTATAATGTGATCACGGGACATCCAGGAAGTATAAAACAATGCAGCTACAGAAGAACAGGAGTCATTCTCAAAATAGAATATTGATTGTCCTTCAATCTTCCTGCCGTTCTTGCCATTCTCTCCTTTGAGGACCACTGCACTAGGCCGCATCTAGAGCTCCAAAAACGCCCCGTTCCCTGTTGGTCAGAATGCTCCCAGGTGCCTAGGCTCCATCTTCCCTGTTGTCCACTCACTTTTCACAAACGTGTTTTCTCTGTTCTGTTTTTTTTTTTTTTTAACTTCAGGTGCCGGAAAATGGTGGTAGTGATTTCGGATGACTACCTCGATAGCGAAGCCTGCGACTTCCAGACCAAGTTCGCCCTCAGCCTCTCCCCAGGTAAACACCTGCATGGCCTACCTGATCCATATTGTTGCTGCTTGTTTGTTAAATTTATTATCCGCTTCCTGTGAGGCACCCTGGAGCCTGTGTGTGTGTGTGCGGGGGGATGGAGTATAGGTAACGGGACCCCTGACCATTAGGTCCAGTCGTGAACGACTCTGGGGTTGCGACGTTCATCTCGCTTTACTGGCCGAGGGAGCCAGCATATGGCTTCCGGGTCACGTGGCCAGCATGACTAAGCCGCTTCTGGAGAACCAGAGCAGCGCACGGAAACACTGTTTACCTTCCCACCAGAATGGTACCTATTTATCTACTTGCACTTTTGGCGTCCTTTCAAACTGCTAGGTTGGCAGGAGCAGGGACCGAGCTACGGGAGCTCACCCCGTCGCGGGGATTCGAACTGCCGACCTTCTGATCGGCATGTCCTAGGCTCTGTGGCTTAACCCACAGCGCCACCCGCATCCCTAATGGGGGGATGGAGAGGAAGGGGTAAAAGGGAAATTCTCAGAAAAAGGTTTTCTGAGAAATTCTGACTCGGCTCTGATGCAGAGCCTCGTTGGAGCTCGGAAAGGAAAATGGGGGCAGCTGTTTCCTGCCTCTCTGCGAAAGAGCGAGGAAGAAGGTCCTCAGGCCATGTCTTGTTATGTCACATTCCCATGTCGGCTTCCTCTTTCAGGAGCTCGCCTCAAGCGCCTCATTCCAGTTAAGTGCAAAAACATGAAGAAGGAGTTCCCGAGCATCCTCAGGTTCATCACGGTTTGCGACTACACCAACCCCTGCACCAAGAAATGGTTCTGGATGCGGCTGGCAAAGTCCCTGTTGCTCCCATGATGCAAAGCCCTGAGGCCGAGTGTCTTGCGTCGTGACTTGAACTGCGTCTTGAGGAAGGGAAGTTTTGGGGGGGCGGCTAAATCTTTATTAGCCTTTGCCCACTTGTGCTAAACCCTTGCCTCACCCAGTCTCCGAAACAGCCCCATGCCTCGGAAGCCAGTCCGTTTTAAAAAGGAGGGCTAGAAGGTACTGAGAACTGCAGCTGCTCCTGAGGTTTTGGGTCGGCGTTTCCTGATTTCAGCTGATTTCCTCCTTGCGAAACAGGGGAATTGAGAAAGAATGAACACGAGCGGGAGAAAGCTTTCAACAGCTGCGGTTCGCAAAATGGCGGTGATCTTCTGCAAAGTGTTCAGCGGCCTCTCTTTCTGACAACTCAACAACCTTTTTTTTTACTAGCAAAACCAACAAATGGACTAACGCCCCCCTTCCCCAGTATCCCGTTTCTGACAAGCCTGAGTTCCTGGTGCCTTAAAAAATAGAGATGGATCACTGGTCTCCCAGATCCACAACTTAAACCTGCTATTGTACAGAAGGATAACCAGATTCTGCAACTCTCACTGCCTGCCATTTGCCGTGGGGTGGAGAATTATTTTATGTGTATGTGGTGGGCATTCCTAAGGAGGGGTTTAAGTTTGAGGTGGGCGTTCCTGAAGGATCTTAGGCAGCTGCCAAGGTGTGTTTGATCCCACCCTCACCCCAACTGCATGCCTAGAATTGGACCAACAGCCTGTCAATCCATTCCATTATCACTTTAATCAAAGCACTGCCTGAATCTGGGTGCCACAAGACTTCTCAACATTTTATAATGGCCAGTGGGGAAGTGGGTTGAAACTGTGGCCTCTGTTTTCTTTCAAGCTTTCTGCTTCCTAAACCTTGCCCAAGCACTTTTAAAAGCACGTTGGGATTTTCTGCTCTTTGGGTCCGTCGAGTTTCCCAAAAATCTGTCTGCTTGCCTGCGAAGCTGTGGATAGGAAAGAACCCCTACAATTCAAACAATATGTTTGCACTGCAATATGTTGGCAATGGTCATTTGCATTCTTTGCATGTTGTTGTTTAGTCATTTAGTCGTGTCCAACTCTTTGTGATCCCATGGACCAGAGCACGCCAGGCACTCCTGTCTTCCACTCCCTCCCACAGTTTGGTCAGACTCGTGTTTGTAGCTTCGAGAACAGTATCCAACCATCTCGTCCTCTGTCGTCCCCTTCTCCTTGTGCCCTCAATCTTTCCCATCATCAGGGTCTTTTCCAGATAGTCTTCTCTTCTCATGAGGTGGCCAAAGTATTGGAGCCTCAGCTTCAGGATCTGTCCTTCCAGTGAGCACTCAGGGCTGATTTCCTTCAGAATGGATAGGTTTGATCTTCTTGCAGTCCATGGGACTCTCAAGAGTCTCCTCCAGCACCATAATTCAAAAGCATCAAAAGCATTCTTTGCATAGCAGGCCTTAATTTGAGGAATTGCCGTCTGACGGTGCTAATCAGCACTGGGGCGCTCGTCCTTTTTAGATATCGCACTTTGTTTTACAGTGTTTTGCAATCCTCATGGAAAGGCAGAAAGACTAGCAGTTGTCTGACACAACCTATTCTCCATGCTCAGAAATGCACTCATCCTGTCTGGTGGCAGAAGAGAATTTTGCTCAGTCCACGTTTTAAAGCGACATGGCCTGATTTCACAGTCCCTGACCTATGTGGACTGTAATGCAGTTACCAGTCAGATTGTTCACTTATCTGAACTTTGCAATGTGGTTTCAGTTTTTTTAAAAAATGCATTTCCAGACACATTTTCTTTTAAAGGAGGCAGGGAACTGCGTGGAAAAGCGTAACGTACATAATTTGGAGGGAAGCGCAAAACGTGTATTTTGTGAGGAATAGGTAAAGGTAAAGGTACCCCTGCCCGTACGGGCCAGTCTTGCCAGACTCTAGGGTTGTGCGCTCATCTCACTCTACAGGCCGGGAGCCAGCGCTGTCCGGAGACACTTCCGGGTCACGTGGCCAGTGTGACAAGCTGCATCTGGCGAGCCAGCGCAGCACACGGAAACGCCGTTTACCTTCCCGCTAGTAAGCGGTCCCTATTTATCTACTTGCACCCGGGAGTGCTTTTGAACTGCTAGGTTGGCAGACGCTGGCACCAAACGACAGGAACGCACCCCGCCGCGGGGATTCGAACCGCCGACCTTTTAATCAGCAAGTCCTAGGTGCTGAGGCTTTAACCCACAGCGCCACCCACAGCCAAAAAGCAAGCCCATAGGACAGGATAGATGTAGGACGGTGTGTGTGAAATTGGCACAGACCTAGAACTGGCTCATCCATCCATAATTTGTTCCTTCCGCCCCCATCCATGTTTGCCATCTGGACCACTCTGCCACAGTAAGTTGCAATTGCTTCCCTTGTACACATGGGGGTGTTGAGACTTTCAGGAAGCAACCTCACCCCCCCCCCCCGAATGAGTCCATGGCAGAAGTGAGACTTTTAGGTCTTCTCTAGATCCATTAATCTACCAGCAGTGGTGAGGACATTCTTCCCCCATAGGCTAAGTAGGGGGTGGGAGGAATGCTACATATATTGCATACTCCTTAGTGCTTCATTGGTAGCTGGTGCAATCAATCAGCCCTGAGTGCTCACTGGAAGGACAGATCATGAAGCTGAGGCTCCAGTATTTTGGCCACCTCATGAGAAGAGAAGACTCCCTGGAAAAGACCCTGATGTTGGGAAGATGGAGGGCACAAGGAGAAGGGGATGACAGAGGATGAGATGGTTGGACGGTGTTCTTGAGGCTACCAGCATGAGTTTGACCAAGCTGCGGGAGGCGGTGGAGGACAGGGGTGCCTGGCGTGTTCTGGTCCATGGGGTCATGAAAAGTCGGACATGATTAAACAACAACAGTCAATCACAGTTAACAGCACACCATGGTTTGGTGTTACATGTTTGAGCCTTGGCTCCCAAGCTACTTCTCCATTCTCCCCCCATGTACTCTGCTTAATTAGTTTATTCCTGGTTTGCAACTAACCATAATTCGCCATTGCATCTGGACCAGCAAACTATGGCTTGTCCTTGTTCTGCAAAACTAGAGCTCAAGCGATGGTTTGCAGGGGAAGCACAAGCTATAGTTTATGGAATCATAGAGTTGAAGGGAAGCAAGAGGGTCATCGGTCCAACCCCCTGCAATGCAGGAATCTCAACTGAAACATCCCTGACAGATGGCCATCCAGGTTTGCTGCAAGCCAGGAAGTAACTGAGTAACTGGATCTTGCGAGGGGAGGAATGAGTGTACGAGCGCTGAGTTGAGGACCAGGGGTTAGCCAGTCTTCTACTATTATAAAAGCACAAAAAGAGATCTCATAGATGTGTCCCATGCTGTGCCAAACATTTCCATGAGTTCTAGCCCAGATAGCAATATTGACAATAGCTCGATAGGAATAAGGGCATTTTCAGAGAAGATAAATTGTGGATATTATAAGGAAAACAAGTGGGTTGTACAACAAAAAGTCACATTCTGGAATGCTGCTGTTCAGGATTGCTCTGTTTCTTCTCCCTCTGTCCAACAACCAGCATTTTTTTGTGATGGAATATGCTTAGCCCCCTTCAGGCCTTTTATTTTTAAGGCTAATCCTCTCTTTCCCTTACACATTTTTTGGTACTTCTGCAAACTTTGGGGTCTCCACAAGCCTTCCTTCCTTGTGCGCGCGATGCCATTTTGGCACACATGCTTAGGCAGACACAGGCTGAACATCAACAACAGAGGGAACCATTCTCTCCAAATAATGTGGCAAGTCAAAATAAAAGTGCCTTAGTTTCGTTGGGGCAAATTGAGTTAGAGAACAGTTCTGCTGCATTTCCTGGTAGACGTGTCTCAAGTTTGCATCTGGGAGGCTGCCCTCAGGAGACAATAGGAGAGCCAGTGTGGTGTAGTGGTGAAGAGCAGTGGACTCATAATCTGGGGAACCGGGTTCGATTCCCCGCTCCTCCACATGCAGCTGCTGCGTGACCTTGTGCCAGTCACACTTCTTTGAAGTCTCTCAGCCTCACTCACTTCACAGAGTGTTTGTTGTGGGAGAGGAAGGGAAAGGAGAATGTTAGCCGCTTTGAGACTCCTTCGGGTAGTGATAAAGCGGGATATCAAATCCACTCTTCAATGATTAGAGTTCATTGAGGCTCTTTTTTATTAAAAAAAATCCTGATTGATCTACCTCTCCTTGCGTGTGTTTACACAGGCTGGATTTGGCAGGGTATTCTAACCGCACCCTGTTGCTCACCATTTCCAGTTCAAATCGGCCCACTTCGTGCTTGCTTTCAAATTTTTTGAACTCCACTCAACCCTGCCACCCCGAAAACGTTTTCCCTGTGACCTCCAGAAATGAAAGACGTGGGGGAATGGGTGCTCGGTTAATCCTTGGATTTTTCTCTGGGTGTGCATTCCGTATCTATGTACGGAGACATATCCGAGAATGAGGATATATTATGTGCCCAAACAGAATAATTCTAAGCCACGATAGCTGATTGGAACCTCCATAGAGAGGGGCACTGTACCTCTGCTTACCAAATACTGTGCGAAACAAGAAGGGCAGGCTGGCCCTGGAGTTGCTTGTGGTATTCAGGCTATTTGTGGTGGTTTGCAAATAATAATAATATAATAATAATAGTAATAATAATAATAATAATAAATATACCCCCACCCATCTGGCTGGGTTTCCCCAGCCACTCAGGGCAGCTCCCAACAGAATATTAAAAACATGATAAAACATTAAAAACTCTAAACGGCTACTTTCAGATGTCTTCTAAAATTCAGATACAGTAGACGCTCAGGTTGCGAATGTGATCTGTGCGGGATGCACATTTGCAACCCGCAGTGGTGTGTCTGCGCGTGCACGGGTTGCAAGTTGGTGCTTATGCGCATGCGCAAAGCGCGATTTAGCGCTTCTGCGCATGCACGACCACTGAAACCTGGAAGTAACCCATTCCAGTACTTCTGGGTTTTGGTGGGTCCGTAACCCAAAAAAACTCAACCTGAAGTGTCTGTAGCCTAAGGCATGACTATAGTTGTTTATTTCCTTGACATCTGATGGGAGGGCGTTCCACAAGGTGGGTGCCGCTACCGGGAAGGCCCTGTGTCTGGTTCCCTGTAGCTTTACTTATCGCGGTAAGGGAACCGCCAGAAGGCCCTTGGAGCTGGACCTCAGTGTCCAGCTCTGCTACTGGTATACCTTCCAGGGAAAGGTGAATCTTAAGATAAACGCAAGCTCTTTACAAAATGGCGGCTCTCGGCATTCCGAAGAAGTGGGCTGCAGCGCAATTATTCCTAGGCAGGGAATAATTCCCAATGTGATGTCTGTAAACTAAATTGGTGCATTGTCTGTTGTCCTTGTGTTGTATTACATTCCTGAATGTTGCAGAGACCTTCCTTCAGATCCCATGCACTTTGAAATAGTTCCTATCATTATATGTGAACGAGAGAGACGGCGGCAGCTACTTAGAAAACAGGGAACTGTGTTTTCAAAGAAAATAATGATTGAAAACTGGGTATGCACTTAAACCACTTAACTCAGTGGAACTAACTTCACAGTCATCCCCTCCCCTCATGATTGCATGGTTCAGTTCTGCAATCCCAAAATGGTTTATAACCTTTCCCCCACTTCTTCACATGTTAAACTGTGGATCTTACAAGGTGTAAGGATGGCCACTAAAAATACATGGAGGACAAGGCTATGAATGGCTGCCCACCATGATGGCTGTGTTCTTGGAAACCATGTGCTGGGAATCACAGGTGGGCAAAATGTTTTGCATTCATCTCCTTGCGAGCTTCCCCTAAAGCATGGGTAGGCAAACTAAGGCCCGGGGGCGGAATCCAGCCCAATCGCCTTCTCAATCCGGCCCATGGATGGTCCGGGAATCAGCATGTTTTTACATGAGTAGAATGTGTGCTTTTACAGTGGTACCTCGGGTTAAGTACTTAATTCGTTCTGGAGGTCCGTTCTTAACCTGAAACTGTTCTTAACCTGAAGCACCACTTTAGCTAATGGGGCCTCCTGCTGCCGCTGTGCCGCCGGAGCGGAGCACGATTTCTGGTCTCATCCTGAAGCAAAGTTCTTAACCTAAAGCACTATTTCTGGGTTAGTTGAGTCTGTAACCTGAACCGTATGTAACCCGAGGTACCACTGTATTTAAAATGCATCTCTGGGTTATTTGTGGGGCATAGGAATTCGTTCATATTATTTTTCAAAATATAGTCCAGCCCACCACAAGGTCTGAGGGACAGTGGACCAGCCCCCTGCTGAAAAAGTTTGCTGACCCCTGGCCTAAAGCAACTGGAAGAACAGGACGTTGGAGATGAGCCTTTGGTCTGATTCTTGTTCCTAAATCACTGCTGAATTTCTGAATGTTGAAGCACTTTCTTGTGTATTTACCTTTGTGCATACATTTAAATAATCCAGTCCCGGGTTGATCTATTGTTGGCAGAGTTCTGCCTTTGAGGAATTCAGGTTCAAATGTAGGTCCAGGGTGGCCCTGGGCAAGCTGCTTGCTCTTGTGTTTATCTCGGCTTAAACCAACCACCCAGGTTTGCGATGTGAGGACCCAGGACTATTCTGAGCTCTTTTAAGAAAAAAGAGATGTACAGTGGTACCTCAGATTAAGTACTTAATTGGTTTAGGAGGTCCGTTCTTAACCTGAAACTGTTCTTAACCTGAAGCACCACTTTAGCTATTGGGGCCTTCCGCCGCCACCACGCAATTTCTGCTCTCATCCTGAAGCAAAGTTCTTAACCCGAGGTACTATTTCTGGGTTAGCAAAGTCTGTAACCTGAAGTGTATGTAACCTGAAGCGTATGTAACCCGAGGTACCACTGTAAATGTATTTTTAACATTAAGGTCAAGGAGAATGCTTTGTATTAAAACCTTGGTTTAGCCACTTCGAAAACACTGGTAATAAACTGGTTTGGTTTAGTTGTTTGCCTTTGGGGGAGAACTGCTTGTGGTTTAGAAAATGCTTACTAGCAATTGTAAGATGGGTGCAGAGTTGCACATACTTTATAGCAGCCCTCGGTAGCCATATTTTGGGGGGAAACAATGGCTCATTCTGGCTGCTGCTGATGGGAGTTGTAATCCAGAGCATCTAGAGGACACAGAAATGAAAAACCAGTGTTGGAATTGTGCTCCGAAATGAACCAGAAGCCAGCGTGGCTGTTTTAAAATGGGCAAGGTAAGTCTCCGTACCCAGCAATCTAGCTGCAACATTCAACAGCCTCAACTGTTTCTAGTAAAGGGCAGCCCTGTATATAATTCAATGTAGTAGCTCAAACAAGAGGTTACCAAAACATGTCCTCAAAAAGAACGCACTAGACTTGGAAAGGGTTTGGGAAAGTGCAAACGCAATGATAAAGGGAATGCAGCGATTCCCTGGTAAGAAAAAGTTGCAGCATTTAGAACCTCGTAGTTGGGATGCAGGTGGCGCTGTGGGTTAAACCACAGAGGCTAGGACTTGCCAATCAGAAGGTTGACGGTTCAAATCCCTGTGACGATGTGAGCTCCCGTTGCTTGGTCCCTGCTCCTGCCAACCTAGCAGTTCGAAAGCACATCAAAGTGCAAGTAGATAAATAGGTACCGCTCCAGCGGGAAGGTAAATGGCGTTTCTGTGCACTGCTCTGGTTCGCCAGAAGCGGCTTAGTCATGCTGGCCACATGACCCGGAAGCTGTACGCCGGCTCCCTCGGCCAATAAAGCGAGATGAGCGCCACAACCCCAGAGTCGGCCACGACTGGACCTAATGGTCAGGGGGCCCCTTACCTTTACCTTAGTTTAGAGCAGGGTTTCCCAAACTTGGGTCTCCACTGTTTTGGGACTACAATTCCCATTATCCCTGACCACTGTTCCGGTTATCTAGAGATGATGGGAGTTGTAGCCCCCAAACAGCTGGAGACCAAAGTTTGGGAAACCCTGGTTTAGAGTGAAGGCAAGTTTATAAACTAGGACTTGCCGATCAGAAGGTTGGCGGTTCGAATCCCTGAGACGGGGTGAGCTCCCGTTGCTTGGTCCCTGCTCCTGCCAACCTAGCAGTTTGAAAGCATGTCAAAGTGCAAGTAGATAAATAGGTACCACTCCGGCGGGAAGGTAAAAGGCATTTCCGTGCGCTGCTCTGGTTTGCCAGAAGCTGCTTAGTCATGCTGGCCACATGACCTGGAAGCTGTACGCCGGCTCCCTCGGCCAATAAAGCGAGATGAGCATCGCAACCCCAGAGTCGGTCACAACTGGACCTAATGGTCAGGGGCCCCTTTACCTTTACCTTAAGTTTATAAAATTATGTATGCCATGGGGGAAATGGATACAAAAATGTTTTCCTCCCTTTTCGGGATTCGTGGACACCCAGTGAAGCGGAATACTGGGAGATTCAGGACAGATAAAATAAAATACTTGACTCACTAAGAACTTTGCTCCTACAGGAGGCAGTGTTGGATCACAGCTTGGATGGTTTCAAAAGAAGTGGACACCTCCCCGGAGGATAAGGCTATCCGTGGCTACTAGTCATGATGGCTATGTTCTGTTTCCACCGTTAATATACTAATAAAACAACTTTTATTTATACCCTGCCCTCCCAAGCCAAGACCAGGCTCAGGGCGGCTAACACCAAATATAAAAACAATTTATTGAAATACAGCTTTAAAAACAAGATTAAAGTACAACATTAAAATGCATCAGATCAAAACCTTTTTTTGGGATAAAAATGTCAAGTCTTCACCAAGGCTAACTATTCAGACTGGTCCTACATGGGTCAGAAAAAAGCCAGGGAAGTCCCCAAATAGGAGTTCCAACACAGAAGGAGAAAGGAAAAAAGAAAGAGGGGGAGGGAATCAAATTGATTTCAAGCCAAAGGCCAGGCGGAACAACTCTGTCTTACAGGCCCTGCGGAAATAAATCAGATCCTGCAGGGCCCTGGACTCATGAGACAGAGTGTTCCACCAGGCTGGAGCCAGTGCTGAAAAGGCCCTGGCTCTGGTTGAGGCTAATCTGACTTCCTTAGGGCCCGGGACCTCTAGGGTGTTGCTATTTATGGACCTTAAGGTCCTCCAAGGGGCATATCGGGAGAGGCGGTCCCGTAGGTAGGAGGGAATGAGACAGAATGCTTCTGAAACCACCTTTTGCTCGGAATAACAGGTGGGGAGAGTTGTGTTTCAATCCTGATCTGGCCATAGGATGCTTGGACTAGATGGCCCACTGGCCTGATCTTGCAGGGCTGTTCTTATAACAAGCTCACATTTTGTCATATAGCAACTGTTGGCCGATCTCTTATTACACGGGCCTTAATCATTTGGCTGTTTCGTCTTGCTTCTCTTGGGGTAAAGCCAGGCCTAGTTGGGTGTAGCCCGCATGCTCATACAACATGCTCAGAAAGGCATAAACGTTGACTACAATAGCCGAGAGGTACGCATTCTTGGATGTATCGGGAGCAGCCTCGACCTTATTGGAGGACGAGATCCCTTTCTTCCTAATATAGTCATTCGTTTTGAAACCTCAGCTGCTGTGAAGCTCTTCCATAACTATCCAGAGGTTGGTTCCGTCCTCAGCCTGGGGGAGTAGGTTTTGCACCCAGCCCTGAAAGGGGGCTGCAGTGTGGGGATGGAGGGGGGGGAATAAATTCAGTTTGCGTTTAAAGGCAAACTGACTTAATGTGCGCTTTCCAAAACAGCATGCAAAGAGAAAGACAGCCATCTTTCGAGATTTATCCAAAATCTGGCGGTGCAGTTCTCCGGCTGAGCAGTGTGTAGAAGAATGTGTATGCTAAAGAATAGAATGCAGGTATTAGTAGCGATATACAAAAATACATTATAGCATATAGATGGAAACGGCTATGTATAGTGAATACCGTATTTTTTGCCCCATAGGGCGCACTTTTTCCCCTCCAAAAATGAAGGGGAAATGTGTGTGCGTCCTATGGGGCAAATGCAGGCTTTCGCTGAAGCCTGGAGAGCGAGAGGGGTCGGTGCGCACCGACCCCTCTTGCTCTTCAGGCTTTGCACAGCTCTCCGCAAGGCGCGGGAGCCCGGCGCTGGGCTCCTGCGCCTTGCGGAGAGTTGCCTGCATGCCTGTTCTGGGGGCTGGGGTTGGGGGAAGCTTGGGCTTCTCCCGCTCCAGCCCCGTGCCTGGGGGGGGGGAAAGAATTCCCCCCCTTTATTCCCCCCCCCCCAAATTAGGTGCGCCTTATGGGGTGGAGCGTCCTATAGGGCGAAAAATACGGTACTTATCTCCTTTTAAAAATTTTCACCTATGATTCTTTTCTTTTACTTCTTTATTTTTTCTTTTTTCTTTTTTCTGATATCTATTTCATTTCACTCCTTTATTGTGAATAGCATTTTATAGAGGTATAAATAACTGTAAATAAGAAAAGAGACAAAATATTCTCTAATTTTTTTCCTTGGTTATATGTATTTTCTTTTTCTTTTGTATTTTCTTTTGTTGTAAATATGTATGTTTTCTAATTTATACTTAATAAAAAATATATACAAAAAATACAAAAATACATTATAGCAGGGGGAGTTGCAGAATTGCATATATTAGGCAAACTTGCATGTTAGGAGAAACGTGAAGTTAAAGGGTGAGGAATTTTCAGGCAAAGTTTTTTTTAAAATGAATAAATCACAAAGTAGTCGTAGTAGGAGTAGTATCAGACCAATCACTGACCCATAACGGCGCTAGATATGATTTAAAAGCCAACACAACAATTTCATAGAATCATAGAATCATAGAGTTGGAAGAGACCACAAGGGCCTTCGAGTCCAACCCCCTGCCAAGCAGGAACCACCATCAGAGCACTCCTGACATATGGTTGTCAAGCCTCTGCTTAAAGACCTCCAAAGAAGGAGACTCCACCACACTCCTTGGCAGCAAATTCCACTGTCGAACAGCTCTTACTGTCAGGAAGTTCTTCCTAATGTTTAGGTGGAATCTTCTTTCTTGTAGTTTGAATCCATTGCTCCGTGTCCGCTTCTCTGGAGCAGCAGAAAACAACCTTTCTCCCTCTTCTATGTGACATCCTTTTATATATTTGAACATGGCTATCATATCACCCCTTAACCTCCTCTTCTCCAGGCTAAACATGCCCAGCTCCCTTAGCCGTTCCTCATAAGGCATCGTTTCCAGGGCTTTGACCATTTTGGTTGCCCTCCTCTGGACACGTTCCAGTTTGTCAGTGTCCTTCTTGAACTGTGGTGCCCAGAACTGGACACAGTACTCCAGGTGAGGTCTGACCAGAGCAGAATACATTGGCACTATTACTTCCCTTGATCTAGATGCTATACTCCTATTGATGCAGCCCAGAATTGCATTGGCTTTTTTAGCTGCCTCGTCACACTGTTGGCTCATGTCAAGTTTGTGGTCAACCAAGACTCCTAGATCCTTTTCACATGTACTGCTCTCAAGCCAGGTGTCACCCATCTTGTATTTGTGCCTCTCATTTTTTTTGCCCAAGTGCAATACTTTACATTTCTCCCTGTTAAAATTCATCTTGTTTGTTTTGGCACAGTTCTCTAATCTGTCAAGGTCATTTTGAAGTGTGATCCTGTCCTCTGGGGTGTTAGCCACCCCTCCCAGTTTGGTGTCATCTGCAAATTTGATCAGGATGCCCTTGAGTCCATCATCCAAGTCGTTGATAAAGATGTTGAATAAGGCCCAAGACAGAACCCTGTGGCACCCCACTAGTCACTCTTCTCCAGGATGAAGAGGAACCATTGATGAGCACCCTTTGGGTCCGGTCAGTCAGCCAGTTACAAATCCACTGAGTGGTAGCATAGTCAACACCACATTTTACCAGCTTCTTTACAAGAATATCCCAAAGCTATTATAATTGGGGGCAGGGGGAAGCCTGTAGCTCTCCCAATGCTGTTAGACTGTGACTTCTATGAGCCCCTTCCACCGTGGCCATTGGTCAGGAACGATGGGAGCTGTAGCCCAGCAACATCCTTAGGCCCAGAGGGTCTCCTCTCCTCTTGCAGTCCAAAACATCTGGGACAGAAACGGGGCTGAAGTGAGAAGATGCCATCTTTTATTATATGACAAAGGCTTTTGGAGGGGGATAGGGCCATGCAGTCAGAATTCCCTTATTGCCGTTAATGAAATACAGTGGCACCTCGGGTTACAGACGCTTCAGGTTACAAACTCTGCTAACCCAGAAATAGTACCTCAGGTTAAGAACTTTGCTTCAGGATGAGAACAGAAATCACACGGCGGCGGCGGCAGCAGGAGGCCCCATTAGCTAAAGTGGTACCTCAGGTTAAGAACAGTTTCAGGTTAAGAACGGACTTTCGGAAACAATTAAGTTCTTAACCAGAGGTACCACTGTACACGTTCTACAGTCTCCATCCTACTGCTCACCTTTCAGGCGCAACTGTAAAAAATTAAGTAATTTTTAAACGGGTGGTTTTTCTTTTCTTTTTTTCCTCCCCTCCCCCCAACACACTCTGTAGTAGAAAGCCTTCTAATAGGTGGGTTGTCCTTGTTTTGCTTTTTTGGCAATGCTCCCAAATTTCATTATTGGCCCTTATTTCCTGCTTCTCTCCTGCATACCGGGTCTCTCTCTCTCCCCCTCCCTTTCCCCCCATGTGTTCGATTCTGATCCTTCCTCGGTTTTTCTATACACAGAAATGCGACTATTTTTAGCAGCCGTCACTCAGCTCAGTGACATTGTCCTTGGCCTTTAAGCAACAGCCACATCATAAGGAGGGGAGGGGGAAAAAAGCTTTTTGCAGTGTGCAAATTTGCTGAGAAGGCACTAAGAGAGGAGACCCTCCAACAAACCCGTATGAATTGATGAGATGAAAGCGAGATCGCTACTCCCGTGGGGAAGGCTGAAGATCAACCAGAGGTCAAGGAGAAGCTTGGAGGTTTTTTTTACCAATCTCTCAGGGATATTGTCCCATCATCCAGAAAATAGTCTCCTTTATTTAGATCCAGGAAGTTGGGGAGGGGCTACTATATGACCTTCCAGGTGAAGCTGGAACTGCAAGCACCACCATCGCTGACCATTGGTGATGCTGGCTGAGGCTAATGGGAGTTTGGGGGGGCACAGGTTAGCCACCCGGATTTAGGTTTCCAAGCTCCCCTAGCTTCAGAGTTGTCAGCCTGTGGCTTAAAATATATCTGGTCTGTGGACAGAACCAATGGAGAAGTCAAGACAGAGACTCCTTTTTCTTTGGCATTGGAGGTTTCTGTTGGGAGCAAGCCAGCAACAAACCACAGAATAAGCGAAGCGAACTCTTTATTAGAAGAAACAGGATTTCTACACAGGTGTGCCAGGTATAATGAGCACAGCAACTCTTCTTAGTAGATCGTGCCCCATGAAGAAGTTGTGGAGACTGAAGGTCCCCAACTTTCCTAAGTCTCCTCCTCTTGTGAGTCTTTCCCAAGCAATCTGAGATTATGTCTGCCTTTGTTCCTACCACTTCATACCTCTCCTGGTCCTGGGAGATGAGGAGGGAAGGGATTTCGTTGCAGCAGGAGGGGGAGACACCCTTGCTTCTTCTGCAGCCTGAATCATCTCTGCCCCTTGGCCTCCCTCCTCTCCTGTGTCTGATTCCAAACTTCTCTCTGCCACAGACTCTCCCCGCTCACTAAGCCCTGTTACCTCTTCATCTTCCGGCACCGCCTCCTCCCAGTCTGCTCTCAATGACCTCTCGTTGTCCCATCACCACTCCCTGGGCTCTGAACCTTCTTCCCTTGGGGGTTCCCCAGTTGCCTCCTACCATTCCTCTGTGTCCAGCTAGTCTATGACAGCTGCCACACACACACACACCCTTGGGACCCTCCAGCTCAGTATTTTTGGCATCCTAGGGACTGAACAGAACATTCTGCCTGCAAACAGATGCTCTACCACCAAACAGTGGCAACCAGGAGATCACGCAGTTGGTTAGAGTATGGTGCCGACAACAGCAAGGTTGCAGGTTCGATCCCTGCATGGGACAGCTGCATTTTCCTACCTGGAAGGGGTTGGACTAGATCCTTAGGATCCCTTCCTATTCTAAAATTCTATGCTTCTATAAGTACAAGAAGTGCCAGGGTTGCAATTGGCACCAGACCTTTACTAGGGCATGGACATTGGGAGAGTTGCTGCCGCACTCTTCCTTAAAAATAAAAAAGTGCCAACGTTCAGGATAAAAGCACACACAAATAAAATATGTCTTTGTGCATAACAGCCGGTGTGCATTATGCATTTGGGGGCTGTGGGGTTAGGTGGCGTTAGGAAAGGCCTGCGAGAAATGAATGGGAAAATAACCTGGCAGGCTAACAGAGCAGTCGGCCTGAAGGGCTCGGCATTACAGAGAATAATTGGTGCAGGAAACCTCCTTGGCAGAGATTATGCTCAGCGTTGGCTCCCGTTTTGGAAGCCTTGCCCTGCGAGCCGATGGCTGAGCAAAACCCCATCGAGAGTCAAGGGAGAACTCAAAGGCTCTGCTCCGAACACTGAGGTGGGGCTTTATAGAGAGTGTTTTACTGTTTCATTAAGCACAGAGCGGGGTGGGAAGCAAAACAAAAACCATCAGAGTCCACCAGCTCCTTGCAGGATTCATTGGGCTGCGAACGGAGACGGAGCTCTCTTGTTTAACAAGCCTGTAAATGTCCCCTTCAATGGAAACCAGGAGGCCCAGCGACAAGGTCAGGCATCCCGCTTGCCAAAAGCCGCTTGCTCTTTTTGTGTGAGCGGAATAACAGGGCAGGCATTGTTCACTGGGGAAAGAGTGGCTGCCACAGCCAGCGCCTTAAGCCCACAAACTGAAGGTTGCTAAGTTCAAATCCCGAGCGTGTTCCAGAAACTTTAAGGGTTATCTGAGGAGGGAAAATACCATCTAGAGCAGCTTCTCCTTCTTCATTTGGTCAGTGATCCTAGGAGCATGGGGCACAGGGGAGGAGAGCAAACTGGTCCTGTTCACTTGCACACTCCAGCATGGAGATTGATGCGCACACAAGCAGTGTCTCAGAATAATGCGCCCTGGAAGATGCTACCAGCCACTGCTTCATATTTTACTTAGTAGTTCTATTGGGGCAGTTGCCTCATGTGACGAGGTGGGGGACCTTCAGGCCTTCATTGCTGGACTACAATTCCCATCATCTCTGGTCACCAACCACACTGATGGGGGTGGCGTCCGGGAGAGCCACAGGCTTCCCCATCACTGCTCTTGGTGATGGATGATACATTATAAAACAAACATTAAACATATCGGCGTGCGAGCAAAATACAAACAATTCAAAATACCGTATTTTTCGATCTATAAGACTCACTTTTTCCCTCCTAAAAAGGGGAAATGTGTGTGCGTCCTATGGAGCGAATGCAGGCTGCGCAGCTATCCCAGAAGCCAGAATAGCAAGAGGGATTGCTGCTTTCACTGCACAGCGATCCCTCTTGCTGTTCTGGCTTCTGAGATGCAGAATATTTTTTTTCTTGTTTTCCTCCTCCAAAAACTAGGTGCATCTTGTGGTCTGGTGCGTCTTATAGAGCGGAAAATACGGTGGCCCAGTCAGCCGATGAGTAAAAAGCAAACATGCACACAACTTGCAAGATCCGCTCCGCTGCGTTGGCATTTCTCAAACCGTTTCACCTTCCAGTTTTGGCAACTGGCCCAAAGGATAAAATTGTGGACAATCCAGCACATTTCCGGTTGGGAAGCAAGCGGAACTAGCATGCCACACACAAACAATCGTGCAAGCAGATTAAGCAACGTGAGTGCCAGGGTGCGACTACGCGTACATATGGTGGTTTCTTTCCACTTCTCCTTTTCCGTACTGAAGGTTCTTGAATCCGAGGTCTGCTATTTATTTTATAACGGTGAATTGCACCTGTCCTCTAGAGTTCAGGGTCCCATGTTATCTCTCCATTTTTATCCTCAATAAAATGTGGCGAGGCAAGTTGTTTCTGCAGGTGTATTCTGCAGCATGCTCTCAGTGGATTGCCGTTCCGATCTCCCCCAGATAACCTATTTATTCAGCATTTTTCCTGATTTGTTTCCACCAAGAGACAGTTCAGCTATGTCCGGTGGGTTGTTGTTTTTAGCATTTGTCCTGAATTGTTCGCAGGAAGGTTATGTGACAACAAGCCTTCATCTGCATTTGTCTGTGGGCTGCTTTACACGTCTTGCTGTTTTCCACCCGCCCTACACTTTTCAATGCGTTTCCCTGTTATTTTCCAAACCTCAAAATGTTGTTGGTTTTTAAAAATGTGAATCTGCTGTGCTAGGATAAGAGAGAGAGCTTTAACTACCTAAAATTCAGATACGTGCTTGACTCCCTCCTGAAAAATGCAGAGTCTGGGCGCCCCCAAAGACTCTCCGACTACCTGAAGGTGAATCCAACTATTTCTATAACTAATAGAGAGAGAGAAAACATTTGAGACTGAGGGAAACAGGGAGAAAGAACCAAGAAAACAGTATTTGCTTTCCAGCCAGTGATAACTCAAAACCAGTGGTAACTGGTCCTCTCTGCCAGACTAGCTGGTCTTTCCAGCTATTCTGGTGTGACATAAACAATCGCAAGTCTTGAAACAAATGCAATCAGGACAGATCAGGTTTGGGACTCTTGCAGCCCAGCAATGATTACAAGGCTCTTTCTTAAGGAACCTGCATACTTCTATTGTGTTTGTATTGTTATAGGGTTTTCTGGAGGAGGGGGGACTCCCCTAAATCCTAGAAATTAATAAATGGTAAGATTTTGATTATTTGGGATGTGAAGGGAGAAATACAAGCTGAAGAGCCAATACAAAAAACAACAACCCACAAAACCCTGACCTGGCCAATCTAGGGCCATTAAGAAACAATTTAGGGCCATTTGCAAGAACAGGGGTATTTAAGGCAGAGCAGGTTGCCTTGTGGTGGCGCTGTGGGTTAAACCACAGAGCCTAGGATTTGCCGATCAGAAGGTCGGTGGTTCGAATCCCTGCGACGGGGTGAGCTCCTGTTGCTCGGTCCCTGCTCCTGCCAACCTAGCAGTTCGAAAGCACGTCAAAGTGCAAGTAGATAAATAGGTACCGCTTTATAGCGGGAAGGTAAACGGTGTTTCCTTGCACTGCTCTGGTTCGCCAGAAGCGGCTTAGTCATGCTGGCCACATGACCCGGAAGCTGTACGCCGGCTCCCTCGGCCAATAAAGCAAGATGAGTGCCGCAACCCCAGAGTCGGCCACGACTAGACCTAATGGTCACGGGTCCCTTTATCTTTACTAGGTTGCCTTGATAGCTGGCCTAGCAGGAGCAAGCCCACTTTAGTCTAGCCAGGTCTAGGACCGAGGCAATATATCAATTTATTTGTATACAGTTACACACACACACACACACACACACACACACACACTGGCATTAGTACAGTTCAAGGATCCTAACATAAAATCCCAAAGTTGGCCAGGAATCTGCCCAAAATATTTGGTCAAAGACAATACAAATATTTTACAGGTGAGGAAAACGTGAGGCATATGTGAGGTATTACCGCAAGGCAGGCCGAGTCAGAGAATTGTTCATTGTGCTATTGGTAAACTATTGTGAGTCAAAAATCCTTGCCTGCCTACTGTGGATCACCCAAAGATACCAGTAGATCCAGATCTACTTCCT
Source organism: Podarcis tiliguerta (assembly GCF_965153285.1). NCBI lineage: Eukaryota > Metazoa > Chordata > Lepidosauria > Squamata > Lacertidae > Podarcis > Podarcis tiliguerta. The sequence goes on along the minus strand of NC_139545.1, from coordinate 51,248,778 downwards.
GTCTACCCAGGTACAGAGTGATTTATTTATTTAGATGATTTCTATGCTACCATTTGTACTGGCCACAGGGTGCTTTGCAAGAAAAACAAGCAGGCAAGAATACATAAAATCCGCAAGAATAGTACAGCCCATTAAGAAACACACAACTATTCACTGAATGATAGTTACTAGTAGCAGCAGTTGCTCCTCCCCCATAAGCATCTCTTGACCAACCACATGAAGCGATAAAGAGATGAAACGAGACACACCTCAGTAGGGAGAGATTTCCATATGTAAGGAGCCACCACTGAAAAGGCCCTTCTCTGCTTGCTGATCATTGACCGTATTAAAGATATTTGATTTTGGCCCTTCTCTGGGCACTTACATCATCACCATTATTGGTTGCATATATTTGTTTGCTTACTACAAAAAAAATAGTTTCAAAGTGACTTATAATAATTAAAAAACACCAAAATCTCAAAATACATTATTGATTATAAGAGCTCATCCTGCAATAACATAAAAAGGATAAATGGATAAATAAAAACATATTCACCCAGCACCTAGAGGTTGACTGTGATGGTGCCAGGCACATCTCACTGGGGAGAGCATTCCATAATCTGGAAGCCACCACCAAGAGGGCCAGATCTTGTCTTGGCACCCTCTCCATTTTCCTCAAAGGGGATCATGTACCTCCTCCTACCTAGGGATCACTAGGAAAGCCTCTTTAATTTAAAGCAAGGGCAGGCTTTAAAGGTTATCTTACAGATATTTGGGTCCTGAGCTGTGACATGAATAATGTTATTATGTAAAACACTTAAGAGAGTTTTCTGACTAAGCAGCCTATCCATTCATCTAAATAACTATAGTAGGTACAAAAATAAATACGAATACCAGCACACTAAACATCACAATCTGGCCAGATCATACATATGGACAGTGGAGGTTTTCATCACTCCCTTAGACCTAATTTGCACTGTACATTTAAAACTGTATCCTATCACCTTGTACAGTCCTGGCTTCCCCCCAAAAATCCTGGGAAATGTAGTTCTTTGAGGGGAACAAGGCTCTCCTAAAAATTATCAGCACCCTTAACAAACTACATTTCCCAGAAGTCTTTGGGGGGAAAGTCATGACTGTGTAAAGTACAATGATACTGCTTTAAGACTGGTCTTTTTGAGAAATGGCACAAGCCCTACTAGGGCCTTGTTTATTTCTATTTTAATTTAAAGAAATATTTATAAACAGCTGATATAAAATACCAAAGTAGCGTACAGCAACATATTGCGAGTGAAAATAATAATGTGTCAGAAAAACGGTACAATAATAATCATTTTTTAAATGGCTGGCTTATCTGAACAGGCCTCTTGGCATGAAGAGACACCTGAAAACTAGGCTTGTGCCAAACGCCAGACTTTTAATGGAAGTCTTAGCAGATGTTGTTCAAAGCTTTGCAAGTTATTTTCTGCACACAATGAAGTTTTCACGGAGAAAAGGAGATAGAAAATAAGGTTGCAACACAACAGGGTTGCCAATCGCAGGGAGAAGCTATGCACATTCAACAGGCTTCCCTTTTACAGAGATTTTTTTAAAAAAGGAGAAAAGCACTCTGTGCATGCTCAGAGACACCTTTGCCCAAGTGGCAGCATTTGAAATACTGAGCAAAAATCTCCCGAGCTACAGTTCCTAGCTTGGCAAATGCTTTGCATTCCTACCCAACCCAGCTCAACTCTTCCTCCTTCCCAGCAAAAGGCAACATGAAGCCAAGCCCTCCTCTGTTCATCTCAGTCCTCCTCCCCAGCAACCAAGTCCTGCCAAGGGACAAAGGCGGGAACGAAGCGTGACGGACACCCAAGCAAGCCAATGCCCGGCAGGGTATCCATCCCCACCTCGCCCACTCACCAATCAGCGCCGCCCAGCCCCACAGGAGCGTGGTTCCTTCCCGGCTCGTTCGAGACGAGCGAAGACGAAGAATGCGCCTTCCGCCATCTTGGGTGCGGCGCCCATCGCCTCAGCCTCCTTTCCGCACTCGTGGTACAACCCGGCGCCGGGCGGGAGAACGGGAGTAGGTGGGCCCGTTCGTGGAGTATATACATATATTTATATATATTAGAAAAAAAACCTCACACCACCCGAAGTCATGCCCTTGTTTCATAATATACTGTAAGCGACAAGTCAAGCGGACGCCACGCTCAAGATGGCGTCGGCGTCCTCCCCACCTCGTGCGGAAGACGCGCGCCGTGCGGGGTGACGTCACCGCGCGCTTCTGGGCATGGGCAGGTGGGAAGAGCAGGCTAAGTTTGGCCCCTGTTAGGAGGAGGGAAGCGGGAGCAGGAGGCAGGCTGCTGTGCGTGGGAAAACTCAAGGCAGGCTCCGGTCTCATTCTTCTCCCTCCCCCCTTCTCTCCCCACTTCCCTGCCTTTGGGGGCCAGGCCTGCCAGCCTTCCCTTTTTCCTTTTTTGCCTGTGCTGGGGGAAGCAGCTGCTGGTGCCATGGCTGCTGAAGACTCCAGCTCCCTGCCCTGGTCCATCAACAAGGATGATTACGAGCTGCAGGAGGTGATTGGTGAGTGGGGCCGGGCACTTGGGGGGTGGGAAGGACGAGGAGGCCGGGGGTGCTGCTGCTCCCTCCCCACATCTCTCCAGCTAGGCCTGGCGTGGCCAAAATGCAAGGAAGAGGAGGTTGGATCTTGCATTTTCTAGGGGGGCTGCACTTTTGCACCGTGTGTGTGTGGAGTTGCTCTCCTCCCTCTCCCTCGCTTTCTGTGTGTTGGGACTCCCGTGTGCAGCATTTAATCCTGCCTTTCAGCTGGAGGAGAGGAGCACAAGGGGGTGTGACTCTCTGCCTGGCATTTTCGCGTGTGCACTTGGGAGTGCGTAGGTCTGCGAAGGGCTGGCCTCTCCAGGTCTGTGTCAGGGCATCTGACACTTTCTCTTTCCCCAGAAATCTGGGGCCAAAGGGCCCAGATGGGTTTACAGTGACTGTTTTGTGTCGACAGGGTGGCCTCCCTTGTGAAACGGAGTCCTCTGCCCCTGGGGAGGAAACACTTCTGAGCCAAGCATTGTGGGCACCTTATATGTCGTGCTTGCGGAGTGGAAATCATATATGTGATGTGTCTGTGTGTATGTATATGTGTGTGTATATATATATGTGTATACACACACACACATATATATATATACGTGTGTGTATGTGTATAAATATATGTATGGCACACCTTGACCCTGATCTTAAATGTCCTTTTCTGGCTGCAAGTCTTGCTGAGGTCAAAGAGGTTGTGAATAGTGCTCTGGATTGCAGCCCGGAAAGAACCAAAATTAATGTAGGGAATTGCGTGTGTCATGTTCATGCAACGAAAAGGACAGAGTGGGCATTGTGTGCTTACGGGCGTGTGCAGGTTGTGCATATATGTGAGGATGTGTGCCCGGCAGCTCTTAATGGTGACAGGCAAGCCTCTTTCCTGGAGCTGTGTGGGGGGTGGTGCTGGGTGGCGGTGCTTTGGAGGTGGGGGCTTTGCATGCGTTGCGCCTGCCGCACGTGTGCTTTGGTGCTGGCGGGTGACCCAGTTCCGGAAATAATAGTTTTTCTGGATGCCTTTTTTTCATTCATCTGGAGGACCATGTGTGTCTCCCGGGAGCTCATGGTCTATGTCAGTTGCGTCTGGGGAAAGGTTTTGCATTGGCATTCTTGCTTTTCAAAATACTGTGGAGCTTGCTGCTTCTTAGCTAGGTGGGAGAGTCATGCTTTCTCATGCGAAGTCGGGGCTAAGGTGTTAGTGCATGTGTGAACATGTGTGCCCTGAGCTGCTTGGCTGTGGTAAATGTATGAGATTCTGTGGAATTTGGAGTGTGCTGAAGTGATTACCGTGGACCTGAGAAATCAGGGCTTAAATCCCTACTCAGCCTTGAAGCTCACTGGCTAACCCTGGGCCAGTCACCATCTCTTAGCCTAACCCACCTCACAGGGTTGTTGTGAATATAAAAGGGGGAGAGCAGAACCATATATGACTCCTTGGGTTCTTTGGTGGAAAGGTGGGATATGAACGTAATAAATAAACCTGTGCCTGATTTGGAGGTGAAGGAGCACTTGAGTGTTCTCATGCATGATAGAATTGTATGCACCCCCATTTTGTACACAGTTAAAAGACCTGGATCTTATCTTGCAGGCACACAGCTATAGTTACATGCTACCAGTTCAGTACGCCTACTCCTGGATGTGTGTGTTCCTGTACGAAGCTCTACAGATGATATCTCTTGGCGTTAGCACTGTAGGCTTTTGTGGGATCTCTGTCTTCTCCCAGGGGAATGGTGTGTTGCGACTTTGTACTGGGTTGTAGGTATCTGCAGGCCTGCAGCTACTCTCCCTGTTAATGATGCTCGAGGGATGAGGTGCTTTGAATACCTGTGGTTTGAAAGCTCTGGGGGTGTGGCTCTGCTATCATTTAAGGTTTTTGTAACTGGATCCTTGCTCTCCGACAAACTTTCTCTTCCTGGAGCTGTGGAGATACAAGGTGCACAATAGAATTTTCATTTTTTATATTTCCTCTTTGCATCTTTAGTTTGCTGTAACAGATGCTCTCGCATTTCAGTTCTCGGAGGGGCATCTGTAAAGCTCAGGAAGAGGTCAAAACTCTTGAGGAGGTGTTAGCTGCTGGAGATTTGGGGGTCTGTTCATTGTGGAAGTCATTGTGGGCTTGCAAAGCAAGCATTTTAGTGTTGGTGCAGCCTTGCAAATTTATAATGTATTGCTGATACAGTGTTTGCCGCCCTTCATCCTGACACCTACCCTTGTGTGGTGACTCCTCTCCCCCGCCTTGGGGTGTGAGTTCATTGGGAGGACATCAGCATTTGTGACCTTGGAATGGATAGTGGGTCCATAGAGTTGGTGCCCAAAGCTAAAGGAAGCCCTAGTCCCAAGTCCAAGGAAGTTTGCTATGTATTTGTGATACCTCTGTACCGCTCATCAACCAAGTCCTCTGGTTTTATCAAAATCAGCAGAGTCAGTCTAAAAAAGTGTTTGGACACAAAGCGATCTAAATTTTTTTTATAAAAGCATCCTGAAGCCCAGCATGGATTAGTGCCAATGATCTGAAATGTCCCCTCATCAAAACTATATAATTAAAAGTTATGGGATTTTTTTAAAAAACCAAAAAACAGATGTTTAGTTGGCACTGGAAAGACCATAACAGAAGTATCGGATGAGCCTCTCTAAGAAAAATAATATGCAACTGGGGTGCCAACACTGCAAAAGGCCCTCCTCCTGGTGACCTCTCACCTTGACTCATTAGGATGGAAACCTGGAGAAGCACCTCCGCTGAAGATCTATTCTTAAGGGATACCTGACTGGAAGTGATCCAAGCTAGTCACAAGCTGTTGAGGCCTTTAAGGGTGCTTTGGATTGGGCTTGGAAATCAGGGCTGTGGGTTTTCCAGAAAGCTGTGAATTGTAAATTTCTCCTGTGAATTTTTATCAACGTTTTCAGTTTGCATTGGAAAATGCAGATCACTCCCACAGGAGTGATCTGATTCAGCGTTTTCGTTCCACTCGCGTTGTTTTAAAAAGCCGAACTTTTCTGAAACTGCCCTGCTTGCCTAATTTTTTTATTACCGTTGGCATCTCTTCTTCGTTTCAAACGAACATATAAGATGGAATTTCCCCCGTGAGATTTTTCCGTCCCATATCCCTGGCTGGAAACCAGTGCAGGTCACCGAGCCTGGTGTGATGTGATCATACCTGCCAGCCCCAGTTACGATAACCCTGGTGCCCCACACTCTAGGCCTGTTGAAGTTTCCAGCCCCATGCATATCACTGTGTTGCTGTAATAACCTCACTAGGAGGTTACCAGAACCTCATTAACCGTTGTAAGGCTATCTCTGCCCAACTAAAGTTGTAGTTGGCCTGTCTGCCAAAGCTGATGAAAGTGACTGTGCTGAATCAAATAGCACCCCCAGTTGTCAAACCTCCTTCTTTGGATGGATGGAGCAGAATGTGAACCATTAAATGAGCAGATGAACCACCCACTAGTTCCGCTTCTTGAGATCAACTTGGCAAAGGCTGCACTAACAGCTCCTCTGCCTTGCCGGGATTGAGGCTCCATTCACGGGCTGTCATTCATTCCATTTCCATGCCAAAGCTGTGGTTCAGAACACCCACTGAGTTACCTGGATTAGATGAAAAGGAGATAAAGAGCTGGGTGTCACCCGCATATTGGTGACACACCAGCCCCCACCCCTCCGTGACCTCTCCCAGTGGTTTCATGTAGGTGTTAGATAGCCCGGGGGATAAAATGGAGCCCTGTTGAACCCCATGGCATAACTGAGATAGGTCAGGGCAATAACCCCCCAGAGTAATAATTCCTTGAATCAACCATCCAAGTGAGAGCACCATCGTTGCCGTGTAGGTCCTCTGGGCCCCAAACCAGGCAACAAGTAACCAGACAGATACTGTGATTGATGGTATCAAAAGCCGCTGAGAGGTCCAAGGGAATCAACAGGCACTTTGGTGAGATATCTGGGAAAGATGCAGCAGGGTGAAGTATGGGGATGGTAGCTGATTACAGGACCAGAAGGGAATAGACAGGCTGATGGTGATGAATGGTGCTGCAAGAGGGTGCATGCAAAAATCCAGTAGAATGTGAAGGCAGGGGAGATGGGAAGTGAAGGCAATGGAAGGCCCATGAGAGCAGTGTGTAGTAAGCGCATTAGGCTCGTGAGCATGAGTAGCCAAAATAGTGCTCTCCAGATATTGTTGGACTGCAGCTCATAATTCCTGGCCATTGCAGGCTGAGGTTGATGGGAGTTGGAGTCTTTCAACATCTGGGGAGTATTCTGTTGACTATCCTTGTCCTAGAAGATGGCTTTCCAGGAAAGGCCAGGGATGGAACCACCCTCGTTGCGAGAGTCTTAATCCATGGTAGTGTTGGAGGTCTTCACATTTCTTGGAGCTATCTTGAGGACAGATGGGGCATTCCAAGCCCACCTATTGGTTTGTTGGACTGTGGTAGCTGCTGTTATGCATCATAGCTGTGGAAGAACTGCCTCTTGGAAAATACTGGTGACACGGTCTCTCCTTTGAAGACTTCTGATTTCTGAACCAATATTGTTGGTTGGTTCCTCAGTAGGCTGTCCCACGGCACTCCCTTTTGTCTCTTTCCCCTGCAAAATTGTGAGTGACTCCAAACCCTCTCCTGGCTGCCATGTTTATGTGATCAATACCTTAGAGATAAGGAATTGTGTCACATTCAGTTGGGCTAGTAGTTTGACAAGTTAACTGTCCCGTTTTCATCATTCAGAAAAAGCTCCCATGCGCATCGTGGCTGAGCGTTGGGGTGTCAGCCCTGGCAGGCTCTCATAAGCAAATGAGTCACTTAAAGGTCAAACTCCACCACTGAGACCGTTGCTCTGCTATCTGTCTGTCCTGTTCCTCAGGTGATGGTCTGGAGTTTGCATGTGTGTGCCTGCTGTCCAATCCATGCTGTTTATTTTTAGTGAAGGCAGCAGCAGGTGAATAGGGCTGGTGCCCTTTGTCTGGCTTCTACAGCAATCACAAGTAACATGACTCATTTAAGAGGTGTGTGGGGAGGAAGAGGAAAAAGAACCTATCGGTTCAAATTTTAGAAGAAGGGAAAAGAGCACTTAAATGTTCCTTTTCCAGCAGCTTTCAAACGCCTTCGTTCCCAGATCTGCGTTGGACAGCTGTACCATGTCTGTGAGTTAGGTTGAGAAAACGTGGAGCCAGACAAGACAAGATACTGCTCTTCTGGAAATTGCTTTGGATCAAATGCTGTCCGTACTGTAATAGGGAAGTAGAAGCACAAACCTGCTAAAGAGGTCTGCTTCTGTTTAAGCATACTTGGTCTCTGACATGAATGTTGCAGGCTTGCACAGACAGCTTCACAGTATGAAAAGGGACCAAGTCCCCTGGAGCCAGTGTCTGATGCAAAGATGCTGAGCTTTATGATGCCATCACTGGTTAGGAAAGGCGTACAGATGCCAATGCTCTGCTTCTCCGCTGCCTGCAAGGGGGGGTCAAATGAAGTGGAGCGGGAGGCAGGGAAACCCTGATTGAGATTGGATGGCTTGGCTGCTTCAGCTAAGTTCTACTGAAGATGCCTTGGCTGGTGGTAGCTTGCATGTCCCATGTAATGTGTAGTTTGGTTGTAAGTGGTTGCTGCTAAGTTGGGTCCTATTTCCTTTAGTTTCCTTTAGTTTTATTTGTGTAGCTGAAGCCATTACAAAACAAGATGCGCAAAACAAAGCAAAATGTACTATTACCCAGTTAAAATTGTGATTAAAACTGGGCATTCTGTCAAATAGAAAATTGTTCCACTGAAGAATTTGACTTGTCGTCCCCACAAACTTCCCTCCTTAAAAATGCTGCTCTGGTAAAGAACTTCTGGGAAATGATTTATAACGAGATGAAAAAGATGTTGAAATATACATTTTTTAAAAAACCAGAATCATTTTTACTTGGTATTACAGGTCAGGATATTAATAGGCAGGATGTCAAATTGTTTTTATATGCAACAACAGGGGCAAGAGTATTGTTAGCCCAGAAACGGAAGCAAGAAGAAATTCTGATGAAAGAAGAATGGCAGATAAAATTAATGGACTACGTAGAATTGGATAAAATGACAGGAAGGATTCCAAACCTGCGGGACCAGAGATTTACAGAAGATTGGAAGAAGTATATGAACTATTCGAAGAGCAATTGTAATCAACAAATTACGCTAGTAGGACTACAAGAAGTTTTGTAAAGAGAAATATATGAAATGTTACAAAATAGGAAAAGAATAGAGATATTAGTTATGAGATTTAAATGTAATATATATAAAATGCTGCTCTGAAGGCAAAGCAGGTCGCCTTTTCAGAAGTGCCCCCCCCCCAAGAAAAGTTAATCAAGTGCCCTGTAAGTCTTTCAGCTGATAGATTTAAATCTTTGGACAAGGCTGCTCTTAGGTCCTCATAAATGGGTCAGACAAATAAGTAGCTAGGTAAATTTTCAGGCATACCCCCCCCCCCATGGACAAGCTCTGTCCCCATACAGAATCCAGCGATGGCGTCCTTCAGCTATAGCAAAGTGCATAGGTTGGAATTGCAGAGATGTAGAAACGTTTGTCTATTTAAACATTTGTCATGTTGGGACACAGGTGGCGCTCTGGGTTAAACCACAGAGCCTAGGACTTGCCGATCAGAAGGTCAGCATTTTGAATCCCCGCGATGGGGTGAGCTCCCGTTGCTCGGTCCCTGCTCCTGCCAACCTAGCAGTTCGAAAGCACATCAAAGTGCAAGTAGATAAATAGGTACCGCTCCGGCGGGAAGGTAAACGGCGTTTCCGTGCGCTGCTCTGGTTCGCCAGAAGCGGCTTAGTCATGCTAGCCACATGACCCGGAAGCTGTATGCCAGCTCCCTCGGCCAATAAAGCGAGATGATTGGCGCAACCCCAGAGTGGGTCACGACTGGACCTAATGGTCAGTGGTTCCTTTACCTTTACATGTTGGTTACATAGTAGGGATAAGGAGTCTGAATCAGAACTGATTATTTTGGTGTGTGTTTGCTCTTTTTTATATAATGAAGGGTAATAAAATAATTAGTAGGGGAAGAATCATATTAATTTATTTTTCCTGTAGACTATCTCCCTTGCAACTGGCTGCTGGTCTTCAAAGATTGCTTCAGGATTTTGGACTGCGTGTTAAAACACATGTTGACAATTGGTCAAGAAGAATGGGCTTGTTCTTATTTTCGTCCTTCTTACCTTCTCCCCCTCCTCTCTTGACCCTCAAATTCCTGAAAGCACTGAAATACTCAACCGTTGCAGGCTGTGACTAAAAGCTCTGCAAAGAACTCGTGTAATTCATAGGAGGAAAGGTGAGAGGTCATGGATCTTGCGGGATAGGGCAGAAAAATTCCCAGGTCTTTTTCCATTTTGTAAATTTGTTAGTAACAATGAATGGATGCTAATTGGAAATATTACGCAAGCTTGGCAGTTCCAAATGGTTTTGCTTTGACAAGTAAAATAACCTGGCTGAATTGGATAACACTCTAAGGCAAGTGGTTCTCAAAGGGTGTGGTAGGAGACAGTGTTAGAAACTCAGATTTTTTGTTTTCCAATGTATTTCTTATCAATAAAAAACTCAGTGTGGCACAAGCAATCTTTTGTTCTGAAGCTCAATGGCTTGAGAACCACAGTTCTAGAAATTACCAGTTTTGCCGTTCAGAATTTTCTAGGAAACCCACATTCCTGGGTGTTGTGTTTATTTTCCCCTCCACTGTCTTTTTGTTATGCTCAGTTATTTATTTTTTTGGGGGGGGGAGAAAACCACTTTCACTCTACCCACTCACCACTTCCCGCCCCCTTCCCACCCATGTCCTGTAGCTTGTACAGTATATCTAACCGCCAATAGTTTCTTTTGGGGGGGGGGCTCTTTGAGTTGTCATATTGGAGTTCTTGGTGCAAGGCCTTAAACCTTGCACCAGTATGCGAATGGAGAAACGGCTATCTTTAAGTTGGCAAACTGCTAATGTTGCTGCTCCGAATCACATTGATACAAAACACTATTACTAGGAAACTACTTTGTGGTTTCTTCCCTCCCCTCCTTTTTTTGTGTTAAAAAAACACTTCCTCATGCTGATTCTTTGCCTGAAAACCACCCACGAAAAACTCTTGAGTTACTCCAGTGGGCATTGTGCCATCTTGCCACCGCTGTTTGCTGAATGCTTTAAAGAGAGAGAGAGAGGAAATCCCCTTGTGAAATGTCCTTGCTTTATCTAGGGCCCAAAAGAGGAAAAAATCTATTACTCAGCACGGGTCTGATTCATTCCATTTACAAGGTATGCATTATATCTGTGTCATGATCTGGGATTAGCCTGGAGTGACTAACAGCTGCAGCGTCTCTGTGGACTTAGATCGGAGATCCTCTGCATGTGAAGACAGCAGCTGTTGGTGGAGGCAAAGATTATAGCCTGGGTTGTGTCTATTCCTTTCCCTGTATGGTTTAGTGCAGGGGGTCAGCAAACCTTTTCAGCAGGGGGCCGGTCCACTGTCCCTCAGACCTTGTGGGGGGCCAGACTATATTTTTTTTTTGGGGGGGGGGGGGAGGAATGAATTCCTATGCCCCACAGATAACCCAGAGATGCATTTTAAATAAAAGGGCACATTCTACTACTACTACTACTACTACTACTACTACTATTACTAATTTATTATTTATACCCCACCCATCTGGCTGGGTTTCCCCAGCCACTCTGGGCGGCTTCCACAAAGACTGAAAATACACTAAGATGTCACACATTAAAAACTTCCCTGAACAGGGCTGTCTTCAGATGTCTTCTGAATGTCAGGTAGTTGTTTATCTCTTTGACATCTGATGGGAGGGCGTTCCACAGGGTGGGCGCCACTACTGAGAAGGCCCTCTGTCTGGTTCCCTGAACTTGGCCTCGCACAGTGAGGGAACCACCAGAAGGCTCTCGGGGCTGGACCTCAGTGTCTGGGCAGAATGATGGGGGTGGAGACGCTCCTTCAGGTATACTGGGCCAAGGCCATTTAGGGCTTTAAAGGTCAACACCAACACTTTGAATTGTGCTCGGAAACGTACTGGGGGCCAATGTAGGTTTTTCAAGGCCGGTGTCATGTAAAAACACACTGATTCCCGGACCATCCGCCGGCCAGATTTAGAAGACGATTGGGCCGGATCCAGCCCCCAGGCCTTAATTTGCCAGCCATGGTTTAGTGAATGCATTTGGGCAGTGTGCAACACACACACACACACACACGAGTCAGTGAGTGCAGAATGTAATATTGGACTCAAATGATGATGATGATGATGATGATTTTTACTGTTGACCAGGTGGAAACATACATGATTTCGTTCAGCCAGTGTTAGAAACTCAAATATATAAGTTAGGCTCCAAATGGCTCCTTAAAGCAAGGTTGCAGTTGCCAGAACAGAATGTCTAGTTGCCATTTTGGACAAGGCAGCTCTTGGACTAGTCGTATTTTTCAAATGGTGCGCTGACTGTGATTGATGATCAGTTTAACATCTGGCTAGTTCAGAGGACAACTTTGAGAACTTCAAAAGAAAAGTCACTTGATCCAGGGACAGTCTGCATATATACAGTGGTACCTCGCAAGACGAATGCCTTGCAAGACGAAAAACTCGCAAGATGAAAGAGTTTTTTGTTTTTTGAGTTGCTTCGCAAGACGAATTTCCCTATGGGCTTGCTTCGAAAGATGAAAACGTCTTGCGCCTTTTTCTTAAAACCGCCAATGCATTCCTATGGGAAACCGTCAATGCATTTCCTATGGGAAACCGTGCTTCGCAAGACGAAAAATTCACAAGACGAGAAAACTCGCAGAACGAATTAATTTCGTCTTGCAAGGCACCACTGTATTTGCCTATTCTGACCTGCTTTTCTTAATGGTGACACAGACCATTCATAACGTAAGAATATCCTTCACAATATATTGGAGAATATGAGCAGGGCAGTGGGGTAAGTGGAGACAAGCTACAATTAACTATAACATGGTTTACTCCTCCTGCTCAGGCTGCACAGAAAAAGCGTTTTGATCCCTAAAGTTCATTCCACAGATACAATATAGCTGATAGAATTCTGCAGGACGTGATATTAGTGTGTGAAAACAGTCAAGATCCAATGATTGCCAGGCATGCACTGCCAGATGGCGGAGATGTCAAGTCGCAAGTGGACGATAGGTGCAAAGTGCGCCTGGGTAATTTTGAACACTGCCTACAGCCCATTTTACTTTTACTGTAGCGCTATGGGGTAGATTAGGTTCATTGGCCTAAGGTCACCCAATGAATCTTCGAAGTTGAGGCAGGATTCAAATCTTGATCTCCCTGTACACCCCCTTTTTCTAAGGCACTAAGCTGCTAATAGCCTTTTAGCAGCTAATCCGCTAATCCCTTAAGTCTTTAATAGCTGCTAATAGCTGCTAAACCGCTAATAGCGCTAATCCGCTAATAGGGTTGCTTCGCAAGACAAAAAAACCGCTAGACGAAGAGACTCGCGGAACGGATTCTTTTCGTCTTGCAAGGCACCACTGTACTTTCATGATAACAAACTGAGCAAGGACAATGTCTGATACGGGGAGAAAATAATTTTGCCTTTTTTAGGTCAGGTGCCTTCAGAACCACTTAACCCTTTACTGAATGGCCTGGCTGTTGCACTTGAGTAGCAGCATGGAGTGATACCAGCTTTGACGACTTTAGAAAGTTATTGTTTGTGCAGATCAAAGACCTGAATTTTTAACTTCCTTAAAAAACAATAGCAGCAAGAAGTTGTTAAAATTCTGCATATTTCTTTGACCTTTACAAAGAAATAGCAAGGCAGAAATGCACAAAATAATTGAGAATGTAGAATGCATTATAATAAATTTGCAGGATTTAAGTTTACATCACAGGTAGAATCATTACTTTGCTTTAGCACTTGAAACTTGTGAGCGCAGCTCTGGATATGTAACACTGCATTTTAGTTGGGTTCATATTTCTCCTTTGTGGTGAAGTTAGGGCTGCTTTGCTTTAAGGTTTCCAGAATCAGGGCTGAATGAAGCCTTGCAAGGGAGGGAAGCAAGGTGCCTGAGCTGCTCTGGTGCAAGCCAGAATAGCCAGACCAGCTGTAGCCTGAGGTGGAACTGTCTTGCCTGGGAGTGGAGCTGGGAGGGACCTTTTTAGCTAGTGCACCACCTCAACCATATTGATGCTTTGCCTATGGAGTGCCTTGCAGTCGAGCAGCAAAGGATGCCAGTTGCTGGAGCAGCAGAGACTTTCCATGCTTTATCCCCAAGAAAATTGCAAGGATTTTATGATCTGGCATTCTTTTGTTTGCTTTCTTGAAATCAAGACAGCTATTCGTGCCAATTAAAAGGACATAAAACATTAACATTATTTTTTTAAAGTGCAGTGACTAACAATGTTCAGCTACTGTCATGAGATTTGTGGCTTTGTGTTGCTTAATCTTATTTGATCAAGGCTTGTTTCCTTCAGTTACTCAACAATAAGAGTTGCCTCTTGATGTAGCAGCTTAAATACCAGATGTGTGCGTTCTGTGTTCTGCATCTCTAACTGGATGATCTGTGCATATGCATTTCAGCATTCTCCATGTAGTCATTTCCCTTCTTTCAATGTCCTTACAGCAAATATCTGCTGTAAATGGACACAAGAATGTCAATTTGCAGCAGCCTTCTGTTCCTCACGGTGGCCGGTGAGGTGCATCGGGGAAGCCCACAACCAGGATATGAAAGCAATAACCTCCCCAGCTCCCAGTATTTAAGAGATACACTGCTTTTGAGCCAGGAGGTTTTGCCTTCCGTTAAGAGTTTGGGTGTAATCCTTGATGCCTCCCTTTCCATGGAGGCGCAGGTTACAGCAACAGCCAAGGCAACATTTTTCCACCTTCGCCGCATCAAGCAGTTGGTCCCTTACCTTTCCTGTCCCAACCTGGCCACAGTGATCCATGCGACGGTCACTTCCAGGCTTGACTACTGTAATTTGCTCTACGCGGGGCTGCCCTTGAAGCTGTCCCAGAAACTCCAGCGGGTGCAGAATGTTGCAGCGAGGCTCCTCACAGGGTCTCTGCCATGGGAGCATATTCACCCAGTGCTTTTCCAGCTGCACTGGCTCCCGGTGGAGTACAGGGTCAGATTTAAGGTGCTGGTTTTGACCTTTAAAGCCCTTCATGGCCTAGGACCCTCGTACCTATGGGACCGCCTCTCCCGGTATGCCCCACAGAGAGCCTCAAGGTCCATAAATAGCAACACCCTAGTGGTCCCGGGCCCTAAGGAAGCTAGATTAGCTTCAACCAAAGCCAGGGCCTTTTCAACACTGGCTCCGGCCTGGTGGAAAGCTCTGCCTCATGAGACCAGGGCCCTGCAGGATCTGATTTCTTTCTGCAGGGCCTGTAAGACAGAGTTGTTTCGCCTGACCTTTGGCTTGGAGCCAATTTGATTCCCTCCCTCTCTTTTTTTTCTCTTTTCCTTCTCCTCCTGTGATGAGGCTACATTTTAATATTTTAATGTTTCAATATTTTAATTTGTATTTTAATTTTGTTTTTAAGTTGTATGCATTCAACTTGTTTTTATTATTGCTTGTTAGCCACCCTGAGCCTGGCCTCGGCTGGGGAGGGCGGGGTATAAATAAAAATTATTATTATTATTAATCATCATGGCCAGTAGCTACTGTGCTCCCATGTATGTTTTCGTCTTCTTCTTTTCTCGCCACAAAGTACCTTTTTTGTTTTGTTTTTTTAGGAACAGTTTGTTAAGGCTTTCCATATCAAAGAAATACAGACAACAAAAACCTGGAGCATATACACATATACACTTGGTTGCAGCAAACGTAAGACCAAAACAAGCAGACAGCAGAAAATCTCCCGCAAATATACAATACGCAAACACATGAACAAATAAGCACCCAGTGAAGCAATAAAAGGAGCTGTCTTTTATGTAATTAACTAGCCAAGCATAACAAGAAGGGAAAATAATTAACTCAGCCAGCCTGTAATAATAAAGCAGTATGAGTTGATGGAGGAAGCCAATCACCCTCTTTGACCGAAAAATATTTAATAAAACAGAACCATTTCACAGAAGACTTTTCCCCTCCGTGGACTCTTCCTTTCCCTCAGTTGACAAGTTTTTACATAAGGGCCACCAACTAAATATGAGAATACCACTCCTGTATCAAATTTGCTGTTACTAATCTCAAATATTGTGCTACCACTATACAGGCTGCAATTACAAAGGGAAATGATAATAAAAGTAAAGACGGAAACAAATAAACCAATAAACCCTTATCACCACATAGTTGAGAAGGTTTCCCTCCCTATATGCTAACAGAAGCCGCGCTGTCTGCTGAGTGACACTGTTGGACGCAGCCCCACGTGGATGATGCTTACCAGATTGCCCCTGCCTACGTATTTCACACTCTCACAGAATTCTTCCTTGTCATACTGTTGCTGCTTTTGTATTAATGGATTTTGAATTGAGTTGGTGCGGTTGGCATGCATAGTCCCTACCAAGAATCAAGGCACACTCATTCATGTTTTGTACAGCATATCAGATTGGCCGCCATGTTTGGTTGAGATGCTCACTCATCAGCTTATGTCAAAAATATAAGAAGCCTTACTCTATAGCTAAAATCAGCAGGCTTATGCTTTCAAGTCCAAGAGTCCATTGTAATTGCTTACATTTATATGCTGTCTCCCTTTTGCCATGGGACCAAATATGACATGGGGTTCCCAGGTAGTCAGTCAACAAGGTGCTGGCAAAACGCAGGCTTTAATGTGGCCATTGCTTCATGTTCCTTTAGAGTTTAGACTGTACCCTTAGACTGACCGAGAACCCTGCTAGACCAGTCTAGAGGCTGATCTAGTCCAATATCCTGTCCGTACAGTGGCCTATGGGATGCCCATGAGCTAAATACACATTTTTTAACCTTTAAGGTGCTACAGGGCCTTGCTTTCGGCCAAAATGCAATGATACTCTTGTTGATCACTCCCACAAAATGACCTTTTTTGCCCCAGTGGTCCTGTCCCACTTTTGTGTAGAGCATTGTGTGAAAACCCAATGTATGTGAGCCTGAACAGCAGATTGATATCTGGGAATCATCCTGGGCCTGCGCATGGTGGATTTTGTATGTCCTATTGATATATTAAAAAGGGATGCGGGTGGCGCTGTGGGTAAAACCTCAGCGCCTAGGACTTGCCGATCGCATGGTCGGCGGTTCGAATCCCCGCAGCAGGGTGCGCTCTCGTCGTTCGGTCCCAGCGCCTGCCAACCTAGCAGTTTGAAAACACCCCCGGGTGCAAGTAGATAACTAGGGACCGCTTACCAGTGGGAAGGTAAACGGCGTTCCGTGTTCTGCGCTGGCTCGCCAGATGCAGCTTGTCACGCTGGCCACATGACCCGGAAGTGTCTGCGGACAGCGCTGGCTCCCGGCCTATAGAGTGAGATGAGCGCACAACCCTAGAGTCTGGCAAGACTGGCCCGTACGGGCAGGGGTACCTTTACCTTTTACCTTATTGATACATTAAGCCTGTAGCATCGTGGTGGAGCAGCATGTTGGGTAGTTGGGAAGCAGAGGGAGGGTACATAAGTCTTAGGCATGTGGAAAAGGGAGGTGGGTATGTTTAGCCTGGAGAAGAGAAGACTGAAAGGTGATATCGTAGCCACCTTCAAATGTCTAAAGGGCTGTCACATGGGAAATGGAGCAAGTTTGTTTTCTGCTGCTCCAGAGGTAGGACCTGAAGCAATGGATTCAAATTACAAGAAAGGGGGTTCCAACTACAGTGGTACCTTGGCTCTCAAACGCCTTGGTTCTCAAACGCCTTGGTACTCAAAACAAGTTGGAACCCAAACACTGCAAACCTGGAAGTAAGTGTTCCAGTTTGCGAACGTTTTTTGGAAGCTGAACATGCTCCGTTTTGAGTGTTACACTTCCAATTTGAGTGTCACACTACCGTTTTGGCTGCCTATTTTTTCCATTTATTTTGCGTTTTTGTGGCTCTTTTGTTTTTGTGACTGTGCGGAACCCAGTTCAGCTACTGATTGATTGATTGTGTGACTGCGGTACATTGTTTATTGCTTTCATTTTATGGACCAGTGGTCTTGTTAGATAGTAAAATTCATGTTAAGTTGCTGTTTTAGGGGTTGTTTTTAAAAGTCTGGAATGGATTAATCCATTTTGCATTACTTTCTATGGGAAAGCATGCTTTGGTTTTGGAACGCTTTGGTTTTGGAATGGACTTCAGGAACGGATTAAGTTTGAGAATTAGGGTACCACTGTACAGAACTTTCTGACAATAGGAGCTGCTCTATGGTGGAACAGACTCCCTCGGAAGGCCATGGACCCTCCTTCCTTTTAGGTTTCCAAGTAGAGGTTTGATTGCCATCTGTCAGGGATTATTTAGCTGTGATTCCTGCATTGGAGGGGATGGATCTTTGGGTCTCTTCTGACTCTACAATTCTGTTATTCTATTATTCATTTTCTCTTGCTGTGGGGGAGCCATCGGGTAAGAGCATCATTTGAATCAGGCCTAAATTGCTGCAGACTAGCACAGCTATCTCTCTGGAATTCAAGGAGCAATTGGTAGATGTGAAGAGGAAATGGTTCAGCTCTCTGATCAATTAATCAAATTGAGGCTATTGCACAAGGGAATACAGAGAAGAACTTCATTGACTGATACTTCAGAAACCTGCACATTAGAGGCGGGAGTAAGTGAGTAAGCTTGAACTAATATATTACCCCTTTCCTTCTGCTTGTTCTTATTTGATGTAAAGTGAAATCTATATTAATATTTTTAATGTATGCTATGCAGTGTAAGGGTTTGCAACCTTTGGAGACTTGTGGAGACAATTCTATGAATTGCCTTCCCTCCATGCAAGTCTTTGCATATATGTTTCTATATGCAATATGTTGTCCATTCAGGAAATAGGGTAGTTATTATATCTGGTGGGTTTATTTAATCTCTCCCCTTCCTTAACCTGCTAGGTCATTAATACTTCAACTGGTGGTTTAATTTATGTGAAACATGACCAAAATCATTAGGTGTAATTGCATTTTTTAAAAAAGTTATCAGGCATGTGGTTGTGTTTTTTAAAAAAACGAAATAGGTTGGAAGCAAGGTACTACTTAGGGAGGCAGTGCTGAGGAAATTCAGGGTGTCTTTGAGTTTGGAAAGAAGACAAGTAAAGCAGGGGACATGATAGAGGTGTAAAAAATGATGCATGGTGGTGGAGAAAGCAGATAGGGTATAATTTTCCTCTTCCTCTTATAATACTAGAACTCAGGGCATTCAGCGAAGTTGAATCTAACAGAGCTGCTCTTATTTTCCTACAGCAATGTATTTGACTAGTCGGAAGAACCGGGAAAACTAGCATTGTGTGGAAGAGAAGAATCGCTAATGAAAAAAATAACAGGATTGATGTATAACAGCTGAATCTAGTAAAGGAAATTAGGCACTAGAACTCTTGCATCATATTTTGAAATACTTGTGTACTAAACCCAAACATTTTGCAGCTTGTGACGGGCCAGGAAAATTATTAGCTCATATGCTGGCAAATTGCTTTTGGAAAGAGTCGGTTTCCCCCCGTCAAGAAAAGTACATAATGCACTGGCTATGAGCAATAAAGAAAACTGCGCAATATATGCTGGCATATTAATAACACCCCACAAAGGTGCCATTAGAATAGCCATATTATTTCATAAGCTTTTTATTCTGCTTTTCACGTGGACCTTACAATGAGGTTTATTGATGGTCGTTGTTACAAGAATGTCAAATAGAAAAGACAAATGTTTTTGTTTTTAAAGGAAGCCGGTATCTGTTTCTTCTATTCCCTCAGGGCAAAGAGAGCTCTTCAAAAGCTTCTGTGGTGGAAATTGGGGAAGGCAGGAGCCACTCTTGGGAGCTGCATGATGGCAGCTCACCAAGAGGCTTCTGCTTTTTCTCTGTGCTCCTCAGGGCGAGGTGATTTCTATTTTAAAAGGCAGCCATATTAACAGTTTCTTAGGCTGCCTACACACCACACATTTAAGGCAGTTAAAGCGCACCGCCCTCAAAGAGCCCTGGGAACTGTAGTTAAGAGGGTGCTGGGAATTGTAGATCTGTGAGGGGTTCCCAAGATCCTTTGAGGAGGTCTGTAAAGACATGTATCGTGTTTACACATCTTAAATAACATGGCTTCAATAACCCATAATTAAGAGTGGACTGTCGAAGAGCTTATGGAATCCATTCAGCAAAAATAAAGCAATTTTGTATTAAAAATACTTCAAGGCTTCTGGCCCTGATGGTTTTAAACTATGGCTACCATGAAGTGTGCGTGTGGTATTTTGAAACTCCACTTAATGGAAGTGGGTGAGCATAGGAGGAAATGCGAAGGGAAACTTCTAGAAGAGAGCCTTCCTCAACATGGCGCCGTTTGGACGTTGTTGGACTCCAACCCCCCTCAGCCCCAGCCAGCATGGGAATTATAGTTCGACAACCAGGGTGCCAGGTTGGGGAAGCCTGGCCTAGAATCATGGACAGGAATTTGAGTAATACCGACAGCGAAGCTAGGGAAAGAGAGGGGTGCTAGGGAAAGAGAGAGTGGCGTTTTATTGTCCTCTTTTTCTGAAGTCATGGCTATAAAATGGCGGCAGCCATCTTGGATGGGGCGGAAGGGCCTTCAGCCCGAGAGATGAAATAAAGAATTAAGTAAAAACTGATTGTTAATGGGCTAAAGTGGAAAATTTAAAGTTAGATTGTGTTAAGATAAATTATAGAACAAAAAATTGAGAAAGATGGAAAGGATTTGCTGAAATAGCTAAATTGAACTAGAATACAAAAAAGGGAGGTGTGAGGAGGTAGATGAAACAAGTAAATGAAAGGTTGAGATATGGAAATACTGGATGTGTTTTTAAATGTTTTTGTTTTTTCTTGTTGTTTCGATGTACTGTTTTTTTGTTTTCTTTCTATTTTTGATGTTAAATTTTTTATTGTTTCCTTTTTTTTCTGTAACTATTAAACTTCTAATAAATATTATTTTTTAAAAAAAGAGAGATGAAATTTCCGCCCTTTCAAAAATTAAGGGCAGAGGGCTAAATGAGGATTGTAGAGAAGCGGGGAGTGAGTTGAAGGCCAGTCCTGGAAAACATTTACAGAGAAGCATTTTCTCTTCTGCGCATACGGAAAGCAACTCATTGAGAGAACGAAGGGTTGAGAAATTTCTTCAGGAATTCCTTTCCGCCCCCAACACAAATCAGTGTGCGATTCTTCCAGTCACATACTGTTAAGAAATAATTCGACTCATATTATTTCTTAACAGTGTGGCACAATGACGCATATGTTGTGACAAGACAGAGGGAGAGATTTGTGTCACAGTCTGTCAGCTGAAATATGGAAACTTTACAAGAGGCTTGCAGTTCTCAGGACCAAAGTTGAGGAGAAATTGACATAAAATAACACCCCAGTGTCGTTTGACTCCTTGAAAAGTCCACACAGTGTGAAATACTGATAGTGAAAATGGTTGCTTTGGGGGCGGGGGGGGGAGTTGGGAAAGGATTTTATCCTACATCTAAGGAAAAGTATGAGAGATTGGAGAGCCTTGGCAAAATGGCGCAAATCTGATTAACCTGCTCTTGTATCTTCAGAATGACATAAAACTTGAAATCCCTGAAGGATATGCTGGGTTTCTGTGGCATTTAGAAACACAATAAGCAGAGTCCTAGTATGTTAACATATTAGAATCTGTATGAGGTCCGTCATTAAAAAATGAAAACTATCTTAATTTCAGTTGAAAGATACTTTCTCGGTGATACGTCTTGATACGTTGCCATGGTCAAAAATGATGAAATGGTTACGGACTTCAAACCAGTTTTGGACGATATATCACCCAGCCCTATTGGATATATGTAGCCACGGTACAAGTATGTGGAAGGAGGTCTTCTACAATCTTATTTGGGAATTAGCTTTATCTCATGGTTTGCCCTGAAGTTGCAGGCTTATGATTTTATAAGGTAACCCTCCGAAAAAGTAGATTGAATGACTCCCAGCTGCTTAAATCTGTTTATTGAAAAGAGACGTTGGCTCTTTAACCATTGCTTTCGACTAACCCCTCTGCCCACCTGCTACGCTGCAAGGAACAGCATTTATTGTTTTGATAGCATTTTCTAGAAGGCAAAAAGAGTCTTTATTATTTTTCTCTCTTAGCCCAATGAGATATGGTCACAAGTTCCTGTTTTACTAATCTTCATCCAGTCCTGACCACTACAAATGTGGTGCAGGTTTGTCAGCTCATTGCCTGGACATCTTTTGGCAATTGAGAAGTGTGACACAGTTTTGAAAACCGCTGGGGTAGTAACCCACTAGCCAATTAAAATATTATTTATAACTGGCCACTAATATTTTGAGAAGGGGCAGTTCAGAGGCAAAGGAAGAATGGGGATCCCATTTTGACTACAGCAGTTCCTGTTTAATAATAAAAATAATAAAAAAGCATTGAGCCGCAGTAAGATGAGAAGTGGATACAGTGATCGTAGCGTTTATTATGGCATCTTCCATCAAGACAGCTGCAGGCGATTAAGGAGGAATGGTGTACCATTCTGATCTGGTCGCTGTGTGCTGGAAATGGGACGGCAGAATTGCTTTCCCTCCATCCCAGGGAATTAACGCTGAATAGTTTAGGTGCCCTTTAAATTGGCCCAGGAGGGAGCCTGGCCGAAGGGAAAGGAAGGAATATAATTGCTCGTTTTCAAATGGCAAATCTAATTTGAACATGTTAATAGTGCTGCGAGTAAATAAACACACGTGGCAAACGGCATACGGCTCGTCACTCTCGCTGCTTTCCAGAGCTGTCAGTAGCAAGGGGGCACATGTTATGTTGTGGGGTGTGTGTGTGTGTATACCTAGGTCATCTCTCAGATACTAGAGTTCTTAATAGGCACTGATAAAAACAGCTTTAAAGCCAGTGCAGCCACTCTCAGTCCTGTGTCCAGAGTAAAAATGAGCAAAATAACTGAATAGTTTTCAAGACCTGAGGTTGTGCAAATGATATAAAGGTGACCTGGAAGTGTTTTGGGGTGGAGAGGGGAATACAGTAGCAGAAAGTTCAAGAGGGAGAGAAATATTTTGATGGTTGGGATGAGGAACATGAAAGGACTGTAGCTAGGGGTTTTCTGACTTAAGTTTCTGGACTTTGTGTTTGCTTCAGTCCTGAGAGCTAGGAACCCCACTCCGGTTCTGAGGACGCCAAATCTTATGTTAGTTTGCATTGGGAGATTTGCGTATTTCATTTCCTCAGTGTTGGTCTCCTTTGCTAAAGTGCCTTGATGGGTGACCATCTGGGAAGTATATAAAAGTCAGGACTGGTTAGCTTCAGCAGCAAAATTGTTGTCAAAGTCAGCTTGGCCTTGTAAAGGGTGAGAGAGAAGACTTTGGGAAGCTTTGCCTCCCCTTTCAAAAAACTGTTCCTTGCCTCACAACAGCTTCCTCGTTGTCTCCTCATTGTAACCTTTCACTCTTCTTGCTATTAGCTTCGTGGTTTTGGTATGCTGTGTCTGTAGTGATACCTTCAGACTTGTTCTGCCTCTCTTGAGGAATGTTACAATTTAAATTCCATAGCAGCTCAGCCATCCCAGGAATTGCAGCTATGCCTTTATTAACGTTTTTCTTAAGACAGCCTGGCGATCCGCCTTAAGTTTGGTCTGGAAAATCCATGGTGTGCCACAGTCGCTGCCAAAGTGAGAATTCACATGTGTGTCTTGTTGCATTATTTTTTAAAAATACTTTGCAGAAAGTCATCCCTAGCAAGTCTCCTTGTTTGCTCTGCAACCTAATAGTTGGGGGGGGGGGATATGAACAGATGTAGTGGGGAGCAAGTGAGATATGGAGCCTTGCACATAAATCCGGCATGGGCAAACTCAGCCCTCCAGGTGTTTTGGGACTACAACTCCCATCATCTCTAGCTAACAGGACCAGTGGTCAGGGATGATGGGAATTGTAGTCCCAAACCATCCAGAGGGCTGAGTTTGCTCATGCCTGATTTAAATTCTGGCCTGGTAGCCATAGCTGAAAAAGCAATTGCATACTGACATTTGAGCTGGCCACTGGAGAAGAAATGGAGCGCCCATCAGAGAAGTGCAACTGGCTTCTACAAGAGGGGTGGAGTTACTGGCAGGCTAGTAATTTATCTTTCTTTTTTTAAGGCAGGACTATAGGTTTTCTGTAAGTTTGCGGGCAGAATATGCAATTTGAACATGCCAACAGTGTTCAAAAGCAGCACTATTTGTGAATGTATTTAAACAAAGAAAACCAGTGTGGTTTACTGGCTAAGAGCGTTGGACCAAGACCTGGAAGGGCAGGGTTCTAATCCCCACTCTGTCATGAAAACCTCAGCCTGACCTACCTCACAGGGTTGTTGTGAGGATAAATTGTGGGGAGGAAGAAGCACGCACACCACCTTAGCTCCTTGGAAGAAAGAAGGGCCCATAAATGAAATAAATAAATAGAATTCAAAAATGTAGTTGTCAATATTTCAGACCTCTCCTTGCAAAGAGATGCTACTCAGCAGCATCCTTAGCAGCTTCTTCCTAACTTTGTATTTTTCTGTGTTTTCTCTGCCAGGCAGTGGAGCAACAGCCGTGGTGCAAGCAGCCTATTGTAGTCCGAAGAAAGAAAAGGTGGCAATCAAGCGGATCAACCTTGAGAAATGCCAGACCAGCATGGATGAGCTTCTGGTACAAAAATCCCATCCATCTTCTTCCACAATTCATTTTAGGGTCTATAAATCACTGTTGCTCTATGATGGTGGAGGAGTTCCCCCCTGTGCAGGCAATTTATTAGACTCCCGGTGACTGTGCTGGGTTTTTGTGGTTTTTGGTTTTTGTTTTAAGGAAAAAGTTGAAGACCTCATGACTGTAAGCAGCATTTGAAAAAGTGTTAAAATCTTGTGGCTGCGCTCTCTCTCTGTGTGTTTAGGTTTCCTGGATTTGTGGGTAGGATTTCACCCTTGGATTGCATAAGAGAATGTTGTACAATTGCGGGAAACAAAAAGATGGAGCAGGGGACGACTTGATCAGTGGTAGGAAACCATTTTCACGTTGAGGGCCGCTTTCCATCATGAGCAGCTTTATGTTGGCTGTGTAGCATGGGGGTGAGTGGCCAGAGGCAAACACTGGCATGGCCTCGGCCCAGGATTACCTGAAGGAGCGTCTCCACCTCCATCGTTCTGCCTGGACACTGAGGGCCAGCGCCGAGGGCCTTCTGGTGGTTCCCTCGCTGCGAGAAGCCAAGTTACAGGGAACCAGGCAGAGGGCCTTCCCGGTAGTGGTGCCCGCCCTGTGGAATGCCCTCCCACCAGATGTCAAAGAGAAAAATAGCTACCAAACTTTTAGAAGACATCTGAAGGCAGCCCTGTTTAGGGAAGCTTTTAATGTTTAATAGGTTATTGTATTTTAGTGTTTTGTTGGAAGCCACACAGAGTGGCTGGGGAAACCCAGCCAGATGGGTGGGGTATAAATAATAAATTATGATGATGGTGATGATGGCAGGGGATGTGGCTCTTACATCCATACTAGGGCTGCGCGATACCAGGTTTTCAGCATCACAATACAGTCATACCTTGGTTCTCGAACGTAATCTGTTCCGGAAGTCTGTTCGACTTCTGAAACATTTGAAAACCAAGGCGTGGCTTCCGATTGGCACAGGCAACCCGGAAACAATAGCCGACAGCCACATCGGACGTTTGGCTTCCGAAAAATGTACGAAAACCAGAACACTTCCGGGTTTTCAGCATTCGGGAGCCAAAATGTATGAGTACAAGGCCTTTGAGAACCAAGGTATGACTGTATAACACCAGCTAAACATTGCATTATACTGATATATCACAAAGTCTGAAATAAAGATGAAACTATATAGAGGTGAACAGGAGTGCTGGGCGATATCTGGTTTTCAACATTGTGATATATCACCAGCTAAACATTACAATATACTGATCTTTCACAATGTCTGAAGTAAGGGTGGAGCTATGTAGAGGTGTTGGCTGGCTTCACGGTTTTTCCCTGCATCGTGATTTTTGCGTAGCGCACACACGCAAACCATGATTTGCCATATATTTCCCGGACAAAAAATTATGAAACTGCTATCATGATATGGATTTCAAACTGCTTTCGGGCGATATATAGGTATGTCGCCCAGCCTTAATCCTAGCAACGGAAAAGAATTCTGCACCCCTGCCCCATCTTAGCAAGTAAGGAACATTATCACAATTCACGGAGACATTGCAGCTTGAAAAAGCACTTGAGAGTATGGAGCAGGGCCTGTGAAAGGTTGCAAGGCCAAATGGAGGGGCCCGGAGAGACACATTCCTTCTCCCAGACTGTGAAGTGTTTCCTCTTGCTCTCAGGGAGTCAGACCACTCAGTTTTGTGGGCTTTAGTTCCACTGCAACTGTGAAGTAAGTTGTTACGGGGCAGATCTGGTTCAGGTGTATACAGGTTTGGGAAGTGATTCGATCCCTTAAAGATGAATCACATTTGCGGTACCCGTAGGGGGGGCCCCCACGATGCCACCGATGGAGAGGCTGCTGAGAGCAGCTTGCCCAGAGCCACGCCGCCCCCACCCAGCCACCCAAAACCTAGAGGCTGAGCCTGTGTATCTGAATGCCTTTTGCATCCGTTGTACCACTCGGCCCCATCCCCTCCTCTCTTTAGTCCCTTCCTGCTAAAGTAGTCACACATACTGTTGGAACTTGGGCACTTGCCAGCTCAGGGCTCAAAGAACCATTCAGAAAGCTCTGCAGCAGAAAACACAGATAAAACTCCTAATTAAATAATTTAATCTCCAGCTGACCCAGTCCTCCATAACAGCCCCCTATTTCATTGGCTAATGAATGGGGCAGCAATGAATTGCTTCATTTTCTTCTCAAGAGGTCCCAATTAGGTGACCTGATGGGCAGTTGCGTTTTGTTTACCGGGCTTTTCGTTGGGGGAAGGAGCCTCGTGCTTTTCTTCCCCTAGTGACTTAAACATAACAAACAAACTTTTAATATTGCATCCGAGCTGCACCCTGTCAGGATCAGGAAGATGGGAATTTTCCACCTTCAATAGTTTCTTGACCAGCCAGCCATTCCTCCTTCTGATAATGGATGATAGTGGTGAAATAATCAAGACAAACGCAGATTTTTTAAAAAAAGATCTGCCCAGTTTTCTTTCTCCAGCAGTGGCTGGATAGATGCCTCCAAGAAATCCAGATCTGGCAATCGTGGTGGTGCAGAACGCTTGTTGCAGGACTTAGTTTGAGCTGGGGCTAAGCCTGATCCCCAGCACATGTGAATGAAAATTGGTGCCACCATCTTGAGCATGTGCAGAGTATTTTTATTGTTGAGCTGTGATGTATTTGGCAAAGAATGGACAAAGTTTCCACACTACAGCTTAACTGCTTCTGCTTTTTAGTATTCCTATTTAACAGCCTTCCCCAAAGCCACTTGGTTTGCTGTGAGTGTATTTAAACATATCTCTTCTAAACACACCGCTCTTGCCAGCTGGGCCAGAGAAACTGCCCTGCATGATGGAATGGTTAATTAGCCTCCAGTGTTGTGGGTTTTCCAGGAAACTTTCCTTATTATATTAGAGTAATTTGCATTGGAAATTTTTGAGTTTTAATTAAAAACAACAACAACATTCTGATGCCCTGTGTTTACTAAACAAGGCTTAAAACTTTGAAACTGCCTGGCTTGCCTAATTTTTACTTGCAGCTGACATCCTTTCATAATTATTAATGAATTTATGGAGTGGAACATTTTCCATGGGAAAATAAAGTGCTGGAAAATTTTCCACTGCAGCATTTAATTGCCTGGTTACACTGATTAAAAATAGTTTGCTTGGAAACGTTTGCATAATTGATTGAGCAATGGATCTTAGAGTTTTTAAAAAACACACACGCAGGTACTACTTAACTACTACAGGTGGTCAGTGCTCTTGATTAAACACACGAGCAGGAATGATTCTTCTAACGTGGTGCGGACTTCAATTTAACTCGTGTGCAGATTTAAGCAGGTGACTCACTTCGTCACCCAAGGTTTCTTTAATCAAGTGACTGCCCTAATGCATTCTAAAGACGTTGTTTTTGGGAAATCATTGCCCTGAAGAAACATCAACTTAATAGAGCAATCCAGTTAACTCTGGAGAGAGAGAAAGAGCGAGCGATGAATTGAGAGGGGTCGAATTGGTGCCTCTTCCACAGCCCAGCCATTCTTGCGCACTCTGAGTGCTGCTCTCCTTGCTTATTCTGCTGATTGAGGGGGGAATCCAAGCCCAGTTGCCAGCTTGCAACACATTCCATCCAGTTTCTAGGCAACACAATCCTAGCTTTTGTGCCACATCAAAAGCCCTGGCCTTTCCACCTTGGTGGTGCTGGGGGGTGGGGTGGGGGTGGAGCAGAGAATAATGTATTGGGGAGGTCAAATAGACCAAAAGGTGTGTGTGGGGGGGAAACCATAGGCAGATTTTGTGTTGGGGTGTGTTAAGTCTTGTTGTGGGTGGAGGCGCAAGAGGCGCAAAAGCTTTGATCCCCTCCATCTCTCTCCCCAGGCAGCTGGGAAGCTAAGGCCCCCTTACTATTACTAGCTGCCCCAAGTTAATGCAACCACAGCAGGCATGGCTCCCTTCAGTTTCGACTTTGCTTGATCTTCTGGCACTTTGTACATTTCCCCCTAACTTTCTTAAGAACTCTGCCCCCTAACTGGGTTTGTTTGGGCTGCACTTCCATCCAGAATTTGTGGGGTGCAAGGAAGGATAGGTAGATAGCTGCAGTTTCTCACCACTGTTGCAAGGCAGGCATAGATTTGAAACTATAAAAAAATACTTGCTTATAACCAAATTAACTGATGGGTTAGGCCTTGGGGGTGTTGATGGTGCTGCAAGTATGATGCGGAATAGGGGTCTTTTTTTGAGGGGTGAGTTAACGTTAGATAGAAACTGAGTTTGAAAAGGCATCCTCCTTCAAATTGCTTGGAACAGCTTTCCTTAGAAGACCTATATGTCAGCAAGAGTTGTTTGACAGTGGGACAGGCTAATTCGGAAGGTGGTGGGCTTCTAAAACAGGTTGGTTGGCCAGAAGTCCAGGATCCTTTAGCTGTGATTCCTGCGTTGCAGGGGGTTGGACTAGATGACACTCAGGGTCCCTTCCAACTCTACAGTTCTCAGATTCATCCCAGGGCACTTCAAATGTTGCTGGACTCCAAATTCCCCATCATCTCTGACCGTTGGCCATGGTGGCTTGGTCTGATAGGAGTTTCAGCTCATAATCCCTTCGGGGGCACCAGGTTGTAAAAGCCTGCCTTGGAATGATAATTTCCACCCCACTCCCCCTCAGAAAAGAGCTTGCTGGGCATTCTTGGAAGCACTTAACTTGCCGTCAAAAGTCTCAAAATATACTCAAGGGGCTACGCGGCCTCCTGTGACCCTCACACCTTGTTGTCATGTGGCGGTTTGCGACGGCGACGCGTTTATAATTAACAGGCGTGCATTTCTAGATGAATGCCATCTTCATACACAGTGACAGTGTTTTAAATTTAGAAAGCTGGGGCTTGCCCACACCAGGGATTAGCGTGGGGGATTTAGTATGGAAATATGCACGCAGTAACTCAAGGACACCTTGGCTGTCAGGCAGAGCAAGGGGAAAAAGGGAAGAAGAAGAAGAAAAGATCATTGAGGTGTAGGCACGATCTTCCACAAAATGGCGGGGGTGGAGGGAACCGTGGCAGACACTTGTGGAATATAGTAGACAGGATGTGAAGCTACGGATTGCAGGTGGGCAGGGTAGTTGAGTGCACCCCTCTTGCAAGAGTGGCATTCAGGCTGATGTTGGGAATGCGCATAATTCTTAGGAGCCAGAACACAGGAAGCTTCCTTATACTGAATCAAGACTGTTGATCCATCTAGCTCAATATTGTCGACACTGACTGGCAGGGTTTCAGGCTGGATCATGTCCAGTGTCCAAAAAAGAGCATTGGAAAAGGGAGCTTTTGACTTGTATTTCTAGAGCAGCAGCTCCTCCACCCTGATGTCTTATGCTATAAATGAAGGCTCAGGGGCCGGATGCGGCCCAGTCGCCTTCTCAATCCGGCCTGCGGACGGTCCGGGAATCAGCGTGTTTTTACATGAGTAGAATGTGTCCTTTTATGCATCTCTGGGTTATATGTGGGGCATAGGAATTTGTTCATTCCCCTCCCCCCAATATAGTCTGGTCCCCCACAAGGTCTGAGGGACAGTGGACCGGCCCCCTGCTGAAAAAGGTTGCTGACCCCTGCTATATAGCAATGGTTCCCAAAAAAGCCAAGCCATGGACCACTTACTTTTGAAAAAGGTGTGGTAGTTTTTGTTGTGTGAATGGTGCCACCATACCTTCCAGCAAGTCCCAGTGCAGATCTGGGATGTGCAACTTTCCAGCTGCACCCTTGCATGAGTCGTGGCCCCCCAAAATGGGACGTCCTGGACAGTTGATGGGTATTAGACCCCCAGTTGGGAACCATTGCCATATAGCAGTGAAAGGGCTTTTAAAATGCAATGTTTGATGTGGCATTGGGGTCTGATATTCAAAGGGGAGAAAACCCTGCTCGATTATTCCCAGGCGCACCTGAAGCAGAAGATTGGATCTTTGTAAGGACAGCTGAGATTATGTACTAATGTGTATAAAAAGTGGTCCAGCTGTTGGTCTCTTTGGGGCGGTTGGGGGGGGGGGAAGTATTCAGCAAATGCTTTTAGATTGCGCAGCTTTTCCTACGAAAGAGCTGAAATTCCTAGAAAGAGTTCCTCATCCCTGTCCGGCGGACGTGGGCGACTTGTGCATCCCTGAGCACAACAGTAGATTCCATGTTGCTTTTTCATTTCGGAGGAGCTGTTACATTTGGGGCCTCTGGAGATGGAAAGGTAGAAACCCCGAGATCCCTTGCGTGCAACTCTGCAGAGAGATTCCTCGGGATTCGAGTCTGCCGAAGCTTATGGCTGAGCAGTCTTAATTACTCTGCGGGTTGATGTCTGCTCTTATTATAGCTCAGCCTCGACATCTGGGCTGGAGGAAAAGCCCCGACCGCTGCAAGGAAGCGGCGTTCTACATTTGCCTCTTCCTTCTGTCCGAAAGGAGCAGGTCCTGCCAGGTTGTGTGGGAGGCAGGCAGTAGGACCCAGGGAGCTGCCATATATGAATCAGTATATCAATCCACCTGAATCCGTATTGTCTTTATTGATGGCGTCTTTCCAGCGTTCCAGGCAGGGGCCATTCACAGCCTTGCTTGGAGATGATGGGGATTGAACCCGGAACCTTCTGTGTGCAAATCAGATTCTCTACTTCTGAGCAGCAGCCCTTCAGATTAGTCAGCCGATGACAGCAATTATATTAGCTGATGGACTGATAGCAAATTTTTGTGCCAGTAAAAACAATAAGCTTTTGTGGTACAGGTGTGGTGTAAAAGGCACGCTCCTAAGAGGCCTTCTCCTTCTTTCTCATGCACAAGGTGATGTCTCTTCCAAGATAGTCCTTGCAATCCGAAGCCTTTTAATTGTGCAAATTTTTATTAAGCTAATGCTCAGTTAATCAGGACACCTTTCCCCAGTACGTCAAAAGTTTTAGGTGTGTGTTGTTGTTTTAAAAAAAATCTATTTACCTGATTGATTTTTAAAAGATGCAACCCTCTATGCATTAAGAAGTATGCTTGAGATTTTGATTATCTGAAGCATCATTCTGGCTGGTTAAGAAGAGTGAATATAACCCATGGTGCAGTGCAACTCACCAGTGTTTGTGGTAGCTGTGTTCTAGGACCATTCTAGGAGCAGGAACCTTATCTGCCTTCAAGAGTTGGCTGTTTGAGGAAAGCTGTTTTCGGAGACTCTCGCCTCGCTAGGTTTGCTGTGATAAGTTACAGCCTGAAATAGACGAGGCAGCATTCACACGCTTTCCCGATTCTCGTTGTTTGAGGGGGTCAGAAGAATGGTTAGTTCTGGAGCCCACAATTTCTCCCCCTGACTGCTGCCCTTCTGCTAATAGATGACGGGAATTGTCATCCAGCGACATCTGGGGACCCAAGGTTGAGGAAGCCTGCTTTATGTGATCCTTGGGACCCTTGCAAGATTTGTAACTTTCATGAGGGGAGATGGAAGGAATTGAGAGTTGTGAAAGCTTTGCCCCGTGTGTTCAGCTTCTGTCAGTCTTGCAGAAATAAAGGAAGGCAGCATCCTTTCCATTAATAATTCATATCTTTACTTCTCCATTTTACAGATCTTTTTTTTTTAATCCTCTGCCTTCCATTATTGAATCAGCCTTATTGCAGATGGCTAAGTGCCTCTTCCTTCCTAATAGCCGCAGTGCTTCCCCCACTTCTTCTGTCAACCTAGCTGTGATCTTGAAATCTGGAGAAGACTGTCAATTATTCAAGGTTGTTTCATCTCTTGCCTTTCTATCGAGAAGCTTGTGCCGGAGTATGTGGTCATCCCTCCCACCGTAGAAGAAATCAGGCCTGAAAGGAGCAAATAGGTTGTGGTGTGTGCTTGGTTGAGGGGCGCATGCGTGGCACCCACAACAGCGCCTCTGGTTTACAAACATGCCCATGGGCCCAAAAATGTTGGTGACCGTGGGATCATGGGAAGTGTAGTTTGTTAAAGTTGAAGAGATTTGTGCATCTGAAGGCAGCCCTGTTTAGGGAAGCTTTTAATGTTTAATAGATTATTGTATCTTAATGTTCTATTGGAAGCTGCCCAGAGTGGCTGGGGAAACCCAGCCAGATGGGCGGGGTATAAATAATAAAATTATTATTATTATTATTATTATTATTATTATTATTATTAGGAGACTCCCCTAATCCCCTCACAGAGCTACAATTCTCAGAGGGGTTTAAGAGCCTGAGAATTGTTCCCAGGGAATTCTGGGAACTGTAGCCCTGTGAGGGGAATGGGGGAGTTAACTCCCCAACTCTCAGCACCTTGAGCAAACTACACTTCCCAGAATCCTTTGGGTGAAGCGATGCGTGTTTTAACTTGCGTTATACTGCTTTAAAGGTACAGGCCAGGTGGGGCCCAGGGGGTCCCTGGTTGCAGCTCATCACCAACTTCTCTGAAAAGAGATAGTGTTGGTAGTTGTAGACCAGATGTCTCACTGGCTGGTTAAAAGCTCACCTGTTCACATGGGTGTTCCCAGCCACTTGACCCTTAGTATAAATCCTTGGTGGGAAATTGTTCTGTGTATATTATTATTTTTATCATTATTTTATCGTATTGGTTTTGTTTTGTAAACAACCTTGCTTGTTTTGTTTTAAATTCCGCTTCTTCTAAGTTCTTTGTACCTCAAAGGAAGATTGAATAAAAACAGTAAAAAGAAAACCAATAGAAGAGAAGAATATCGCAAAGCAACCAAGCACCATACATCATATATGTTAACAGCAACCTTAGTTCTTGGCAGGCGCTTCTCTTTATGTAGCCAAAATGGCACCATTTTTGCACATGACAGAGGTATTGGCATGTGAGGAGATGGGAAGGCGAGATTAGTAGAAGTATATACTTAGTGGGGGGGGGATTTAACGTGGGGGGAGGGGGAAATAGTTGTGCTCATAATGGGATATGAATGAAATGGGAAACTGGAAGGGGGAGATGGGGAAATGCAATGGAGTATTTGGGTAACAGGCCGGCCTCTTGCACAGCAGCACTGGACACTGCAACACTTTGTTGCAGCCGCACACACCCTGCAGAAAACATTTCCAAATGAGCAGAATTTAAATATGCATAATCTGGGCACCATATTTCTAGAATTCTGTCTCTGTTCTTCTCGACTTGCATTCTTCATCCAGATTTCTCCACCTTCAAAGACTCAGATGAATTTTCTCCCTCAGTTTATATAATAGGGTTGCCATACATCTGGAATTTCCCAGACACGGCTGGGATTCGACCGCCAGTGTCCAGGTGTGTCGCATTTCTTGCAATTTTGCCAAGAAGCTCAACAACTTTGTCCAAAAAAAGGCTCAACAACTTTTCTGTCCGGATTTTTGCTTTTTGAAATATGGCAACCCTACCCTAGGAGTTGGCGCCTATGCTTCTTAATATACTAGTTTTTCTACATCCGGGGATCCTTTTTTAAAACACTGTTGAGCCTTCAGACATGCAGCAGCCTACCTGCAACCTGGAGCACTAGAGCAGGGTTTCCCAAACTTGGGTCTCCCAGCTGTTTTGCGGCTGCAGTTCCCATTATCCCTGACGACTGGTTCTGCTAGCTAGGGATGATGGGAGTTGTTCAAGTTTGGAGACAACCCTGCACTGGAGTGTAGCAAGGGTTGTGTCTTGTGTTTTGTGCTGACTCAGCTCTTATGGCCCGTTCCTGACCCCTTCACTTGCTTGCAATGACTGGGTTCATCTTACACACGTCTTAAGCACTCTGCCCAGTTCTCCACTACTTCTGCATAGAGTACTCAGCACATGGTTTTTTTTAAAAAAAACACACACGCACAATAGTAACAGCAGTTTTCTCTTTCTCCCCCACCCCCTTCTTTAGAAAGAAATTCAAGCCATGAGTCAGTGCCATCATCCGAACATCGTATCTTACTATACTTCCTTCGTAGTGAAAGATGAACTCTGGTTAGTGATGAAGCTTCTCAGTGGAGGTAAGTATAAGGTTATTAGGTGTGTCTGTGTGTGCTCTCAGGTTGTTTTGGTTCTAGTCTAGTAAAAGGGACTTTCAAAACATTGAAAGAGGTATTTTTGTTTCTAACACTGGGTAGCAATTTTCACTTTTTTAAAATAAAACATATCCTACCCTTTTCCAAAAAGGCATCTAAATAGAGCTTTAAAAGATAATCTGATAACTTTATTTGTCAGATTTTATTTATTTTAACCTGAGTGATTCCCAAATACACTTGCTTGACTTGCATTTAATGGCAAAGCCATAGCTAGGGTTGGACGATACCTGCTTTTCAACATCGCAATATATCACTAGCTAAACATCATGTTATACTGATATTTCAGACAGGATGGAGCTATGTAGAGGCATTGGCTGGCTTCACAGTTTTTCCTGCATTGTCATTTTTGCATAGCGCACAAACACATCATGATTCACAACATATTGCCAGGTCAAAAGTTGTGAAACTGATATCACAAGACAGACTTCAAACCGGCTTTGGACGATATATCGACATAACACCCAGCCCTAGTCATAGCTTGGGTATCCTCGAAAGATTTCATCAATGGTGTCTCCGGAAAATTTTACACATCACTTGGGAAGACAGGCAAACTAATATCAGTTTACTGGAAGAAGCAAAGATCACCAGTGTTGAAGCAATGACTCTTCAACATCAACTTAATTGGACTGGTCATGTTGTGTGGATGCCTGGTTATCGACTTCCAAAGCAACTACTCTATTCCGAACTTAAAAATGGAAAGCATAATGCTGGTGGTCAACAAAAAAAGGTTTATAGGCTCTCTCAAGGCAAATCTTTAAAAAAGGTAGTATGAACACTGCCAACTGGAAAACACTGGCCTGCGAGCGCTCCAGTTGGAACACAGCCTTTACCAAAGGTGTCATGGGCTTTGAAGACACTCAAACTCAGGACGCAAGGGAGAAACGTGCTAAGAGGAAGGCACGCTTGGCAAATCCACACCGTGATCAACTCCTGCCCAGAAACCAATGTCCCCACTGTGGAAGGACGTGTGGATCCAGAATAGGCCTCCACGGTCACTTACGGACTCATTGTTAAAACTGTGT
The DNA here is from genome assembly GCF_965153285.1 of Podarcis tiliguerta. Taxonomy (NCBI): domain Eukaryota; kingdom Metazoa; phylum Chordata; class Lepidosauria; order Squamata; family Lacertidae; genus Podarcis; species Podarcis tiliguerta. The sequence goes on along the minus strand of NC_139545.1, from coordinate 51,213,580 downwards.
TTATGGAAGACAATCTTACTTGGCTCCGAGGGATCACCAAAGAAGAAGAAAGATCATGATTATTATGCCTGAGGCCTGCAAACTTCCCACGTGACTTGGAGGTTCCCTCACTTCCTGGTTTGGCACACTATAGTTTGTGTTGACATCCATAATGGACAAATTGTAGCTTGCCTACTAACTAGAATTAGAAACAAACTATGGGTTGCGCCAAAGTTTGACCTATTTGGATGTCATAAAGTATGGTTTACCTTAACCAGGAAGTGATTTGGAAATGCATGGCCACAGCTACATGGTACGAGGACCCCTTATTTGAGCAGAGCTTCTGTTCTTGCTCCTCCCACCCACCCCTGACACTAGCAGCCCTGTAACCCTCAGGAATGGATCTTGGCAGAGGAGGGAGCAGTTGGTTCTAGCAGGAAAATGGAGAGGTTGCAAAGCCCTGTTTGAACACAACTTCTCCAGATGCTCTTTGGATCTAGGCCAATTACCTTAATTTTTTTGGTAGAAATTAAAAGGATGGCTTGTGTTCACTTGCAGACATTAATAATACCCTAGCTAAACCTACCCACTTATCCCTGCCAGAAACATCTTGTGAAAATAGCAGGAATATTAATGGATTACTTGATAATCCAGGAAAGCTTGAGGGAAGGTGACTGAGGAGGGAGAATCTGTTTCACCTGGTTGGGATGAGGGGACCTGATGCTCTTTCAGACCTGACTTTTCTTCACATCTTTAAAGGATGAAGAAAGCAGAGTAGGAGATTTCAAGAACCACTTTTTAATTTTGGCCGACTACCTGTTTCCTGGTATGCATTTAAACTTGATTTGTTAAAAGGCACAAGTTTAGTTGGCGAAAACGGCCTCAATCAGTTGGCATCCCTATTCTTGGACCCTCTTTCTTTCTTTCTTTCTTTCTTTCTTTCTTTCTTTCTTTCTTTCTTTTGTTGCTGCTTTGGTGTTCAGACCTGTTTACTTGGGATCCTCGGTGTAGCTGCAATTTGTCAAGATTCCCACGAGGTTGAGCTGGCAGCCTCCCCGCATGCAGCAACTTCAGATTCTATCTCCCTTTTCTGAGGAACGTTGCTTCCTGTCTTCGGCGAGAGTGCAGTTCTTAGTTACGCACGCAAGGCTCTTCCAGCATGTGTCATAAATCAGCTCTTTATTGACCTTTTCCTCTCCCTTAATTATCTCGTTAAGTCTCTTTTACCTGGCATTTGAAGAGGGAGGGGTAAAAGAAGGGAAGGGAAAGGTTCTTGAGTGATGACTGTGTGTCTTTCATTTCTCTCTCTTTCTCTGCCTCTCTCTCTCTCTCTCTCTGTTTCTCCCTCCTGCTGCAAAACTCTAATGCCTAGCAATGAGGAACACCAGTTGATTCCTTTAGAGTTTGTGTTCAAGCTGGTCATTTCCATCTCACCCTACTCTGCATTGACTTGTCTGCTTTGGAACCTTTGTCCATGACAGACAACTTCTTGATGGTAGGGCAGTCTGACAATGGACTGATTAACCTGATAGGGTCGGTAGTCTTTCCCTTCCTGGTGGTCTTCAAGCAAAGGCTAGACAGCCAGCTGTTGGAGATGCTCAAGCTGTGGACCTCCTGCATCGAGCAAAGGGGTTGGGGAATGTGGCTTGCAAGCCATCCCCTCAACTCAGATTCTAACCTAGATATCCTTGAATATTAGTTCCTTCAGATCAGCTACTTAAAACTCGGCACATTTCCTGGTTTAAAAGTGATCTGTGTAGGAAATAGTGTGTAACTGGTGTGCAGGTTGAAGTGCAGTGGTCTACACATACTACATATTGCATCAAAGTGCCTTCTGTGTAGGATTTTTGCTACGTGTGAAGCAGCCTTCAGCAAAGTGCTTGAGGAAGGGAGTTGTCTTGGGGTTTCCAAAGCTTTGGAGCTGAATCCCTCTTGAGTTTTATAAGCAGGTTAGTTTTCCAGAATAGCTTTCACGACGGAGATTCTTCTGCCAGTTGAGGAAAGCTTCTACAAGTCTATGATTCTATGAAACTTCCAAGTCAATGGATGACTTCATAACCAAGGAGGAAGTCACTGAAGGCCAAAGCAGTGTTTCGCTCTCAGTCTGCAGACTGTCTAATAACTTTCTCTAAATCACATTTCTTTCCCCGTGTGTCTTGTTAACTGCGATCATCTCTTTCCCACAAGGGAGTTCAGGGTGTGTCACTTCCTCTCCTTGGAAAAGAATTTTAACTACTCCGTAAAACTCCCTCTCTCTAGGGAAGGAAAAGTGAAGCCTCTCTGGATTAATATATGGAGAAGTTAAAGAATGGCTCAACAAAATGAAGTTGAAGTATGTCTTGAGCTGGGGTGCGATAGGTTCTGCTTTATGATAAACCTGCTGGATAGGCCTGTTCTTTGAGCCTCATAGCTTAATTTGTACTTATATCCCCATTACGTTTTCACTTTTTGGAAATGCCACTCCATTCTGTTCTGGAAGAAGTTTTAACATATAAATAAATGAATGCAATTCATGAGGACCAGAAACTTGATGTCATTGCTGCTGGTTGGCTTTAGAAGGGAGAAACCCATTTCAAGCACAGCTTTGCACAGATTAATAGCATTGAAGTGCCTATAATTGGACCACTGAAAATGAACAACCTTTCAGGGAGCATTATTGAGGGGGCTGAAGGGGGCTTGATGAAGTTCATCAAGAGAAGATGAGAAGAGCTTTTGAGAATGAGTCTTGGTGCGGCTACATAATGTCTAGACGCACCTTTTAAACTGGGCAGGTTGCCTTAGTGAAAAGCAGGTATGGAAGTCAGGATCCTGATCGATCATTCATTCATTCATTCATTCAGTGCCTGTTGCATCTATGGCTGTGTCTCCACATTTGCACATCCTAATCCAAACAGTTCTTTTTTTCTTTTCCTTTTTGGGGGGGAGCTGGGAGTCTCCAGCCTCTCCCATTTATTTCTCTTTCTGCTCACGACTTGCTTTCCTGCTGAGTGGCCCATGAATACCCACTTAGGTCTACACACACACACACACACACACACACACACTCCCCCTTCTCGCTGCCTCTTGCCCTATTTTTATTTCCAACATATGTCTGCAACCGGAGGCTAACTAGCAATTTCAGTGATGCATGAGGCAGCATAAATACGCCTTTTCAGATGTTATTGTGGGTCCTGGAGGCATAAACATTTATCTCTTGGTGATTCACATGGCATTTGCCATGGCAAGGAGGTGGCTTTTTTTGAAATTCCATTATCTTGTCAGCTTCCCCAAAACAGTGAAGAACATGTCAGAGGCTTTTGCTTGTGCCTTTGAATCTTTTTTCTAAGGAGCACTCTTGCCGATGCTTCCATTACTTCTTCAGCATCTTAACCTTGAACCTGGATGCTCCCAAACACCTAGGAGAGGCTGGGTTTGGTACCAGCGCTGCATCTCATGGCCTGTTATTTTCCTTGGATGCCCTGGTTATCTTCCCCTTCAATCTATATTTGTGTCTTCCCTTTAAAATGCTTTTAATGATGCCTGCTTTATTTGCTTCTTGCAAGATTGAGGCATTGCCATCTTTGGAAGCTACTGTTTTTGAAGGGCGGATGGGCTGAGGAGTTCCAGTGTGGTGTAGTGGTTAAGAGTGGTAGTCTTGTAATCTGGGAAACCGGGTTCGCGTCTCCGCTCCTCCACATGCAGCTGCTGGGTGACCTTGGGCTAGTCACACTTCTTTGAAGTCTCTCAGCCCCACTCACCTCACAGAGTGTTTGTTGTGGGGGAGGAAGGGAAAGGAGAATGTTAGCCGCTTTGAGACTCCTTAAAGGGAGTGAAAGGCGGGATATCAAATCCAAACTCTTCTTCTTCTTCTTCCACTATGGTTTATTTCAAACCAGGAACACAAGAGGCTGCCTTGTAACGAATAATAATAATAATAATAATAATAATAAAATTTATTTATATCCTGCCCTCCCCTTCCTGAAGCCGGGCTCAGGGCGGCTAACAACAATCAAATAATCCAACATTCCAAAAACATTTCATTATAAAAATTAATTAAAATCAAATTGATGGCAACCGTTAAGCAAAATTCTGTGCAGATTGCTGTGCGAATTAGCTATTGTTCCTTCCAGCTAAGAATTATGTACATAGTGCCCTCCAGATGCTGTAGGACTACAACTCCCATTATCCTTGACCATTGGGCAGTGCTGGCTGGTGCTTATGGGAGTCGTAGTCCTACATTTGTTGGCTGCCCTTGATCTACACAGGCAGAGCGGCTTAAGACGTTTTGTAGAGTTGCTAAAGAGTCAGAAAAAGCGCAGCCAAAACAATCAAGAGCATAGCCAACAAGACTGATGGGAGTTGTAGTCCTACAGCACCTGGAGGGCATTGGATTGGGGACAACTAGTGCAGTGGATAGTGGTGCACTTGAACCCTCTTCCTCCTTCAGGAAGTTTAACGTGGCACACGTGGGGATTATCCCACATTTATCCTCTCGACCATCCTGGGAGGCAGGTTGGGCTTAGAAGTAGTGACTTAGCTCAGTGCCCCCTGCTGACTTTCATGATTGGGCAAGAATTTGTACCCAGATCTTGCTGCTCCACACCCAGCATAGTTCATTATACCAGGCTTGCTCCTAGCTCAAGAGCTGTTGGTCATTCTAAGTATGGGGTGATTTCAGAGCCTTCTCCCAAGCAAGGCATTAGCTGGAGCTTTCCTGCTTAAATACAATGTTCTCCCATATATCCCTGTTCCCCCGGCTGGAGGAAGGGAATATCTTTTCCAAGAAGAAAGTGTAGGAAGGGAGAGGATATGGTTTGTTTGTGTTACTACTAGCTATGTCTAAGAATACAGTAATCAGCCCAGAAACTGGTTGTTGGATTAACACATAAGTATTGCAAATAAAGGGGACGCGGGTGGCGCTGTGGGTTAAACCACAGAGCCTAGGACTTGCCGATCAGAAGCTCGGCGGTTCGAATCCCCGCGACGGGGTAAGCTCCCGTTGCTCGGTCCCTGCTCCTGCCCACCTAGCAGTTTGAAAGCACTTCAGAGTGCAAATAGATAAATAGGTACCGCTCCGGCGGGAAGGTAAACGGCATTTCCGTGCTCTGCTCTGGTTCGCCAGAAGCGGCTTAGTCATGCTGGCCACATGACCCGGAAGCTGTACTCCGGCTCCCTCGGCCAATAAAGCAAGATGAGCGCCGCAACCCCAGAGTCGGCCACGACTGGACCTAATGGTCAGTGGTCCCTTTACCTTTACCTTTATTGCAAATAAAATTAAGGAATAAAATAGGTCTGGACAATCGGCAGAAACAAACACCCCCATTTGTGTTTTTTAAAGGTGGTTTCCTGCTGTTTCAGCTCACTGATTTTAAAACATTCCACAAAGTGAAAAGCACAGGAGCAAGTCAGGCAGTTTTCTTGGGTCAGTTGGCAGCACCGTGTGGTAGTCTTGCCACAGTCCTGAGCCACTGAGGAACGCTTGGGGGGGTGCTGGTCAAGGGTGTGTGTGGATGCTTATGTGAAAGCACTAAGGCAGTCTTGTCTGTGCCATACCTTTGACACACGTTTCCTCACACCCAAATAATTTGGGGCACTGTAGTTTGTTAAGAGTTGCTGGGAATTATAGTTGCTGTGAGGGGCAAACTACAGTGCCCAGAATTCTGGGATGTGCTTCAGATGTGTTTTAAAAGGGTTACTTCCGGGTTTCGCCGCTCGCGCATGTGCAGATGTGCAAAATGACGTCACGCGCAGAAGCGGGGAATCGCGACCTGCACGTGCGCAGATGCGGGTTGCGTTCCTTTCAGGTTGCGAATGATGCTCCGGGACGGATCCCGCTCGCAACCAGAGGTACCACTGTAATGCTGTGTGGTGCTCTGGGTTTTGGTTGACGATATGCAGGAATTCCTCAGCAGTCAAAAGGAGGTAGGAAAAAATCACCTCAAGGTAGAAAGTTTAGTAGGAGGCCGGGTTGGTTCCAGACTGAGCCACCTCCCCTTCCTGCATACATGTTTATTGGGTCTTAGTGGTGCTAACTGTCATTCTGGATTAATCGGCAATCCAAAATAAATACTGTTTAAACTTAATTTTCAATGGGGGTAAGTCTTAAGGATTCTAGGCTTTTGAAACTCCCCGAAACAAGCCTGGGCAGGCAGTCTCCCCCACCGTGAAACGTTAATCCCCAGGCTAAGCACAATGAACTCTCTGTAACTTTTATTCCAAATTAAATTGCTGCTGCAGTATCTGAGGCCTATAAGCACCCTAAGGTTTTTTATTGACCTTTTTAAATATATATATTTTAAAAGCTAGATTCGAACCAGCTCTTGGCACACTTTGGGAATGGCGGCTGGATTTCCTAAATCCTTTCCACAAATTACTGTTGCCGACACTTTGATTTAGTAGCATCGTCACATAAGTTGCATTCAAGTGAGAGAGTGAGAGGGAGAGAGAGAGAGAGAGAGAGAGAGAGAGAGAGAGAGAGAGAGATGGGAGGTGCTGGGCAGAACTGGTAGCTCAGCCCTAATTCTACCTGCTTAAATGTCTCACGCAAGATATTTTATTTCAAGGGCTACATAACTGGTGCTTCTGCAGGTATTCTGCAGGTATTGTGGGATAGCCAGTTCCAAAAATAGGTTCAGCTGATGGGAGATGAGAATCCCACATTAGCTGGAGAGCCACAAGTTCCCCACCCCTGCTTTCCTTTCTAACAGCCTTTCCTTGCTCCTTTTACTCTTTCGATAGTGTGGTCCAGCCACTACAGTCCAAGGGAAAGCTAAGCTATGGTTTAGCATTATGTCCAAACCATAGTTTAATATCCTTGCTCTCACACTTGGGTGTGCGCGCACACCTGTGCTGGGATCATGCTTAGAAGGCTAAGCCATAGTTAAACTCAAATATCCAAATGCAGGCAATGCAAAAATATAGCAAGCAGTAGTTTGTATGCTCCCATTGTTCAGCACCCAAACCTTGGTTTGAGCACATATAACAAGCAGATCATGGTTTGGAGCTGCTTGTTTGCCTTTCTTCTCAGCCATTTCTGCATTCAATAATTGGGAGGCAGGGCCATGGCAGGAACACAGGCTTGGCAGAATGTTTGAACAGAACAAATGACACTTGGCACAGGCCAGTTTGCCAGCCTACATGGTTTCTGAATCTGGCTTCCCAGCTAACTGCAAGCTGTTCATCTGTTCAGAAATTACACCAAACTGCAGGTAAAGCTTCCTTGAACTATGGTTTCGCTGATGTTCTGGAACTGAGCCATGACACAAGTAACTTATCAGGACTTGCCAATGCAAACTGGCAGCTGTGCAGGAACTAGGTTCCCTGGGGGCTTTCTGTGTCTGTGTGCTGGGGACAAAGAGGTAAGCCCATCGAAAGGCATTCAAGAGCATTCATTGAGTGAGGTGCAAATATCATTAGGTGGCTTACGAGTGACCCATTCCCTATCAACCGCATGAAGCTGGACGCAAACGAGAGGGTGAATGTCTTGAGATAACTGGTGGTATAATCAAGCTCTGCCCCCAATTTTACTAACACGTTTCTTCCCTTCCATATAGGGTCTGTTCTGGATGTTATTAAGCACATTGTGTCAAAAGGAGAACACAAGAGCGGAGTGCTGGATGAACCCGTGATAGCCACGATCCTGAAGGAGGTGCTGGAAGGACTGGAATACCTGCATAAAAACGGACAAATCCACAGGTGGATCTCTTACTGCATTTATAACTTGCTGTCTTATATCGTGCTTCTTGTGGGATCAACGTGCCTCCCAGTCTGTTCCTTTTGTGTGTGTGAGGCAGGTCACATTTGTTTTCATCTCACATGTTAAGATTTGTGGCAGCGGCAAACTTGATACACACACACACACACACACACTTTCTCTAGAACCGCCTTGCAAGCCTGAGTCGGGATTTGAATTAAGGACCCAGTGTTTGGGAGTGCCCCTGTGCATTTCACCCACTTTAGCACTTCTGACACATTTTGCGTTTGCTTGTTGTTGGTCTGGAATTAATATCCAGCCATTTACTGCGCTCATACACTTCTCATACAAGAGCCAGTGTGGTGTAGTGGTTAAGAGCGGTAGACTTGTAATCTGGGGAACCGGGTTCGTGTCTCCGCTCCTCCACATGCAGCTGCTGGGTGACCTTGGGCCAGTCACACTTCTCTGAAGTCTCTCAGCCCCACTCACCACACAGAGTGTTTGTTGTGGGGGAGGAAGGGAAAGGAGAATTTTAGCCGCTTTGAGACTCTTTCGGGTAGTGATAAAGCGGGATATCAAATCCAAACTCCTCCTCTTCTTCTTTCCTCCTGAAGTTTGAAGGCTTCTTTTTATTAATATTGTCTCTGCTTTTAAAAAATAAAATAAAATGCTGAACTGGTCCATGAAGCTCAACACTGTCTACTGGCAGTGGCTGTCCACTGAACAACAGCCTTTTCCGCCATTGACTACAACCTGCATTGCAAAATACCGGCAATTCTATGAAATAATGCATTTCTGAAACTTGAAGATGTTTCCACCCTCTCATTTTCCACTGGTCAGGCCATTCTTTTGATCATTTCTGGATTCCCCCTCTCCCAGCTTTTTGCATGCTGAGAAGTACTGCCAATTGCATTCACGATTGCCAGGTTTATGTGTTAAGTTTTCAATGCACGGGTGTCTCCAAAGACAGCTGTCACCGCATAGAGACTTTTTTTTCTTGCGGACCAGCTCCAAAAAGACGTTGTTCTTGGGGTGCGTCTGCTTGCCTGCTTAGAGGTGGAGCTGAATCGGAAGAGGAGTTTCAAGACTTTGTGGAAGAAATAAGCTCCAAGCAGCTTATCCAAGTTAGCACAATAAAACGATTGTTCGGGGCCTGTGCAGCGGAAGGCCTGAGTCATAGCTCACACCTTTAGTAGAAAAGCAGCCCAGTACCATCAGAGCCATGGCGTGGAGACAGGACGAATGCCTTTAGTACATCTGACCAAATTTGGCACCCAGCTTATTGGCGGAGTGAGAAGGGAGTGTCTTTCTGGAGTGGAGCCTGCCTTCCCCCTTAGTTATCGTATGTTTTGAGAGGAGACGGTGGGAAGAACAGGTCAAGCTGTTAAAGTAGTGCATCGGCAGGGACCTGACGTGTTTGTGTGAGAGAGGGAGGGACAGAGAGAGACATTAAGACCCTGCAGATGAGTGTTAATTTAAACACACTCCTTTCTTTTAAAATATAAGTTTATGGAGTAAATGGCTACATGTGGCTTTCTTGTCTTAACATTTTCAAAGATTAAGCCACGTTTCTTTTTTGTTTTGTTTTTACCCTTAAAAAATGTACTGGTTTCACTACCCTCCCTCAAGCCTTCAAGGGCAGGAGAAGTTCTACCTACTACAAGCTTAAAGGTGTAGGTGTGTAGGACCCCAGTACACTTTATAGCATCTTGCATTAGCTAGTTACTTGCTGGGCCTCCTACAGGAGTTCAGGGTATTAAAAAAAAAGGGGGGGGAGGAATTTAGGTATTTGTTTGCTGTCTTTGAGGGCTATTTGGCCTTCTCAAGGCGGTTCACGTCACAAAGAATAGCATATGACTTTCACAATAAAAGTAATTCAATTTAAAAGAGAGCAACAACAAAAACTGCAGCAGCAAATGAAATAATGCGTAAAAGTTCAGAGCGGCCTCAACTTTAATCAGTTAAATCTTGCTGGGCCTGTGGGTGTAATTAGGCCTAGTCTGGGTCCAACTAGTCCACCAGCTTGTTTTCCCCAAACCGTGGCCCCCTGCCCCTAACCCAACAACAGATTCTGAGCAGGCAAGGACAAAGGAACGACTAGGAGCTTAAAGCAAGCACCCAATCGTTCCTTTGCAAGCTCGCTGTCAGTTGCAGCCAGCTGATTGACGCTGTCAGCAAGTGCATCAGGGGCATCTTTAAGGGGGATCACTGTGAGCTCCTTTGAAGTTCACTTTCAGGTGCAGTTTGGATTCTAGCCACACCTGCAATTGGAGCCTTCAAAAAGGCTTGCAGTTGCTGCCATTCAACTGCCAAATTGGCCTTCGGTGGGTGGGTGAATCAGAGACCTGGCCAATTGGTCCAGTTCAGTTCCCCATATCTGAGATAAAGTAGGGCTGGGCGATACCTGGTTTTCAACATTGCGATATATCAGCAGCTAAACACTGCAGTATATGGATATGTTGCAATGTCTGAAATAAGGATGGAGCTATGTAAAAGCATTGGCTGGCTTCACCGTTTCCCCCACATTGTGATTTTTGCAGAGCACACCCACACACCCACACCCACACACCATGATTCACACTATATTGTCCAGTCAAAAATTATGAAACCAATATCATGATATGGACTTGAAACTGGTTTTTGGACGATATATCGCCCAGCCCCAAACACATCATGATTCATGATATATTGCCAGGTCAAAAACTATGAAATCGATCACAAATATGGACTTCAAACCGGTTTTGGATGATATATTGATGTATTGCCGAGCCCTAAACAGGATAAGGGAGAATTACCCACCATCTGATGCAAGTGACTTCTCTCTTCCTTAACACTGGGCTTCTTGCCATGAGCAACATTTCCCCCAAGCTTCTTTGGCAAGGGTTTAGGGGAGATTTGGCTTGGGAACTTTTGTTTGCTGTGGAAGACAGTCCAGTTGGGAAGCCGCCATTCATGCAGGAAGTTCTAGGTTCAATCCCCCGTATTTCCGGGTAGGACTGGGAAAAACTCACTGCTTGAAAGCCCAAAGAGCTGCCGCCAGCCAGTGTAAGCAGTCCTGACCTAGTTGGTCCAAAGGTCTGACTCAGATGAAGGCAGCACCCTATATTCCTGTGTAAAGTGCTGCAGGTGAGCAATCCCTGTTGAGCATCCAGGTAATGCACTCTGTACCACCTGCAAACTCCTCCACGGTCTTCAAAGGTTGCCCTGGTGTGCCAGAGGTGTGTTGCACTGCAGTTAATCCCAGAGACTTTGAAGGCCACGGAGTGTGTTCTGTGACTAAGGAGGCGAAAAAGGAGACCCACTCCCAGGCCTGAGTGACAAGAGGCAGTTGATGTGTTAAATATTTTGCACCACTCCCAATTCTGGACACTTGACTTGCCTTTGCATTTGTTCATGGATTAGCATGTGTCCAGTTGCTTGATGGATGATCCTCTATAATCTGTAACCAAAGCAAATGGGAGAGCTGCTGGGAAGTTACTGGGCAGAGTTTGAAACTTAAGCCCTTTCAGGTGGTGCTGCTTTTTCTTTTTTTAAATAGCTTTCTGACAAGCCAGTCATGGTTAGCTTAACTGGATGGAAGTTCTTGTTCTCTCTCTCTCTCTCTCTCTCTCTCTCTCTCTCTCTCTCTCTCTTGGATTCCTTTGAGCTTATGATCAGCCCTTGTGTAACCGAATATTTTGACAAGCTTGGAGAGGAAGCAATAATACTATGTGTGTTGTTGTTTTTGTTTTTCAAAAAATCTTAGCTTCGGGAGGTTTTCCTTTTTGGTATGCCGGATTGTTGGGGCTACACACAGGTGCTCTCTAAAGTCGGTCGACATGGCTGAAATATAAAGGTTTGCTTGGGACATTCTGAAAGCTGACCTGGGTACCATTGAAAGTGAGCAAACGTAGACTCAGGGCCTAAATCTCTTGCAGCAGAGGAGGGGGATCCTGTGGCTGCTCCAGATGTTGTTGGACTCCTGGTGTGGTTGGACTCAGGCTCCCATCAGTTCCATGCAGCATGGCCAGTGTCCAGGCACGGCAGAAGCTGTAGCCCAACAACACAGCCACAGCTCCCCCACCTTGTCCTACAACTGTTTTGGTAGCTTGGATCCAGCTGTGCTTGGCGGTGAAACAGCCTCTCCGCTCTAGAAATGGCTCACATGGAGGGACAGTTTCACACATTCCTTGGTGGTGCACCCAGTGTTTGAAATTCGCTACGTTTCAAGCGCATTTTGCACCTGGCTATCAGCCACTTGCAACCAAGTGAACATGGCTAGGATGGCGCTGGATGTCTCCATCACCTGGAGGTGCATGTCTGGGGATCCTTGGATCTCGCCTGTTTTCACACACCAGCAACAAACCCTGTCGAATTCAGTATGGTGTAGTGGTTAAGAGCGGTAGTCACGTAATCTGGTGAACCGGGTTCGCATCTCCGCTCCTCCACATGCAGCTGCTGGGTGACCTTGGGCCAGTCACACTTCTTTGAAGTCTCTCAGCCCCGCTCACCTCACAGAGTGTTTGTTGTGGGGGAGGAAGGGAAAGGAGAATGTTAGCCGCTTTGAGACTCCTTAAAGGGAGTGAAAGGCGGGATATCAAATCCAAACTCCTCCTCCTCTTCTTCTTCTTCTTCTTCTTCTTCTTCTTCTTCTTCTTCTTCTTCTTCTTCTTTCTGTGGTATTTTATCTGCACAATCAGAACAAATCTCAGGAACCAAAAATTTGTATTGAAAAATATGACTTTCAAGCCGCCTGGCCCCAAAATGGCAACTAGGCATTCCATTTTGGTGACTGTAAAAGGTAAAGGTAAAGGTACCCCTGACCATTCGGTTCAGTCATGGACGACTCTGGGGTTGCGCGCTCATCTTGCTCTACAGGCCAAGGGAGCTGGCGTTTGTCCGCAGACAGCTTCCAGGTTAGGTGGCCAGCATGACTAATCCGCTTCTGGCGAACCAGAGCAGCGCACGGAAACGCTGTTTACCTTCCCACTGGAGCAGTACGTATTTATCTATTTGCACTTTGACGTGCTTTCGAACTGCTAGGTGGGCAGGAACTGGGACCGAGCAATAGGAGCTCACCCTGTTGCAGGGATTCAAACCACCTACCATCTGATTGGCAAGTCTTAGGCTTTGTGGTTTAGACCACAGCGCCACCCATGCCCCTTGGTGACTGTAACCCTGGTTTAATGAGCCATTCGGCACCTATCAAGAGTTTCTATCACTGGGCACTCCCAGCCCTGGCAATGGGAGATGTAGCCCACCATCAACATGTGTGGCTGTAGGAGACGCACGTCTGCAAGCTTGTGTTTTTCTTGCTTTTGCGTTCTTCATAAGGCATGGCATTGATCACCAGCTCATATGCTACGTTGGAAAGAATTGGGACTAGGTACGGTTGCTTGTGCCATGTTTGGACAGAGACAGCATATTTCTGCCTAATGGGTGGTGAAGACCTTAGGGATGGCTGCTTCCACCTTGCTCTGCTTTGCAGATTCCCAGAGTCAGACCAGTTGGCCAGGCCAGCTCAGCAGCTTTGCAGGTTTTGGGGCAGAGAGCATTCCCAGCCCTGTGTGCTTGCCTGTGTTCTGATCTCACAGGGCTGCTTTTCTGTTTTATATTTTCCCTAAGTCTGGCTATCCCTGGTGATCCCAGGGCAGACAGAGGAAAACTTTTCCTGACTTCATACATACACCTCCCAAGAACATTGTTTTCAGAATCTGGGTAATTCAAGACATCGCGATTCTCGCTCCATTCTGCTCTTTGAAGTTTCCTGTCGTCGTAAAGTGTTGACATTTATGCATACTATTTTAATTGTTTGGTTTTTTTAAAAAAACAAATCCTTCCCTTTCCCCCCAAAAGCCCTGCAGGGATATATATTTTCCCACTGCTTAAATGCGCTCCTTTCTCCAGTCTCTCCTCCTTGCATGTCAGAAATTCCAAATCCGAGCTGCGCAAAATTGGGAAAAATGTCAGCTGTAATATTTGATTCCTCAAAAGATTGGTCAAGGCCCCCGGAAGCATAGGAACAGAACGCGGCTCTTCCCCTGTTGGATGCCGACTCATATTTCTGGGATCCTGAGTAATGCTTTGACAAGATTGCTCACAGATGCTGCAGTTGGGAGTGTGTGTGTTTTTAATTATGAAGAAGAGGAAAATCCATTCTCCACAGAATTGGAGACTATCAAGGACTGCAACTCTTGTGTTAACCATTGTCTCCTGTGCAATTCTTTTCTTTTCCCCATCCTCTTTCCGGCATCAGATGGTTTTTGCTTCAGGGGAGTTGTAAGAGGAGAAATCCGGTGGGAACAAGGAGGTCAGGAGAAAAGATTAGTGGGGAGGTTGGCATGAGGATGTGGAACCTGGTCTCTCCTCTCCTCTTGGTCTCCTGGGCCTCAAGGAGATTAGACTGGCTTTGACCAGGGCCAAGGCCTTTTCAGCTGTGGCCCCGGCCTGGTGGAATACTCTGTCACAAGAGACCAGGGCCCTGCGGGATCTGACATCTTTTCGCATGGCCTGTAAGATGGAGCTGTTCTGCATGGCCTTTGGCCGGGGTCCAGTCTGGCTCCCCCTCTCTCCTTATAAGAACTTGCATGAAAGTGGCACCCCAACTTTTTCTCATATAAGATCAGTATAAGATCAGCTGCGCTGGCTCCCGGTGGAGTACAGGGTCAGATTTAAGGTGCTGCTTTTGACCTTTAAAGCCCTTCACGGCCTAGGACCCTCGTACCTATGGGACCGCCTCTCCTGGTATGCCCCACGGAAGACCTTAAGGTCCATAAATAGCAACACCCTAGAGGTCCCGGGCCCTAAGGAAGTTAGATTGGCTTCAACCAGAGCCAGGGGTTTTTCAACACTGGCTCTGGCCTGGTGGAACGCTCTGTCTCATGAGACCAGGGCCCTGCAGGTTCTGATTTCTTTCCGCAGGGCCTATAAGACAGAGTTGTTCCGCCTGGGCTTTGGCTTGGAGCCAATTTGATTCCCTCCCTCCCTTTCTTTTTTCTTTTCCTTCTCCTCCTACAATGAGGCTACATTTTAATATTTTAATGTTCCATTATTTTAATGTTGTATTTTAATTTTGTTTTTAAGTTGTAATCATTCAACTTGCTTTTATTATTGCTTGTAAGCCGCTCTGAGCCCGGCCTTGGCTGGGGAGGGCGGGGTATAAATAAAAATTATTATTATTATTATTATTATTATTATTAACAACAGTTAGGCCTGGTGAGCATTTAAGGTCCCCATCTCTAATTTGCGGGTTGCCATCTGATTAGATTTCACTTTGATTCTGATTTGATTTTAGGATGTATTTTAATTGATTGCTTGATTTTATGGTAATATGTTATATATTTGATGTTAGCCGCTCTGAGCCCAGTTTTGGCTGGGGAGGGCAGGGTATAAATAAAATTTATTATTGTTATTATTATTAGTAGTAGTAGTAGTGTTGCTTCAAGGCCTCCACAGCTTAAAATTGATTGAAACTTGTTGCTGGTTAACAGCCTTACTCTTGCCCTTGTGAAATGTAGGGGCTGCTGCAAGCACACGCTGCTAACCACGATGAAGGGATTTAAGGGTTCATGGGGTTATTTGATTCTAGCCCCCTCTTGTCTTTGGGAGTGGATTTCCACCCTCCCCTTGGCCTTAACCTCACAGATAAGGGCTTCATTGGCACCCACCTTAACTATGGATAAGGCTAACCAAGTTTGCTCTTCGACTGTGGAAAGACCATAGCTCAGAGCATAGCTGTCAACCTTCCCTCCCCCCCCCCCGGGAAATTCCCTTATTCCAGCTCCATTTCCTGCTGCTATCCCGGATTGTTAGATATCCCGTAGACTGTCCCCGGGACAGGTGAGGCTGCTGATCCCTTATTTTCAAATCTGTAAGTTGACAGCTATGGCTCAGAGTGAGAGCAGTTCATAGAATCATAGAGTTGGAAGAGACCACAAGGGCCATCGAGTCCAACTCCCTGCCAAGCAGGAAACACCATCAGAGCACTCCTGACATATGGTTGTCAAGCCTCTGCTTAAAGACCTCCAAAGAAGGAGACTCCACCACACTCCTTGGCAGCAAATTCCACTGTCGAACAGCTCTTACTGTCAGGAAGTTCTTCCTAATGTTTAGGTGGAATCTTCTTTCTTGTAGTTTGGATCCATTGCTCCGTGTCCGCTTCTCTGGAGCAGCAGAAAACAACCTTTCTCCCTCCTCTAGGTGACATCCTTTTATATATTTGAACATGGCTATCATATCACCCCTCAACCTCCTCTTCTCCAGGCTAAGCATGCCCAGCTCCCTTAGCCGTTCCTCATAAGGCATCGTTTCCAGGCCTTTGACCATTTTGGTTGCCCTCCTCTGGACACGTTCCAGTTTGTTAGTGTCCTTCTGTTCATTCAGAAGGTTGCAGGTTCAGTCCCTGGCACTTCCAGTTGCAATGGCAGGTGATGTGAAAGCCATCTGCTGAGACCCCCAGCGCAAGGTTCGCTCATGTGGTTTCCTCTAGATCAGTGGTGTCCAAGCTTTTTTCAAAGAGGGCCAGATTTGATGAAGTGAAGGGCTGTGAGGGCTGACCAAAGGGCCAACCAAAGTTGTTAACCTTTTTTTAGGACTGAAATTGTTCAGCTTTTTTATGATTTTACCCCAAAGTTGTTGAGCTTTTTTGAAGTTGTTGAGGGTTTTTTTAGTATTTTATCCCAGGAAATAAGGTGCCTCAGGGGCCAGATTAAACCGACCGGCGGGGCGGATCAGGCCCCCAAACTGGACTTTGGACATGCCTGCTCTAGATATAATAAAAAAATTATTATTAGTTTTATTATTTGTACCCTGCCCACCTGATTTGGTTTCCCCAGCCACTCTGGACTCTGTCTCCCATCAGTGTGGTGAAGAGTTAGTTGCTCTTGGGCTGGATATGCGCAGGTGCAAAGGATGTCCGGCATGGAAGCCAACGTTCAGTTGGATGGTTGGCCCCACTGTAACACTGCCCCAGTTGTAGCTCTTTCCTGTTGCTCATGGGAATAAATGGCTGCCATTCATTTACGTGGGGGGAAGCGAAAGGGTGCGCATGCAGGCGTCATTGGGGTGATGGGGGGGTGGCAGGGCTGCTCCTGCCACTAGTGACCCCAGCCGTCGAGAATCACATCTGCTTCTGGGGTGGCGAAATTGACATGCTTAATAAGAGAAAAGTCATTGGTAACATTTACTAAAGGTTAGAAACCTCTCATAGACTGAAAAAGAAATACAGTGGTGCCTCGCAAGACGAAATTAATTCGTTCTGCGAGTTTTTTCGTCTTGTGAATTTTTTCGTCTTGCGAAGCACCACTGTGTATTGATGGTTTCCCATAGGAATGCATTGGCGGTTTTAAAAAAAAGGCGCAAGACGTTTTCGTCTTGCGAAGCAAGCCCATAGGGAAATCCGTCTTGCGAAGCAACTCAGAAAATGAAAAACTCTTTCGTCTTGCGAGTTTTTCATCTTACGAGGCATTCGTCTTGCGAGGTACCACTGTAGAGACATTTGGATTTGAGAATTGAAGATAATTGTTTATAGAAAGTGGCTTTATTAGGTGTCATACTGAAGTGGATGACGTGGATATGGTTTATATATAGTGGACAGATGAAGAATCGGAAGTTCTATACTTAACTTAACTCTCATTTTTCTCTCTTTTTCTCTCTTTTCCATTTTCTTTCTTTTAATTCCTTTGCAATTCCTTTTTCTTTATCTCTTCCTCTTTCTTTTTTGTTTTCCCCCTCTCTCTGTTTTGCCTCTGGATTGTTTTAGTTTGAACAACAACAACAAATACTTGGCAGTAATCTTTTGCATTTTTCTTTATAAACTCTAATAAAAATTATATTAAAAATTTATCAAGTCTGCTCCAATGTCCATCCAGAGTTCTCTCCATCCAGAGAAGTGCAACCGGATATTCTGATAGTCAGCCCAGCATGTTAGGAGCTGGTTTTAGCATGCTCTCTCTCTCACACAACGGTAATTAACGTGTGTTTCTGTGTATAGATTCTTGGCATCGTTTCCTCTGGCCAAATTAAAAGCTAGGCCATTGGAAATTTATAGTTTACAGTTCAGATACATTAGCCATTATGCCCAGATGACTCTAGCCCACTTTGACAGCCGCGCATTTGTACTAAGCGCTCAGACAGTGCACAGGAAAGATGGATGGCGCATGTCTAGGTTTACTGTAATTGGAAAGAGCCTAACAAGCTTTTGCTACTTTGGCAGTAATGTTTGGAGTTGGAGGGGGCCAATTACTCAGCCATTAAGAATGCAGCGGAACATATTATCTCTCCTTGGTCTATAAATAGCATTAAATAGAAAAGGAAAAAACTGACGTCCTGCATTTGTGTTGTGCTTTTGGTGAATCTAAGTGCACTCTCCCTGTTTCCCCCCCAAGATTAGAGGAGAAAACAAGTAAATGGGTTTTATTGGAAGTGTGGAGTGGGTTGGTTGCAGTCTGATTTGGGTATGGCTATAGCTGAATACATGGGTTTTGCCGGAAACCGCAGGAGGGGAGCGTGTTCTTGTGCTTAGGCCCTGCTTGCAGACATCTTCACTTACACATCCGATTGACCGCTGTGAAAACAGGATCCTGGACTAAATTGCCTGCTGGCCTGATCCAGCACACTCTTCTTATGTCGAAATATATAAAAAAATTCTCCAGTAGCACCTTAGAGACCAACTAAGTTTGTTCTGGGTGTGCACGCACACAAAAGCTTATACCCAGAACAAACTTAGGTAAAGGTAAAGGGACCCCTGACCATTAGGTCCAGTCGTGACCGACTCTGGGGTTGTGGCGCTCATCTCGCTTTACTGGCCAAGGGAGCCGGCGTACAGCTTCTGGGTCGTGTGGCCAGCAGGACTAAGCTGATTCTGGTGAACCAGAGCAGCACACAGAAACGCCATTTACCTTCCCGCCGGAGCGGTACCTATTTATCTACTTGCACTTTGACGTGCTTTCAAACTGCTAGGTTGGCAGGAGCAGGGACCGAGCAACGGGAGCTCACCCCGTTGCGGGGATTCGAACCGCCGACCTTCTGATCAGTAAGTCCTAGGGTCCGTGGTTTAACCCACAGCGCCACCCGCATCCCTAGAACAAACTTAGTTGGTCTCTAAGATGCATTTTTAAAATTTTTTTTATATATTTTTAAATTTTTTTATATATTTCAACTGTGTCAGACCAACACGGCTACCTTCCTGACTCATCTTATGTCTTAGGGAAATGCTAAAGGAGTGAAAGAGACAGTGCTTTGTGACTCCTGGTCTCATATTCTGGAGCTCAAACAAAGCCATTAGTTAGGGTCCGGCTCTATTTCCTCATTAAAATATTTGCACACCGTCTCTCATACTCTAAGCGTCGTTTACACATCATGAAAAGCAAAACAAAACCCATCTGCAATAAGAAGCACCAAAAGTTTGTTACAAGGCAGGGAAACAAGAAATAAACTGTTAGAAATAATAACAATGAAGTGAAACAGCAGAGCAGATGATAACAGTCAACACGCCATTAAGCAACGTTTAAAAATGGTTCTGATAAATTGTACTAGTAATTAAAAACAACCCCTGCAGCCAGTATGCCATGCTGGGAAAAATGCGAATAGTGGTTCCAGAATTTTGAAGATGGGTGTCTTCACCTCTTAGGGAAGATTTGTGGTGAGCTGGGACATCACTGGTGCTCCCTCAAGAATTCTGAAGCGTTCAATGGAAATTCCCTTTTGTTCTGGAGAGGAACCAAGCTCTCCCCCTCTCCCTGGGTTATGAAACAAAATGAAAACAAATAATAGAGCCATTATTCTGAGGACAAAAGCTTTTGCTACTCTTTGGCGCTTGCTGGAAGTAAATAGATGGGCCGCGGACAAAGAGATACAATGAAGTTTCCTTCTGTGTAATATTAAGCAAGCTGGTTCATGTGTTTTTTATTTAAAAAAAGCTCGTTTGAGTGTGGTTTGCGCCGTTTAATTTGTACACAGTGAGTTTTGCTGCAAGTTCTGGAAGCTCTTTTGGCGTTACGTTGGCCATAAATGCTTCTTTAAACCTATGGTGGGAAGGCTGGGCATTTCATCGCATCCAAATGAGCAAGAAGGCATTTTGGGATCCCGGGATCAGTGTTAGAAACTCAGATGTAAAAGCTAGGTGCCAAATGGCTCCTTAAACCAGGGTTATAGTCACTAAAACGGAATGCCTAGTTGCGATTTGGGGGCCAGGTGGCTTGAAAGTTGTATTTTTCAATATGACTTTTTACTCCTGCAACTCATTATGATTGCATAGATTAAATATAATGACCAGAATGTGTTGCTTTTCAAGATCCAATAATTCCAAGGCAGGCACCTCCAGATGGTGGAGACTATGGGTAGGCAAACTAAGGCCCGGGGTCCAGATCTGACTCCCAATCGGGGTCCAGATCCGACCAACAACCTCCAGGGACCCAAAGTTGAGAAAGGCTGGCCTCTGGAGCACGGTTTTCAACTGAGGGTTTCTGATGCAGCTATCCAGGTGATGAAAGTTTGGAAGGTGGTTAAAGTTTGGAAGGAGGCATATTTCCTTGCCCCCGAAGGGGCTGCAGACCTACAGGGGGCTGGGGAACTGGGGCTCAGTGGTTTTATGCCTATAGGGCAGGGGGGCGACCTTATTTCATATAAATCAGGTGAGCAGTACAGTGGTACCTCGGGTTACAGACTATCCTAACCCAGAAATAGTACCTCGGGTTAAGAACTTTGCTTCAGGATGAGAACAGAAATTGTGTGGCGGCGGTGTAGCAGCAGCGAGAGGCTCCATTAGCTAATGTGGTACCTCAGGTTAAGAACAGTTTCAGGTTAAGAACGGACCTCCAGAACGAATTAAGTTCTTAACCTGAGGTACCACTGTATTTGCTGAGCTATAAGCAGAACAGACCTTATCAGATAAGTAAACTTGTTGCATGTGCTTTCCATAATTTTTGCAGGATTGCCAAATTTAGGTCTCTCTCCCTCCCTCTCTCTCTCTCTCTCTCTCTCTCTCTCTGCGGGTGGAACTTTAATTTGAGTATTTACAGCCTCAGCAGTGGCCTTTTGCATTGAGAAGATCATGTTTGGATCATGAAGCAGAGTGTGGCAGGAGAGAATGGAGGGGCACTTCACAGCTTGTACTCACTGTGTATATCTTTTTGTTTTGTCTCTTCCTCTTCTCAAAAGGGACGTGAAAGCTGGAAACATCCTTCTAGGAGAAGATGGCTCGGTCCAGATTGCAGGTGAACCTTTTTATTATTATCATCATTATAATTGCCATTGTTGTTATTATTTGCCGTGTAGCTTGTTCTCTGTTTCCATGCCAGAGAGAGGACCCTGAGGACAACCATCTTTCAATATCACATGGAAGAGGGAACAAGCTTCTTTTCTCTTGCTCTGGAGGGCAGGACACGAACCAATGGCTTAAAGTTACAAAAAAGGAGATTCCAACTAAACATCAGGAATAACTTTCTGACAGTAAGAGCAGTTAGATAGTGGAACAGTCTCCCTTGGGAGGTTGTGGACTCTCCTTCCTTGGGAGGTTTTTAAGCAGAGGTTGGATGGCCATCTGTCATGGATACTTTAGCTGAGATTCCTGCATTGCAGGGGGTTGGACTAGATGGCTCTCGGGGTCCCTTCCAACTCTTAACTTGTAGCTCCACTATAATTAATTGGTTGTTAATCACCTTCCACGTATGTCCCAATGTGATGTACAAAATATAATAAGAACAGCTTAAAAACCCTTGGGGTCCCTTCCAGCTCTATGATTCTATGACCCTGAAGACCGTGGCATGGGATGGAAGGGGGAAACAATGTGCCACAGGTGTCTGGTTCTCCCTCCAACACGGGGACTCAGTGGTGTATGTGTACACATCATGCCCAACCCTAAAGGGCATTGCATAAGCCCTTCCCACCCCAAGAGTTGGTTGTGAAGGGTGGGTGTGGAGCAGATTTGTTAGGGTGAACCAGGGGTGTGGAGCCTCTAGACCTGGAGTCTGAATGTGGCCCTCCATCCCCTCTATCTGGATATGTCTGTTTGAATAAGGTGTGAGCCTGTGACCTGGCCCAGGAAATAAGTATTTTACCACTACAAAAGAATGGCCAGGCTCCCCAAGAAATCCAATCAAGTAACTTGCCAGACAGGAGATAAACTGTGACAGGAGAAAAACAACATTTAAATTTCTGTGATGTAGGTGGGATGTATCTGAGGGGTGGTCTTAGGTTACACCCCTTCTGTGATGAATGTATGATGTTTCTGGGGGTGGTCTTGATCTACAGGATGGGAATTTCAAAAGTCTTTATAAGGCTTTGCACACCACTTTTCTGGGTCCTCTTCCTCTCCTGCGTGTGAGGGGAGTACCCTGCTGCAACAGATCAATAAAGATCAGGCTTACTAGCTGCTTTGCTTCTCAATATTCTCTGGTTGGCCTCTGTTATTTTCTCCTACCAATAGGGAACCTATGTAAGGACTCTATATGGGCTCTTGGATACCCCATAAGGGAAAAGGGCATATTTTTATTTACAACAGCTTCACACCTCAAATCTTTTTCCCGGCTGGAATGTGTCCTTGAACTTCAGTATTGCCCCTTACTCTCCTGGATGAATGGTACAGAGAGGTGTGTTGAGTGTATCTAGAAACTAGCCTACCGTGTAAGGGTTTGCTGCTCCACCCACTTTTCCCATAACCCTGCCCACCACTGGGATGTGACCCCCGGAAGGCTCCACGGGAGGCAGTGTGGCCCTTGGACTGAAAACGTTTTCCCACTCTTGCTGTGCCGTCACACCCTCGAACTGCAAAATCTGAAGTGGCTTCCTTGCTGTCCGATTCTGCTGTTGTCTAGGAAGCCTTGTCGAGAGCAGTTTGGGTCCGTCCAGTTTTGTCAGGCGAAGACCCTTGCTGCCAGCCTTCCCTTGCTCTGTCCACGCTGCCTGTGTCAGATGTCTCCCTCCTCGGGTTCCCCCTTTGCTCACCTTGTCTGGCAAGAGTTTTCTTTGTGTTCTTGCCAGTAAACATTGGCTTGGAAGACAAGATAGTGAGGCAAGGAGAAGAGAAATAAAAAAGGAGCCGGTCCAAAAACTTTCTTGCATTGCCTGGTTTCCAATGTTGAGAAGGCTCCTGTCATTGCAGGGATTTTGGGGGGTGGGTATGAACCAAGGCTTTGTCTTGCACCTCTTTGATCCCCCAATCTATGGACCTTCTGTGGTTTATTACAACAGAGCTCTTTCAAGGATTCTTCTGAATGGGGGCGTTTTGCTCCGCCCGCCTTTTATCTGCAGAGGTTTATCAATTTACACTCAGTGGGCACTGGCTGCAGTATAAATTAAGGCTGCCTGCCTCTTTGTTTCATCCTCTTCCAGAATCACTTAGCCGTGTGAGATCATCTCAATATCAAAATGATTGTACAAGCAACTAGATTTGCCTTTTAAGCAACCTCCTGAATCCTTAATGATGCTTTGACCGGAAATCTATTGCCTATGCCCTAGAAGGGTCTTTGTGTTGAGAGTTAATAACCCTGTCCTTACCCGCGTTCTTTGATAATCTTATCTAAAACAGTCATGTGCCCCATTCATGTTGTATTTGGATAAAGGCGGAACCTACTGAAGGGTCTGTTTGTGTTGGATTAAACAGCTGTGCGAGTGCCACAATAGAGCCTAAGCTCAGAAAAGCCACAGAATTCAGTCCTGATTATTTTTCTCCTTTTCTCCCCCATTTTTGAATTATTTATTTATTTACATTTCATGGCTGCAAAGATAATGTATGTCAGTAGTAAAAAAAAAAAAAGAGTAAAGAGTATGGACATTTTTTCATACTGGATGCAAAATTCATTTAGCACGAATTGTGTTTCTGTCTGAATACACAAAACTATGGAACTAAGTATAGTTATAGGCTTGTTCACACAAAGGGCAGGTGAGGGGGTTAGTGTAGGATTATGGAATCATAGAATTGGAGAATTGGAAGGGACCCCAAGGGTCATCTAGTCTGACCCCCTGCAATGGAGGAATCTCAGCTGAAGCATCAATGATAGATAGCCATCCAACCTCTGCAGACCTCCAGAGGTTGTTAGGGCTCCAACTCCCATCATCCCAGCAAACATAGCCAATAAACAGGGGTGATGAGGCAACCTCGGGAGAGCCAGAGGTTCCCCATTCCTAGTTTAGAGCATCCTTCAGTTTAAAGATGTGAATGTGGCAGGCATCATACTGCATGTGTCTCTGCAGAGGCTTTGAACACAACTTTTGGGTTTTCCAAAGTTACTGTTTGTGATGGGACATTTTAATTCAGAGCGAAGCCTCTTGGCTACATACCTGGGAGTCTAAAGGAGTGGTAGGCTGAAGATAGGTTAGCTGTAGAACGTAGAATGCAGCCGTAGAACGTAAGCTAAGCTCTCCTTCGTGGGGTAATGGACTCTGGTCTGCAACTTGATTTCCCATCCCTTGGCAAAATGCTTAGGACACAGATCATAAGATGCTGGTATCTTGCTACTGCCTTCAAGACCCACAGCCTGTGAATTCCCATTGACTATCATGGTTTTGAAAGACATCTGTGGATCCCCAGAAATAAAGAATGCACAAGATTCCACTACTGGCAGGCCCTCCGAGAGGGGCTACATAAACGTAGAAGGCTGCCTTGTGCAAAGACGGCACCAGGCAACTTCAACAGAAAAAAAGCATCCGACGATGTAAAATATGACTTCTACTCTTGGAACTGCCCAATCTTCTACAGATTGAGTTTCTTCAGCTCTTTTTCCAAGGATATATTGCTTTTGCAACAGATTTTCCTTCTCGGTGGCAATTCAAAAGCCAGTATACCCAAGGTAAGGATGGGAATGTCTGCTTCCTGAAACCCTGGAGAGGTATAGCCTGTCAGTGTAGATGGCCCTGATCTGGATGGGCCAATAGTCTGACTCTGTGTAAGTTAGCTTTCTTTGTTCCTGTGAGTTACTGGATTGACATGCTGTCTCAGGCATTCGAGATGAACAGTTTTTAATTGTATGTTTCCTCCCCCTGGAATAAAAGTTGATTACTTGTGCTGTCAAAGTGATCTTACGTTTAGACAGTTTAAATGTGCAAATATTAGGAAACTCTTCTGCATTGAAGACATCCCTGTAAATGCAAGTGAGTTAATTATTTCCTATAAAAAGACTTCTTGCATAATACTTAATTGAGGGGGGATTCTCTGCAAAGCATCGACTTCTCCCCTTGACAGTTTTGCATGTAGCACCCGCAACAGCAAATCCGTTCATTGTGGTGAGACGTCTGCTAAACGACAAGAACTTTGTATGGTAGATTTGGGAGTGGGCATCTAGAGAGCTGAGTAGCTGCAAATGTTACTGGTGAACCTCTGGCATTTTCCTTTTTTTTTTTTTTTTTAACATTACAATGATGGGCTTCTAGTCCTTGTGGATGATATTGTGATGTTTACCATTGTATCTCCAAACACGGAAGGCTGAAGTTCTCCTGGGGGAGTGAACAGAAATGTGGAACCCCAATTAGGGATTCCTAATGTAGTGTGCTAGGGACGCAGGTGGCGCTGTGGGTTAAACCACAGAGCCTAGGACTTGCCAATCAGAAGGTCGGCGGTTCAAATCCCTGCGATGGGGTGAGCTCCCATTGCTTGGTCCCTGCTCCTGCCACCTAGCAGTTCGAAAGCACTTCGAAGTGCAAGTAGATAAATAGGTACCGCTCTGGCAGGAAGGTAAACGGCGTTTCCGTGAGCTGCTCTGGTTTGCCAGAAGCGGCTTAGTCATGCTGGCCACATGACCCGGAAGCTGTACGCTGGCTCCCTCAGCCAATAAAGCTGCAACCCCAGAATCATCTGTGACTGGACCTAATGGTCAGGGGTCCCTTTACCTTTACCTTAATGTAGTGTGTTAGCTTTTTAGCGGCTCAGGCAGAACTTGGCCTGAATCAGAGAGAGAATCTGCCTAGCGAGGTCAAGGGGAAAGGCCTGACTCTGGCCACCTGCTTTTCCATGCACGCAGGAAGTCCCCGCATCGCCAGCCAGGGCTGAGAGGACCCACTTCCAGGGTTACACCCTCTCCTTTGCGGCTGAAGGTGACACCGCAGTATTCCGCCGCATTTCCCCTTGGTTTGGAAATACTTTGTAAAACTTGCCCTCTCTTTCATCCTGCAACTGGCTGTAAAGAAGTATGACAGGATAATTAGTATGCTGCAGTTGTGATGTGTGGCTGCTTAAAATGCATGCATTCCAGGCAAGGCAGATTTGTCTCGGAACAAGATATCTGACTCCTCCCCCTCTCCTTGTTCTTAGAAACAATAGAAGCTTCATAAATCTGTGCGTAATCAGAGGAGCAACAGTGCAGAAATCTTGTGACCGGATGATGTGGGGTTTCTGGGGTGACACTAAGGGGTGGGATCTGAGGTTCTGTAGGGTCCTGGCATTATTGCCATGGCTGCTGGTACTATGTGCCCCAAACTCAAGTTTTAACATCCTACTTTCACCGAGTAAAAGCGTTGAATTTTTGCCACCTCTGCAAACATGCAAGCTCGCAAACTCCCCCCCCCCTTACTGCTTCCGATAGGGATTTCAGAATCATGAGATGGGGGTGCAACAAAATGTTGCAGTGCGAAATGCTCCTGGTTCAGGATTCCAGCTGCTCTGTTCTGATTTCTGCCCCCCTCACTCCAACCATTCAGTCATCATTACCTGAATGGGGTAACTGTGCCCGTGAAGGACCAGGTACGCAGCCTGGGAGTCATTCTGGACTCACAGATGTCCATGGAGGCACAGGTTAATTCTTTGTCCAGGGCGGCTGTCTACCAGCTCCACCTGCTACGCAGGCTAAGACCCTACCTGCCCGCGGACTGTCTTGCCGGAGTGGTGCATGCTCTGATTATCTCCTGCTTGGACTACTGCAATGCGCTCTACGTGGGGCTACCTTTGAAGAGGACCTGGAAACTGCAATTAATCCAGAATGCGGCAGCTAGATTGGTGACTGGGAGTGGCCGCCGGGACCACATAATACCGGTCCTGAGAGATCTGCATTGGTTCCCAGTACGTTTTTGAACACAATTCAAAGTGTTGGTGCTGACCTTTAAAGCCCTAAACGGCCTCAGTCCTGTATATGTAAGACAGAGTTGTTCCGCCTGGCCTTTGGCTTGGAGCCAATTTGATTCCCTCTCTCTCTCTCTTTTTTCTTTTCCTTCTCCTGCGAGGAGGCTACATTTTAATGTTTTAATGTTTCAATATTTTAATGTTGTATTTTAATTTTGTTTTTAAGTTGTAATCATTCAACTTGTTTTTATTATTGCTTGTAAGCCGCTCTGAGCCCGGCCTTGGCTGGGGAGGGCGGGGTATAAATAAAAATTATTATTATTATTATACCTGAAGGAGCGTCTCCACCCCCATCGTTCAGCCCAGACACTGAGATCCAGCGCAAAGGGCCTTCTGGTGGTTCCATCGCTGCGAGAAGTGAGGTTACAGGGAACCAGACAGAGGGCCTTCTCGGTAGTGGCGCCCACCCTGTGGAACACCCTCCCTTCAGATGTGAAGGAAATAAGCAGCTATCCTATCTTTAAAAGACATCTGAAGGCAGCCCTGTTCAGGGAAGTTTTTAATATCTAATGCTGTACTGTTTTCAGCACTTGATTGGGAGCCGCCCAGAGTGGCTGGGGAAGCTCAGCCAGATGGTCGGGGTATAAATAATTATTATTATTATTATTATTATTATTATTATCATCATCATCATCATCATACTGTGGCCGCTGTGCACGGCCAGTTCTCATTAGGCTGCTTTGTGGAGCTCCAAGTATGTTTTTGTACTTCTGAAGATCTTGGCCTATTGATGCCTCCTTTGTGTGGATGAGTGTGTGGTGAGTGTTTGTGCGCGCACACTATTACGTAAGCAGCGGCACGCATGGAATTGTAGCATTGGAAGGGACCCCCAGGGGTCATCCAGTCCAACCCCCTGAAATGCAGGAATCTCAACTAAAGAACCCATGACAGATGGCCATCCAACCTCTGCTTAAACCCCTCTAGTGAAGGAGAGTTCACTCAGCAACTTATCAGAATCAGTGGGAATGCTCTGGCATACTTGCATTCCAGTTGTTCATTGGGTGAGGCAAGTAGCTGTGCTGGGTTCTGAAATCCAATCCCTGTCCACTGGAAAGCATTTACAGCAAGCCCTTCAGCTCTTGATAATTCATTCAGGCATTGTCAGTATATTTCCAATCCTGTTTTCCTTTTTAAAAACAAAACCTTTGTTGACAAAGCTGAATTCTCCTGAACTCACAAATGGTGGGCTTCCCTCCATCTCACACTGACACTCAGTTTAATGATTTGCCACTCTTGTGTTTTTTCTTGCAACTGATAATGATTCGCATGGCCTGATCCAGTAAGGGTTCTTCTTAAGTTCTTGACATCTGATATGTTTTAAAATGCTTGCTTGGTTCACAGATCTTGGCCACCTTAAAATTGGTAAAAGTGCATCCTGTCTGTCTCCTAAATCTGTTGGTGGCTTGTTTATTCTATGGTACTTCTTTAGATGGGCGCCAGTGCAATCAAAGAGGTTGCTTGTTTGTTTTGGCTTCCTACATCTTTATCATAGGTGTGCAAGTTGCCATGTTTCACTTCAGACCAGAGTACAGTGGTGCCTCGCAAGACGAAAAGAATCCGTTCCGTGAGTCTCTTCGTCTAGCGGTTTTTTCGTCTTGCGAAGCAACCCCATTAGCGGTTTAGTGGCTATTAGCGGCTATTAAAGGCGTAAGGGATTAGCGGATTAGCTGCTAAAAGGCTATTAGCAGCTTAGTGCCTTAGAAAAAGGGGGTGGGGAGCGAAAAAAAACCCCCAGGAATCGCAAGACATTTTCGTCTTGCGAAGCAAGCCCATAGAGAAATTCGTCCTGCGAAGCACCTCCAAAACGGAAAACCCTTTTGTCTAGCGGGTTTTCCGTCTTGTGAGGCATTCGTCTTGCGGGGCACCACTGTACTTCCTGAGAGCAGATAGCAATACTATGCGGCTAAAGCAAAGACATGAATTTGTTCCCTGGCCCAGCCACACTTGGCTTGACAAACTTAACAACTGGGTAACTTCTCAGCACTTGTGATTTTCTTCTGCCCCGTTCGCAGATCAAGCAGAGCGATGGCTGGGAAGCACGCAGTCCAAATGGCCAAGGGGTGTCGTGTGTCATTCAGAAACTCCTCCTTAAAATGTAATTCTTTTTCAACATTTCAGATTTTGGTGTTAGTGCTTTTTTAGCCACTGGCGGCGACATCACCCGCAACAAAGTGAGGAAAACCTTCGTGGGCACCCCTTGCTGGATGGCACCTGAAGTCATGGAGCAGGTAGGGAAGAAAAGGGAAAAGCCTTGTTCAGAATGATTGACCTGCAACTTCTGCTTAAGGACTTTTGGCAGACAAGTGGATAGCTCAGTTGGCTGGAGCGTGGTGCTGAAAACACCAAGGTTACAGGTTCGTTCCCTATATGGGGCAACTGTATGTTCCTGCATTGTAGGGGGTCGAACTAGATCAGTGTTTCCCAGACTTGGGTTTCCAAATGCTTTTGGACTACAATTCTCATCATCCCTGACCACTGCTCTTGCTAGCTAGGAGAATAAAGGAAATAAAGATGATAAAGTGCATACAATACGTTTCCTAGCCCAATTCAAAGTGTTGGTGCTGACCTTTAAAGCCCTAAATGGCCTCAGTGCTGTATATCTGAAGGAGCGTCTCCACCCCCATCGTTCTGCCTGGACACTGAGGTCCAGCGCTGAGGGCCTTCTGGTGGTTCCCTCTCTGCAAGAAGCAAAGTCACAGGTAACCAGGCAGAGGGCCTTCTCTGTAGTAGTGCCTGCCCTGTAGAACACCCTCCCATCAGATGTCAAAGAAATTAACAACTATCCGACTTTTAGAAGGCAGCCCTGTTTAGGGAAGTTTTTAATATCTGATGAATTATTGTGTTTTAGTGTTTTGTTGGAAGCCGCCCAGAGTGGCTGGGAAAACCCATCCGGATGGGTGGGGTATAAATAATAAATTATTATTATTATACGAAGCTCATTGAAGGTGCTGCGTTAATATTTCTTCAGAAAAATGTGGGATCGTTTCTGTATATTTGGGTCAGTTCTCTCTCTCCCCTCCCTCCCCCCCCCCACCTGCCCGTTCCAGCTGCATAGTACAATATGAAGCCACCACTCTTTTAGTGGAAGAAATAGCTTTCTCCTTCCAGAGCAACACTAAATTAGTGAAGCAACACACTCCTATGGCATTTGCAAAGATGTCAATTTTTCGACGAGTCCAGGGGCAGTTAATTCCTCCCGTTTGGCCCAAACTCTTGCAGTGTAGAGAATACGCAGAGTCTTTTCTCTGCCGTTGGGAGAGAAACTCAGTGTTCTGGATAAGATGCCTGGCAATAACTCATTGCCAGAAAAGAAATGGCTTTCTTGGGATATGGATTATCTCTGCTTGGTGATAGTGAGCAGAGCAGAGCTTCTAGGTATGATTCCAATCTATCGTTAGCATGGAGTTGGATCAGTTTTGTGACCAAGAATGCAGGAAAAGCCTGGAGGCCTATGTAGATTAACTGGAAAGAAATGCCTTGTTAACCGTCTCTTCACTTTCTAGGTGAGAGGTTATGATTTCAAGGCGGACATCTGGAGTTTTGGAATCACGGCAATCGAGTTCGCGACAGGGGCAGCTCCTTACCACAAATACCCACCCATGAAGGTGAGTCACTGATTGACTAGTTCAAATAACTGTGTTGGTTCCTAGGAATCACCTGTGTTCCCCACCAACCCCACACCCAAAAAACCCCAGCATCCTAGAACGTGCTGCTTCTGGAAGTAAGCGATAACCCGAAGGGGTGGCAGTGGGGAGAGCTTCGGAAGCCTGGGTTTTGTCAATGAGGAAGGAAGTTGGCAAGCACGAAGCAAAACTATATTATCAGAATGCAGAGCGAGCGTCACGGCATACATAGGTTGGAACTGTGCTTTACCAACAGGAAACCCCGAGGCTTCCCAGAAACTAATCTGGGGTCCCTCAGTGAGAAGATTTGTGATGGTGGGTCAAATTCCTGAAAAAATTGCCTGCCTGCTGCTGATCTTCTCTTCTTGAAAGACCTACATTGGCTCCCAGTACATTTCCGAGCACAATTCAAAGTGTTGGTGCTGACCTTTAAAGCCCTAAACGGCCTCGGCCCAGTATACCTGAAGGAGCGTCTCCACCCACACCCTTCTGCCCGGACACTGAGGTCCAGTGCTGAGGGCCTTCTGGCGGTTCCCTCACTGCGAGAAGCCAGG
This sequence comes from Podarcis tiliguerta, assembly GCF_965153285.1. Classification (NCBI taxonomy): domain Eukaryota; kingdom Metazoa; phylum Chordata; class Lepidosauria; order Squamata; family Lacertidae; genus Podarcis; species Podarcis tiliguerta. The sequence goes on along the minus strand of NC_139545.1, from coordinate 51,182,725 downwards.
TTACAGGGATCCAGGCAGAGGGTCTTCTTGGTGGTGGCGCCCGCCCTGTGGAATGCCCTCCCACCAGATGTCAAGGAAATAAACAACTATCTGACTTTTAGAAGACATCTGAAGGCAGCCCTCTTTAGGGAAGCTTTTAATGTTTAACAGACCACTGTATTTTAATACTTGATTGGAAGCCGCCCAGAGTGGCTGGGGAAACCCAGCCAGATGGGCGGGGTATAAGTAATAATAATAATAATAATAATAATAATAATATCACTTGCTTTTGAGACACTCAGCAGCTCAACCCTTCTGAATCTACTCCCCATGCCAAGCAAGCCCTTGATTCCTCACTGGATTCCCGTGTAGACTCTTCCGCCACCCCTCCCTCTTTCCTTTTCTTGAAACATTCCTCCTTTTATCCAGCATCTCCAAATGGCCCCTCCCAGGCTGCATCTAGAATTCTTGCCTCAATAATTAATGCAATCATTAATATTTCAATTTATACGCTGCTTTTTGACCTTCAGGAAACCCTTAAAGCAGCGAGCTTGAGGAACGATACAGCCCTATTCACAATTAAGAGAAAACTATAAAATCAAACAATTTAAAAGCAGGAGGTGACCTAGCTTTTACGCCAAAAGCATGCAGTAGTCCTCAAACCCTCGACCAACTGAGGCTTTTGACCAAACTAAGAAGGCAAAACAAAGTGGACTACAGTAACGTTAGCAGGAGCACCCCCTAATTCCATCACTGATGTTTGATGTTGTGGTTTCACCTGGCTGAACTGATTTCCCCCATTTTCCCCATCCTTAACACTTTGTGTGTTTTTCCCCTATGTCTTTTTTTTCTTTCCAAAAGCATAATTCCTATAAAAAAAGCGGGGGGGGGGGGGGAAGCTTTAATCCCAAACATGTCTTCATCTAATTGCATCTTATTTTTAAGTTGCCGGGCATTTTGAGCTGGGACCTTCTCTTTTTGGAAACTACCAGATAGGCGTTTTGGGTGCTAAATTGTAAATTAAGGCAGTCATTCCTGCTACTCACTCCAGTGTTCAGAGTCAGATGGTGGAGTTGAGGAGGGCAGTTGCTTTCAAGCCTCCCTGGAGTTTTCCAAAATAACCTCTCAGTGGTTTGGGAATTAGGATGCTGAACTAGACATCACCCCAGTAGAATCCAGCAAGTCTTTTTTTAAAAAAAATATAATGTACAGTGGTGCCCCGCAAGACGAATGCCTCGCAAGACGGAAAACCCGCTAGACGAAAGGGTTTTCCGTTTTGGAGGTGCTTTGCAGGACGAATTTCTCTATGGGCTTGCTTCGCAAGACGAAAACGTCTTGCGATTCCTGGGTTTTTCCCCCCGCTCCCCACCCCCTTTTTCTAAGGCACTAAGCTGCTAATAGCCTTTTAGCAGTTAATCCGCTAATCCCTTAAGCCTTTAATAGCCGCTAATAGCTGCTAAACTGCTAATAGCGCTAATCCGCTAATGGGCTTGCTTTGCAAGACGAAAAAAACGCTAGACGAAGAGACTCACGGAACGGATTCTTTTCGTCTTGCGAGGCACCACTGTACCTATTGTTCTTCCACAACCTTTCGCTTACCTTGCTTGTCTGCTATAAGCTACTTGCCACCTTCCTTTTGCTCAAAGAGGCCATGGCATCTTTTTCAAAGGGACAGCGCCTGCTTAATGAACTTGAGGTTTGTCTTGGTGCTTCTAACGGGTGCAATTGTTTCAGGTCTTAATGTTGACGCTACAGAACGACCCGCCCTCGCTGGAGACAGGTGTGCAGGATAAGGAGATGCTGAAGAAGTATGGAAAGTCTTTTAGGAAGATGATTTCACTGTGCTTGCAGAAAGACCCCGAGAAAAGGTACGCAGCAAACCGTCTTGTTTCCACCCATTGTGAACCAGCGTTGCTTGATGAAAGCTTATTGTGAGAGTGGAAGACTTAAGTACTTAATTCGTTCTGGAGGTCCGTTCTTAATCTGAAACTGTTCTTAACCTGAAGCACCACTTTAGCTAATAGGGACTCCCGCTGCTGCTGCTGCGCTGCCGGAGCACGATTTCTGTTCTCATCCTGAAGCAAAGTTCTTAACCCGAGGTACTATTTCTGGGTTAGTGGAGTCTGTAACCTGAAGCGTATGTAACCCGAGGTACCACTGTAATGCAAAGAATGCAGAAAAGCAATTTTCTACACTACTTCTAATTTTTAATGCACATTTTCCTTCTTACTTTTAATTCGGCCACTGCAGACTTGTTCATGGTCACTGGGTTCCAGTTACATACCCATCCCCTTAGCAAATCTCACTGAGTCCAGATCTTAGGAGCTTCTGTTAATATTGTCAACATCTGAACTAAGATGGCAGGAAACAGCAGTCTCTGCCATAATCCAGTTTGGCCTCTTCTATCAGAGATGGCGCCCAGCTCTTTAAAGATTCCTGCAATCTTGTTTTGGCGCAGCAAGAAAAAGCAACTCTTGTGACGTCTTCTAATGACACCCTCCTTTTCTTTTCTTTTCTTTTTAATAGACCAACAGCTGCTGAACTTCTAAGGCACAAATTTTTCCAGAAAGCAAAGGTAGGAACTTAGCTTGACCTTTTAAATAAATGAACAAATGATCAATAAATAATATATTTGAAGAGAGGAACAGTTTACTGGTGTGCAGGTAATAAGAGCTCATTGCAGCAGAGATTCCTCCCTGGTTTTATTCACCAGTGGAATTTTGTCTGCCTTAAGATCTTCCGGGACTCACTGCTGAGTTGTGGCCTGATCTAAAGTGGGTCAAACCAGCAGCACTAGCACCATAAAAATAAATTGGGGGATGGGAGAAATGGGACCCCAAATGAATGTTTAAGATAAGTTTGAAATGTTGAAGACTTCTGCATTAGGCCTTTCCTGGTGCGGATGTCAGAATGCCTTGATTATGAAACTACTGAGCTGGAATCTGCTGGCAAATCTGGCTGAGTTTCTTTTGGCTTTGATTGAGACTTAACACTCAAGGCAATTTACACTTATTCAAAATGAAGTAACCCAAATAGGAATATCAAAACAGTTACCAGGTCTGTTCCTGTACAACATAGAAAAATGTATGAAGTCAACAGTGCAGAATTTAGAAATGGGGGAAGTATTTTCACCTGAAGGCTAGTAACGATGTGAGGCAGAATGGGCTATTTGGAAATTGTGGTGTCGGGGCAGAGAAGACTTTGCCCCAGGCCTCACGAGGTTTTGCTTCACATACAGAAGCAAGCATTCTCCCACAGTTTGCGAAGAGCTAGGACAGGGGTCAGCAACCTTTTTCAGCCATGGGCTGGTCCACCATCCCTCAGACCATGCAGTGGGCCGGATTATATTTTTTTTGCAGGGGGGGGTAGGGAATGGACAAATTCCTATGCCCCACAAATAACCCAGAGATGCATTTTAAATAAAAGCACACATTCTACTCATGTTAAAATGCCGGGCAGGCCCCACAAATAACCCAGAGGTGCATTTTAAATAAAAGCACACATTCTACTCATGTAAAAACACCATGCAGGCCCCACAAATAACCCAGAGATGCATATTAAATGGACACATTCTACTCATGTAAAAACATGCTGATTCTCGGACCGTCCGTGGGCCGGATTGAGAAGGCGATTGGGCCGGATCCGGCCCCCGGGCCTTAGTTTGCCTACTCCTGAGCTAGGAGGTTTATGTCAGAGCAAATGTTCCTGCAGACAAGACACAATGAGCTCAGGGATTTTAAGTCAGGGGGAGGCCTGCAGTCTCCTGGCAGCTGTGTATGGATTTTGAAAACACTTGTGGTGAAGTTTACGTGCACTCCTCTCTGCAACCACCTCAGGATAATTTCTAAGGAGTGTGGCACGGACTACTCTTAGGAAGAATCTAATGTGTTGGCTTTCCAACACTTGTATCAAAGGACCCTCTTGTTCCCTTTCAAGTAACTCGAGAGCTTATCTCTCTCACACACACATAAGCGATGACGCTTGAGCCAAACGGTGGCCTTTGAGGAGTCGCAAAGCGTCGATTTGATTCCCCTCCCTTTCTTTTCCAGAATAAAGAATTTTTGCAAGAAAAAATGCTGCAGAGAGCCCCAACCATCACGGAAAGAGCCAAAAAGGTACTAGTTAAAACAGTTTGAAGTGGGAACGTGCACACCGCGCTTCTTAAATTTTCCATCAACCAGCTCTCCGGTTGCTCTAGAAAGGGCACGCTAGAATTCTCTGTATGAAATTCTGCCGGTGACTTTAATGGTGGCTTTGTTGAAATACAGGTCCGAAGAGTCCCAGGCTCCAGCGGGCGCCTTCATAAGACGGAAGATGGCGACTGGGAGTGGAGTGACGATGAGCTTGATGAAGAGAGCGAAGAAGGCAAAGCGGCAATTTCACAGCTCAGAGTGAGCACCAAGAGTCACCATTTGCCTCTTAAAATTAGCCCCAGAAAGACAGTCTCTGTTGTGAAAGCTGTTTTAAGGGTGCAGTTAATGCATTGATAGGATTGCAAGAGGGTTTCTCAGTAAAAAATACAAATACCGCATCTTTCACTCTATAAGACTCCCAAGACCACAAGCTGCACTTAGTTTTTGGAGAAGGAAAACAAGAAAAAAAATATTCTGAATCTCAGAAGCCAGAACAGCAAGAGGGATCCCTGCGCAGTGAAAGCAGGAATCCCTCTTGCTGTTCTGGCTTCTGAGATAGCTGCGCAGCCTGCATTCGCTCCATAAGACACACACACACATTTCCCCTTACTTTTTAGGAGGGAAAAAGTGAGTCTTATAGAGCAAAAAATACGGCAAATAAAAATTATTTATTTATTTGGTTTTTCAATTTAAAATTTTACAGAGGTATATCTTACATAAATCATAACAAAACAAGGAATCTCCATATTTCCCATCAGTCCTGACTGTTCTGCACACTGACTGTGGCTATCAGAAGATGAACTCTGGCAACATGGGGAGACACACACCACCTCTCTAAGGACAGGAGAATCTCTCTCTTCGAAAGAGCGCTTCTCTTCCATTTCAGTCTTCATAGCCATTGCCAATGCTTTGCAGGAGAAAGGCTGTTGAGTAAGCATTTCGAACAGGATGAACTCCTGTTATTTATTAAAAACAAATGGTAAACCATTTTGACACCCCTGCTGCAACACCCTCACCAGCTTAAGACCTCTGAGCTCCTCTGTTTCAAAGATCTTCTGGGATTTAAGAATTACTGCCCACAGTTAGACTTGGAACACATTAAAATGAAATTGTGCCAAAAGCTGCCGTTTTCACCGTGTCTCAAGGGCACGACATTCGGTGTGGCGTTGCATGCTAATTGCGCTTGTCTGTTTCTTCCCCTTTTAGTCGCCCAGAGTGAAAGAATCATCACAAAATTCCGAGGTGAGTTATTAACCAGTCATGCATCTTGAAGCACCGGCCTGTCTTCTGTTTTGAGAAGTGCCAAGTTCATTATACGCACACAAACAATAGTAACAATTAAGGTAATGTTTTAGCTCTCTGTTAACAGAGCGCTGACCTACAGACTGACTTCTGCTGGCTTAAAAAGTGGGGCGGCCACGTTTCAGGACAATAAAATAAGCGTTGCTAGCTTGAAGCAATTGCCCGGCAGCATTTTATATACAAAGATACGTGCAACAAATCTCGACTTTTAAGTAATGGAACGATAACTGCTGAAGCCAGTTAAAATATTGTCATTTTTAAATTATGGTTCGTAACAAAATTCAGAGCATGTTCTGAAAGTTCATGGAAAGCCACCAGCTTGTTGAAGCTGAAGCAGATCTGGGTGTAGGTGCCTGGATGTGTGAGTGCCAATGAACCACACCGCCTTGGGTCCCGTGACAGAGGAATGATGGGGTGTGAATGTAAGACAGTAATAAATTGTGGCACCTAATCCCACTGGCAAGTCTTCAGGGTGGGGGAGTGTGGCACAATGGACTGGCGAATGTATTTTTCCCTTCCAATGGGAGGACGGAAATCCTTTCTGGAAAAAAGGAGAAAGGCTCCTGAAAAAGGGAGACGAGGTAGATGGAAGCATCTTCTGCCCTGTAGGCATAAGCCCAAGAGGGCTGTGGATTTGGCCAGTATAGCATACTATGCGTTAAATGTAGGAATGTATGAATTGTTATAAGCGGCAGTGAGTTGATACATAAACAGCAAGGACTCGTAAAGAAACTTTAAATCAATTGTTCCTTGGGCTCGCAGTGTTCAAGCATTTTGGAATAATAATTGAGTTATCTTTGCTTCATTCGGTCACAAATTCATACCTGGTTTTTACCTTCATTGTGTTGAATTTATTTAATTTTATTTATTTATTGAATTTATACCCCACCTTTCTCTCCAAAGAACTCAAAGGCAGCACACGAGGTTTTTCTCATTCAATCCCCACAACAACAACCTTGTGAGGTAGGATGGCTGACAGGCAGTGGCCCAGTGAGCCTCATGGCCAAGTGGGGGCTCGAACCCTGGTCTCCCAGGTCCTAGTCTGACACTCTAACCACTACACCACCCCTGGCTCTTACTTACTTACATACTTACTTACACAATGCTCTTAGTTAATTGTTCACCGCTTAGGGACAATTGTAATTAGGCGGTAAAAGAAATTGCCTGAATAAGTCACAGTATTGGAAGACTCAACAGCTACCCACACTGGAAGAATGGCAGATGAAAGTTATTGACTATATGGAACTGGCAGAAATGACCGGCAGAATCAGAGACCAGGGAGAAGAGACGGTGAAGGAAGACTGGAGAAAATTTAAGGACTATTTACAGAAACATTATAAGATAATGAACGTTTGATGACATCGGATTGAGGGTGAATGGGTATTTGGGAAAAAGTGATTAGAGAAAGATTTAATATTTTGTCAGACTTAAGGAAATGCAACTATCTACTAGACTTTAAGAGTATCAGAAAATCAAAATATGATAGAGGGAAAGAATTTGCAGACAGAATATTTGATTTGGAATACAGAGAAGGAAGGTCTGGGGAAGTCGGAGAAATAAGTTAATGTAAAGAATACAAGGAGACAAAAATTGTTTTTAATATGTTTATTTTCTTTGTTGTATTTTGCTGTTTTGTGTTTGTGTGTTGTAGTATCTATTTTTCTGTTGTTTTTTCTTTTTTGTTGTGAGGTGTTTGTTTATTGTTGTTTTATGCTTTTTTGTAAAACTTAATAAAATATTATTCAAAAAAAATAATAATAAGTCAACAAACAAGCAGTTCATCGTTGGTATTTCTGACAGGTGGGCCCCCCTCATTCTCCCATACCCATCTCCCTTCCTTTCTGATTTGCAGCTCTTTCCGCCAGCGGAGCAGCCGGCAAGCCCTTTGCTCAACGTCCCGGCCCAGCCGCCTCAACTACCTCAGCCTGCAGGACAAGCACCCGCACAAACTTCTCCCGCTGTCCCTGCTCCAGCTTCTCAGGCACCTGCAGCAGGAGCTCCTCCACCTGCGCAGGTAAGACCCACCAGAAGCGGAAAGAGTTTGCTTTTGCATTTATATCCCACTTTTTCCTCTAAGGAACTCGAGGCGACACACAGGGCTCTCTTCCTTTGCAGTGTATCCCCACAGCAATGCTGAGAGCCAGTGGCTGGCCCAAGGTCACTGGCCCAGGGAGCTTCCTGGACAAGTGGAAATTTTAACCCTTGTCTCTCAGGTCCTACTTTGGCACTCTAACCCATGGGTAGGAATACTAAGGCCCGGGGGCCGGATCTGGCCCAGTTGCCATCTAAATCTGGGCCGCGGGCAGTCCGGGAATCAGCGTGTTTTTATATGAGTAGAATGTGTCCTTTTATTTAAAATGCATCTCTGGGTTATTTGTGGGGCATAAAAAGGTAAAGGTAAAGGGACCCCTGACCATTAGGTCCAGTCGTGACCGACTCTGGGGTTGCGGCGCTCGTCTTGCTTAATTGGCTGAGGGAGCCGGTGTACAGCTTCCAAGTCATGTGGTCAGCATGACTAAGCCGCTTCTAGCAAACCAGAGCTGCGCACGGAAACACCGTTTACCTTCCCGCCGGAGTGGTACCTATTTATCTACTTGCACTTTGATGTGCTTTTGAACTGCTAGGTTGGCAGCAGCAGGGACCCAACAACGGGAGCTCACCCCGTCACGGGGATTCAAACCGCGACCTTCTGATCAGCAAGCCCTAGGCTCTGTGGTTTAACCCACAGCACCACAAATGCCTTAATTTCCCCCCCAAAATGTAGTCCGGCCCCCCCACAAGGTCTGAGGGACAGTGGACCGGCCCCCTGCTGAAAGGTTTGCTGACCCCTGAGTCACTAAACCACACTGTAGGACCAGTGGGAAAAGGGGTTAAGCAACAGCTGGCCATGCAGCCTTCCCCAGACTGCTTTGGCTATAAAACAAGTGCATGCATTCTCTCTGGCGAAGAGGCCATGAATTGCAAAGTTCCTGGCCGAAATGTCCCTTCAGCCACGAGCAAAATAGGTGGTCTAGCTGTCCTCCCCCCCCCCCCCAGTCTCCTGGTCTGTGAGACAGGATCGAGAGCAGCTGGCCTACCCTATAGGGCTGATTGGAGACCTTTCTGCCGCAAAAACCATCACCACCCCAATGTCCTCTGCTTTTCAGGCGACGGAGTGCTTTAATGCAAGCCCTGCCTTTTGCAGAGGGTGTGGAACTCAGCAGAGGAGCAGCCAATGAGATGGCTTTCCTCACCCAGGGTGAACTCCTGCCAAAACCAGCCCGTTCTGGAGCGTGTCCCACTGCTTGCGGGTGCTCTGGAGGCAGCCGGACGGCGATTGCTCGTGTATTATAGCAAATAGCTGTCCTTGGAGCCGGGGTGAGGCCTGCAAGGCTGGAGGGGCGGGGGAAGCTTCCTCACCCCGTGATCCTAATAGGCCTGCTGGGAATGGTCCGGCGGTGATTTGTGGCCAGAGCAACACTCGAGGGCTTCAGCGTTTTTCCTAGAAGCGTTTTCATGGGTTTTTGGGAAGGAGGCTATATATAAACCCCTCTGCGCTCACAGGGCTCCTGTTCTCTCCCTGACAGCCCATTAATCTTGGGGAGACAAACCTTGGCGCCCTACGTTCCTGGATTCCAGCTGGCTGAAATTAAATAGGACGGACTTGGCTTAGGGTCTGCAGATGTTCTCTGTGTGAGCAGGCCCAGCAATTAAACGCTTGAGGGAGCCCCCGGCCTCCGCTTTGAAACAATCCCTCAATGTGCGTGGTTTTGCTTCTCTGCCACTTCCCAGCAGCTGGAAGGTACGGCAGCTGTGGCTTCGCTGACGTCAAGGGAGCGCGATGTGGCTCCCCAGCGCAGGATTTCAGGGAATCTCTTAATCTCACCCCCCTTGTGACCTAGGCGGCCATTTGTGGGCTGCGTCTGATCCGTGTCCTATCTTCTTCTACCCCCCCCCCCCAGCTCTATTTATGGCTCCTGTATATCAAGGAACCACTTCTAAGCTTGTAGGCACCTCTCCTCTTGTGGAACTAGGCTGGGCCAGTGGTTGTGGGACCATCCTGGGAGATTTTGAAGCATAGGAAGTTGCTTTACACCAGCTCAAAGTATTTGTCCCCTTGGCCTGCGTATTTAACTGTTCGCCATCCCTGAACTACATCAGCTGTTAAGCGAAGAGGGCTCTGATGCAATAACAAGCGCTTCAGGCCTATGTTGAAATGAATAAGAGTTGGCAGGTGCCTGAAAATCTGAATACCCACATTTCCTTGCAAACAGGGGCAGCCACCCATCAGCCCCTGCCCCAGTGCACAAAGCTGAACATACTCAATCCATATTAGAATATAGCACCTGCAGTAAGTATGTTCTCTGCGGAAAGTATTGCTTACTCATTGCGATTTTATTTTCCTTGGTGGGGCAAAGGATTTTTGTGCCGCTGCTTCTTTTTAAGAAGACTGTCTTGCTCTGGGTTGGATCAATGCTGTGCCGGATTTCTCTGTGCTTTAGTTCCTGAGAGAGCTGCAAACCATTGTGTGGAAAAATGGTTTAATAAAGGAAGAAACATTAAAAAAAAGATAAAAAACAGGTTCCTTCGGAGCAAATGATTAAAACAAACAAGTGAAGCCATGTACTGCAATAAGATGCCAAAATAATAAGTAGTCATAAATTAACCCCATCGGATCAGTAGCCAGTTTGACTCGGGGCACAAGAGGCCTGTGTTTTGGGAAGGGGCAGGGAGAGAGATCTGCTTTACGGAATATTGTTTGAGCTATTGCCAATTGTGAAACACTGAAGAAAATTCATCCAGCGAGTCGTCCCAAGGGAGGTTTTTTAAATCAGTTCCATCTCTGTGTCACCACATTTGTTTGCTCTCTGCCTCTCCAAAATTGTCTCATTTGCTGCCTGATCATCTTACAATGCTTTTGTGTGGTTTTTTAAAAACAAAACACACATTTATTTTTTTTAAAAAACACACAAATTTATTTATTCTTTAAAAAGTCGACCCTTCCTCTCCCCCCCCCCAAAAGGCACCTCCTGCAACAGCCCCAGCGCAAGAGGAAATGAAAGTCCCCATCAGCCTCGTTCTAAGGTTAAGGTAAGCATGTTCTCGCAAACGTCTTCAAGGCTTAAATCACCCGGCTCTTGTTCGACTCCCATCCTTGACAGGAGAGGCTTTTTGGGTGGGGTTTCCAAGATGGCAGCCTCCCTGCGTTGTTGCACTGCAACTCCCACCAGTCCCAACTAGCATTGCTGCTGGTTTAGGTTTGATGGGGAATTAGAGTTCATCAGCATCTTTCAAAGGCACCATGACATCCACCCTTGCTCTCTCTGTGGTCCACTGGGTGGGGCTTGACTTGGCCCCAAGGAGAGGAGGGTTCAGATCTCATGAACTTTCCATGGTCATGTATGCCCTAAATTCTCCTCACCTGTAAGTATATCATTGCTGTTAATATTTTCAATCTTGGGAGCTTTTCAGCACCCCACTCTAGGAAACGGGCTTAGTACCTGGGACCTCTTTGTTGGAGCACAATATTTCTTTTTCGAGATTTCACATCCAGAAAATCCAATTACCGTATTTTTCGCTCTATAGGACACACTTTCCCCCCTCCAAAAATTAAGGGGAAATGTGTGTGCGTCCTATGGAGCGAATGCAGGCTCCTTGGCTTCAGCGATAGCAACGTGAAGCCTCCAAAGTGCAGAGGGAGCGCTCCCTCCGCACTCCGGAGGCTTCGCATTGCTTTCACTGAAGCCTCGCTCTCCAGGCTTCAGGGATAGCCACCTGAAGCCTTTGGAGTGCAGCGTGAGTTCCCACTGCGTTCTGGAGGCTTCAGGTTCCTTTTGCTGAAGTCGGGAGAGCAAGGCTCTCCTGGCTTCAGCAGAGAGCGAGAGCTGCGCAGTGCCCCTACAGCCAAGCGGGAGGAGAAATGGAAGGGGCTCTGTTTCTCCTGCTGCTCCGCTGAAGGGGCGCTGAGCAGAGCGGGGGAGATTTTTTTTTTTCTTGTTCTCCCCCTCTAAAACAAGGTGCGTCCTATTGAGCGAAAAAATATGGTAAATTGGTAAGACTCTTTGGCTGAGGCTTAATTTTTGCATCAGAAAAGCACACAGTTCATTAAAGTAACTATACACAGAGAACCGAGGCGCCTGTCAACAGGCAGTGCCAACTGATGAACCCAGTAATAGAACAACATGGTCACGTACTTAAAGATGTGTCAAAGGCTTGAATGTATTTCGACCTCACGACTTCTGTGGGAAACAATGCGATTTAAAAACAAAACCACACCGTGGGAATGGTGGAAAAGTCGACTCAGTTTTGCATTTTTAAGCCAGCTGTGAGCGGATTTGCACCACCCAGACTAATACACAAGATCGGAACGTAAATATCCTTTTGGATTCTGTGCTTCTTCGAATTTTGCAATAACAGCCCTTTGCTCAAAAACTGTACTGAAATGTGTATAGAAATACAAAACACGTATTCTAGACTAAATACTGTTACGAATGTGTTTATTAAGGAAATATCTTACAGTTTTGTTTTTTTAAAAAATCAAATTAATGTAGAAATGGGATGGAGCAGACTTCTGAAAGAACACATGGAGAATTGACATGGGCTGCAAACAGATGGTCCATGCATAGCCACACCCACAGCCCAAAGAGTATAAATCCCTGTAATGTTTGTAGTGCTTAAAAAATGTATGGAAATATGTTCATTGTTCAGACCGCTCAAAAGTAATCCTTAGAACATTTCATCCTGAAATAGGTAATACTATCTAGAATAGGTTTCTGCTTCTTGTGTATGCCTGCGCCAAGACCCATTCCATCTATGCGCTGAACACATTAATGAAAAGTGCTCAGGCCCCATAATGTATTTGCTCTAACATTAAGGACTTCAGCTAAAGAGCATATGCACTCAGGTATATGATTCGCCAACAAATATTTGCATTTACGTGTGATGTGAAAAATCTGAAAGAGATGTAAAGTTCAATTGTGGGTCATCCTTGCAGGATGTAAAAACATCCTTCTACAGAAACAAAACTGTGGGCAGACCTCCTTTTTATCGTGCTTGGCTATAATTTGGCATAGCAATGCTAGGTCCAGATAAAATGTGCTTAGGAGCTGCAATCCAGGCTTTTCGTTCACCGTCCTTGCTTTCGTCTACAGAGTAAAAATAATAAATGGCTTTGTGTTTCATCTCTCTTCTCTTCCCCTCAACAGGAATTCAAAGAAAGAACTCAACGACATTCGATTCGAGTTCACCCCTGGGAGAGGTGAGACATGGGTACGGGAAAGAGAAACGTGCTGGAAGTTATTGAGTAACCGTGGGTGCAGAATGTTCTGGGTTGAATCTCCAGCATCGCCAAGCAGGAAAGATCCCTCACTCTGAAACCAAGGAGATCCAGTGGCAGTCAGAATAGCCCATATGAACTAGACACAGCCTCCCTTGGTATAAGGCGACTTCCTTTGTTGCAGCTGCAGACATGCTGCGGATGTTCCACTTGCACGGTTTTGTGTTTAACCTTATGGTAGTTGCTCAGAGGGACACGGGTGGCGCTGTGGGTTAAACCACAGAGCCTAGGACTTGCCGATCAGAAGGTCGGCGGTTCGAATCCCTGCGACGGGGTGAGCTCCCGTTGTTCAGTCCCTGCTCCTGTCAACCTAGCAGTTTGAAAGCACATCAAAGTGCAAGTAGATAAATAGGTACCGCTCCAGCGGGGAGGTAAATGGCGTTTCCATGCGCTGCTCTGGTTTGCCAGAAGCGGCTTAGTCATGCTGGCCACATAACCTGGAAGCTGTACACTGGCTCCCTCGGCCAATAAAGCGAGATGAGCGCCGCAACCCCAGAGTCGGCCACGACTGGACCTAATGGCCGGAGCGGTACCTATTTATCTACTTGCACTTTGATGTGCTTTCGAACTGCTAGGTTGGCAGGAGCTGGGACCGAGCAACGGGAGCTCACCCCGTTGCAGGGATTTGAACCGCCAACCTTCCGATCGGCAAGTCCTAGGCTCAGTGGTTGGGCTTAATCAGAGTTGGGGTTCAGACTCCTCTGAGCACACACAGAGCGCTTTTCCTTCCCAAATGAGAAATCCCAGCTTGATCCTATTAGTCTGGGATTAGGTAGAGTTGGATCCTTAGAAGCTCTGTTTTCAATTAAAGAAATTATTCTTTCCCACCTCTCTGCATACAATCCATTTGAGGCTTTTTAAGTAAAATATAATGCAGAACGATGCATAATATAAAACCAATCTAAAAAGAAGAAGAAAAAGGCAAATGCCTGCAAATTGTGAACTCTGAATTTGTTTTAAACCACTTGTGTGCAGATGTGATGGTCTCTTAATTACAATCTTTCCAGATACTGCGGATGGGGTATCCCAAGAACTCATCTCGGCTGGGCTTGTCGATGGCAGAGACTTAGTAATAGGTAATAGTGCGCATTTCATGTTCACCTTAATCCCATACTGGATTTGTGGATACAAGTTGCTGTATTTCTTCCCAGGACAGGGAGGGGAAAATTCCTTCATTGTTAACTAGGATGTCTTTTTCCAATATTTTAGGGAAGCTTGTTCAGAATGAAAATGCTTAAGTACTCCGTCTTTGAGTGTGTCCACCCTCTGTCGTTTCAGTTGCTGCCAACTTACAAAAAATTGTGGAAGAGCCCCAGACGAATCGATCTGTCACTTTCAAACTGGTATATTTACTATTTCCCCCCTTATTAACCTGGTCTGTGTTAAAAGGGTGTTTCTGCTCTAGGTGTTTCTTTGGGGCGTTGATTCTTCAACAGTAATCCCTGGACAATGGGTATCTAGTGGGGAACCCACACAGTCACAGCAGAAATAAGGCAGGGGGTCTACTTTCAGGGGCTTTGGGGATCAGTTGAGTTGCGATTAATCTTCGTAATTTAGATACACCCAGATCAAAAAGTGGGCTTAAAATGTTGTTTCCTCTGTGAATGATGCTTGGGGACATGTGCCAGTCCTTTTGTAGTCAGATTGGCACCATCCTTGCTCCAGGGTGGAAAGATCAGCTTGCCTAGGGGAATAGCCCAGAATAGCCCAATGAGGGCTTGGAATGCCTAGTGTCTCTTGAGAAGAAAATCTGGGGGAGAGGGTGTGTGATGAAATGGAGTGTCTGGAAGAGGGCATTGTTGGCTGGCTGGCTGGCTGGCTGGCAGGCAGGCAGGAACTCTGAACAGGAGCGTTCCATGCTTGCTTTGGAAAAACGCCTTTGAAAATTCAACCGGGACCTGGCACAAAATACTACAAATGCCAAATTGAACTACACTCTGCACAACGGCACAGTTTAATGTAATGTGGTGGCTTTAGACATGCTTAGTGGTGAGCATTTCTGATAAAGGCGGATTTGCTAACTTCGGAATGCTTCCTCCCCCCCCCCCCCATCTAGCCCTTTTCTCTGTGTCTCACATGCTCTCTTAAAGCTGCATTGGAATGCAGAAGGATGTGAGTTTTAATTTTGGTCTGCAGAGAACATAAAAAAAGGTATAAGTGTGGTCTGCCGTGACGAGAGTCTCTTTTGCTCTTTTAGCAAATGGCTTCCTTGTCCATATGCACCAGGGTTTGCACCCGTGACAGTCTCCTCATTCATGCTCCCCACACCTCTGTACTTCACAAGGTGACTGTGCAACAGAAGCGGACTGCGGCAGTCTCCGTCACTTTGGCGAAGTGCATGGGGAGGGGGCACGGAAATATTTCCCACACTTCTGATTTCTCACCGAGGCATCACTCGCACATATTCCAGCTGTTCTCTTTTTGCTTTGCTTTGTTTAAAAGCAAGGCTGCGGTCCTCATGTTTGCTCGAGGTAGTGGGTCTTTCCCCCCTCTTTCCCCCCTCGTTCTTTGTGGTCCCAGGCCACTCTTCTCTAAAACTTTGCCCCGCAAGTGGCCTATATTGGAAGGCATAGGGAAAACTGGCCACCTAACTTTGCCAAATGTTTTTGCAAGTTTGGTTTTTGTAATAGTATCTTCAGAGGAGCGCCTGGTTCAAATTCCATCTTATATGGAAGCTTGATTTGCTTCCGTTAGAAACTCACCTTTGATTCCCTGGGACTCTTCATATAAAGACTGTGTTCAGGTTGCCGTCGCTACCTTTCTGTAAAGATTTGTAGACTGGCTACTGCTGCTCTTTTTGATATATTTACCATTTTGCTACTATTTACCGTATTTTTCGCTCTATAAGACGCACCTAGTTTTTGGAGGAGGAAAACAAGAAAAAAAATATTCTGCATCTCAGAAGCCAGAACAGCAAGAGGGATCGCTGCGCAGTGAAAGCAGCAATCCCTCTTGCTGTTCTGGCTTCTGGGATAGCTGCGCAGCCTGCATTCGCTCCATAAGACGCACACACATTTCCCCTTACTTTTTAGAAGGGAAAAGGTGAGTCTTATAGTGCAAAAAATACGGTATATTTAAATATTTACAGGCCACACTTTTCACAAAGCTACTGCAGGGCTGGGTTACTTAGATTTGACTGTTTCCACTGATTCTTAATTTTCTCTTTGCCGTGGCTCTTTTCTTCTTTTGGCGAGGGTTGCTATTCTTGTTTAATCAACAGCAAACTGTATTGCAGGGGGTTGGACTAGACCTTCCAGCTTTGCACTTCTATGATTCTATGACCCACAACTGTCTGGCCCGGGTGGCAACTCTGCCTCGGCACTGCGAAATCCAGGCATTCTTCTTCCAGGGTGTTGGGTTTTCGTTGTGGTTGTTAATGGGTTGCGATTTTTGAAAACGGTTTATGGGAAGCTTCTCTCCTCCGTGACGCTTACCCCTGTTGGACTTCCCCGCCCCCTCTGTTCTCCAGGCATCTGGCGTCGAAGGCTCCGATATCCCCGACGACAGCAAGCTGATTGGGTTTGCCCAGCTCAGCATTAACTAAAACGACACTCCCAGACGATGGTCTCTCCCCCCCCCCCAACGGGTGCAGCCTTGAACGCTTCTGTCAGCCTGAAAAGCAAAACCACTACTGCCAAAGAACCAAACTACAGCTCCCTTTCTTAGAAGCTTTAACCTCGTTTGTTTCCCGAGTCGCATCGCGGCGCCTCCTCACCGACACCACCATTGCAGACAGCTGGCTTCTCGGCCACGTTTCCTTCATCCCAGATGTGCAGACCAAGCCTTCCATTGCCTGCATGTTTGTAGTTTTTTATGATTATTATTATTATTGCCTTAACTATTTAAAGTACAAAAAAAGAAAGGAAGAGAAGGAGCCAGAAATACTACTGAGAGTACGACGCGGGGCTTCCACTACTCTTAACAACTATCCCGGCGCGATTCGTGTGCCTGTCCGTTTCTTGATTCTGTGTCGAATCAGGTTTTTATCCCCCCCGTGTGGCTGTGTGGTTGTTGCTCCATTGCAAAAGGGGGGTTGCTTCACTTTTGGGTCCACTTTACCAGGCATTGGGGGGGGGGGGGAAATACTTAAAAAAACTACAGGAATGGCAAGCTATTCTAGCATGTCAGAAATCCGGATGGGCTCTTGCAAACCCAACAAAGTCTTAAGAGAGAGTCTTAAGCCTTAGGCTTAGCAATAAACCATTAAGGGATCTTATTTAATGGGTCTACGGCACGAAAGAAATGGATTAGCCTTAATTCCTCCTCGCCCCCTTCACGTTAATGCAAAATAGAGCATTTGGGAAGGGGAACTATCAGGGTATCGTTTTGTTGCTGCTGCTTTTTTCGTTACTTTTCACCACCCGCAATCTTGTCAGGCCACTTTCCAACGTGTTTGTCTCTAGAGGAGGGGTGGTGGACCTGTCGTTGCCCCCCCCCCCACCTCCCATCTGTCCTATCCAGCATGAGCAACAATCAGGGGGGATGGAAGTTGTGGTTCAAAAGCACCCAGAGGAGGGGGGCGGGCTTCCCATCCTTGCTCTAAAGCGCCAAGCCAGAATTGCGCTGAGTCAAACCTCTGCATACTTCTGCTGCTGTTTCCGCCATGCCCGAATCACCGTTGTCTGAAAAGCGTCGGCTGCTGGGAAGTTTGGGAAGGCTGGCCTTTGCAATCCCTGTTTTCCCATTGGGGGTGGTTTCCGTAACAACGTTTGTGATGGGCGTCCCTTGCTGAAAGGAGATTGGGTGGAGCAGTGGGACTGGATAGCCCTAAATATTGGGCTGCTTTGTAAGAAGAAGAAGAAGCTCTACCAACCCCAGGAATTTTGCCATGCTGTTATCAGGCTTGCTACATCCCCACAAATCCACACAGTCATTGGGTGGCAGCATTGGGTGAGTTTCAAACTTCCTGGCTTCGTAATCCTGGGAATTGTAGTTGTGTGGTTAGCAATGCATAGACCGGCCTCTTCTAATTTGTTAAGCCTCCAGTTGTTGCTAAACCACAACTCCCATCATCCTTGATCACTGTCCAGGGCTGAAGGGAGTTGGGAGTCCAATATTCCCTGGAGGTGAGCATCTTGGTCTCTCTGGCAGATGAGCATGTTGCCAAAAAAAAAAGGAAGGCAAGGGAAATCTCAGTTTGCTAAGCTGGCTGCAATTCCCAGAACTCTTTTGCAAAACTTGGGTTGCTTCTTCAAACGATACACATTTCCCCGTAATAAAAATCCGTGGGATTTTCTCTGCAACCGTTTTTGAGAAGGGAGCCCTTTGTAAGTAGACGACGTTGCTGGAGGTTGCAATTGCGCAAAGTTTGGCTGGGGTGGTTTAACTGTGCAAAGTCGTAGATGTGTGGTTTGACGCATTCATAAAACCAGATGTTCTCTGTACATGGTTGCTAAGAACAAAAGTTGACCATGCCTTCTGGCAGTTGGAAGCTCTGTATTTGTGTGTGTGTGTGTGTGTGTGTGTGTGTTTTTCAGCCGAAGCAAATCTTTCCTGTTCTTGTTCTCAGAATTTTCCTTTGGTGTGTTCAAGATAGAAAATGCATTCATCCTCTTTTTCTCCTTTTTCCTGCACAGACTGGTACATATGGAACCACCCCTATTCTGTTTTTACAGCAATAAGATAAATAAATAGATTGCCGGTAGATTCATACATGGCAAGATTAAGCTCTGGACAATTTTGTCCCTCTTGCTGCACTAATTGCTTGGAATTTGCAAAATTGATTTTTTTTTTTTATACTCTCCAGTGTGAGCATCAAGAGTTTGATCAAGATGATGTAACTGAAACCAATATAGCTTGCGTTTAGTATTTTTTAAAGAAATGAGTATCTGGTGGGGTGTGTGCGTGCGTGTGTATGTGTATGGTTTTTTTCATTTTTTTTGAATTTCTACATATAAATTATACTTTTTAGTTTGGAAAAAAGCAACACTTGTAATGCAATATGTGAATAATAAAATGGTGTAGATTCTTCCCTCTCCCACAGGTCTCCCCCCCCCCCACCTGAAACACAGTCCAGTTGGGCCTTTCATGTATCCCCGCTCTGCTTTTGAAGCACAGAGAAATTGTGGGCAGTCTGTGATGGGTGAATTTAAATCCCAGATAAAGGAATTGAGTTCTCGTTTCTCTCCCTACAGCCTTCCAATGTACTTGGAATTGGCCCAGTCGGCACATTGCAATGCCAACCTCTTAACCAGAGTTAAACTGTCTGGAGCTGGCTTACGGATTCCTTCCTTCCTTCTCGTTGACTCTCTTTCCAGGGCAAATTCCAGCCCTCCTTGTTTCTTTGGCTTTACCCGTGGTTCTGCTCCAGCTTTAACCGGAATTAACTTTCCAAGCACGCATCTGAAGCTGCTCTGTTAACTTGGGTTAAGGCAGATCCTGGTTAACGTTTCTGCAGAACCGTGGCTACGACCGAGAAGGAAGCTGGGGAAAGAGGATGGAGCTTGCAAGTTTTGCACCTCACATCTAACCTCTTAACTGGGATTTAAGGCACACACACACGCAACCTGGTGCCTTCAGGGGTTTGGGCCACAATTTCCATCTGCCCAGTTGTGATCCAAAACACTTGAGGGCACCAGGTTTGGGGGGGGGGGACTGATAGAAGAGACGTGTGCACTGGCCCACTCTGGTTGGGGGGTGGGTTTCAATTCAGTTAGGAATCTCTCGGGTTTCCCCCCATTTAACCAATTATATTTATATATTTTTCACTCTATCGGCAGTGACAGAAGCTTCCTTCACTCCCTCACACACAAGTTTTCGCCATGTTTGCTTTTAAAGAGAAAATAACAATTCCTAAAAACAAAACAACCCCCCCCCCCAAAAAAAAAACCCTGTAGTTTGATCGCTCTACCGGTAGGTCACGCGCAAAACTGCTACAAGCGTGGAGGCAAAACGAAGAAAGGATAGGAAAGGGCCACATCGCAGTGGTGTCAAAGAGGCAGAGTGTGAAACAAAAGAGCCCCATTCGAATTCTGAGTCTGTGTTAGAAAATCTAGTTCTGTCCGCCTCGCCCCCTCTGAGAGCACCACATTCACCCCCCCCCCAAAATCTCTTACTTTCTTTTAAAACCTGCATGGGTGGGGTGTAACACTAAGCAGTCCCGGGACTACTGTTTCCGAGGGGGTGTGTGTCTCTAACCCGGGGTGTGGGGGTCCCCACTTGATCGATGGGAGTGGCGGAGGCTCCGTCACAGTCTCGATTCCCTGAATCCTTTGCCTGCCTTTGGCCGGCGGCGCGTCCCTTCGGAGCCTGTGATGTCATGCCACTAAAGTGGGCAGGGCTTGCCTCAAGCCCCACCCCCTTGTAGGATGATTCTATGATTCAAAAAGGTGGGTGGAGCTTGTGGCTGAAATGGGCCTCAGGTGAGGAGCCAGGTGGGCGAAGCTTGGAGGGCAAGTAGAAGGCACCCCCACCCACCCACCCCCCACTCTTCCCACCCTGTCTTCAGCTATGAAGACCAAATTATTCTGGTACAGTATTACTTCACTTTTGCCTGCATGCCGTGCGAACCTTGTACTCTACACTGGGACGGGAGTCCAGCCCAATCCAGTGCAATGATGCAGTATCTATTTATTTGCTCCCACCTCTGTCTAACCCAAGTCTAGCGGACAAGAGTATCCATGCTGGCCGTTCTCCTTGTAATTTTATTTTATTCTGTCTTAATGAGCCTTCACTCCCCTTGCTATTAGAAATTTCTAGGCACGTGTCTCTTGGTAATAATAGTTTCCTTTTTTTCCTTTTGGTTTTTTTTTTGCCTGGGATACTAAAACGTGCTAGACGACTGTTTTGTTCTCGAGGTTCAAAGTGCCAATGATTTTATTATTTTATATTTTAATTTTTTTGGGGGGGGGGGTAAGGAATTATTTCTAACCTTTTTACCCTTAACGGATCAGAGGGGTTTTTTTAAATTTTTATTTTGGGTAAATTCTGAACTTGAACCTAGAAATCAGTTGGTATTTTTTTAAAAACTTAGTTGATACTCTTAGGGATGATGATGGTGTATTAATATAACAGGAACCTCTACACGATTTTGGTGTACTGTAGATTTTAATGAAAGATGTAAAATATTCAGCCTTTTCCCTCCCCCCTTTGACTTTGTATTTTACTGCATGTACTTCTCTAATTTTTAATCAATAAAAAAAATGTCCATTGCTTTTTGGAGTCGGTTTGTATTCTTATGATGCTGCTCTCAGTCTCTCTCTACCTCTCCTTGCAAATATCCCCAATACCTCATCACGGTTATGTTGTATGTTGTAAACAAAAATTGTCCTTTTCCCTTATGGGGTATCCAAGAGCCCATATAGAGTCCTTACGTAGGTTCCCTATTGGTAGGAGAAAATAACAGAGGCCAACCAGAGAATATTGAGAAGCAAAGCAGCTAGTAAGCTTGATCTTTAGTGATCTGTTGCAACAGGGTGCTCCCCTCACATGCAGGAAAGGAGGAGGAACCCAGAAAAAATGGCGCGCAAGGCCTTATAAAGAATTTTGAAATTGCCACCCTGTAGATCAAGACCACCCCCAGGAAAATCATACATACATCACAGAAGGGGTGTAACCTAAGACCACCCCTCGGATACATCATGCCTACATCACAAAAAAGGCGGTCTAAACAGAAATTTGAATGTTGTTTTTCTCCTGTCGTTGTTTATCTCCTGTCTGGCAGGTTACTTGATTGGATTGCCTGGATAGCCTGGCCAGTCTTTTGTAATGATAAATACTTAGTTCCAGGGCCAGGTCACAGGCTCACACCCTATTCAAACACAGACATACCCTTAAGCAGGATTTGTGAAGGAAAAGACAATGGGGAGGCTTTTCCATTTTCTTTTGACCTTGCAGAGAAAACATTTGGTCAGTTTGGGAATCAAAATGGTTCCAGGTCGGTCTTCCTGTGCTGATCTATGTATGTGCTTGGTTGGTACACTTATGAACATTTAACATATATCTAAGACCTCAAAATTCCTATCACACGTATGCTTACATACAAGAGAATATCCACACAACACACCAGCCTTTCTCAAGAGAAGTTCTGGACCACATTTGTAATCTCTCTGCCCAACTTTAATTCTTGGTTCTTCGTTCCCATCCCCCCATTATTTTTCAATATTTCCTTAGTTGGCATTTCCAACATTAGAATAAATAACAGTGGCGACAACCTTGTCTTGTCCCTTTTTCAATACGGCATTTTCCCATGATATTGCCATTTATTGTTGGCAGCCGGGTTAATGGGTTACAGAGTAGTGTTGCAGAAATGTGAGGCACCTCATGCTGTCAAAAGATCACAGTGGATAGCCATCCTTGTTGCCAAATCGCATCTAAACATTTATTTTGGGTTTAAACATTAATTCCGGAGGCTAGGTGAAAAAAGTCTTTGGGGGAGATTGCAGTCGCAGAAGGGAAGGGTACAAAGAAGCTAGCAATGTCTGACACTGGGGAAATCATCAAAGCTCTTGGAGACTTTGGGCGTTTCCAATGGCGGTTGTTGGTGCTCGTGACTCTAGCCTCGCCAAGCCTCGCCTTCCATATGTTTTCCCAGTTATTCATGGTCCTGGAAGAGCCCCATCATTGCAACACAAGCTGGTTCAACGCCATCGGCTTGAACCTGACTGAAGAGGAACGGCTGAACTTGACCCTTCCCAAAAAGCCCGATGGGACATTTGAAGAATGTCTCATGTACACTCCAGTGGACTGGGATCTCGATGCCATCCTGCAATATGGACTTAATTCTACCGAAAAGTGTCAGCGTGGGTGGGTTTATCCTTCAAACCGAGAGCCTTCCTTGCTCACACAGGTTTGGAAATTTTCTTTTACCCTTCTGAATCATTTGCTTGCATTTCCCCCTAATTAATTTATATACCAATTATATATGCCAAAATGGCTTCTAAGCAGTCTATATACCCGTCTCCTTCCCTTTGTGGATCCCAAGGCAACCTACATTTCTGTCCCACTGTGATGGGGTCTCCCATCCAGGCACTCGTCCAGGCCTGGATCTGCTTAGCTTCGACAAGGTGGTGGCCTCATGGGTCTTCAGACCGTATGGCAGGACCGCAGTCCAGCACTTTTCACCTGTGCAGGCAGCGCCTTGCAATGTCTCTTCGCAAGAAATGCAAGGAAGCAGACATTACGAAGTGTACATTCCTGAAGGTGATTTTTTGAACCGTTAGAAGTGACGGCAGCAGCCACTGATTTGGGTTTATTTCTTTATATAAGATTGGCCCAGCATGCGTCATGCTTCAGAGAAGCCTATTTAGCCATAAAGCAGTATATTAATGGCAGCGGCAATTTATTGCTAGAGGGTTGACAACCACACCTCCTGGTCGATAGTTTCCTTCGGTGTGTAAAACATCACTCTTGTCCTACTCCTCCAGCTCCTTTTGGGAAGAGTCCCTAATTGTGTGTCTAGACCCCGCATTCACCCCCTCGTAAAGAACTAAGACACCAGGACACAGATATTATGTTAATGTTATTGGGCAAATTCTGGCCACAACTTTATTGATTACAGACTGTGAGCAGTATTGGCTTAGGCATTGAATGAACCTGACTATATCTGACTCCTGCCCGTTGCGTAGGGAGTCCGGTAAGGGTAAACCACCAGAAAGGGGAGCCCCGTCGATGCAGAACAACTCGAGGTGCCCCAGATGTTCCCGTCGGGGTCGTGTCATGGCCCTAGCCCCGCCCTGGGCTTCGGACAAAATCCACACCCCCGGATTCCTTTAACGGAATACCCTTAAGCTTGGAGGGGCAGGTGATGGCCACACCTCCCTCATAAGAAGAAGAAGAAGAGTTTGGATTTGATATCCCGCTTTATCACTACCCAAAGGAGTCTGAAAGCGGCTAACATTCTCCTTTCCCTTCCTCCCCCACAACAAACACTCTGTGAGGTGAGTGGGGCTGAGAGACTTCAGAGAAGTGTGACTAGCCCAAGGTCGCCCAGCAGCTGCATGTGGAGGAGCGGAGACGCGAACCCGGTTCCCCAGATTATGAGTCTACCGCTCTTAACCACTACACCACACTGGCTCAGATCAGACAATGGTCAGGTCAGACAATGCCTAACCACAAAACCTTACAAAGTTGTTGCGATTGCTACGAGGTAGGCGAAAACCAAATGGCCCCTTGCCAGTTTTGCCAAGTGGAAAAATTCCTACCAGGCCCCTCCACGGCGACCAACCGAGGTCCATAGCAAGGCCAATGCAGAAAACCTGTAAAATAGGGAGGGAGGGAGTTTGAAGAAGCGAGCCAAGAGGAAGCCCTCCAGCTCACGCCCCAGCTTAAATGGTCCCGGCCACGCCCCCCAGCCACCCGATTGGCCAGCTGGACGATGACGTGGCCGGGATTCCCCAGGCAACACGGGACTTCGTCCCCCGCCCCCAGAGGAGAGTGGGTGGCCACGTGGTCCACTGCAACTCCTCCCCACAGTGAAGTGGAGCGGACTTCACAGCTTTTGAGACTTCCTTGCACGTCCACCTCTGGGCTTTTGATGCCAGCGCTACCAAATCCCTGTTCCTAGGAATATAGGAAGAGCGCTTTAGAATCAGGCTAAATAAAGTCTGCTCTTACAGTGGCTAACCACTGGAGGCAATCTTTTGCCATCATGATTAGTAGTCCGTGGTTGTCCTATTCTCCATTAGTTTGTCTAATCCCCTTTTCCACAGTTTAGCCACGCAAGCATTGTGTATGCTAGCAGGTACCTCATTTTGAGCACTGTGAAGTTTCAGGAGGTAGTGCCTGTTGCATTTCACAACCTCGCAATTCAGAGCCATTTCACTTCCACACCTGTAGCCATAGGCGCCGACTCCGGTTAAACATCTTATGAACCGCCCTGAGATCTTCGGACAGCAGGCAATATATAAATTTAATTAACAACAACAACTCCCAACCCCAGTGCCTGCCCCACGGATGATGCTAAATCACAATTTGGCAACCCTAAGTGTTTTTGCAAGCCAGGGAAAGTGTATTGCTTTGCATTCATTTCTTTCTCTTCCTGTCTATTTCCAGCTCCCTCCCACCAAATTATGAACTTTAAATTAAAACAGCAGCATCATTTTTCAGGCAAGTAAAAACGGTAAATGCAATGTCCGCTATCAAAAAAATATTTGTGTGTGCGCAAACACACACATAATTAAAATTAAAAGCAAATTGAATTTAAAAAATCACCCAAAGTTACACCACAAAAGGAACTTAATTCACATTCAATTCACTTGGAAATTATAGGTGCAATTCAGGTGTTTAATTCAGTGAATTAGTTAACCTGAATTAGTTCATTGCAAGATCTGGATGGACCTTGGTTGAAGAGCCCTGGTCTCCACTGACTGCTCCACAGGTTTTTTGGGTTTACTATCTGGGACGCGGGTGGCGCTGTGGGTAAAAGCCTCAGTGCCTAGGGCTTGCCGATCGAAAGGTCGGCAGTTCGAATCCCCGCGGCGGGGTGCGCTCCCGCTGTTCGGTCCCAGCGCCTGCCAGCCTAGCAGTTCGAAAGCACCCCTGGGTGCAAGTAGATAAATAGGGACCGCTTACTAGCGGGAAGGTAAACGGCGTTTCCGTGTGCGGCTCTGGCTCGCCAGAGCAGTGATGTCACGCTGGCCACGTGACCCGGAAGTGTCTCCGGACAGCGCTGGCCCTTGGCCTCTTTGAGTGAGATGGGCGCACAACCCTAGAGTCTGTCAAGACTGGCCCGTACGGGCAGGGGTACCTTTACCTTTACCTTTAATATGCTAACCCCTTGGTTGAAAACAGTTTCCTATGTACAAGCCTTGGCTACTGAAAAGATGTGCCCATTGTCAAGGTGGAAGTTTCATTCTTTCCCTCTCCTGATTCCCTTCAAGTAAAGTGGTTTTCCTTTTCTTTCCTTAAGTTTGACCTGGTATGTGACTGGGAAGATTTAAACGACATCTCTCAATCTATTTACATGCTGGGCCTTCTCGCTGGAGCGCTGGTGTCTGGTCTGTTAAGTGACCGGTAAGAGAGAAAATATAAGGGGCGGCAGGCTGGGAAAGTGTTGCCGTTTAGAAATGTGGTCAGCCAGCAGGAGATTTCTGCCCATCCCCAAAAACCAGCTTCAGAAGGATTTTACCCAGGACAGTAGCAGGGGAGGAATGGGTTAAATTCCCCGCTTCTTACCTCCCTGCTTGTAATTATTAGATTCCCCAAGCTAACGCAACTTGCATTTTTTAGAAACCTGCACCTTAGATGCAAAATAAATAAATGCATTTAACTTTGCATGTAGCTTGGTCCTTAGAGCGCAGTGGTGTTTTATAAATGGGTAAAAGTGATTGTGGCACTGCTGCCTGTGTCACCAGACTCGTAAAGTCTACCACAAGCACAAAACCAGAGACAGAGGACAGGTGTGGCCATGAAACTCAGGAGGTTCATTGGGTTTATGACATTTATCTACAAAGTTTAAAGCACGTGAGATAAACTATTCTCAGTAGTATAATTTGTGATAACATGGCCATCATTGCAAGGTTTAACACACATAGTAGGAGACACTATGTCTCAGTTAAGACCTCAATGGACAGAGTCAAATTTTATCACGAATGGTTACATCTGTAGTTTCGTGATGGGGTTTGGGGCGTGTCTTCAACAGCAACAAAACAACGGCTTCTAAGCCAGTACAGTGGTACCTCGGGTTAAGAATTTAATTCGTTCTGGAGGTCCGTTCTTAACCTAAAACTGTTCTTAACCTGAGAACCACTTTACATGGGGCCTCCTGCTGCCGCCACGCGATTTCTGTTCTTGTCCTGAAGCAAAGTTCTTAACCCGAGGTACTATTTCTGGGTTAGTGGAGTCCGTAACCTGAAGCATCTGTAACCCGAAGTACCACTGTAGAAGAAGTGAAATGACAATATCACAATAAATGCTAGTTTTTAAAGATACCACAATACAGTGGTACCTTGGGTTAAGTACTTAATTCGTTCCTGAGGTCCGTTCTTAACCTGAAACTGTTCTTAACCTGAAGCACCACTTTAGCTAATGGGGCCTCCTGCTGCCACTGCTCCGCCGCTGTACAATTTCTGTTCTCATCCTGAAGCAAAGTTCTTAACCTGAGGTACTATTTCTGGGTTAGTGGAGTCTGTAACCTGAAGCGTATGTAACCTGAAGGGTACGCAACCCAAGGTACCACTGTACTCTGATCCTTTCTGCCGCAGCAGACATAACAGGATGTTTCATAGATGAGCAAGCTCCTTCTGGCTTTTAGCAATGGCATATTGTCATTGTTGTCATGCATATAATAGGAAACTCAGGAGCAGAGTCATGGCTGCTCCATAGCTACTGAGAAAAAAGGGGAAGATGCAGGGAGACCGTAAGGTTCATAGAAGCAGGGGGGTAGATATAGGGGGACCTAAGGGGGCACCCCCACAAAAAAGTCCAGTGACGACTGAGCTTGCACAGTGGCCATACAATGTTGTATGATGGGGAAGACTGGGAGGAGGGAATGGAGTATCTTGAGAAAGGTATGACTGGCTGGTACCCTAAACACCAGTGATGTCTGTTTGCAGGTCCCACTTTTTGCAAATCCCAGTGTTGTAAACAAAATCTGCGCTTTTCCCATTATAGGGTATCCAAGAGCTCATATAGAGTCCTTACGTAGGTTCCCTATTGGTAGGAGAAAATAACAGAGGCCAACCAGAGAATATTGAGAAGCAAAGCAGCTAGTAAGCTTGATCTTTAGTGATCTGTTGCAACAGGGTGCTCCCCTCACATGCAGGAAAGGAGGAGGAACCCAGAACAATGGCGCGCAAGGCCTTATATAGACATTTTAAATTCCCTGCCCTGGAGCTCAAGACCACCCCTCCAAACATCATATCTACATCACAGAAAAGGTGTTGTTGTTTTCCTGTCAGCCAGGTTATCTGATTGCCTTTCCTGATAGTCTGTCACCCATTAAATTGCTGATTACTCAGTTCCTGAGACAATGGGAAGGCTCCCTGACCCCCCTCCCTCCTTGCAGAGAAAACATTTGGGAATCAAAAATGATTTCAGGTTGGTCTTCCTGTGCTGATCTATGTAAGTGCCTGGTTGGTACACTTAACATATATCTAAAACGCAGGTGTCACTGTGGGTTAAACCACAGAGCCTAGGACTTGCCGATCAGAAGGTTGGCAGTTCGAATCCCTGTGACGGGGTGAGCTCCCGTTGCTTGGTCCCTGCTTCTGCCAACCTAGCAGTTCAAAAAGCACGTCAAAGTGCAAGTAGATAAATAGGTATTGCTCCGGCGGGAAGGTAAACGGCGTTTCCATGCGCAGCTCTGGTTCGCCAGAAGCGGCGTAGTCATGCTGGCCACATGACCCGGAAGCTGTACGCCGGCTCCCTCGGCCAATAAAGCGAGATGAGCGCCGCAACCCCAGAGTCGGTCATGACTGGACCTAATGGTCAGGGGCCCCTTTACTTTTAAGACCTCAAAATTCCTATCACACCAGTATACAAGGCAAACATCTGGAAATCAGGAGTAACACTTGGGGGAGGTTGGGAGTATGTAAGTTACACCAGCCTCTGCCAATGTGGTGCTCCCATCATCCCTAATTGCCGGTCCTGCTGGCTGGGGCTTATGGGCTCCCAGAAGCACATGTCTTTTCATCCCTCTACTAAAGAGCGCAGCTGGAGACCAATGTCTTGTGCCCAGGGATTTTTGTGCCTGCCTCCTGTTTTCTGCTACTGTCTTAGGAAAGGGAAAGCCCCCCCCCCCAAGCAATGTGATGGCAAAATGCATTTTCCCCTTTCTCAGGTTTGGTCGGCGGCCAAGTCTTCTGTTGTCCATGCTCATCGAAGGTGTGCTTGGGGTTGCTACGGCCTTTGCTCCCAATTTCCACCTCTACATTGCGTTCCGATTTCTTGTGGGTGCTTCTGTTTCCGGAGTCGTGATAAGCAGTTTAGCTTTAGGTAAGATGTACACAAACGGCTTTACAAAATAGAAAGGGAAGCCTAGTCTCTGGGTGGTTCCTCTTTGGGCAAATGAGGCCCTCAGTACCATTCTACCTGGCCTTCGGAAATCTCTCCATGCCACCGCACTTGATGATTGTTCTTTGTGTGGTGTGTGGTTATTTTTATCATGTTTATTATGAATAGTCATTACTCGCTGCCTTGCGAGACATCCTCAGGGGATGAAAAGGCTATGGAGTAAATGCTACACAAATCTGGAGTGCAGTCCCTAAGACAGTTGGGTCGCAACTTCTGCAGCCAAGCTGGGGCCAAATGTATGGCTCTAGTTTCCTTTGGATCACATCAGCGAGGCCTTTATTTCGCTCTCTGACTGCATTTTTTAAAAGATCAAGAGTGGTATGGGAAACAGCCCTACTAGAAAAATTAACTAATAAACTGAAACTGACACAGGGACTAAACAGAAGAAGACGCCTTCACCCCGGTATGGCTCCCCTTTATCACATACACAGCCCAACAGGACAATGACAATAATCCACCAACAGCATACAAATCAATATGGCTAACCTGATCCAAAACACCCACCCACCCCACTCACACACGAAAACAAAGATCACCACAGCCAATCACAAGCAAACAATCACACCCTAGGCCAACCCCAACCTCTCTCACCACCAAAGGAACACAAGTGAACAGCACAAGCAACGCTGACACCAAACTCTACATACATTAAGCATAATAGAAACACCACCACCCGACCCCACCCCCATCCATCTTCCCTCTCTCCACCCCCCTTCTTTTTTCTTTTTTTTCCCTTCTCCCCCTAATGCCTCAACAAATGAAATGGATTTGTAAAAATGTTACATGGGAAAAACAAAACAAAACGAGGCATTACACTTACTTCTGTAAAACAAGAAAATCCTTAATAAAATATCAAGATGGACACACCTAATAAAAAAATAAAAAAATAAAATAAAATAAGCTTTCCTCCGACCAAAAAAAAAAAAAAAAAAGAGTGGTGTTTATGCTCCGAATAGCTTCACATTTCCGAGAGCACAGCATCCTGAGTCTTAAGTATGGCTTTTGAAGACAGATATATCAGACTCTCATGTGAGCAGAAGCTGTAGCTCAATGGTCAAGCCTTGTGCTTTGCATGTAGAAGATCCAAGATTCAGTTCCTGACATCTTCAGACAAAAGGACCAAATAGCAGGTGAAGGTGAAGATCCTTCTCTACCTGAGGCCCCTGGTTGCTGCTGCCTTTCGGAAGCCTGAAGCCCTCCAGAGGGACCAATAATCTGATCTTGCATCAAGCAGCTTCATTTGTTCCATTTGTGATGCACACTTGTTAGAACAAAAGACCTGGGCCCTGGGCCCTTCCAGGGTTGTTGGACTACAGCTCCCATCATTGGCCATTCTTGCTGGGGTTCATGGACATTGGAGTCCATCCATGTCTGGAGGGCACCATGTTGTTCAACCTTGACCTAGGTTCTTTGTAAGCCCTGGTGATCTTCCAATAGTTGAGGCTTTTTTGCACAGAGCTATGCAAAATAAACCCCAGACTGACAGCTGGCCAGCCCCAGCCCTTTGTCAACCTTGTCCCATTGGGGAGATAAGAAGCCGTCCAAGTTCAGTTGACCTAGGGCAGTGATGGCCAAACTTGGCCCTCCAGCTGTTTTGGGACTACAGTTCCCATCATCCCTGACCACTGGTCCTGTTAGCTAGGGATGATGGGAGTTGTAGTCCCAAAACAGCTGGAGAGCCAAGTTTGGCCATCACTGACCTAGGGCAAGGTATATGCTGCCCTGGGGACACAGGTGGCGCTGTGGGTTAAACCACAGAGCCTAGGACTTGCCGATCAGAAGGTCGGCAGTTCGAATCCCCGCGACGGGGTGAGCTTCTGTTGCTCGGTCCCTGCTCCTGCCCACCTAGCAGTTCGAAAGCACATCAAAGTGCAAGTAGATAAATAGGTACCGCTCAGGTGGGAAGGTAAACGGCGTTTCCGTGCACTGCTTTGGTTCGCCAGAAGCGGCTTAGTCATGCTGGCCACATGACCTGGAAGCTGTATGCCGGCTCCCTCAGCCTATAGAGCGAGATGAGCGCCGCAATCCCAGAGTCAGTCACGACTGGACCTAATGCTCAGGGGTCCCTTTACCTTTACCTATATGCTGCCCTAGGAATAGGTTTTTAATAGCTTTCCATCTGGAACAATATTTTAGTAAATCACAGCTGAATGTATGTGTGTGAACAATCACAGCTGCCCTACATAATAGCTGTGAATTCTCTTTGCACTACCAGCAGGAAAAATCAAGAGAGGGGTTTGTGGAACTGAATGCAACTTGAAACCAAAACTTTAAATTGTGAGACTGCCCTGTCAAAAGCTGTTTTTTTAAAAAACAATTAAAGCTTTATTCATATGATTAGTTTTTTGTTATGCTTTGAAATCAATTTCTCCTAACCACCTGTAGCTACAGAATGGGTTGGAATTGTCTACCGTCCGCATACGGTGATTATCAGCCATGCAGCCTTTTCCGTGGGGCAGATGATCCTGGCTGGCCTGGCTTATGCCTTTCGCGACTGGAGGGCGCTGCAGCTTGCTGGATCTGCTCCAGTTTTTGCCCTCTTCTTCTACCTGTGGTGAGTACTGGATCAGAATGTGACAAGTCCCAGAGACAAGCCCCCACCCACCCACCTATTTTTCATTTGAAGTGGTGTTTTGTTTTGTTTGAGAGCCAGTGTGGTGTAGTGGTTAAGAGCGGTAGACTCGTAATCTGGTGAACCGGGTTCGCTTCCCTGCTCCTCCACATGCAGCTGCTGGGTGACCTTGGGCTGGTCACACTTCTCCAAAGTCTCTCAGCCCCACTCACCTCACAGAGTGTTTGTTGTGGGGGAGGAAGGGAAAGGAGAATGTTAGCCGCTTTGAGACTCCTTAAAGGGAGTGAAAGGCGGGATATCAAATCCAAACTCCTCTTCTTCTTCTTCTTCTTCTTCTTCTTCTTCTTCTTCTTCTTCTTCTTCTTCTTCTTCTTCTTTTTACCCTGCCTTCCGCAAGAGCCCCAAGGTGGCTTACAATGAAAACAGGTACATTGCAGAGGGTTGGACTAGATGACTCATGGTGTCTCTGCCAACTCTACCATTCTATGAGTTGGACTTGCAGCAGTATCTCTCTCTCTCTCTCTCTCTCTCTCTCTCTCTATATATATATATATATATATACACACATTTTTATTGATTTTTTAACATATCAGTTCCAACAGTCACACAACATATCTTCTCATCTTATACAATATTTTAGACTTCCATCAACACCTCTGATGATTTTCCGTTCTTTATCACTTGTTCTGCACTTTTTAATTTCTATATTGCATTTAATTGTCCTTAACTAATCATTCTTTTCATAGTCTTTCTTGTAATATGTCAAATAATCCACCTTACAAAACTTCTTGCAAACCTACTAGCGTAATCCGTTCATCACAATTACTGGAGTTCATATATTTACTCCAGTCCTCTAAGAATCTCTGATCCCACTGGTTTCGAATCCTTCCTGTTAATTTATCTAATTCTGCATAGTCCGGACTTGCAGCAGTATATCAAGGGTTCCAGCCTGCTATGCTGTCTGCAAGGTCACCCAGTGGCGTAGCGTGGGTTGTCAGCACCCGGGGCAAGGCAAGTAATTTGCGCCCCCCCCCCCCCCGCTGCACTGTCCCTCCCCCAGATAGTCCCTCGCTCTCTCTCCGCACCGCACCGCACGCCTGGCAGCCTCCCCTCCACAGTGGGCGGCGACCCGGTGGCTCGGATCGGATTCGCACAGCCAGCACTGCAGTGAGAGAGAGTGAGTGAGCCAGGTAGGGGCAGAGAGCTGCGAGTGCGAGTGCCCCCCCCCAGATGTTGCGCCCGGTGCGGCCGGCCCCTCCTGCACCCCCAACACTACGCCACTGAGGTCACCGTACCATTCTTGTTTTGTTTTGTTTTTAGTAGGGATGTAATGGACTGCCCTGAATTTGCTTGCCTGTTGGAATATTTCTCAGGATCCTTCCTGAATCTGCTCGGTGGCTGGTGACCAAAGGAAAAACAGAAGAAGCCAAGAAGCTTCTCCAGAAGGCATCTTCTGTCAACAAGCGAGCCATCCCACTGAAGCTGTTAGATGAGGTAAGAAGCCGGGCGTTGTAGCCAGCTATTCTTTGCAAAAATATCATTTATTTCACCTAGTCCATATTGTTTTGTGCACCCCAATCTCAGAACGGTGAGAGATTTCAGGGGTGCCAGACATATCTTGGGCTAATTACTTGCACCCCTCCCCCCACAAAAAATAGCTAACTTCAGTTTTCAAAAGCAGATGCCTTGTACAAAAAATGAAAAGCACAGAATTTGAAACTGATAAATGTATTTTAAATTGCTGAAGTCGCCTACTTGTAGCATCAAAAAATTGGATCCTTAGGCATGGCCTGGGGAATGGAGCTCTATGGCTCTAGGATGAAGTCAGAGAGGCAAAGGTAGCTCAGTAGTATTTGCCATACAGCCTAGACTGTCTTTTCATCTAATCCAGTGGTTGGGAATTTGTTACACTCTAGATATTGGTTGGGCAACATCTCCCATTGGCTCTGACTGCTAGCCTTGCAGCCTGGGGCTAGCAGAGGGCCACAGAATCACCATTCCTGTCTTACCGTGTACTTAAGCTCAAAAGAAAAGAAACACAGTCGTACCTTGGTTTTCGAACAGCTTAGTTCATGAACAACTTGGAACTCGAACGCCGCAAACCCGGAAGTAGGTGTTCCGGTTTGCAAACTTTGCCTCGGAAGCAGAACGTCCGGCACGGCTTCCGCAGCTTCCGATTGGCTGCAGGACACTCCTGCACCCAATCAGAAGCCGCGCCTTGGTTTCCAAACGTTTCAGAAGTCGAACGGACTGCCGCAACACATTCTGTTTGAAAACCAAGGTACGATTGTGGATAACACTTTCCCCATGCTACAAGCAAATGAATCTAGCCAAGCCATCCCGACTCCTTAGCAGCCTCCATTTAGCAACTCTTCACATCTCCACTGCGCAAATCATGCTTACCCCTAACTCCCACAAAACTTTGTCCAGCTGAGAAGGTGAGTGGACAGGAACCATGGATGAGCTTGGCAGGAACTGTGCTTCGTTTTGGTCACCACAAAGCCCAACAGAATACCTGCCAAGTGCCCTGGGAAAAATGGGACACCTGGGGTTTTCTGTGAGAGATTGCGGTGGCCATTTTGGGTGTCACATGCTCTCACACTGTGTTCTCACCCCCAAAAGCGCTTGGGGGGGGGCAAGGGCAAGAAATGTGTCTCCAGAAGTTGGGCGGTGTGCTAAAGGGACACAGATATGGCCAACACTGTTTGGGTGGTCCATAACTATAGTTTGGTTTTGATGCAGAAACAACAACAACAACAAAAAGTGACCTGAGATGGGCTTTCCAGAAAGCAAGAGATTACAAATGAAGTTAACTAGGTTTCTCCACTCCGTCCTTTCTCTCTTTGTTTTCACTTTCATGTCTTGCAAAAGCTGAAACCTGAAAAGACCGTGTCTGCAGGCATTTGGGAACTGTTTAGAAACCCCCACATGGGGAAGGTGACTTTCGTCCTATCAGCAGTCTGGTAAGCCTGTTATCTATTGTTACCTTATTTGCAGTAGTACATTTGCAGGCCAAAGGTGCAAAGTTCCTGGCCTCTGCTCTGTATGCAGAAGGTTCCCTTGTCAAACTCCGCTATCTCCAGGTGTGGCTGGCAAGGACGCTACCTGAAACCCCAGAGTGTCACAGCCATTGTGTGGACAATACTGAGTCAGATGGACCAGATATCCAACTTGGCGTATTTCCTAGATCTGAGAATGGGATTGGGAAGACTACCTACCCGTGATGGGCAAAAGGGCCAATGATTTGATTACGCAGAAAGCATCTTCATACATTTTGTCTCCTTTTATATTATCCTATTCATACATCGGCCCACACTGAAAGATCAGCGTCTGTAATTTGCCCAAAATACATGCCCTTTTCCAAGTTGCATTTCCAAAACGATCTGCACTCCCATCCATGTGGGCTCCCTTAGACAAAAACAAAGACACCAACCAGGATAACCTGGAGCAAAACAGCAGCCTGTAGGTTTGGCCTTTATTGATCTGTTGCAACAGGGTTCTTCCCTCACCCGCAGGAGAGAGGAGGGACCCAGAAAAATGGTGTGCAAGGCCTTATAAAGACTTTTGAAATTGCCACCCTGTAGATCAAGCGGGACGCGGGTGGCGCTGTGGGTAAAAGCCTCAGTGCCTAGGGCTTGCCGATCGTAAGGTCGGCGGTTCGAATCCCCGTGGTGGGGTGCGCTCCCACTGTTCGGTCCCAGCGCCTGCCAACTTAGCAGTTCGAAAGCACTCCCAGGTGCAAGTAGATAAATAGGGACCGCTTACTAGCGGGAAGGTAAACGGCGTTTCCGTGTGCTGCGCTGGCTCGCCAGAGCAGCGATGTCACGCTGGCTACATGACCCGGAAGTGTCTTCGGACAGCACGGGCCCTCGGCCTCTTGAGTGAGATGGGCGCACAACCCTAGAGTCTGTCAAGACTGGCCTGTACGGGCAGGGGTACCTTTACCTTTACCTTTATTCATACATCGGCCCACACTGAAAGATCAGCGTCTGTAATTTGCCCCAAATACATGCCCTTTCCAAGTCGCATTTCCAAAACGATCTGCACTCCCATCCATGTGGGTTAGAAAATGTCAACGGAAAAATCCGAGGGCTCCCTTAGACAAAAACAAAGACACCAACCAGGATAACTTGGAGCAAAACAGCAGCCTGTAGGTTTGGCCTTTATTGATCTGTTGCAACAGGGTGCTCCCCTCACCCGCAGGAGAGAGGAGGGACCCAGAAAAATGGTGTGCAAGGCCTTATAAAGACTTTTGAAATGGCCACCCTGTAGATCAAGACCACCCCCAGAAACATCATACATACATCACAGAAGGGGTGTGACCTAAGACCACCCCTCAGATACATCATACCTACATCACAAAAAAGGCCGTCTAAACAGAAATTTGAATATTGTTTTTCTCCTGTCGTTGTTTATCTCCTGTCTGTCAGGTTACTTGATTGGATTGCCTGGGGAGCCTGGCCAGTCTTTTGTAATGATAAATACTTAGTTCCTGGGCCAGGTCACAGGCTCACACCCTATTCAAACACAGACATACCCTTAAGACAGGATTTGTGAAGGAAAAGACAATGCGGAGGCTTTTCCACTATGACCTTGCAGAGAAAACATTTGCTCAGTTTAGGAATCAAAATGGCTTCAGGTCGGTCTTCCTGTGCTGATCTATGTACGTGCGGTTATGAACATTGCCATATATCTAAGACCTCTAAATTCCTATCACAGAACCTTTTAAAGAAGTTAAAACGGGGTACTGTGAGGAATCGCAAAGGTGTGTTTTGGGAAGTGCTGTGTGTCCTTCCAGTTTAAAACTTGCCTTACTTTTAATCATGGATATGCTCTGTTCGTCTTTAGGTTTGTCAGCAGTTTGGCGTACTACGGGTTGAGCTTGAACGTGGGCAGTTTCGGTTTCGATATCTACCTGACGCAGGCTATCTTTGGGGCTGTTGAAATTCCAGGTCGCCTCTCCTGCATCTTCCTGGTGCAGTGGCTGGGCAGAAAGAAATGCCAATCTTCCGCCTTGCTCCTGGGGGGAGCCTGTTGCCTTCTCATCGCAGTCATCCCAAAAGGTGCATATCAACCGCTGAAGGGCTAGCATCCCCCAGGCTAACACTTGCCAAATGGGCTCTGTTTTAAACCAGTCTTCAAAAAAGGTTCAGATAAGTGAAGCCAGGCGATGCTCTGATTGGAATCTAGGCTTGCTCCAGCAAGCAGCTGACCCAGGCTGAGCATTCAATAGTGCTCCAGTTTCCTCTAAGCAGCAGTGCTGTCTTTGGTGAGGGACATCTCTACTCCTAAAGGGGCTTATCATTCTTCTTCTTATTATTATTATAATAATTTAATTCAATGCATATACCGGTACCTCTTAATGCTAAAATGAGCTGTTTACAAACCTGTTGTTTAGTCGTTTAGTTGTGTCCGACTCTTTGTGACCCCATGGACCAGAGCACGCCAGGCACTCCTGTCTTCCACTGCCTCCTGCAGTTTGGTCAAACTCATGCTGGTAGCTTCGAGAACACTGTCCAACCATCTCGTCCTCTGTTGTCCCCTTCTCCTTGTGCCCTCCATCTTTCCCAACATCAGGGTTACTTTTTCCAGGGAGTCTTCTCTTCTCATGAGGTGGCCAAAGTATTGGAGCCTCAGCTTCAGGATCTGTCCTTCCAGTGAGCACTCAGGGCTGATTTCCTTAAGAATGGATGTGTTCGATCTTCTTGCAGTCCGTGGGACTCTCAAGGACTGCAAGAAGATAAAACGCATCCATTCTTAAGGAAATCAGCCTGTCCATCTTGGGTGGCCCTGCACGGCATAGCTCATAGCTTCTCTGAGTTATTCAAGCCCCTTCGCCGCGGCAAGGCAGTGATCCATGAAGGGGGTTTACAAACTATAAAAACACAAAAAGTTAAAATATAAAGATCCCAGACTAAAATATGCAAGAAAACAATCCCATTTGAAACCACCCAGCAATTTAGGCAGGAGATTGAATTGAGAGATCAAGGCAACGCCTGTGGCAACAGATACATCTTATGAGGCTGGTGGCATGCCCATACAGATGGCGCCTCTCGTACCCATGGCCTCTTCCCCTGAGCATGGGTTGTTGAAGCCCTGGGTCGCATGACAACACACACACACACACACACACACACACACACACACACCCTGCTTTTGTTTTTGGGTTTTCTTTGACATACAATCTTTCTTCCCCCAGATCTGCCTATGCTACTAACGCTGTTTGCCACCACGGGGAAGTTTATCATGTCTGGTTCCTTATCTATATCATATGTGTATTCTGCAGAGCTGTTCCCAACTATTGTCCGGTGAGGCTTGCTATGTACTTTAAAAAATATTGTGTCTCAAAAACGGGGTGTATTTATGCAGCGGGCCTGAAATAGAGCTTTTTTTAAAAAATAAAGTTATATCAGATGTAAAGGTTGCATTTCCAGTTTTTAAATTGGATAATTCATGACCTTTTGCAGTGTTACATAATGGAAGTTGCCCATATGAGCAGACATAGCCATAGCGCCACCCTGTCTGCTCCTTTAAGTTAGCCAGCTGCTCTGTGTACTGTATTTTTTGCTCTATAAGACTCACTTTTTCCCTTCTAAAAAGTAAGGGGAAATGTGTGTGCGTCTTATGGAGCGAATGCAGACTGCGCAGCTATCACAGAAGCCAGAACAGCAAGAGGGATTGCTGCTTTCACTGCACAGCGATCCCTCTTGCTGTTCTGGCTTCTGAGATTCAGAATATTTTTTTTCTTGTTTTCCTCCTCCAAAAATTAGGTGCGTCTTGTGGTCTGGTGCGTCTTATAGAGCGAAAAATACGGTAATTCAAGCACTTGTAGACTGAAATGGGCTTTGATGACAAAATGGCAGAAACATGGGGGGGGGGAATGCTAGGTCTGGAGAACCAGGCTCTCTAGCAAAATTTGAGAAACATCACATGCTGTCAGGGCGTTTTTTCAGCTGGAGCTCCAACACCTCTCAGGTAGACATCATTGCCCTTCTAAAACAACAAGGAAGACGTTCATGATGACCTCTTTTTCTAGAAAAATAGAACTGCATGTTGTGTTTATAAACCAACCATACAATCAACAAACGATTGTAAGTTTAAACTCGCAGGCTGGGTGAATGGAGAAGGCTGACAGAAACAAGTGAAATCTCCACCCTCCACTCACTTTCCTACAGAGGTGCAAACTTCTAAAGAGGATTGCGAGTGCCCAGTGTCACAAGGAGCCAGGGGTAGAGCCGAACGCCCTCTGAACATTGAGGGGGCCTAAGAGTTTTAAGCCAGTGCTTATTCCTGCTTCCAAGGGGAGCTGGCTGTTCATAGTGCTTATTGGCTGTGCCTTGCGGCAATCCAAAAGCCACTTAGCCTATATCCAGGTTTCAGGAATCTCTAGGGAGAATGCCATTTGTGTGGGTTGCCTTTTTACATCCATGGGCCCCCTCTGGTTCACATGGAAGCAGTGCCATCTCCTGAGCCTGGGAACTACCATTTTGATTTCCTGCAGTGCCCCCAATGCGGCTCCCCTGCAGTGGATATATTGAATTTTATTATTTCGGTCACAGACTAGTTCCAGCCCACATACAATATCAAGGAAGTCATAAAACATGATAGGGATACATTTGAATTTGCAATTAGGTATAACAGGAACAATACAGATACAGCAACAGTTAAAAACTATATAAATTAAAACAGTCATTAACATATAACCTAAAATTATCATTTAAAACCTTAATCATTATGATAGCACAACTTTTCCCCCAAGTTTTATAGCAATTGCACAGAATTTGGCTACCCTTAACGTGATCTCAGGATCCTTGTCCTCTACCAGGGATTTTAGACATTGAAGTTCGGATTCATTTGGAGATTTTTGCATAGCAGGGGTGATAAATACTGAGTGTATATCCGTGTAGAAATGGCAGCGTAACAAGGCATGAGAGACAGTTTCTACCTCCATCAAGCCGCAAGGGCAGACTCGTTCAGCGTATGGTTTACCCTCAAATCTGCCCTGCAATAAGGCAGATGGCAGCAGGTTGAATCTAGCAAGGGTAAATGTCCCCAGAGGATTGTGGGAAAGACTCACCACCCATGTCTTCCTTCCTTCTCAGGCAGACTGGAGTGGGGTGGTGCCAGATGGCAGCCAGATTGGCAGGCATCCTCTCGCCTCTGATTGGTCTCTTGGACAAGTACCACCCCTCTATCCCCGTGGTGATATTTGGCAGTGCAGCCGTGGCTGGTGGACTCCTTGCTTGCTTGCTTCCGGAGACCTGCGGCAAGGAACTCCCGGATTGCATGGATGACATTGCACACTATCAGAGGCAAGTCTTGGGGTGGTTCTGCGTTTATTTATTCCCTTGACTTTTTTTTACATCCATGTGTTTGTGCTTGAGTTGTTGACCTGGCTGTGTGGAGTCCGCAAGGCAGCTAACCGCTTCCATTAAAACAATGCAGTGCTAAAGCAACAGTGTTGGGTGATTCAAAAACACTGTTTTGCGCTAAGCAATTGTTTACAGTCATTTATACATATAGTTAATTGAACTGGTTATCAGAAGAGAAGGTTGACTATTGAGATTTTTACTCTCACTTGGGAATCTCAGGGCTATGGATTGCTTGATTATTCTGCCTTTCGGGCTGCTTCACACATGCATTGCTGTTGCTCGAGGTCCACAATATTGAGGGTTTGCTTGCATGTGCAGATGAGCTGTCACAGACCTAATGCCACAAGCAGATCTCGTGTCTCAGCCGATCATGCAGTTTCCATGGCAGAAGGTCCACTTGTTTGCCTTCTATTAACTTACATGAATGTGTGCCTTGATGAATGGCAGGTGATCTTCAATAACTGTGGCTGAATCACACATGTTAGGCATCATCTGACATTGCAACTATCAGTGCTAATGTGGCGTCACCTGAATGGGCTGGGAAAGGCTGTGTCTGAAACCCCGGAAAACTGCTGCAAGTCAGAACAGACAATATTAACCTACATGGACCCAAAACCATGATGAGAGCCAGTGTGGTGTAGTGGTTAAGAGCGGTAGTCTTGCAATCTGGGGAACCGGGTTCGCGTCTCTGCTCCTCCACGTGCAGCTGCTGGGTGACCTTGGGCCAGTCACACTTCTCTGAAGTCTCTCAGCCTCACTCACCTCACAGAGTGTTTGTTGTGGGGGAGGAAGGGAAAGGAGAATGTTAGCCAGTTTGAGACTCCTTAGGGTAGTGATAAAGCGGGATATCAAATCCAAACTCTTCTTCTTCATGACTCTGTGTAAGGCAGCTTCTGTGAACCAATTCCTAGGTTTGCTTGATGCACCTGCCATTCAGAATCGTTTGGAGCAGAAAACGTATGCATGAATTTAATCATCTCCTTTTAACCTTCTTTCCCCTCCATAGGCCCAGCAAAAGAATCAACGGTAGTTTGGGAAATGCCTGTTTAAAACCGAATGAAAAGATTACTGAACGGATAGCAATAACTCGCCTTTAACCCACCGTGTGGATTGCTCCAAGCTGCCAAGAAGAATGTGTGAATTTCCTCCCCTCCCACTCTGAGCCCAGCAGATAAAAATAATTGGTTCAAATATTTTGTTTTTAAAAATGGTTTTTAAATGAAAATTAAAATAAAAAATCAATTCTATTACGTGCCCCTTAAAATAACTTGGTTTGAAAGATCTGAATGTAATATGAGCAGATTAAAAGCATACACTCGTGTTTAAAAGAACATTGATAATCTTAGGATAGATCTGGTTGTGCTTCTTACAGAATAGCTGCAGTGCAAATTTAGGGTGCAGTTCTATGCTCACACATATATGGGAGTAAATCCCTTTGGACTCAATGTAGGAAGTCTAGAAAACATCAGAATCAGCATTGTATCAAGCCAGACCTGGAGATGCTGGGGATTGATCCTGACACCTTCTGCATACACAGAGTCATAGAATTGTAGAGTGAATCATAGAATCATAGAATCATAGAGTTGGAAGAGACCACAAGGGTCATCGAGTCCAACCCCCTGCCAAGCAGGAAACACCATCAGAGCACTCCTGACATATGGTTGTCAAGCCTCTGCTTAAAGACCTCCAAAGAAGGAGACTCCACCACACTCCTTGGCAGCAAATTCCACTGTCGAACAGCTCTTACTGTCAGGAAGTTCTTCCTAATGTTTAGGTGGAATCTTCTTTCTTGAGTGGGAAGGGTCCCACGGGTCATCTAGTCCAACCCCCTTCAATGCAGCAATCTCACCTACAGCATTCATGACAGAGGGCTATCTAACCCCTCCTTAAAAACCATTGCACTCTCTCTTTTTCTTTTTTACAGCTGGTGGATTATTAGCTTTCAATTGTTTTATTGTTTCAAAATGCTGTACTTGTAGTGTCCGATGTTCTCTCCAGTATGAGAATTTGCTGGGATGGAATGTTTTAGGGTTGTAAAATACTCTTGTGAAATGAATATGTGAAATAGTTGAGCGTTTCTCTTATCAGGAGACCTCTGTAGCTTTGCAAGTCTGTGGGAAGTGATCTGCTGGTCTCAGCTTTACCCTTGTACTTGAAAGTTCCAGTGTACCTGAGTAAAACAGAGGTTTGCACGTACCTGTTTGTTTTGTACAGTTTCCATAGCTAAATGTCTGAAAAAGCTTTAGCTATAATGGGGGGGGGGGGGGGACAGGCAACTTTTTGAAACCTAAGAAACACAGGTCATAAGTTTTAACTGTCACATATTCAAGACACACCAATATAACATGTCTGTCCTGAGAAGTATTCAGGTACACTCCAGGCAAAAAACCGTTCCTCTATAACCAAACTTTCGGCTGATTAAACCGTCGATGGCCTTCTAATGGTGTTAGTAGAAGGAGGGGGAATATTCGTTTGCTGTTGTTGTTATGTTATGTATTTTGTGTTTCTGTTTTGTATTTTTGTGCTATAAACCAGCCTATGATGTTTGTATGAAAGGCAGTATCTGAATGAATCAAATAATTAAATGGATAATAGCTTGAGCCATTGGCATTGTGAATACATACTGGTGGAATACAGGGTTTTTAAAAAGCAGATGCCCCTTTAAAACCCAAAATGAACACAAAACATGCTTTGCCCCTTCTTTACATAGTATATTATGAGTGGTGGTTTCTCCATGAGAGTCAGCCATTCATTCCGTAACCAACAGGACAATCCAAGGTAACTTTCCAACTAAGTGACACTTCTGCAATGACCATTGGATGTCCCTGAAAGGTACCTAAGTGTAAATATTTTTATTGAAGAGTTTTCTGAACATATAAATAACAAATATCAACATAAGACAGGATCATAGTCCTTTTGCTGTTCACAGTGAAATCCAGTAGATTAAGCCATAGGTCTTCATGGGTTGATGGGGGTAATTATGGTAATGATTACATACGAAATAACTAAAAACAAAAAGGTGTCAGAGCCATCTGTTTTTACATTCCGGTTAATTTTTCAGCTAAATCAATTTGCCAAATGTTTGCGTGCCACCTGGATAATGTTAACCTGAGACCAGTT
This sequence comes from Podarcis tiliguerta, assembly GCF_965153285.1. NCBI lineage: Eukaryota > Metazoa > Chordata > Lepidosauria > Squamata > Lacertidae > Podarcis > Podarcis tiliguerta. Next base: position 51,139,981 of record NC_139545.1, on the reverse strand, counting down.
TTCAAGTGCTCGCTTATCAGCTAATGAGCCGCCACCATCAAAAATCTACTTAAGTCCTTGTAAGGAACATCAGCATTTTTGATTATAAAATAGGAGCAACGATGCTAGTTGAGGTGTACTCTGAAGCTTGCACCGTACTATGTTACTAGTCTCTTCAAATGGTGTTTGCCGGAACTGATATGTTATGGTGCGGTTCCACCACATATGATCCTTAAAGTAATCTATTTATTTCAGCTGCCTTGTCAAACTTGTGCTGCCAAAACTGGTACCTCTCTAACACTGGGTTTTTCCAGTTTTCAACAAGATTGCCTGGTAAGCACAACTTAGCTGGTCCATTTTACAAAACAAGGGCCTGCAGTGAGAGCCAGTGTGGTGTAGTGGTTAAGAGCGGTGGACTCGTAATCTGGTGAACTGGGTTCGATTCCCTGCTCCTCCACATGCAGCTGCTGGGTGACCTTGGGCCAGTCACACTTCTCTGAAGTCTCTCAGCCCCACTCACCCCACAGAGTGTTTGTTGTGGGAGAGGAAGGGAAAGGAGAATGTTAGCCGCTTTGAGACTCCTTCGGGTAGTGATAAAGCGGGATATCAAATCCAAACTCCTCCTCCTCCTCCTCCTGCAGTGCAGACATTCAGTCAGTATGGACTGCTGTTAGCTCGCAGGGGAAACGGGACAACTCCTGGCCACATGGCATTCTTTTGGGAGTGTTTATGGACTCAGGAGACTACATATGGAATTTATTAAAAAAGGAACTACAGTGGTAATTCTGTTAGAGAACTTAATTCATTCCGGAGGTCCGTTCTTAACCTGAAACTGTTCTTAACTGAAGCACCACTTTAGCTAATGGGGCCTCCTGTTTTTTTAAAATAATATTTATTAAAGGTTTTATAGTTACAGAAAAAAGAAAGAAAAAGACAGTAAAAAAAATAATTAAGAAACAATACATCAAAAATAAAAGAAAAAAAACAATACCTCAACACAACAAGAAAAAGCAAAAACATTTAAAAACACATCCATTTTCCATATCTTTATCTTTCATTGACTTATTTCCTCGACCTCCTCCCACCTCCCATTTTTGTATTCCAGTTAATAATTAAATCAGCAAATCCTTTCCATCTTTCACTGCTCTATCGTTTAGTTATCTTAATTTATTTTAACCTTATCTTACCATCAAAATCTTAAAATTTATCTATACTTAAATCCTTATCATATTTCTACTAAAGTCATATAATTTCATTCCACCATTTCCCAACATTCCTTAATTATGCAATATTACTCTGAATAAAATTTTAAATTTTTTCCCCAATCTTCTTCCACCGTCTCTTCTCCCTGGTCTCGGATTTTATCAGTCTTTTCTATCAGTTCCATATAGTCCATCAGCCTGGTGCTCTTGTATCCGAGGCTCTTAACTCTTCTCCCTGTCCTGTCTGCAGATTTCTTTTGATGCCAAAGATTAAGTCCCAAAGGGTTTCCATCTTAGCAGCTCCTTGATTCCATCTCGACAAGTTTACCCATACTCCATATTCGAAGCTGTAGTCCAAAAGATGTTCCAGAGCATACTCCAAAGACCCTTTGAGGCTAAAGGGCTCCACATCTCCAATCTCTCCCTCAGCTAATGGGGCCTCCTGATGCCGCCGCGCGATTTCTGTTCTTATCCTGAAGCAAAGTTCTTAACCCAAGGTACTATTTCTGGGTTAGTGGAGTCTGTAATCTGAAGCATCTGTAATCTGAAGCGTCTGTAACCCAAGGTACCACAATAAAAGCATTCATGTTCAGTGTCAGATGCAGACCTTGGTTTGTACCTGCCAGCAATGAACTCTCAAACAGCAGCAGTTCTCAGCCCTGGAGCGTTTATTCTTCTTGCTCAGCCCTGGTTCTGCTAAGCTCTTACGCTGATGATTCCCAACTACTAATGTGTCAGTTTAGAAAAATATAAAGGAACAGTCCCTGACTCTTTCCTCAGGGTCTTTAGGTTTCTTGTCCTTCCTTCTCCCAATCTTCCTCTCCTTTTATAGCAAGCTCAGATAGACTCCAGGTTGTCAGCTGCTAGGCTGAACAGACTGGACACCGGACCAAATAAAAACCAGAAAAAAAGACTTGAGGCCAACACCCCTCGCTCATTTTTGTCCTGCAGCAAACAATATTTAAATGGCCCCCTCTTGTTGCTATAACTCTTGTAAGGTTGCATACCTGCACACCATACATTTAAAGCACAGTTTCTCCCATCTCCCCATGATCCCTGGGTAATGTTGTTTGTTAAATGTGCTGGGGATTTTAGCATTATTAGGGGTAAACTACATTATTTGGGGTAAACTCTTAAAAAGCAGAGACATCACCCTGCCAACAAAGGTCTGTATAGTTAAAGCTATGGTTTTCCCAGTAGTGATGTATGGAAGTGAGAGCTGGACCATAAAGAAGGCTGATCGCCGAAGAATTGATGCTTTTGAATTATGGTGCTGGAAGAGACTCTTGAGAGTCCCATGGACTGCAAGAAGATCAAACCTCTCCATTCTGAAGGAAATCAGCCCTGAGTGCTCACTGGAAGGACAGATTGTGAAACTGAGGCTCCAGTACTTTGGCTACCTCATGAGAAGAGAAGACTCCCTGGAAAAGCCCCTGATGTTGGGAAAGATGGAGGGCACAAGGAGAAGGGGACGACAGAGGACGAGATGGTTGGACAGTGTTCTCGAAGCTACCAGCATGAGTTTGACTAAACTGCGGGAGGCAGTGGAAGACGGAAGTGCCTGGCGTGCTCTGGTCCATGGGGTCACGAAGAGTTGGACACAACTAAACGACTAAACAACAACAACAGTTCCCACGATCCTTTGCAGTGTTCTAAATGTTTGGTGTGGACGCAGCCATACATGTTAATAGCCTCGAGGCTATACTTTCTTTTTAATTGGAGGAAATACTAAAGTCAAAGGAACACCAGGACTGAATAAGAAGAGAACAATCAGAAAGAAAGTACAGCCTTGGCAGTAGCTGTGATAGCATATATTCCTTAAGTTTATCTGATGCCGAAGCCTGATTAATTATTCACTTAATCCATAGCCATGATTGTGTTTAAACATTAATTTCAGTCCCCAGGTGTGAGAACCATGCAGACCGGCTGCCAAAGATCCCAGAATGATCAGATTTGGAGACATCTTGAAGGTGATCGGAGAATTCGGCAGGTTTCAGAAATGGCTGGTGGTGCTGAACTGCATCCCCAATTTCCTAATTCCCTTTCATGTGTTCGGACAAGTCTTCATTGTCATGGATGTGCCTCACTACTGCAACACGAACTGGATCCTTAATATTACCCAAAACCTGACCCAAGAGCAGCAGCTGAACTTGACCATTCCCAGGAAACCAGACGGCTCTTTTGAGGAATGCTCCATGTTTACTCCTGTGGAAGGCAATATCGATTCAATCATAAAAGACGGACGAAATTCCACGGAAGCCTGCCGAGATGGTTGGGTCTACCCCACAGATCCAAAGCCGTCGTTGCTGACAGAGGTATTTTACAGCCCTTGTTAAAGAATTTGGTTCTGTCTAGTATTGATAACCATTGATAACCATACTAGAGTGATTTCATTGGTGCTGTCCCTACAACTAAAAACCTGGATGGGGGAACGGACAGGTCAGGCACTGCTTTTGAAAAAAGCCAGTGAAGTCGTTGGGTTTATAAAGAAGAGACTATTACAGTTTAAGGATTATGAAATTTATATTAATTCTCTATGTAAAGCGCGACTGGTGGTACTTTCACTATGGTTCATTTTGTCCTTTTTTGTTGTGTGTTGAGCAAACAAACAAACAAATGAATGAATGAAAAGAAAAAAAGCCAGTGAGCCTATGATAAAGTACCAAAATGTGGATAGATTAGTGGCATTCCTCTTCTTTTAATCCAGATGTTACATACCATGGGATAGTTATCCTGAAGTTTTTTGATGTTGAAGCCTTGTTGGATGATGTGCTTATTTAATTCCCATTCTTACTTTCCTAATCTGATTTCTGCAAGTATGAAACTTCATTGTCTGGGAGATAATAAATTATTATTATTATTATTATTATTATTATTATTATTATTATTATTAACAACCAGACTTTGAACCAGGGAGACAATTCAAGCAGTCCAGAGAGGGAGGGAGAGGAAAAGATGTCATATAGTCATTCCAGAACTTTACAGCAATGGATGTCAGTAGTCCATGTTTCTTAAAGACAATTGCTTGTTAATTGTCTAGGTCTCAGTTGATAACTTTTAAAGAAATTAATGGCTTCAGCCTGCATTCCTCAAGTAAACTTTGTAGTTGTAGGAATTCTCCCTGCTTCTGGTTTCCCTAGTTTCCATTTTGTGAGGGAAACTCAGCATTAATGAGGTAAAAAAAACAACAAGGCGCGAACATTTAAACCGCTGTGTGATCTTTTTTGGCTGGGATACAGTTTTTATACCATGGTAATAAGGGTTACCTTTAATAAGGAGATTATGCCAGATCGCACATTTACCAAATTTTAGGCCTTGTAGGTCATGAGGAAGTCCTCTAACCATTTTGACACCTCCGTGAAGTAACGAGAAAGTTTTATTAATTTTTCTCTAATTCCCACGTGAGATAAATTTGGAATATTATAGGCAGAAATGTCCCGTTTTCAGAGGCTCTCCTAAAAGCTACTAGCAAATGTTCATCTGTTTGTTTATGAAGATATTTCCACTTCACTTTTCATTTTTTTTCTTCCCCCCCCACCACAACATTTTATTTATTTATTAAAGTTCTTATGTTACATCGGTAAACATTATCATATTACATCACAAGGCTTAATACTATAATTTTCAACATGTATACAAAGTTTATATACTAAAAGAAAAACAAGGGGGGAAAAACAAGGACAAAGTAACTATTCCAAAATCATATATGTACCAACACTTTGGACTTCCTGTCTATCCCGTTATATATTCCTTTTTTACTCTTATTATTGTATATTTTTTTACATTTTATCTCATACATTCCTATATCAATATGTATCCTTGGTCTTATTTCTCAACTCAGTCTCCCTCCAGCGTCAATCGAATGCTAGCATAGATAGTGAACCTTTACTGTATTTTTGAACATATATCATATATCTATCCCACTTTTCCATAAATTTTTGTTTTGAGTTGCCTCTCAGGCCATTTGTCAACTGTCAGCAAATTCTTGTAGCTTGTTATGCCAATCCGTTATTGTCCATGTCACTTTTCAAGTGAGCCTCTCAAGGCAGTTTACATAAGAATATGCATACATTAGCACTCTGTTAAAAAACAGCAAAAAATTGGGAGACATTTTTAAAAATAGAAATCGCCTTCCCTCAGGGAGGATGATGTTTCAGTAGTCAGATTTGGTGGCAGTTAGGGGAGAGAGAGATCACCTGAGCTGGAACAAGATGGCGGCTCTTCTGTCTCTCCTCTCCATAGGGGACAATTCTTTTTGAGCATTCTGGAATTTCCCCCAAAGAGGGAATTAATAATAATAATAATAATAATAATAATAATACCATCTTTATTGTCATTGCCCCCTTCGGGGACAACGAAATTACTTGACTGCTCCATAAAAACACTAATTAAACAATACAGTATAGTACAGCAAGGGAGATTAGATGACTTTCAAAGTCCGGGCTTCCCATTCAGGGCCGAGATCGCTCTGGAGAAGAATTATATTATTATTATTATTATTATTATTATTATTATTATTATTATTATTATCTTGCCCTACTTCCCAAAGGAGCCCAGGATGGCAAATAACAACTCAATATTTTTTTTAAAAAGGGGAAAAAACCACACACACACCAAATACCCTCTCAAAGTTGCGAAAAACAATGCCTTTCCACCACCAAATGCCTGGAGCCAACGGGAATGTTTTAAAATTCTGCCTCATGGAAGACATTCCAAGATTATTTGGTTAAATATGTTAAGATAAATTAAATAGAACTACTTGCGAGTATCAGATTGGCCTAGGATATAAATATGTGATATTGTAGAATACTATGGGTATATGTCAAAATGAAAAGAAAGAAAGAGGTTAATGGACTAAGTAAATTTTATGTGAAAGTAGTCTTGGAAAACTGCTAGAATGATTTATATGGAAACTCAGCCAGGGGGATTCAAGGAAGTCACCCAACAATGATAACAAAAGTGGAATTTCTACAGTTAGGATATATGTTTGTTTGTTATTGTTTGTTTTTTAATGTCTTATTTTTATGTTTGTGATATGTCTGTTATAAATTTGGAAAACTAATAATTTTTTTTGGAAAAATAATAATAATTCTGCCTCAGCACTAATAATGAGGGTGAGGAGATTCACCTCACCAGGGAAAGTATTCTTGTAAGTGAGGGGACTTGACCAAAGTGGGGTAAAATTTGAGTCCACCCTTCAGCATAAGGCCCAGGGTGGGTTACAGCAATAAAATGGTATACATTATGAAAGCAAGTGAAACAGTTAACTTTTTTAAAAGAGCAGGCTAATACTATTTTCTTCTTTTTCTTTAGTTCAACTTGGTCTGTGACCGAAATAACTTAAAAGATGTCGCTCAGTCTATTTACATGGCGGGTGGCCTTGTGGGAGCCCTGGTCCTTGGCCCACTGAGTGACTTGTAAGTATAACTTTGAGATGTTGTGGAGAAGCTGAGAGAAAATGGCCACTCCATTTTCAGGAGGCGAAGGGGAGAGGCTTTTCTGCAATCCTCATCGGAGGGTCTTCTTCGTGTGCCTCCTCATTGAGAAGCCTGGAGGGTGGCAACACAAGAACGGGGCCTTTTCTGTGGTGGCCCCCTGTTTGTGGAAAGCACTCCCCAGGGAGGCTCACCTGGTGCCTTCATTATATATTTTAAGGCGCAAGGAAAAAACATTCCTCTTGAACCAGGCTGTTGGGAAGGGAACGGGCGGGTCATGGTTTTGATGTTTTGTTTTTAATCATTTACTTGTTTTTTATCCTGTATTTTATGCTGTGAACCACCCTGAGATCTTACGATATACAGTGGTACCTCGGGTTACATACGCTTCAGGTTACACACTCCGCTAACCCAGAAATAGTGCTTCAGGTTAAGAATTTTGCTTCAGGATAAGAACAGAAATTGGGTTCTAGCGGCGCAGCGGCAGCAGGAGGCCCCATTAGCTAAAGTGGTGCTTCAGGTTAAAAACAGTTTCAGGTTAAGTACGGACCTCCGGAACGAATTAAGTACTTAACCCGAGGTACCACTGTAAATCATCATCATCCCCACAATAACTCTGGGCTTATCCGCACTTCCTCTTGTCCCCCTGCTTTTTGTAGCACTCAGTCGGAGCAAACGGCAATTGGGGTTTCCCCTGAAGCACCATTTGTTCCAATCTGTGACTAAAGAGCGGTTTTTCCCTTGGAAAGGAGCAGGGCAAGGGGGAAACCGCTCAGACCTGTGGTTTCTAGGCACAGTATAAGCAGAAGTAAGGATAAGCCCCTCTGTGAGGTAATAATAATAAATAATAAATTTAGTAGGTTCCCTTTTGCAGATTGACCCATCTTGTATTGCATTTCCCTCCTCCAGGACTGGAAGTCACATGATGATCCTGCTCAGCCTCCTCCTCATGGGCTCCTTTGGTGTTGGGGCAGGATTTTCTCCAAATTTCTACGTCTACATCGCCCTGAGATTCATCGTGGGCGCCGCTTTTGCTGGGATCAGCATCAGCATGTCAGCTTTAAGTGAGACACTTCCACTTCTCTGGGGAGGTTTAGGCCTTGCTATCAAAAGAATCACACTCCATCTTTGATATCCTCCAGATGTTTTGCACTAAACACAGTTTTGCTGGTTGGGGGGCAGTGCAAGTTATAGCCCCAAACATCTGTAGGGCATCTGGTTGGGGGCACGGCCTTACTCTATCCAACCTGCCCAACTTGCTTTTTATGAATATTTTGCCCTCCCCAAATACAGTGGATGCTCAGGTTGCGAACGTGACCAGTGCAGGAGGCATGTTTGCAACCTGCAGCGCTGCGCCTGCGCGGGTCGCAATTTGGCGCTTCTGCGCATGCGCAAAGCGCGATTTAGTGATTCTGCGCTTGCGCGAGCGCCATAACCCAGAAGTAACCCGTTCCGGTATTTCCGGGTTGGGCTTGGTGCACAACCTGAAAACACGCAACCTGAAGCGTCTGTAACCCAAGATATGACTGTAGATATATTTTCTCTCAAGGTAACACTGTTTAAAGGTGAATGTTGAAGTACAGTGCTGGATTTACGTATAAGCTAAACAAGCTATAGCTTAGGGCCCCACTCTCTTGGGAGCCCTCAAAAAATTTAAAGGAAAAAGAACTGGATGTAGAAATGTACATTTCCAAAATATAAGATAAAAAACAAATAAAATAAAACCTACCTACAGCAACAGGGTTTTGTGTTGTGGAGGTTCCTATGATGTAAGTAATGGGCCCCGCCTGCTAGGCTGCTCCCTAAAATATCACTTGTTTGCTCATTTCTATATATAGGGGGCCTACAAATGGTTTTAGATAACTGTTAGGCTCATAAATTACCATTTAGCATATATTGAACACAAAAAAACAGCTACAATTTGTTGTTGACAAAGGATAGCTGGACATATAAAGGGCCCCATTACTTTCAGTAGCTTAGGGTCTTATCAAACCTAAATCTGGCCCTGTTGAGGTACGGCGTCATTGTTCTGCACAGAAGCATCCCAACCATGAAATGAGATGCAGAGGCGGCCCACTTGTTTGAGACACTTTAGGTGCCAATTTGCAAGGGGACTGAGGTAGGGTAAAGACTGTTTGGGAGACAGATGGAGCCTAGTGTGTCTGGTGGGTGGAAAGCACAACACCTGCCTAGTTAAGGAAAGAGCCAGGCTGTGCCAGGCACTTCAGGTGAAGTCTGATGGACATAGAATCATAGAATCATAGAGTTGGAAGAGACCACAAGGGCCATCGAGTCCAACCCCCTGCCAAGCAGGAAACACCATCAGAGCACTCCTGACATATGGTTGTCAAGCCTCTGCTTAAAGACCTCCAAAGAAGGAGACTCCACCACACTCCTTGGCAGCAAATTCCACTGTCGAACAGCTCTTACTGTCAGGAAGTTCTTCCTAATGTTTAGGTGGAATCTTCTTTCTTGTAGTTTGGATCCATTGCTCCGTGTCCGCTTCTCTGGAGCAGCAGAAAACAACCTTTCTCCCTCCTCTATGTGGCATGATTTGTGTGTTTGTGTAAATGTGTGTCCCAAACTGGGGACCCAATCCAAATAATCAGTAACTGCTGCAAGCGTTCTAGCCTCCTCCTTGACATCATCACATTAATCCACCATTATTTAATAATAATAATAATAATAATAATAATAATAATAATAATAATAATTTATTTATACCCCACCCATCTGGCTGGGTTTCCCCAGCCACTCTGGGCGGCTTCCAACAAAATACAATAACCTAATAATAAAGCCGGGCGGTTAAATGATATATATTTTTTTAATGTGAGTGATTGACAATGGCATGGTCTTTTCCCGATACTGATTGTAACTTGAACCCTTTTAGCTTCGGAGTGGGTTGGGCCTTCCTATCGCCCGCTTGCGATGATCATCAGCTACTGCTTCCAAGGCGTTGGGCAGATGGCCTTGGCTGGTTTGGCATACTCGGTCCGTGACTGGAGGAACTACCAGTTTGCTGGCTCTGCTCCAGCATTTGCCCTCTTTTTTTATATATGGTGAGTGTGCACAAGAACCAGAAATGAGCATAATGGGGCTGTGTGTAAATCAATACAGCATACTATATCATTAAGAGTAGCAGTAGCATAGGCTCATAACCACCCTGTCTTTTAAGATCTGTCATATTTTATGATCTGCCAGGGACCAAGATAAAGCTCTATTTATCTTGGGACCAAAATACTTGAAGGAGTACCTCTCACCCAAGCTGCCCCTGAGTTAAGATCTGAGAGAAAATATATGAATCCCTGTGGGAGACTGAACTCCCTGCATTAGGAATATAGGTTGTTATGCCATTTTTAATGTCTTTCAGCTGTACACAGCAGTTGACCTCTTCCTACCCCTCTTGCAATGAGCAGATCACACACTGTTAAGTAAGTTTTAAAATATTTACTGACAGATTCAAGGTCTCAGTCGTGCGTTGTTCCATACAGCAGCAAGGATAACACAGGCAAAATGCTCTTAGGTAGAAAATGCAGCATATAGTTCCAAACACATGCTGTAAGATTGGGAGCAAGCTTCCACACATATCCTCCTTCATTGGTTATATGATGCAGAGGCATCACTTCCTCTTTGGACTGAGACCTGAGTCTGTCTAGGAATATAACTCTATGGTCCTTAACCCCTTCATGTACTAACTAGCAGTTAGGGTCGACTGCGATCTCCCACAGGTTTATTGCGGGAATGCCTTTTGGTTGTACTGCAACTGAATGAGAACTGTTGTACCCAGGAGACTAGTTCATTAGGGCGAATGGGTCACATCCCCAGCAATCTCAATCTGCCCTCAGATGGCTCCCACTTAAGGCCTTCTTTCTTACAAGATGACACTGCCTGCCAGCTTCTTAGTCTCAGTGTTATCCCTTGTATAACTCATCAGGGAGGAGAATGAGGATACAGGACTCATCCAGACTTGTCCTTGCCCTGCTGTTTCCCCCCTGGGAAACTTGATCTTTCCACTGAATCAAAGCAAACATCAAGGGAGTTTTCTCCTGACTGACATTTGCTCCGATTTATTCCTAAAGAGCGGATTTTCCAAGGGGAAATAGCAGGACAAGGGCAGAGCTGCCTAGAAAGCATGGGACAAACAGGAAACTGCAAACAAGCCCACAACTAGAATTAGTTGGGCCTGCCCTGCCATTGGCTCTTGCTCCACCTACTGTTGGTTTCATTGACTCCCACCCATGCTTCACAAACTCTTGTCTTTTTCAGGGTTCTTCCCAAGTCTGCGCGATGGCTTCTGACAAAAGGGAAGGTTGAGGAAGCCAAAAAGGTTCTTCGAAAGGCCGCTTCCGTTAACAAACGAACCGTCTCAGAAGAACTACTCAACCAGGTAGCAAAGCCTGGGATTTCTATTGCTCCTTTTCTGGAAATGTCTGGGGAGGATATGGAGGGAAAGTGGCATAGAAACACAATAAAGGTAAAGGGTAAAGGGACCCCTGACCAATAGGTCCAGTCATGGCCGACTCTGGGGATGCTGCGCTCATCTTGCTTTATTGACTGAGGGAGCCGGCATACAGCTTCCGGGTCATGTGGCCAGCATGACTAAGCCGCTTTTGCCGAACCAGATCAGCGCACGGAAACGTCGTTTACCTTCCCGCCGGAATGGTACCTATTGATCTACTTGTACTTTGACATGCTTTCGAACTGCTAGGTTGGCAGGAGCAGGGACCGAGCAACGAACTGCCGACCTTCTGATGGGCAAGTCCTAGGCTCTGTGGTTTAACCTACAGCGCCACCCGCGTCCCCAGAAACACAATAGATCATATCAATCCAATACTCTAGTCTCTCATGCTGCATTAGATTTTTTTTTAAAAAAAATCTGTTGCATATCCACCTCAAGCATCCCTTATTAAGCTGTTAGCCTTTCCTTCCAAACCCATTTTGTTTTATTTACTACAAAATGTATATCCATTCCCAACCTTCTTCCAAGGAGGTCAGGAGGACAGCTTACACCGTGTGTGAAACGTTCTCCAGATGTTGTGCAACTGCAGCTCCCATCACCCTCAGTGAGCATAACCAAGGCTGGGGAATCCCATGAGTTACAGTTCAAAAACACCTGGAGGACCACAGGTCCCCTACATTTGGCTTACATCGTTCCCCATTCCCTGCTTTAGCCTCCTTATAGGCCTGTGAGATTGGGGCAGGGGGAGAGATGAGTCGAAGTACACCCAGTGAGTTTTGTGGCTGAGTGGAATCTCTCCAGTCTTAGTTCAACTTGCTAACCCACCTGGCACCCTGGTTGTTTTGAACTAAAACTCACATCAGGCCAAGCCAGCACAGCTGCCCTGGCAGATGGGTCTGATGGGAGTTGTAGTTCAAAGCCACTGGGGGGGCACCAGGTTGGGGAAAGCTGTCCTTTGATGTTCTGTGTCTGTCTTGCCTTGCACATTTTGAAGCTGGCTCCAGAAGAGAAGGTGAAATCTGGGAATATCCTGGATCTTTGCAAGAATCCGCGTCTAAGGATTTTGACTTTAATCATGGTCGTAGTCTGGTAAGAATTCTGAAGTACATTAATTCAGCAACCAATATATAATATGCAAGTGGCTTCAGTTTTGTGTGTGTTGTTTAAACTTCCTTGTTATTGTTTCTTCATGTATAAAATGAGCACAGCCAGCAACTTACGGCTAAACCTTTGACCTCTGTATGGTCCGCTGCAGGACTTTTCTCTTACCCTTGGTTGCTACACTGAGAATTAATTTTTATTAATTAAAATATTTTAATGTCACACTTCCAGGGTGGCTGACAATGAAAGCATAGCACACACGCTGCAAATATCACGAATTGTCAAATAAACATAAGGGCGGTAATTAGCAAGGGAAACATAAAAATCAGTGGGATGGGTGGAATGAAAACCATACCCACTTGTCAAACAAAGGTCTTTGCCAGGTGCCAAAATGACATCAGAGTTGCTGTCGTGCAGGCCTGCTTCTGGAGCGCGTGTTCTGCAAAGACGATGCCTCTGATGTGATCCTGTTTCAAGTCACCATCTTTGGAGGACGGTGGTCCAGGAAGAAGCACCTTGGCAAATGACTGCAAGGTTCAGGCAGGGCTGTCTGACAGAATGCAGCCATTGAGATCTACATCTAGGTAGCTGCACACACAGCTACTGGTCAAATAGAACAAAGGAATGTTTGGGGCAATGGGGAAAATGCTTTTGCTGTGCCCCAGATGGATAGTTTTTAGGCTGTTTTTATCCACCTTCATGACACACATTGACACCACCTGTTTTGCTGTTGTTTCGCTATAGTTTCCAAGAAGCAGCTGTTACTCCGAGGCAGCAAAAAACAGAAGAGTTGGTTTCTTCAGAGACTTCAAACGCTGCCTATAACGTTTCACAGTCATGAGGACTAGGATTTAAAATGATGATATAGACTCTGAGGAAGCTGAATTCTGCGTCCAGTTCTGGGGCATTGCAGAATTGCATCACATGCAGCACCCTGGTTCTAACCAGCATTGAAGTTTAGTGGTGGGCTTCTGTGAGCCAGGAATTAAAATGAACAATAGTAATAAATGCAGAATGAATGGTAATTACTTGCTTTGTTCTCAGGTTTGCAGACAGTCTTGTGTATTATGGAGTGAGCCACCAGGTTGGGGATTTTGGCTTGGACATCTACATGACCCAGCTTGTGTTTGGAGCTGTGGAAATACCATCTCGAGCCTCCTGTATCTTCCTCCTCCAGTGGATGGGAAGGAAAAAATGCCAGGCTGCTTGGCTTTTCCTAGGCGGAGTCATGTGCTTGATCATCCCTGCTATTCCAACAGGTAAAAAATACACTTGAGAGAGAAAACCTGAAAGGCAAGCTGCAAGGCAGACTAGGGAAACCTGCAGCCCTCCAGATGTTGCTGGATATCAACTCCTATCATCCCTGAGCATTGGCCATCTTGGCTTGGGGATGATGGGAGTTGAAGTTCAACATCTGGGGGGCCACAGGTTCCCCATCCCTAATCTAAGATGTGACCCACAGACCCCTGGCTATACAGAGCTGCTTCAGAAGGACACAGATGTGCCTGTATATTCTCAGAATTTGTCTTGTGTTTGTGCAGAGTGTTCCCCCTTTTGTCTCTTTCTTCATAGAGTGGACACAACAGGCAAGCACGGTTGGAGTTAAAGGGAGCTATAAGGCCTGAGCCCTGGGTCTTTTGCACTGGGGACCTGATCTTCTGCCCCTTGCTTCTTTTTTGAACCATTTTTTAATAATAATAAGGAAAAAAAACATGTTCCTTTCCCCATTTCTGTCCTCTCGCTTCCTCCTTTCCACTGAGATCCTCAAGCGACTAAGTTCTGAAAAACGAACAGGCCACAGGTTTGCATAATTACATCTGCCAGTATATAGGTATGCTTGCAAATCTAGAAGCAGTTACTAAAATTTAAATAGAAACCCATGCCCTCCAAAATTTCTCCAATGAAAATAGGAACATCCAGTGCCTTTTTTTTCTTTAAAAAAAATGTTCAGGGGTACTCTCATTTTCCTACTCATATTGAAATACTGCCCCTCAACGAGGCCAAAGTTAGATTCACAAAATATTTAGGGGTATGCATCCCCTTGCGTGCCCCGAGAAGAAAAGCATTGGGAACGTTCCAAGGAAAAGCATGACATTCCGGGATCAAAACAGAAACTGCGACGGCTTCTGTAAATCCGTGATTCCAGCCCCTGGAAAATAGCGACATTTGGAGGGTCTGGAAATCTTAGCAGGGGAAAGGAGGAAGCGAGAAAGTGTCCTGAAATGTGGACTATATACAGAAATAAAAATAAATAAATGATGGCTTAGCATTATGTGGCGACACAGCAATCTCTAGCCCAGTATTAGCAACTGATGGCATCTCTCCAGGTCACAGAAGAGGTTCTTCTGCATCACTTCCTACACCACTAGATTCTCCAAAATGGAGAATTTGAATCTGAGAGCTTCTGCAACCAAAGCAAGTGCTCTAATGCTGCCAGTCTTCTTCCCAAATGGGCCCCAGAAACCATTCTAGCTACCCATAGATTTGTGGTGACAATATTTCCGGATTTCTGTAGGACCACAGGTGACATTTCAGAACTGGATTAGACATTTTGCTAGGCCTGTGGTCCTTCAACAAAGCCTTACCTTGATTTTTTTGTGATCTAGTTTCTAACCTCCCTGCCTGTCTTTGCCCAGACTTCCCTGTGATTGTGACGGTGCTGGCTGTTATTGGCAAGTCTGCATTGGCTGCCTCCTTTTCAACCACCTACGTGTTTTCTGCTGAAATCTTTCCCACAGTTATCAGGTGAGGATCTCTTGGGTATAGGGGCTTAGAAAATGAATTTCCACTTTCAGCTTTACCTGGGCAGTTTTGTCCACAGGTATAATGACAACAAGGGACACGGGTGGCGCTGTGGGTAAAAGCCTCAGCGCCTAGGGCTTGCCGATTGAAAGGTCGGCGGTTCGAATCCCTGGGGCAGGGTGCGCTCCTGCTGTTCGGTCCCAGCGCCTGCCAACCTAGCAGTTCGAAAGCACCCCTGGGTGCAAGTAGATAAATAGGGACCGCTTACTAGCGGGAAGGTAAACGGCGTTTCCATGTGCGGCTCTGGCTCGCCAGAGCAGCGATGTCACGCTGGCCACGTAACCCGGAAGTGTCTTCGGACAGCGCTGGCCCTTGGCCTCTTTGAGTGAGATGGGCGCACAACCCTAGAGTCTGTCAAGACTGGCCCGTACGGGCAGGGGTACCTTTACCTTTTAACTTTATAATGACAACAAAGGGGGCTTTAATCTGTACATTTTGCATAAGAACTATCTTTTATTCTATGTAACAAAGAATTCTAGTAGATTTGACTGTGGTTTTACTGTATATGTAGTGGTTCTTGGTGTTTTTGGATGATGCCCATGGCCTTTTGGCTTGTGCAATAAAAAGTTTATGATGGTTATGACGATGGTATTGTTTAACTGGAGGTATAAGCAAAAGATTCAAGTGCCTGAACTCTGGGGTCTTCAGTGTACAAAGCATATTCTGAAAATTCTGAGATATGAATCCTCCACATATCGTGCTATAAATTAGTGCAGGACATTGGCAGTATATCTTGTCAACCTGTGTGTTGGACCTGATCCCTATGCTATTCTGAAGCAAAATAAAGGGGAGCATTGTGTTGTGCCCCAAGGGATGCCCTCAGGTTAGGGACCTCAGCCCAAGGAAGGTAAACCCTTTTACCAAAATGCTTGCCCAAGAGAGCAGTTAGCAGTGAAATGAATGAGCCCAACTTTAGACATGTTCATTGATTTCAGTGAGTCTGTTCTGAATAAAGCATAGCTGAACACCATCCAATGTACACAGCTACATATATTCATGAAAACAACATGTTTTAAATGCATTGCGTTTGGCAAAATTGATTGCAAAGATGGGTGCAATAGGCAAAATAGCATACAGTGGTACCTCGGGTTACATACGCTTCAGGTTGCATATGCTTCAGGTTACAGACTCTGCTAACCCAGAAATAGTGCTTCAGGTTAAGAACTTTGCTTCAGAATGAGAACAGAAATTGTGCTTTGGCGGCGTGGTGGCAGCAGGAGGCCCCATTATCCAAAGTGGTGCTTCAGGTTAAGAACAGTTTCAGGTTAAGAACGCACCTCCGGAACGAATTAAGTACTTAACCCGAGGTATACCACTGTACTTATAATGTGTGTGATAGTGCACTAAAATGACGAAATCATAAACTGCTGCAGAAATGTGGTGAACTGCATTTAAGACTGAAAAACCCTCAGAACATTAGAGATACCAAAACTGAGATATTTGTCCTTTCCTTCCTGTTGTGTAATTGTTTATTGCATGGTGTGGCTGATTTGCTTCTGGAAACTTGTCCCTGGCAGGTCACACCTGTCTGAGCCTCCTCTCAGGCATCACTCTCTGTGTTTTGCTACTTCCACCAGGCAAAGCAGTTTAGGCTTGTGCTCCATGGTTGGCAGAGTAGGGGGCATCCTTGCCCCGCTGGTTGTTCTCCTGAGCAAATACCACCCTGCTATTCCCATGGTGATACTTGGAGGCACAGCACTGTTTGCGGGAATCCTCTGCTTTTTTCTTCCTGAGACGCAGAACCAAGATCTTCAGGACGACATAGGAGACTCCCCAGCAAGCCAGAGGTGAGTTGCATGGGATTCTAGAAATATAGTAGGTATATAAGTTCACATTTTGTACATTGCATGCCCTTAGGCTGCTCCATTCTGCCCCTACCCCATTGTGTTAAGTCCTGGTAAAACACTGCCCCTCTTTTGGGGAGAAGTAAGTCCACTGAGGACTATGGGCTTTTCTCCAGAATATAAAGGTTTAACTACATATGACAACATTAATGATGAATGAGTTTTATGTTTTGAAAAATTTAGCACCAGGTTCCTGCCATAGTTGTTGCTGGGATTGCAGCTTAAGCTTCTCTTCCCAAGCCACAATCTTTGTGAAATTTGCCCCCCACTGAAAGCAAATTAGCTTTCAGAAAATGCTAGGGTGGCTTAAGTTAGCAATAGTGTTCAGGGGTTTGTGGGTAGGGAGGATTTGGTTGCCATAGAGAGGAAAATTTCATGGAGGCAGAGGAGAAAAAGCATTCCTCACTCCATGCACTCTGATCTTGATAACAGTCCCCTTCTGTGTCTCATACTTAGTTTAAAAACACACACAAATGTGATTGCTAATTGTGGGGTGACCAGTTTCATGTAACCAACATGCTTAAGTCCAAATATTGTATGAAGGGGTTAACACCATAGAGTAAGCTGTCCTGCCAGGCTTAGCTATGCCATCCCCATCAACATCCTGCTGATCAAAATTGGGATGCTTATCTTTTTGGTCTTGATCCAGAGCAAAAAACAAGTGCCTTTTGGTCCGGCGCTCTGGCACAAGACTGCTGATTTGTGCAAGAGCACAGGGCCAAAAAAACAGGACATTTTGGGATCCAATCAGAAGCCAGGATGGTTTCTGCTCACCCCCTGTAACCACAGATGGATGACAGCTTGGAAGTTGCCAAGGAAGAGATGACAGTGGTGGTGATGAGGCTAGTGGGCGATAGAGGGCTACTTTATGTCATGTTTATTTATATTCCCTTTCATTAGGTCCAACAAGGCTGTCAACAGTAGCTTTGAAAATGGACCTGTGCAGACAGAAGATGGCCAACTGAAAGAAGCCGCCATCACTACACGCTTCTAGCAGAAATAACACTTGGATCCAAAGGACATTTAGCAAAGATTTCAGGGATGAGTGAATTGGTCGTTTTAATTTCTCCCAGTTTCTCATCTCTCGAAACTCTAGTTCTTCACATTCCCTCACCAGTTTCTTCAGTCCTTGTGAAGATTTATCAGCACTTTAGTGCGAATTTCTCCTAATACGCACATTTTTGTACACACCTTTCTCTGATACAATGCATTTTGGTATGTTGTTTTCACTAATATATGCATTTCTATGCACACTTCAAAATATGCATGTTCAATCACTCCGCTTGGCTGGAGAACAGCATTTCAATATTTGGGGAAGTGCGAGTTACAAAGGACAGCATATTGTTTCAAAAAGAGCGAACGCTGCTGGTTTGTCTTTCAGTGCAGACTGAACTGCATTCCTCTGCTCACATTAGAGCACTCAGTTCAACTCCCTAAATAACCTCAGTGGTGGAGAAACACACGGGTTTTTTTTTCCTGCTCAGGGTCCCAGGTCCAATCACCAGGTTCTCCCATTAGGGAGCTTTCTGGATGAGGCATGTTCTGTGTGTGCACCAAGTCACCAGTGTGAAACTCTGGAGAGATGTGATTAGACATTAATGGGTTCATGGATGAGCCCATGAAGCAGCAATAAGGCAACTTTGTGCTCTCATAAGACACAAACGTGGCATCAGCAATATGGATTTGCTGGCCCAGGTGCAGTGAAGCCACGGGAAGTTGGAGCTAAGGCATGGTGAAGCTGCAATCATTTGGCGATAAAAAGGGCTACAACTTTCTTTATTACAGGTGTCAGCAGGTTTTGGCGCAGGCGTTGGGTGTGTGTTCAGCAGCTACTGGTTCACCAAGATGAAGAATTGTCCCATGGCATACATCAAATTAGGGATGCGGGTGGCGCTGTGGGTTAAAGCACAGAGCCTAGGATTTGCTGATCAGAAGGTTGGCGGTTCGAATCCCCGTGACGAGCTGAGCTCCCGTTGCTTGGTCCCTGCTCCTGCCAACCTAGCAGTTCGAAAGCACGTCGAAGTGCAAGTAGATAAATAGGTACTGCTCCGGTGGGAAGGTAAACGGTGTTTCCGTGCGCTGCTCTGGTTCGCCGGAAGCGGCTTAGTCATGCTGGCCACATGACCCGGAAGCTGTACGCCGGCTCCCTCGGCCAATAAAGCGAGATGAGAACGGCAACCCCAGAGTCGGTCACGACTGGACCTAATGGTCAGGGGTCCTTTACATCAAATTGGGGTGACTCTCTGTGAGCACCATCTTGGCCCACCAGCCCCTGTCTGGGCATTCAGACAGAAGCATCACCCCTGGATCTCCTTAACAGCATAGCATAGTTTTCAACCTTTTTCAATCCATATCTCCCTTGACCACCTGCATTCTTTCTGCAGCAGCCTTGTGGGGCTCCGGTGCCCAGTTATGTCACCCCTTGCCTGCAGAGCTAGCAGCCTCTCACCCTTTTTTTAACACCTTCCCTTGTGGAGTGTTCCCTCAGCCTCCTTTCCCCTTTCCTTGGGATTCCTTTGGGCAGCCGCTCCTGCCTTCCCTAGTCTCTGAGCTGCCCCTCACTTGCCCCAGAGAGAGGTGCCTCCTCACACTGCCCCACAGGGGCCTGGAAAGAGGATGCCCCCAGACTTGGTGGCCAAAGGTGAACATGAGGCCAGCACTTTACCATGGGAGGCAGCAGTGGGTGCAGCTGGGTCTGCTTAGCACTCAGCTCCCAGGCAGGCATTGCACACAGCAAGCACAAGAGAGCCAGTGTGCTGTAGTGGTTAAGAGCGGTAGTCTCGTAATCTGGGGAACCGGGTTCGCGTCTCCGCTCCTCCACATGCAGCTGCTGGGTGACCTTGGGCCAGTCACACTTCTCTGAAGTCTCTCAGCCCCACTCACCTCACAGAGTGTTTGTCGTGGGGGAGGAAGGGAAAGGAGAATGTTAGCCGCCTTGAGACTCCTTAAAGGGAGTGAAAGGCGGGATATCAAATCCAAACTCTTCTTCTCTTCTTCAGTGCAAGAAAGGCCTGCCCAGCCTCCCATTTGTCTGTCCATTCCCAACAGCAAGGGCTGGTGGGAACCCACTCAACCACTTGCTTGCTTATGCCAAGCTGCCTCAGCTACTGCCAACCAGCCCCCCCTGGCCAGCCCCAGAGGCACCATTCGCCTGGGGATCTTGTAGCCAGGGCTGCTGCAACAAACAGCTGTGCAAGCCTTTGGGAGGCAGAGATGCATGACCATCATTCAAGGTATCTCTGGTTGCCACGGCACACTGGCTGAAAACCACTCGCATAGCTGATTCCTTGGACCGGCGTGGGGCTCTCAACACCCCCATTGACTAAGGATCCAACCCAATGCCTTATCTGCCATCATGTTGTGACAATTTCTATGAGGTGGGCAAAACCCCGAGACAGGTCCAATATCATGTGAAGGCAAATTCCTCCTTGGCTCTGAATATGGCGACTGAAAATTTCCACAGCAAGCTCTCACGCAGGGCCTGCCCATTTGTCTGCCAGCTGACCTGCAGCGTAACGCTCAGGGTGGGAGGGCTGGGAAATCCGGCACTAGCTAAGGCAGAGAGCAAGGTGCAGCTGGCTTTTATTAAAGGCAGGTTTAGGGGAGTGCAACAGGTTTGCCCGCACTGGGCACTGAGCCAAGAGGGCACCACAACAGTGACTTAGAACAGAGAGGTGGCGCCAGTGTTTGGCATTGCATAGGGCGTGCTGAAACGTGAAAGCCTAAAGTTCACCGCTGCTTATATAGCCAGGGAGCAGACCAGAGGGAAGAAGTTCCCCTTCTGGTCTTCTCCAAGAGCTATGCCTGTGCTGGTGCCAGAGGTTTTCCTGGCACCATCGTGGCTATGCTGGTCTGCAACCGCCATGCAGTGGTAAGCGGTCTTTTTCTTTTCGCCGCACCAGCTTCCCATGCGATAAAGCCTTTGGCACCTATATCCCCCAGGTTCATATTCCTACCCATGGCTCAGAATTTAATGCATAACTTGCTAGGAGTGGACTTTATAAACTCGGGAGTCCAGAAGGGCAATCAGCTGCTGATGGGCTTTCTGCCAGGAGAGGCGATTTAAGAAGAAAACAACAATTCCACCCACCATCGTGTTGATTTTACTGTGAAGGGGTTAACTGCCGATCATAAGAGTGTTATCTTAATGGTATGTGACTTCAGCCTGGCAAGCAGGAATTTAGCAGGGGAAGATTCTCCCATCTCTTCTCTCTATTCTGTACCAGGCGTCTGTTAAAGGCAGAGGAGCAGGGCCAGTAAAAGAAGGTGGCAGTCTTTGGTGACAGTCGTTTCAAATAAAACCAAGCAACTATGATACTCAGAATGCAGTACCTATTTATCTACTTGCACTTTGACGTGCTTTCAAACTGCTAGGTTCACAGGAGCAGGGACAGAGCAACGGGAGCTCACCCTGTCGCGGGGATTCGAACCGCCGACCTGATTGGCAAGCCCTAGGCTCTGCGGTTTAACCCACAGCGCCACCCACTGTTGTATTAAGCAACTGTGACCTTTTGGATTGTTTATACAGCCATGGCACACAGTGGGCATGGTGTGGCACAACGGCGGATGCCATCGGACATGCTGCCAGCCTCTATAGGCATGTGTGCCCCTGTTTCCCCATGATTCCCCCATGAAAATAATAGAATTGTAGTGATGGAAGGGATCCGAGGGGTAATCCATTCCAACCCCCTGCAATGCAGGAATCTCTGCTAAACCATCCACGGCAGATAGTCATCCAACCTCTGCTTAAAAACCTCCAAGGGAAGAACTGCATATAGTGGAATACTGCCCCAGATTTCATCACGTGAATGGTGGTGGAATGATCCATGGAAAACACAGGAATAAGGGCTGCCTGAATGCAGCCAGAGAAGGAGTAAATCTGTGACTGCTTCCAGATTTGTGCTTGATTGCGGGTGTAGTGCGGAACCGCTAGCAGTGGGCGAAAACAATTGCAATGGTGAGATGGAGCAAACTTGACAAGACGACAATCTGGGATTAAAAATTGGCTGCATTTTTATTGATTGCACATGCAGACAGGCCTTTGCTCTGGCAACAGGTGTATAGCCACTATCAGCCTCCCGATTGGGGGCAGTGTTGGGATGCTGCTAAGGAATTGGGGGCAATTGGCAAGCCCCCAGCTGGCTCCAGCCCACCGGCTGATGTGCTGATCGAACTCCAGTCCTTGGTGCAGAATGAATCTGCGACCCTGAGCTTCAGAAGCTGGGCACGCAACTCAATCTGCGACCCTGAGCTTCAGAAGCTGGGCACGCAACGCACAAGAGAAGTGGCAGGGAGAGGCTGTGTAAAGCATATTTACAAGCAGTTTATACAGCGAACATCAGGACGGAAGGAAGAACATGTCTTCTCCCTTTCATGTCCAAGCAAGCAGCTTAAGCAAAAGCTATGCACAGACGGAAGTTCCCAGCAAGCTGTGCTGTGCTGGAGTGTAAACAGACATATGACATACAACAACCCACACATCTGTTCTTAAGGTGGAATGGAATATTCTAACAGGCAGAAGCATAAAGGTCATGCCTGGGGTATGGACTACACCAAGATGCAAGTCAACTGAGTTGGCCTTCCCTGGCTGCTGCTGGTAGCTGTGTGGTCCATATGCCCTACACTTGGCTTCTGGGCACTTAGAAAAGTTGTGACATTTGCCACGAGAAAGGCTAAACCTCCAGACAGGCCCAATTTGTCTGGAGGCAAATTCAACCAACATCATTTGTTTATTGAGTTATCATACAGTACAGTACAACCTAACCTGGGAGCACAGGAACGACATACAAATTTTCTCACTCAGTGCAAAATTAAAACGAAGATTCGCAAATCTTTAGGGAAGCCATACTTCACGAAGCGTTTCATTTCTAAGGAAACATGTCGTTGCTTTGCTGACACAACAAGGCTCCGCAAGTGTGGTCTCCCCAAACGAAACTTCCCCAGTCTTGAGGAATCACGAGCAGAAAATGCTAATGCTTTGCATACAAAAAGGATGGCTAACAGAGTACCAAAAACATGTTCTCTGAGCCCAGGCTGCCTTTTGTTGTTACTGGTTCCTTGAGATGCAATCCTGGGCAAGGGAAATATAATTAATCTTCACCCCCTCCCACCTTGCGATGTTTCATTTTAGGCAGAGAGAGAGAGGAGGAAACGCATTTTCTGCCTCCTCCCACCGGGGGTTAGAGAGAGCAATTTCCTTTCCGCAGAGCAATGCTCATTAAGGATTTTTCTTCTCGGAGTAAGACAATTGGGAGTGTCCCAGATTGGTTGTTCCCTCCAATTTGTTAGCAGGCTTGGGGGTCGTTGTAATGAGGAGGTGGTGGAGGCAAAGGGAAGCCGGGTGCAGAGGGTATCAGATAATATATTATGGTTTTCTAAGGATACAGAACTCTGGAAGGCAAAATGTCTTTTAGAAGACATCTGAAGGCAGCCCTGTTTAGGGAAGCTTTTAATGTTTGGTGTATTTTAATATTTTCTTGGAAGCCACCCAGAGTGGCTGGGGAAGCCCAGCCAGATGGGCAGGGTATAAATAATAAATTATTATTATTATTATTATTATTATTATTATTATTATTATTAAACATTCAGGAGTACTGTTAACTAGATGCTCTGGTTTCCATCAGGCAAGCTCTTCCTCTTCTTATCTGCACACATCCTGATGGTGTTGGGTGATACCCTGTTCTGCTGGTTGTGGTTCTCACTCCCAGCCCCTTCAGCAACTTCTATTTTTTTATATATATATTTTTTATTGAGTTTTACAGTAAGTGAACAAAAAATAGAACACAATACAACAAACCAAAAAAAAAGAGAGCAAAAAAAGAAAAGAAAATACAACAACATACAAACACCAAACAACAGAAGAGATAATAAAGAAATAAAATAAAAATATTAAAAACAATTTTTGTCTCCTTATATTCTTTGCATTAACTTTCTGCGACTTCCCCAGACCTCCCTTCTCTGTATTCCAAGTCATATATTCTGTCAGCAAATTCCTTCCCTCTGTCATATTTTAAATTTCATCATTATCTTAATGTCCTAGTATAATTACATTTCCATATATCTTAAAACATTAATCTTTCTTAATCTTTAAATTTTTTACTAATAACCTTTTGCATTCGATCTGGTGTCATCAAACATTCATTATCTTATAGTGTTTCTGTAAATAGTCTTTAAACTTTCTCCAATCTTCCTTCACCGTCTCTTCTCCCTGGTCTCTGATTCTGCCAGTCATCTCTGCCGATTCCATATAGTCGATTCCTTCAGCAGCTTCTATTTCCATTCCAGATGCTGCATTAGTTTCCCACACAGAGCTTGAATTGGGTCCTCACTATTCTGATGGGACATCCATTTGAACCAATGGCCACTTGCTTTGTAAATCTTTGACACTTAAGATGTTTTTTCTTGTGGCAATACCATTGGCTAGGTGGGTGCCTGAAATATACTCTAAGTCATGTAGTGATTTCATGCTCTTTAATGCAGCTCATAAAACAGTGAATGAATTTCCTCCCAAACCTCAGGCTTTATATACATTATTTACACAATACGCTCCATCCGATTGGCTGATTCTGCTTCCCTCCTGGAGCCTGATTGGGCTGCTACTGGAAGCCAATCAGTTGTTGCATTCCAGGATCCTATCAGCCTAATAGGCTGATTAACTTCCTCCTGGGGCCTGATTGGGCTGCTCCTGCAAGCCAATCAGGTTGTTGCATTCTAGGATCTTTCCTGCCTATTGTTCTAGGATCCAAGCTTAGTACATAACAGCGCCAGAGATAGGGACCGTCTTTTCAGATGTGCAGCTTTTGTGTTTTCCATTTTCAGACCCAGCCTAATCTCAGTTTGGGATTATGTCACCAGTTTGGTAAACCTGTTGTCTATTGTATTGCTACCCAGGCATGGCCTGAGACACTTTCTGGCAATGGGTTGAAGTCAAAGGCTGGAGCTATTGCTTTATTGCCTTTGACCCCCGCTATTTGTTTTGGGCCCCACCCATCAAGCAGGCCACACGCTGGATCTGATCTTTGGGGCTGGCATAGATGTGATCATGCTCCCCACTGTGGAAGTGCCATGGTCTGATCACTACGCTCTGAAAGCCAAGATTGACTTCCCGCTCCTCCCTGGCTCGGGTGGCGAACCTATTTGGGCTCGTCCGCGAAAACTGATGGATCCTGATAGATTCCGACAAGCCTTGCGGAACCCTGCTCCTCCTGGCGACTCATTAGATGACCTTGTTGAGGACTGGAATAACCGGCTCTTGGCAGCCATTGCTGAGATCGCGCCTAAGCGCCCTCTGCGACCCCGTCGAAACCGGGCACCTTGGTTTACTGAGGAGCTCCGGAAAATGAAGTGGGATCTCAGACGGCTAGAGCGAGTATGGCGACGGACTCGTGACGGAGCCTCAAGAACATCTTATAGGACGCTTATGAAAGCCTATGAGATGGCTATGAAAGCTGCAAAAAAATCTTACTTTGCAGCTTCCATTGCATCCGCTAGCTCTCGCCCGGCACAACTTTTTAGATTAATTAGGTCATTAACGTCCTTAGGAGGACAACCAAATTTAAGCACAAATTCGACCCACAGCTGTGAGGCATTCGCGAGCTTTTTTGCGGAGAAAGTCCTGTTGCTCCGCCGTGACCTCCCTGCCAATTTAGATACAGTGACTGAACTGGAGGCCCCTCGACTGACTTCGGGTCCAGTGTTGGACCATTTCGATCGGATACTCCCTACTGATGTAGATAGATTCCTCCAAGTTAGTAGGCCCACCACCTGCCTCCTTGATCCGTGCCCGTCTTGGCTGATTAGGGAGTGTCCAGATGTTGTGCGGACCCCCCTGGCTGAAATTATCAATTTGTCCCTTGACACGGGGACATTCCCAGAGGAACTGAAGGAAGCAGTGGTGTGTCCACTCTTAAAGAAAACTTCATTAGATCCCTTAGACCTATCCAATTACCGCCCAGTTTCAAATCTTCCATACCTGGGTAAGGTAATTGAGAGAGCGGTTGCTGAACAGCTTGGTAGGTTTCTGGAGGAAACATCGGCATTAGATCCATTTCAGTCCGGTTTTCGTCCTGGTTTTGGGACGGAGACGGCTCTGGTTGCCCTAACAGATGATCTCCGTAGACAACTAGATCGAGGTGGGTCAGGACTGCTGATCCTTTTAGATTTGTCAGCAGCCTTTGACATGGTCGATCATGATCTTCTGGACCACCGCCTCGCAGACGTGGGGATACAGGGCATAGCCCGTAACTGGTTGTGCTCTTTTATCTCTGGTCGGGGACAGAGGGTGGCACTAGGGAGGGAAATGTCGTCGCGCCACTCCTTGGTGTGTGGAGTGCCGCAGGGCGCAATTCTCTCCCCGATGCTTTTTAACATCTTTATGCGCCCCCTTGCCCAGATTATCCGGAGCTTTGGGCTGGGCTGTCACCAATATGCTGATGACACTCAGCTCTATCTGTTAATGGATGGCCACACCGACTCGGCCCAGAACACACTGACCAGATGTTTGGAAGCTGTGGCTGGATGGTTTCGTGGGAGCCGATTGAAACTAAATCCTTCGAAGACAGAGGTCCTATGGCTAGGTCGGGATGGCATGGGGATGAGGGACCAACTCCCTTCTCTTGCGGGGGCCCAGTTAGTGCCATTGCCTTCCGTTAAGAGTTTGGGTGTAATCCTTGACGCCTCCCTTTCCATGGAGGCGCAAGTTACAGCAACAGCCAAGGCGACATTTTTCAACCTTCGCCCATCAAGCAGTTGGTCCCTTACCTTTCCCGCCCCAACCTGGCCACAGTGATCCATGCGACGGTCATCTCCAGGCTTGACTACTGTAATTCGCTCTACGCAGGGCTGCCCTTGAAGCTGTCCCAGAAACTCCAGCGGGTACAGAATGCTGCAGCGAGGCTCCTCACGGGGTCTCTGCCATGGGAGCATATTCACCCAATGCTTTTCAAGCTGCACTGGCTCCCGGTGGAGTACAGGGTCAGATTTAAGGTGCTGCTTTTGACCTTTAAAGCCCTTCATGGCCTAGGACCCTCGTACCTACGGGACCGCCTCCTGGTATGCCCCACGGAGAGCCTCAAGGTCCATAAATAACAACACCCTAGTGGTCCCAGGCCCTAAGGAAGTTAGATTTGCTTCAACCAGAGCCAGGGCCTTTTCAACTCTGGCTCCGGCATGGTGGAACGCTCTGCCTCATGAGACCAGGGCCCTGCAGGATCTGATTTCTTTCCGCAGGGCCTGTAAGACAGAGTTGTTCCGCCTGGCCTTTGGCTTGGAGCCAATTTGATTCCCTCCCTCCCTCTCTTTCTTTTTTCTTTTCCTTCTCCTCCTGCGATGAGGCTACATTTTAATATTTTAATGTTCCATTATTTTAATGTTGTATTTTACTTTTGTTTTTAAGTTGTAATCATTCATCTTGTTTTTATTATTGCTTGTAAGCCGCTCTGAGCCCGGCCTTGGCTGGGGAGGGCGGGGTATAAATAAAAAATTATTATTATTATTATTATTGACTTCTGGGAAATGATTTATAGAAGAAGAAGAAGAAGAAGAAGAAGAAGAAGAAGAAGAAGAAGAGGAGGAGGAGGAGGAGTTTGGATTTGATATCCTGCCTTTCACTCCCTTTAAGGAGTCTCAAAGCGGCTAACATTCTCCTTTCCCTTCCTCCCCCACAACAAACACTCTGTGAGGTGAGTGGGGCTGAGAGACTTCAGAGAAGTGTGACTGGCCCAAGGTCACCCAGCAGCTGCATGTGGAGGAGCAGGGATGCGAACCTGGTTCCCCAGATTACGAGACTACTGCTCTTAACCACTACACCACACTAATGAATTTGGGGGGCGGAATGTTGAAAATAACTTTAGTTTAAAAACCAGAAGCTTTTCTTTTAGGTATAACTGGGGAAGAGGTACCCAAAGATCAGGGAAAAAAACCTATTTATATATATAACCATGGCTGCCTGAATGGAATATGCCCAAAGATGGAAAGAAGAAGCAGTTCCAACGATTGAGACGATTGGCAATTAAAACTGCTGGAATGCACAGACATGGCGGAACTCACCAGAACAATAAGAGATCAAGATGAGAGACTTTTTAAAAAATAGAATGGGGAAAAGTTGTTGAATATATGAAGACAAATTGTAAACGATTAAAAACGTTCGCAGGATTGACATAAACACGAACAGTAAGAAATAACTTAAAGGGAGTTAAAAAGTTTAAAATTGTAAATAGTTTTGCAATAGTAAGATTACAATATAAAATGAGGAACTGCAGAGAGGGCGAGGAGGGAAGTTGAAGAAAATGTAGGTTGAATTTGTTTAGATTGAATTTTTTGTTGTTGAAATATTGTGAAATGGAAAAATGTAAAAAAAAAAAAAAAATGAAGTCAGAGGCAGGGTAGTTAAGTGGTATTTAGTGCCCTGGAATCAGTGCAAACCCTGTTCATTCACAAAACCCAAGTATGGGGCTCTGTGGTTTTCCAGATGTTGACTGGGCAACATCTTCCATCATCCATGATCATTAGCCATGCAAGAAGGGGCTGATGAGGGCCGCAGGTTCCCTATTCATGCCCTAACCTGTACTTAAGCTTAAACAATGGAAAAGAAGAAGAAGAAGAAGAGTTTGGATTTGATATCCCGCCTTTCACTCCCCTTCAGGAGTCTCAAAGCGGCTAACATTCTCCTTTCCCTTCCGCTCCCACAACAAACACTCTGTGAGGTGAGTGGGGCTGAGAGACTTCAGAGAAGTGTGACTGGCCCAAGGTCACCCAGCAGCTGCATGTGGAGGAGTGGAGAAGCGAACCCGGTTCACCAGATTACGAGACTACCATGCTTAACCACTACACCACACTGGCTCCTAGAAAAATGATAACACTTTCCCCATGCTTTTCCAGCAACTGATTCAAGAGTAAAACAAACCAATTTTAGCAGACTCCATTTGCCCCGCCCAAGTAAACCAAAGCCTGCCTGGTCTGCCAGCTTGTGCAAGACTTTAGCAACTCCTCCTGTCTCCATTGCTCAAACAATGCTTACCGCTAACTCCAACAAGATTTGGTCCTGTTGAGAAGGCGAGTGTGCTCCAGTGATACAGACAGGAACTGTGGATGAGCTGGGCAGGAACTGCACTTTGTCCTTCCCACCAGCAGGTGGCAGAGTCCAACAGGGATATATACATCTGGCCAACGCTATTCTGTTCTGGTCCATGATGAGCAAACAGTGTAGGTTGCTTTGGGTGCAGAAACAAAAACATGACGGACTGGGATGTACAGAAAGCAAGAGATTACAAATGAACTTATCTAGGTTTCCCCACTCTACCCTTTCTGTCTGTGTTTACACTTTCATGTCTTGTAAATGCTGAAACCTGAAAAAACCCACTTTTACAAACATTTTGGAATTTTTCAGAAAAACCCACTTGAGGGAGGTGACTTCTCTTACATCATCAGCGAGCGCTCCAGTTGGAGAACAGCTTTTACCAAAGGTGTCATGGACTTTGAAGACACTTCAACTCAGGATGAAAGGGAGAAACATGCTAAGAAGAAGGCACGCTTGGCAAATCCACACTGTGATCAGCTCCTACCCGGAAACCAATGTCCTCACTGTGGAAGGATGTGTGGATCCAGAATTGGCCTCCACAGTCATTTACAGACTCATTGTTAAAACCGTGTTCATGGAAGACAATCTTTCTCGGCTACGAGGTGTCACCAAAGAAGAAGAAGTCTGTTGTCTATTGCTACTTTATTAGCAATGCAGAATACCTGTTTTGAAGGCTCAATTGCCAGCAACTCCAAGTATGGCTAGGAATGTCCCCTGCCAGGATCCCTAGGCAGTCCCTTGAGGATCTCTTGAGGGTCATTGTTATCTACTAAGCTTGGACCCTAGAACAATAGGCAAGTAGGATCCTAGAATGCAACAACTGATTGGCCTGCAGGAAAAGACCAATCAGGCTCCAGGAGGGAAGCAGAATCAGCCAATCGGACGGGACTCATTGTGTAAATAATGTACAGTGGTACCCCGCAAGACGAATGCCTCGGAAGACGAAAAACCCGCAAGACGGAAGGGTTTTTTTGTTTTCTGAGGTGCTTCGCAAGACGGATTTTCCTAAGGGCTTGTTTCGCATAGACGAAATGGCCCTGCCTCTCGTGTCATGGCGATGGTCACTGCACGCACGCACGCTCGCTTCCCCGCTCCTCCAGCAACCTTCCACCTTCTAGCTGACGGTTAGTGCCTCGCGCCGCTGCCCACCTCCCTCGCGCGCTCCCCTCACAGAGCCGTTGCCGCCAGCACCTCTCTCTCCCTGGAGTCGCGCACCTGAGCCCCGCCACCCTCCAGCAGCCGCGTCGCACGGTGGCCACAACGCGTGGGTGAGTCTGAGGTACCGGCTGCAGCAGCTGTCCTGCTTCTCCCTGTCCCTCCCTGCCGTTGTCAGTGTTTAAATGTGTTTAAATGCTTCACAAGACGAAAAAACTCGCATAACGAAAAAACTCGCGGAACGAATTAATTTCGTCTTGCGAGGCACCACTGTATATAAAAGCCTGAGGTTTGGGGAACAATTCAATCACTGTTTTACAAGCTGCAATAAAAAGCATGAAATCACTACAGGACTCCGAGTATATTTCAGTCATTGTAGATAATACTGAATTAGATGATCTGGCTTGGTATCAGGGAGTTTCTGAAGATCTCAGGGGTGGGAAAAACTCCACCGAAGTTGGCTAGATGGACCAGTGTGTTGGTTTCCCGGCTGTGCAAAATGCTTGTTGGCTATCCCTTGCGACAATCACACAGGCACTTGACTGTATGCCGGTTTCAGGAATCTTTAGGAAAAGTGCCATTTGTTTGGGCCCCCTTCTTACATTGGTGTGCCTCTTCTGGCTTACCCGGTTGGCACAATGCCCCCACTGCAGTGTCACTCCAGAGCATTGTGGGAAAGACTTGTCAAATGTGCCTTCTGTGTCTCTCCTCCTTCTAGAATGGGTGTGTCCAGATGACAGTTAGGTTGACCAACCTCATCTGCTCCCCGATTGGCCTCTTCGACAAGTGTCGGCCCCCGTTTCCGTGGTGATATTTGGCAGCACAGCAGTGGTTGGTGGAATCCTTTCCCTCCCTCCCTTCCAGCAAGAACTTCCAGATCGTGGGGATGACGTTGCAGGCAGCCAGAGGCAAATCCTAGCAGTGGTTCCAAACATACTTTTTTTAAAGAAAGAAAAAATGCCTTTGCCACAGTCACACTACAAAGAACTCATAAGCCACCTGATCTCAGCAGCTAGGAGCATCATAACTAGACACTGGAGGGACCTGTCAGGAGTGAACGTGGACCACTGGTCCCAAACCACATGGGAAACAGCCCAGGGGCTGTTGGGATGCGTCTGGGGAGACGGGGGCATTTGGTAGACCCCCAGCTCGCTCCAGCCACCGGCTGGCAGCTAGGCGAAGTCCGGTTCCCCCTTGGAGCATCATCAATCAGCAACTCGAACCACAGAAGCCTTCAGAGACTGAGCATGCTCTAATCAGCAGGGAATAACTTTTCACAATGGAAGTGGCGGACAGAGGCATATGTAAGTATATTTACAGGCGTTTATTCAGCATCGGGACGCGGGAGGCGCTGTGGGTTAAACCACAGAGCCTAGGACTTGCTGATCAGAAGGTCGGTGGTTCAAATCCCCGCGATGGGGTGAGCTCCCATTGTTTGGTCCCTGCTCCTGCCAACCTAGCAGTTCAAAAGCATGTCAAAGTGCAAGTAGATAAATAGGTACCGCTCCGGCGGGAAGGTAAACGGCATTTCCGTGCGCTGCTCTGGTTTGTCAGAAGCGGCTTAGTCATGCTGGCCACATGACCCGGAAGCTGTATGCCGGCTCCCTTGGCCAATAAAACGAGATGAACACCGCAACCCCAGAGTCGGCCACGACTGGACCTAATGGTCAGGGGTCCCTTTACTTTATTCAGCATCAGGAGCAAAGGAAAACCATGTCTGCCTCCCTTCGTGTCCAAGCAAACAGCAGTATAGCAAAAGCTATATACAACAGAAGTTCCCAGCAAGCTGTGCTGGAATGTAAACAGACATGTGACATACAGCAGCTCTACATGCCTGTCCTAAAGGTGGAATGGAACTCTATCCTATCAGGGCCATGCAGTGAATTTTTTTCATAGGGGAACAGTTAGGGCCAGAGGCGCCAGCAAGGGGACGGGGTGTGTGTGTTATGTGTTATGTGTGTGTTATGCATGTGACATTGTGACACCCTGACATTGTATGTGTGAGCATCGCGCCTCCCTCCCTAAGCCAGGCAGAAGCTTCTCGGGCTTTGTGAAGGAGGTGCCAGGGCAGGATGCTGGAGTTGTCCTACCTCCTTCCAAAAGCCAGATGGGCTTTGGGAAGATGGCAGAATGGATCCATGACCCATCGGAGCCTCACACCTCCCTCCCTGAGCTGGGCAGAAGCTTCCCTTGCTTTGGGAAGGAGGCAGCAGGGGAACATTTAAGGGCTAGCCTAGTCCCCTGAGTCCAGTGACCGCATGCCACTGATACATCCCCTAACTAGAAAAGCTAGCCAACAAACTGAAACTGGCATGGGGACAAACAACAGAGGATCCTTCACCCCAGTGTGGCTCCCTTTATTACAGTGCTCTTTTTCTAGAAAAAGAGGTACCGGAACTCACCACAAACACCTCCCTCGTTCTCTTTGAATGGCAATAGCACCCACCTGAGCGGTGCCAGAACTGAGTTCCAGCTGAATAAAAGCCCTGCATAAAAAGGTAAAGGTAAAGGTCCCCTGACAGTTAAGTCCAGTCGCGAACGACTCTGGGGTTGCGGCGCTCATCTCGCTTTACTGGCTGAGGGAGCCGGCGTTTGTCCGCAGACAGTTTTTCTGGGTCATGTGGCCAGCATGACCAAGCCACTTCTGGCAAACCAGAGCAGGGCACAGAAATGCCGTTTACCTTCCCGCTGGAGTGGTACCTATTTATCTACTTGCACTTTGAGGTGCTTTCGAACTGCTAGGTTGGCAGGAGCAGGGACCGAGCAACGGGAGCTCACCCCGTCGCAGGGATCGAACCGCCGACCTTCTGATCTGCAAGTCCTAGGCTCAGTGGTTTACAACATCCCAAAAGTCCATTCCCCCATACATACAAAACTCATTGCAATCAACCGAATGCAACCAATCATGCCCCGGGCTCCCCAATCTCAGAGCCAACGAAAATTAATAAATGAACAGATGAAGAACTTACCCATATGATGCTGACACAAAACGCCACCCATACACCATGCAAAAGAAGGGAAATGATTGCACATCTTCTCTCTCCCAGCTCTTTCTCCCCACCCCTGTCAACCTCACAATGGCTTTGATAGCAATGTCTCACACCAGATGTAACTGACCTGCAGATAAGACTCTTATGAACTGAAAACAGAGATGTTATATGTACCGTTGTCATCCATGGGAATCTTTCAATAAAATCTTCTCTTTTTTTTGGCCTCCCATTAACCTTGGAAAGCAGAGCTACTTCAAGACCTTTTGCTGCCACACCCCTCGCCCCAAGCGAAAATGCGCAAGACCTAATGCCAAGTTATTTCTGGTCTGTGATGCAGAAAATCCCACAAGCACCTATCCTCTTCTCTGGTGCTAAAGATGCAAAAATAATTAACTAGCCATTTTTGCCATTTATTTACAAATAATGTCCTCCGCCCAAGGCATCTTCCTCCCTCTGCCCAGCGGCTTCAAGTTACATAAGGCCCTATTCACATCCAGGCTAGATGGCTGTACACTGGTACCTTGGTTGTTGAACGGCTTGGCTCTCAAATGCCACAAACCTGGAAGTGAGTGTTGCGGTTTGCGGAAGGTTTTGGGAAGCCAAACATCCGAGGCGGCTTCCACGGCTTCTGATTGGGTGCAAGAAGCTGCTGCAGCCAATCAGAAGTTGCACCTTGGTCTTCGAACAATTCCAGGAGTCAAATGGACTCCCAGAACGGATTAAGTTCGACAACCAAGGTACCACTGTGATGTGTTTTCTGTAGGGCCACCGTTAAAAAAACCATTCGGAACTTTTAGTCAGCATAAAATTCAGCCACCAAAATGCTTTGTTGTTGTTTAGTCGTTTAGTCGTGTCCAACTCTTCATGACCCCGTGGACCAGAGCACACCAGGCACTCCTGTCTTCCACTGCCTCCCACAGTTTGGTCAAACTTATTCTGGTAGCTTCGAGAACACTGTCCAACCATCTCGTCCTCTGTCGTCCCCTTCTCCTTGTGCCCTCCATCTTTCCCAGCATCAGGGTCTTTCCCAGGGAGTCTTCTCTTCTCATGAGGTGGCCAAAGTATTGGAGCCTCAGCTTCAGGATCTGTCCTTCTAGTGAGCACTCAGGGCTGATTTCTTTAAGAATGGATAGGTTTGATCTTCTTGCAGTCCATGGGACTCTCAAGAGTCTCCTCCAGCACCATAATTTAAAAGCATCCATTCTTTGGCCATCAGCCTTCTTTATGGTCCAGCTCTCACTTCCATACATCACTACTGGGAAAACCATAGTTTTAACTACCACCTTTGTTGGCAAGGTGATGTCTCTGCTTTTTAAGATGCTGTCTAGGTTTGTCATTGCTTTTCTCCCAAGAAGCAGGCGTCTTTTAATTTCGTGGCTGCTGTCACCATCTGCAGTGATCATGGAGCCCAAGAAAGTAAAATCTCCCACTGCCTCCATTTCTTCCCCTTCTATTTGCCAGGAGGTGATGGGACCAGTGGCCACGATCTTAGTTTTTTGATGTTGAGCTTCAGACCATATTTTGCACTCTCCTCTTTCACCCTCAATAAAAGGATCTTTAATTCCTCCTCACTTTCTGCCATCAAGGTTGTGTCATCTGCATATCTGAGGTTGTTGATATTTCTTCCGGCAATCTTAATTCCGGCTTGGGATTCATCCAGCCCAGCCTTTCGCATGATGAATTCTGCTTATGTGGCTAATAATAAGAATAACTTTATTATGTGTACCCTGCTCATCAGGGCTTTCTTTTCAGCCGGAACTTGTTGGAACTCGTTGGGTGCCATTGCCATTCTCAGAGAACAAGGCTGAGTTCCGGCACTTCTGCTTCTAGAAAAACATCACTGCCACTCATCCAATTGGGTTGCCCTGGGCACCAGCCACCACTGGTTGACTTTTCAGATCACCTGGAATTCTGCGATTCAAACAGGTTTGCCTCGCCTCTTCCTCTATATGTTGCTTTGAATGCAACAATATATTGCACAAGTTTACATTAACCGGCGAAGATGGTAATCTCTCTTGGAGGTGCCCAATTCAGGGTGTGTTGACCTCCTACTGATGTCTCAACCGCCTCAGTGTTGCTGGCTTTCCTTCACGGAATATTTTTTCCCTTAGACTTTCTTTTCTTTTTTTCCTTCTATGATGTGCAAGGGAAGGAGGTACGGCTGTTAAGAAGTAAGTAGCATTGGCAAAGGTTTATGTGTGTGTGTGTAGAGATAAAGGTGTGAAACAGGGTGCTTTTTTCCTGCATCCAAAGCTCAGGAATAGTGCTGGTGCCTAGATTCAGTGGCAAAGCATCCTCATAGAAAAGTTGCCTGACTCTGGGCAGTGAAGACTTTTATTCCAGAGCAGGGATGGGAGGATCTGATAATTTTGGTTCTTGCAGTTTCTCATTTTTCTGGTTTTTCATTTCTGCAATAATTTGCAATTATCACTATTCTTCTTCTTTAGCGATTGAGTAAGATTGTCTTCTATGAAAATGGTCTTAACAGAGAGTCCATAAGTGACTGGATCCACACATCCTTCCACAGTGGGGACATTAGTTTCCAGGCAGGAGTTGATCACGGTGAGGGTTTGCCAAACGTGCCTTCTTCTTAGCTCATTTCTCCCTTTTGTCCTGAGTTTGAGTGTCTTCAAAGCCCATGACGCCTTTGGTAA
Source organism: Podarcis tiliguerta (assembly GCF_965153285.1). Taxonomy (NCBI): domain Eukaryota; kingdom Metazoa; phylum Chordata; class Lepidosauria; order Squamata; family Lacertidae; genus Podarcis; species Podarcis tiliguerta. Next base: position 51,104,284 of record NC_139545.1, on the reverse strand, counting down.
AGGCTGTTCTCCAACTGGAGCACTCGCAGGCCAGTGTCTCCCAGTTGTTGGTGTTTATACTGCATTTTTAAAGATTTGCCTTGAGAGCATCTTTAAACTTCTTTTGTTGTCCACAGGCACTACACTTTCCATTCTTAACTTTGGAATAGAGAAGTTGCTTTGTAAGACAATGATCAGGCATCCAAACAACATGACCAACATCCCCACCCCACAAGAATTCTGGGAATTCTAGTTAACAAAAGGGTGCTGGGAATTGTAGATTTGTCCGGTAAACTAAGGTTCCCAAGTTCTTTGTGAGAGAGGGGGGTCTGCTCTAAATGTCCTTTAAAAGTACGGTGTACACTTAGGATCACACACTGAAGCTCAATTCCTTTTTGGTTAGATGAAATCTATACTGAAATCAAAACAATATCAACACTGAATCAGAAAAAGGCAACAATAAGGAAGCGTTTGCAGGGAAGTATGTTTTTAATCTTGGCGCTTGCTGTGATAGGATAGATTCCTCAAGTTTATCAGAAGCCAAAGCCTGATTAATTATTCACCTTATCCATAGCCACAATTCAGTTTAAAGATTAATTTCAGTCCCCAGATGTGAGAACGATACAGACCTGCTGCCAAAGATCCCAGAATGATCAGATTTGGAGACATCTTGAAGGTGATCGGAGAATTCGGCAGGTTTCAGAAATGGCTGGTGCTGCTGATCTGCATCCCCAATTTCCTGACTCCCTTTCACATGTTCGGACAAGTCTTCATTGTTATGGACGTGCCTCACCATTGCAACACGAACTGGATCCTTAATATTACCCAAAACCTGACCCAAGAGCAGCAGCTGAACTTGACCGTTCCCAGGAAACCAGATGGCGCTTTTGAGGAATGCTCCATGTTTACTCCTGTGGAAGGCGATATCGATTCAATCATAAAAGACGGACGAAATTCCACAGAAGCCTGCCGAGATGGTTGGGTCTACCCCACAGATCCAAAGCCGTCGTTGCTGACAGAGGTGAGTATAGTATATTCCTTGTTAACAAAACATGGTCCTGTCTCTTCTGTGGTAGATGTGTTTGTGTGTGTGTCACATGCGATTCGTACTAGACTGCTTTAAAGCGATTTCAACATTGGTATTCACCTGCTATCCCTACAGTTAAAGATCTGGATAGCGAAACTGACAGGACAGGAAATGACTTGTGGATAGACTAGTGGCAATCACCTTCTTTAAGTCTTTTAGCTGCAAGATTGTATAAAAGATCAAGGTGGTGTACCACAATGTACTTATAAGCACTACAAAAAGTAAGAACAATACAAAATAATTATTGACATGAGTGGCCAGCCAAGGGGATAATTGTTTTGACATTCATTTTGACATGCAACTATCTCAAGAGGTACATTTTTTAAACTGCTGATTTTATTTTTTTCGGGAAAAATAGGCTAACTTCTTTTTAACATCTCATTTTTATTGGCAATTTTAATATATAATTTACATGTGTTGGAAACCGCTTAGAGGTTTTGATAATACAGTGGTAAAAGCTCCGCCTAATTAACTGGGCTACGACTTGCGATTCTTAACCAGGAGTTCCCAGGGTAGGTTACAACAATAAAATTGTAAACTTTATTTATTTATTTTTTAAAGTGAAACATTAAAAAAGATTTTAAAAACACAGGTTGGAACCATTCAGAACAAAACAGTGTACAGTGGTACCTCGGGTTACATACGCTTCAGGTTACATATGCTTCAGGTTACAGACTCAGATAACCCAGAAATAGTACCTCGGGTTAAGAACTTTGCTTCAGGATGAGAACAGAAATTGTGCTCTGGCGGCAGGGCAGCAGCCCCCATTAGTTAAAGTAGTGCTTCAGGTTAAGAACAGTTTCAGGTTAAGAACGGACCTCCGGAACGAATTAAGTATTTAACCCGAGATACCACTGTATAGTGGAGTAGAGACAGGTCTCCCGAGGCAAAACACCTGAGCGTCGAAGGCCAGGTGAACTGTACAGGGAACATGGGAGACACACCTTCTGTGGGGAGGGAGTTCCCCAGTTCTGCCACCTAGAATGACCTCTTCCAGGCTGTGGCTCCCTTGCTTTTGGGGGATGGTAGAGACATGGCGCTGTGGGTTAAACCACAGAGCCTAGGACTTGCCGATCAGAAGGTTGGCAGTAAGCACGTCAAAGTGCAAGTAGATAAATAGGTACCCCTCCGGTGGGACGGTAAACAGCGTTTCCGTGCGCTGCTCTGGTTCGCCAGAAGCGGCTTAGTCATGCTGGCCACATGACCTGGAAGCTGTACGCTGGCTCCCTCAGCCAATAAAGCGAGATGAGCGCCGCAACCCCAGAGTCGGTCACGACTGGACCTAATGGTCAGGGGTCCCTTTACCTTTACAAGACTCCAAGAGAACTCCCTCTGATGCTCAACACCTGAGAGGGTCCTTAGGGATGTCTGTATTCAGATTTTTCTGAGGACTGGAGTGTCTTGGACTATGGAGCGATTAAATGTCAGGGCTCCAGGACCCTAAGAAATTGAGGAGCGAAGTGGCTCTCCCCCAGCCTCTCTGATGTGTCTCCCATGGTCCTTTAGAAACACCCACCCTCAAATATTTTCTGCCCCCCAAACTGGGACATCAGGAGGGATGCACTCTGGCCATCATCAGCAGGGTCGTACCAGAGTGCTGGACCAAAAAACAGGACATTCCGGGATCCAGAGAGAAGCTGGGATTGGTTTCTGTGATTGGGGATGTCCTACTTAAAACAGGAAAAGGGACACGGATGGCGCTGTGGGTTAAACCACAGAGCCCAGGACTTGCCGATCAGAAGGTTGGCGGTTCAAATCCCCGCGACGGGGTGAGTTCCCGTTGCTCAGTCCCTGCTCCTGCCAACCTAGCAGTGTGAAAGCACGTCAAAGTGCAAGTAGATAAATAGGTACCATTCTGGCGGGAAGGTAAACTGCATTTCCGTGCACTGCTCTGGTTCGCCAGAAGCGGCTTAGTCATGCTGGCCACATGACCCAGAAGCTGTACGCCAGCTCCCTCAGCCAATAAAGCGAGATGAGCGCCGCAACCCCAGAGTTGGCCACGACTGGACCTAATGGTCAGGGGTCCCTTTACCTTTACCTTACTTAAAACAGGACACTTGGAGTATGGCAGATTTGTAGGGTGACTTCTAGAGTGCATTTTCAGGGTCACACAGCACGTCCAGCATGCCCTGAAGCAAGAGTCACCCACATTGTGCCCGTGGGCATAATGAAATCCTTCAGATCTGCCCTTGGCACCCATTAAGTTTATATTTGCCCCTCCCCCTTGCACATGAGATGGTGAGGGCTGTGTGTGTTACCTTTTCCTCCCTTGAAAAGTACATAAATCTGAATTAGGAAGTGTGGAGTTTTTTTCCTTCCTCCTCTGGAAATGCAAGATGTGTGTTTGCATACTTTCTCGCCTTCTGTCTTTCGGAGTGGGGGGTGTGATCTGGGGAAGAGAAGTGACCAGAGGGAGTGATGCTCACAGCACTCACTCAGAAATCCCAATGCGCACCCCCCCCCCTTGCCATACGTACGGGTTTTCCAGGACATTTTGCCAAATCGGCCAAAATCCGCCCGGATGCCATTCTGCCAATAATAATAATAATAATAATAATAATAATAATAATAATTTATTATTTATACCCCACCCATCTGGCTGGGTTTCCCCAGCCACTCTGGGCGGCTTCCAACCGAATATTAAAAACAATACAGCATCAGACATTAAAAACTTCCCTAAACAGGGCCGCCTTCAGTTGTCTTTTAAAAGTAAAATAGTTGCTTATTGCCTTGACATCTGCTGGGAGGGTGTTCCACAGGGCAGGTGCCACTACCAAGAAGGCCCTCTGCCTGGTTCCCTGTAACCTGGATTCTCGCAGTGAGGGAACCGCCAGAAGGCCATAGGTGCTGGACCTCAGTGTCTGGGCTGGATGATGGGGGTGGAGATGTTCCTTCAGGTATACAGGACAGAGGCTGTTTAGGGCTTTAAAGGTCAGTATGAACACTTTGAATTGTGCTTGGAAAAGTACTGGGAGCCAATGAAGATCTTTCAGGACCGGTGTTATATGGCCTCGGCGGCCGCCCCCAATTACCAGTCTAGCTGCCGCGTTCTGGATTAGTTGTAGTTTCCGGGTCACCTTCAAAGGTAGCCCCACGTAGAGTGCATTGCAGTAGTCCAAGCGGGAGATAACGAGAGCTGCCCGAATCCTGGTCGTGTCTGGGAAAATCTGGACATTTGGCAGCCCTAACCTAGTCCAATTCCCTACAATGCAAGAATATGCAGTTGTCCCATATAGGGCTTGAACCTACAACCTTGGTGTTATCAGCACCTCGCTCTAACCAACAGAGCTATCCAGTATTATTTTTCTCCTGAGCTTGGCTGATCTGGGTGACTTAAGGAAAACAGGTCAAATTTTGAGGAGCACGGATTATAATTTAAGAATCAGTCAAATTAAGTAAATACACCATGCAGTGCCGGGAGATGGAAGGAAAAGGCGTTTTCTTCTTCTTTTCCTTTAGTTCAACTTGGTCTGCGACCGAAAGGACTTAAAAGACATCTCTCAATCCATTTACATGTCAGGTCTTCTTGTGGGAGCCTTGGTCTTTGGCCCACTGAGCGACTGGTAAGCATAACTTTTGAGATTTCATGTTGCGGCTGAGAGAAAATGGCCACTCCATCTGCAGTTGGTAAACAGGGGAGGTATTTCAGTCATTTAGAGGGGAGGGGATTTGCCCACAACTTTGAGGCTGTTTACTTATTATATTTATTGAACAATTGTTTTGGATGCAGAAGGTCCCAGATCCAGACATCTAAAGCTGGTTGCTGACAATGCAGTATCCCATCTTTCACGTTTCCGTTTAATAACAACAACCAAGTTTCTGGTCTTCAAGGCTTTTCAAATGTATGGGCATTGCCTGCTGGAAGATTGGGTTGTTTTTGTTATGTATTTTGTGTTTTTATTTTGTTTTTGTGTGTGTTGTAACCACCCTGAGGCTTGTGACTATAGGGCGGTGTACCAATTTAATTTTAGGAAAAGATGGCGGAGAAGGAGTTTCAGTGCCCTGCTTAGCTCCTTGCACTTTCTATGTGCCTTTGCGGGGGAAAAACACATTTCCTGTTCTTCCAGTTGTACACTGGAACGCCCAGTCAGAGGAGTGTGGGCAGCGATTCTCAGGGTGTGCCTGAGAGGCAAAACATATTTCTAGAAGAAGCAAGGGCAGGACAGAACCCACTGCTGATACTTTATGAAGAAATGGATCCACTATGACCTTAGTGAACTGGCCCGTCAGTTTCGCTTAATTACCTCAGGTAGCTTTGGACAACAACTAAGGTAGCGCCATCAGCTAAGTGCCCTGCACTTCAAAATATAGTAAAGGTTGTGTTTTTGTGCTGGTGGGTTTAGCCTGATCAGGCTCCTGTTGTTGTTGTTAAAATTTATATACTGCCCCTCATCTGAGGATCAGGGAAGCGGGTGGCGCTGTGGGTTAAACCACAGAGCCTAGGGCTTGCTGATCAGAAGGTCGGCGGTTCGAATCCCCGTGACGGGTTGAGCTCCCGTTGCTCGGTCCCTGCTCCTGCCAACCTAGCAGTTCGAAAGCACGTCAAAGTGCAAGTAGATAAATAGGTACCATTCCGGCAGGAAGGTAAACGGCGTTTCCGTGCGCTGCTCTGGTTCGCCAGAAGCGGCTTAGTCATGCTGGCCACATGACCCAGAAGCTGTACGCCAGCTCCCTCGGCCAATAAAGCGAGATGAGCGGCACAACCCCAGAGTCGGCCACAACTGGACCTAATGGTCAGGGGTCCCTTTACCTTTACATCTGAGGATCACAGGGCAGTGTACAATATAAAAACACAAAAATATGAAACACAGTAACAAACAAAGAACAATAACCCCCATAGTTAATAAGATGGTTCAATTAGCCCAAGGCCTGGGTTCAGAGGAATGTTTTCACCCGGCGCCTAAAGGTGTATAATGAAGGCGCCAGGCGAGCCTCTCTGGAGAGAGCATTCTGGAAATGGGGAGCCACCACAGAAAAGGCCCTGTTCTCCTGTTGCCGCCCTGCAGACTTCTTGTGAAGGAGACACCTAAAGAAGGGCTTCAGATGATGATCTCAAGATAAGGGCGGGTCATATACAGAGAGTCCTTCTTGTGTTGCGTTCCTGAGCCATTTACGTCTTTATAGGTCAAAACAAGCACTTTGAGTTGGAAACTAATTGGCGGCCAGTGCAGTTGGGCCAGGATTGGCGTTATAGTTTCAAGCCATCTTACCCCGGTGAGCAACCTGGCCACCAAATTCTACGCCAGGTGAAGCTTCCAAACCATCTTCAGAGGCAGTCCGACATATAATGTATTGTGGTAATCTAACCCAGAGCATGGGCGACAGAAGTTAGCCTATCCCTGTCCAGATAGGGGCGCAGCTGACCCATGAGCCGAAGCTGAAGGAAGGCACTTCGCCACACCAAGGCCACCTGAATGCAGAAGTACCCAAAACTCGCATGCCTGCTTCTTGCAGTTTGAGCTGCTGCGTGGAGCTTCTCTCACTGTTTAGTTATGCTGCACTAAAATCAGGTTGTGTTTGAAGGCCTGGTTATCTGTTGTTTTCTCCCAGAATCTTAACAGAAGAAGAAACTGCACAACACATTTATATGCCTTGAATCTGAAAGGCTCTCAGGGGGTCCTGTGGCACACCTTAAATGAGGTAGAGTTTGCAGAGCTGGATTGAGATGTGCTGAGCTCCCCACCCCAGCTATGTCAGGTTCAGAGACCCTCAAAACCTTTTTAAAATATATATTTTTAATGTGTATAAGAACAGAAAGGACAACAAAATTAATAAAACTTCTTATTTTTTTAAAAAAAACAAATTTTTATTGTTTTTTAAACAAATACAATCAGCATTAAACACTTACCCAGCAGTACAGCTAATGGTGTTTGTTTTACCCATTGTCTCTAGACATACTAAAACTCCTTTATGTGCGTTATGTACCGAATCATAGGTGAGGAGGCAACTAAAAATGAGCAAAAGCATCTATCTTGCAATAAGCCGCTACGGATATAAAATATATTTTGAATGAAAATACCTTATGGGTTTTTCGTTTAGTAGATGGGAAAGCTTTTCATGCGCAGCAACACAAAAGGGCAGGATGAGACCCCTGTTTTAAATCTGTGGAGAGCCACTTGCGGTCAGCGTTGACGGCACTGAGCTACATGGCCCATGTTCATATAAGACAGATTCCTATGTTCCTGTGAGGTGCAAGTTCTCAGCTCCCTCTCGCAATTCATTTCCCTCCCTCAGGATCGGAAGCCAACGAATGATCTTGCTCACCCTCCTCCTCATGGGTGCCTTTGGTGTCGGGGCAGGCTTTGCGCCAAATTTCTACCTCTACATCGCCTTGAGATTCATCGTGGGCGCTGCTTTTGCCGGGATCAGTATCAGCATGGCAGCGTTAAGTAAGACACTTCAGCCTCTCTGGGGAAGTTCAGGCCTTGTCATCCAAAAATAAAAAATAAAAAATCAGCCTTCTCCAATTGGGGTCTTCCAGGTACTTTAGACTACAACAGTGATGTGAGCCAAAGTCCAAAACATCTGGATAAAGGTAAAGGTAAAGGGACCCCTGACCATTAAGTCCAGTTGCAGATGACTCTGGGGTTGCGGTGCTCATCTTGCTTTATTGACCGAGGGAGCCAGTGTACAGCTTCCGGGTCATGTGGCCAGCATGACTAAGCCACTTCTGGCAAACCAGAGCAGCGCACAGAAACGCCATTTACCTTCCCGCCCGAATGGTACCTATTTATCTACTTGCACTTTGACGTGCTTTCAAACTGCTAGGTGGGCAGGAGCAGGGACCGAGCAACGGGAGCTCACCCCATCGCGGGGATTCAAACCGCCGACCTTCTGATCGGCAAGTCCTAGACTCTGTGGTTTAACCCACAGCGCCACCCGTGTCCCTTAAAACATCTGGATAGCAAATGCCAATTCATCTAATCCAACCCCCTGTAATGCAGGAATCTTGCCCACAGCAGTCCTTGGCTGGACTCAAACCACCAAACTTCTGGTTAACAGCTGGACGCACTGAGCCATTGCGCCAGCTGACAAGTGTGTGCATAAGCCCTGAGTGAGCTTCAAGGCCGCGTGGGGATTTGAACCCTGGTCTCCAAGTTCTCAGTCCAACATGCTAACCCTGGCTCTCTTAGCTAGGGAAGAAATAACCTCAGAGTACAAGTCCATGTTGGGACGCGGGTGGTGCTGTGGGTTAAACCACAGAGCCTAGGACTTGCCGATCAGAAGGTCGGCGATTTGAATCCCCGCAACGGGATGAGCTCATGTTGCTTGGTCCCTGCTCCTGACAACCTAGCAGTTCGAAAGCATGAAGTGCAAGTAGATAAATAGGTACCACTCTGGCGGGAAGGTAAACGGCGTTTCCGTGCGCTGCTCTGGTTCGCCAGAAGCGGCTTAGTCATTCTGGCCACATGACCTGGCTCCGTCGGTCAGTAAAGCAAGATGAGCGCCACAACCCCAGAGTTGGCCACGACTGGACCTAATGGTCAGGGGTCCCTTTACCTTTACCTTACAAGTCCATGCTGCAGGAGTTATGGCCACACAGTTGATGTGTTTCTGGAAGAAATGCAAAACTCAGTCTCAATTTGCATGTGTCAAAATGCTCCTCTGCTTGCTACCAATGTAGCCTCTTCTATGTGGCTGCATGAATGGCGCTGGGGGGACAAGGGGGGGGGCAAACAAGGAGTTTCCCCCACATTTCTGAACATTTAAAAAATGCAAGCGATTGTCAATGGCAGGGTCTTTTAATTTTCAGCTACTGACTGTAACTTGAACCCTTTTAGCTTCGGAGTGGGTCGGGCCTTCCTATCGCCCGCTTGCGATGATCATCAGCCACTGCAGCAACGCTCTTGGGCAGATGGCCTTGGCTGGCTTGGCGTACGCCATTCGTGACTGGAGACTCTACCAGATTGCTGGCTCTGCTCCAGCATTTGCCCTCTTTTTTTACATATGGTGAGTGTGCAAAAGGACCAGAAATGAGACAGGAGCGAGCCGGCTGTAAATCACACTGAGCAAGTTGGAATTAACTCTTTACAGTCACACGTCGTGTTGCGTTTACTTCAGGTTGAGCATTTTCAGATTGCGTCCCGCGGCGACCTGGAAGTACTGGAAAGGGTTACCGTATTTTTTGCTCTATAAGACTCACTTTTTTCCTCCTAAAATGTAAGGGGAAATGTGTGCGCGTCTTGTGGAGTGAATGCAGGCTGCGCAGCTATCCCAGAAGCCAGAACAGCAAGAGGGGTTGCTGCTTTCACTGCGCAGCGATCCCTCTTGCTGTTCTGGCTTCTGAGATTCAGAATATTTTTTTTCTTGTTTTCCTCCTCCAAAAACTAGGTGTGTCTTGTGGTCTGGTGAGTCTTATAGAGTGAAAAATACGGTACTTCCAGGTTTCACCGCTCATGCATGCACAGAGCCTTAAAATGACATCACACACATGAGCAGAAGCGGCAAATCGCGACCTGCGCACACGCAGACGCGGGTTGCATTCTGCTCATGTTGCAAACGGGGCTCCGGAACGGATCCTGTTCGTAACCAGAGATACCACTGTATTAGCAAAAACAGGATCTGCACAGGAATGTTGGATCTACTGAGCACAGTGACTCATCTCCAGTAGTTCTTGCCCCTATGAAGCAGTGGAGACTGAAGGTCCCCGCCTTCCCAGAGCTGCTTAAGGCCCTTCCTCTCCGGGGCTTTCCCCAAGCAATCAGAGACTGTGCCCATGTGCAACCAACCTCTCCTCCGCCCCTTTCACGCCTCTCTTGGTTCTTGGAGACCAGGGAGGAGGGGATCTTGTCACAACAGGAGGGGGAGATACCCATGTCTCTTCACCAGCGAGACTCACCTCTGCCTCTTGGCCCCCCTCCTCTCCAGCCTTGTCTTCTGCCTCTGCTTCTGGTCTGTTCTCTGTCACAGTCTCTTCCTGCTCACTAAACCCAGTTACTTTTTCAGCTTCCGAAATCTCCACCTCCCAGTTTCCTCCCTCTTCTCCCTCTAATCACTAGGAGTTAAATGGCACCTTAAACCTAGGCTATGGGTGCAACAACGGAATGTCTAGGCTTTTTTATAACAAGAATACAAAGCAGAAAATGAATGAACTGCAGCTAAAATATTATGTTCATTTTTCACATGGTCTAGTCCTTCCCCTGCCCAACCCCCAATATTCTTAAGAGGGACACTTCTCCAGAGAGAAGCTGGAAGTGTGGAGGCAGAAAAAGGCCCTCCTTTCCTTCCCCTCTGCAGTTTTAATCTGAAATCTTAGGCAGAACACTGTGCCCAGAGCTCAGAAACTGCTTGTGCTAATGATATTCCTTGTCGCAAAATGAGCCTAGAACAATGGGAGTTTCAAACACTGTGTCCAACAAAGGCCATGACAGTTGGACTGCATGGAAAAATATACAGCGTGCAACGATTGAGTGAAATGGTGACATCAACTCCTATCTACCCTGTGTTTTAAGATTTACTAGGGACCTAGATAGGGATGCAGGTGGCGCTGTGGGTTAAACCACAGAGCCTAGGGCTTGCCGATCAGAAGGTCGGCGGTTCGAATCCCCGTGACGGGGTGAGCTCCCGTTGCTCGGTCCCTGCTCCTGCCAACCTAGCAGTTCGAAAGCACGTCAAAGTGCAAGTAGATAAATAGGTACCGCTCCGGCGGGAAGGTAAACGGCGTTTCCGTGTGCTGCTCTGGTTCACCAGAAACGGCTCAGTCATGCTGGCCACATGACCCGGAAGCTGTACGCCGGCTCCCTTGGCCAATAAAGTGAGATGAGCGCCGCAACCCCAGAGTCGGCCATGACTGGACCTAATGGTCAGGGGTCCCTTTACCCTTTACCTTTTAGGGACCTAGATAAAATAAACAGCCTTCTTCATGCATATTCTTCAAAGGCTTTTTTGTCTCTTTTAATGGCCGAAATCTAATTTTGGCACCTGGTCGCATCATTATAACTGCGATTTTGTTCTGGCCTGTTAATGTTTACTGAAGTTCTCTTTGCAGTGCTATGGAGCCCCAAGGGTTCTGATGCAGCCTTGCCCCAATCTGGTGTCCATCAGCACCCATCATCCCCATCCATCAGGGCCAATGGCCAGGGATGAAAGGAGCAACATCCAGCAACAACTGGAGGGCACAGTTTGAGGAAGGCTGCCTTCTGGGCTCTACTAGCACCAGATTTCGGGTGGTGCAGGCGTTTCCCCTGCACAGGGCAGCGAGAGAGTGCAAAATGGAGAAGATCCATAATTGAGAAGCTCCATTTGGAGGCGCCAAGTTTTGGCCTCGCTGAGGGTGCCATATAAACAAAGTCTGCCCCTGTTTCTACCAGACCAGAGCACAGCAGACTACTACCCACCTCAGCTCCTTTCCAGGTTAATGCACTTGCCGTGCTTCACAATCTCTTGTCTTCTTCAGGGTTCTTCCCAAGTCTGCACGATGGCTTGCGACAAAAGGGAAGGTCGAGGAAGCCAAAAAAGAGCTTCGAAAAGCCGCTTCCATTAACAAACGAACCGTCTCAGAAGAACTACTCAACCAGGTAACCTGGGATTTCTATTGCTCCTTTTCTGAAGGAAGGATATGGGGAGGATATGGAAAAAGCAAACGGTGTGATGGGGAAAGGGAAAACAAGACCGTTGAAAAAAGAGAGATCCCTGCCCTGCGATATTTGAGTCCCTCATCAAACTGCATGTTGTTGGGATATTGCCGGGAAGACGGGGGCATCAGGCAGGCATCAGGCAGGCCCCCAGGTGGCTCCAGCCGGCAGCCAGTCTCCCTTGGAGCAGCATCAAACAGCGACATGAGCCTCAGATACGTTTAGAGACCCGTGCACGCTCTGTCAGCAGAGTGTGTAAATCATCTCACAGCAGAAGAGGTGGACAGAGAGATGTGCAAGCATAATGTACAGCATTTTATTCAGCTTAGTTCAGGAACAAAGGAAAACATGTCTGCTTCCCTTCGTCTCCAGTAAAACAGCAGAGATGCAAAAGCTATATACAAACGGAAGTTCCCAGCAAGTGCTGGAAGTAAACAGGCATGTGACACACAACAGCCTGTTCCCTTTTAAGGTGGAACGGAGCTATATCCTAACACATTTGACTTAAAAAATAAATAAATGTTTATCCACTTTGAGTATCTACTATTTAGCTGTCCACCTGCCCCTCCAAACCACCGCTGCCTTCTCATTTTATTTAATTTACTACATATATATATACCACATATATATATATACCATATATATACTATATATACCACCCATTCTCCAAGGAGGTATGGAGGACAGCTTACATTAAGTCTGGGGAACATCCATAAGATGTTGTGAAACTACAACTCCCATCAGCCTCAGCATGGTTGGTGATGATGGGAGTTGCATTTCAACAACACCTGGAGGGCCAATGGTCCCCCCGATCGGTCTTGCATGGCTCCCTAATTCCTCATAGGCCTGTGAGATTTGGGCTGGGGGTGGGAGACGAGTCCAAGTACACCCTGTCAATTTTGTGGCTGAGTGGAATCTCTCCAGTCTCGACTCAACTTGCTAACCCACCTGGCACTCCAGCTGTTTTGGACTAAAATTCCCATTGGCCCAAGCCAGCACAGCTGCCCTGGCAGATGGGTCTGATGGGAATTGTAGTCCAACCAGTTTGGGAACAGCCATCCTTGATTCTGGCTGATGTTCTGTGTCTGTCTCGTCTTGCACATTTTGAAGCTTACTCCAGAAGAGAAGGTGAAATCTGGGAATATCCTGGATATTTTCAAGAAGCCGCATCTAAGGATTTTGACTTTAATCATGGTCATAGTCTGGTAAGTATTCCAAACTATATCAATTCAGTACAGTATTTTATTTTATTTTAAAAATCCAATGTCTACATGGAAAGGCATCACCAGCTGAAGCTTCCTTGTTATTCGTTCTCTGTTGTTGTTTAGTCGTTTAGTCGTGTCCGACTCTTTGTGACCCCCTGGACCAGAGCACACCAGACACTTCTGTCTTCCACTGCCTCCCGCAGTTTGGTCAAACTCATGCTGGTACCTTCAAGAACACTGTCCAACCATCTCGTCCTCTGCCGTCCCCTTCTCCTTGTGCCCTCCATCTTTCCCAACATCAGGGTCTTTTCCAGGGGGTCTTCTCTTCTCATGAGGTGGCCAAAGTATTGGAGCCTCAGCTTCACAATCTGTCCTTCCAGTGAGCACTCAGAGCTGATTTCCTTCAGAATGGAGAGGTTTGTTCTTCTTGCAGTCCATGGGACTCTCAAGAGTTTCCTCCAGCACCATAATTCAAAAGCATCAATTCTTCGGCGATCAGCCTTCTTTATGGTCCAGCTCTCACTTCCATACATCACTACTGGGAAAACCATAGCTTTGACTATACAGGCCTTTGTTGGCAAGGTGATGTCTCTGTTTTTTAGGATGCTGTCGTTCTCCAGGTATACAATAATCAGTGGCTTATAGAAAAACCTTTGACTTCTATCCGATGAGGCTCTGTTTGGTCTAAGGCCAGAGTTTTCTCTTGCCCCGTGAATGGCTTGGCTGCTTTACTGAGAATTAACTTTCGTTGGTTGAAATATTTCAAGGCCACTCTTAGTAAAACCTGTAGGGTGGGTGGCAATGAAAGCGTAGATAACGCGCTCCAGAAAACGATTCTTAAATATCAAGTACAGTCGAATAAACGAAAGGGCAGCAAGCTGTAAAGGAAGCATGAAAATCAGTGGAATGTGCGGAACGAAAACTTTGCCAACCTTACTGTAGTGGTTCTTGGGGTTGCTCGTGCGTAAGCTTGTCCCAACGTCTGGCTGGGTTGCCTGAGTGAACCTTGCCTGTCCAGGCAGCCACTTGCCCGTGACCGTCTCAATCGCTGGCAGGCATCCGTCAGTGGGCGTTTCTTAAACTTCTTCCAGCAAAGAAGTTCTTTGACGCCAAGTCTTCTCCTACTCTCCCTGCGCAGAAGCCTTCTGCGCAAGGAGGGCGTGGGCAGCGGAGGACCCCTTCTCTCCCCGCTGGTCCCCGGCAAGGAGTCATGGGATCGCCTCGCCGATTCCCCCATCTCCCCCCCTTCTCCACTGGAGCTACGCTGGTTCTCTCCCCCAGAAGATGGGCTGCCCCTCCCACTCCTGGGATGCTCTCTGGGATCCCTTCAGAGCTTGCTCTCTCCCTCGGACACTGATGACAGTTCCCTGACACTCACAGATAAGAGGTTGTGTCAAATATGACAGTAGAGTTGGTGCCAAGCAGGCCTCCTTGGAGAGCGTGTTCTGCAAAGAGGGTACCCCTAAGGTGGTCCTCTTTCAACTCACTGCTCACCTTACTTTGGATGGGAAAGGATGGGAGAAAGCCTTTGGCAGTGTCTGCAAAGTTCAGGGAGAAGCATGTGATAGAAAGCAGCCATTGGCATCTGCATGCATATCTCTCCATCAAATAGAACAAATGCATACCATCCAAGTGTCCCGATTTTCCAGGGACAGTCCTGGAATTACAAAAGGTAGAGGGCAGGGAAGAAACAGGGAGCAGAGTGGAGCATAAGGAGTCCCGATTTTCTTTCTATTTCAATGCTTTGTGTGGATGCGTCTAATCTTGCCCCTTTCTAAAATTTGTTCATTGGCGTGTGCTTTTCTTTTTGTGAATCTACCAATGAATAAAACAAAACCAAACCGGGATTAAGGGGTTTTCTCATGATGGTGGAGGGTGTGTGTGTTTAGCGTCCCATTGGTGGAGGTGGAAATGCTTGGGGGTCGGGGGACAAAAAAAATGGGGGGGTCGAGGAGGGTCAGTTGTGGGGGAGTCAGAAATGTCCCTATTTTCATCTGAGGAATGTTGGAGGCAGCAAACCTTTTCTGCAAGGGGCCGGTCCACTGTCCCTCAGACCTTGTGGGGGGCTGGACTATATATTTTTTTGGGGGGGGGAATGAACAAATTCCTATGCCCCACAAATAACCCAGAGATGCATTTTAAATAAAAGGACATGTTCTACTCATGTAAAAACACGCTGATTCCTGGACCGTCCGCGGGCTCGATTTAGAAGGTGATTGGGCCGGATCCGGCCCCCGGGCCTTAGTTTGCCTACCCATGTTGGAGGGTATGCAAAGGAATGTTTTTGGGAATGGCCAAAATGTGTATGCTGTGTCCCAGATGTAGAAACAAAATAACGGCATACACTACAGGCAGAGTTTTTAGGCTGTTTTTATCTATCTTGAATGAGACCTTCTGGTTTGTTGTTGTTTCCAGAAAGGCAGCTGGGCTAGTCTCCGGCAGCAAAAATAGAGTCAGTTTCAGCAGTTCTAAACACTGCCTGTCATGGCCTGGAGGGCTAGGAATGCGCTCTTCCATTGAAAATGAAAAACTAGAGTCTGAAGAAACTGAATTCTTCACCCAAGGCTGCTTTATTGCAGTCTTTTGTGGAACTGCATCTCAATGCTGTGCCCTTATTCTAACTAGCACTGAAGTTTAGTGGTGGGCTTGTGTGAGCCAGGAATTAAAATGAACAATAATAAATCCAGAATGAACAGTAATTTCTTGCTTTGTCCTCAGGTTTGCAGACAGTCTTGTGTATTACGGAGTGAGCCTTCACGTTGGGGATTTTGGCTTGGACATCTACATGACCCAGCTTGTGTTTGGAGCTGTAGAAATACCATCTCGAGCCTCCTGCATCTTCCTCCTCCAGTGGATGGGGAGGAAAAAATGCCAGGCCGTTTGGCTTCTCCTGAGCGGAGTCGTGTGTTTGCTCATCCCTGCTATTCCAAAAGGTACAAAAAGCCGCTTGAGAGAGAAAACCTGGAAGGCAAACTGCAAGGGGAACCTGCAGCTGCCCAGATGTTCCCGACTTCAACTCCCATGATCCCTGAGCATTGGCCATCTTGGCTGGGGGATGATGGGAGATGGAGTTCAACACCCCTCATTGTAAGGTCTGATCCACAGTCCCTTGACTGTTTCAGAAGTGTCTCTCTGTGTTCAGGAATCCCCTGAGGTATGTGAAGAGGACACAGCAGCCAAGCACTGGTAGAGTTATTATGGGGTGCCACAAGGCTCTGGGTCTATTGCACTGGGGACCTGATGTTCTGCCCCATGCCTCCTAATTTATTTATTTTTAAGAGTTGCTTACAAGGAGGTTGGACGCTCTATAAAGTGCGCCCACCCACCCTGTTATTTGCCACAGGCAAATTTGGAGCCTGAACATCAGGACTTTTAGGAAGCTAGCAATGCCCTTGCAGGCATGGCTTGGGTAACCAGCTGCTTCTCTCTTCAACTTTGCTTTCTTACACTTAGTGTCCTTCCACTCTTCCATCCATTTCCTCCTTTCCCTGTTTCTTCCCTCCCATTCCTTTCTTTGCACCAAGACTCTTGAGCGACTAACTTCTGAAAAAAACAAAACAGGGCACACTGGTTTGCGTGACAATTACGTGTGCTAGTTTATACATAAAGATGCAAATTTTAGAAGCAGTTAAAGGTAAAGGGACCCCTGACTGTTAAGTCCAGTCACGGATGACTCTGGGGTTGCAGCACTCATCTAGCTTTACTGGCCGAAGGAGCCGGCGTACAGCTTCCAGGTCATGTGGCCAGCATGACTAAGCAGCTTCTGGCGAACCAGAACAGTGCACAGAAACGCCGTTTACCTTCCCGCCGGAGCGGTACCTATTTAACTATTTCAAGCCGAGGGAGCCGGCATTTGTCCGTAGACAGCTTCCGGGTCATGTGACCAGCATGACTAAGCAGCTTCTGGCGAACCAGAGCAGTGCACGGAAATGCCGTTTACCTTCCCGCCAGAGCGGTACCCATTTATCTACTTGCACTGGCGTGCTTTCATACTGCTAGGTTGGCAGCAGCTGGGACCGAGCAATGGGAGCTCATCCCGTCACAGGGATTCGAACCGCTGACCTTCTGATCGGCAAGCCCAAGAAGCTCAGTGGTTTAGACCACTGCACCACCCGCGCCCCTTAGAAATTTGATGGCATTTCTCCAGGGGCTTGGGTAGAGCGCCATTTCCTACACCACGAGATTCTCCTAAATGGAGAGGTTGAACCCAGGATCTTCTACAAGCAAAGTCTCTGCTCTACCACTGAACCAGAGTCTTTCTGCAAATGGGCACCAGAATACCTTTCAACTACCCATACATTCCTGGGTTAGAGTAGCTCTGGATATCCCTAGGACCACAGGCGACATTTCAGAACTGGATTAGACGTTTTGCTAGGCCTGTGGTCTTTCAACAAAGCCTTACCTTCATTTTTTTGTGATCTAGTTTCTAACCTCCCTGCCTGTCTTTGCCCAGACTTCCCTGTGATTGTGACGGTGCTGGCTGTTATTGGCAAGTCTGCATTGGCTGCCTCCTTTTCAACCACCTACGTGTTTTCTGCGGAGGTCTTTCCCACTGTTGTCAGGTGAGGGTCTATTACACAAAGCACACTGTATTCTAAAAAGCATCCTCTACATATTTTGCTCAAATAAGGTGAAAACAGTGGCGGTGCATCTCGCCAGCGTTTGGGTTGGACGTGACCCCGACGGTGAAGATAACATTTAAAAAAATACAGGTAGGTAGCCATGTTGGTCTGCCGTAGTTGAAAACAAAATTAAAAAATTCCTTCCTGCAGCACCTTAGAGACCAACTAAGTGTGTTATTGGTATGAGCTTTCGTGTGCATCTGAAGAAGTGTGCATGCACAGGAAAGCTCATACCAATAACAAACTTTATTGGTCTCTAAGGTGCTACTAGGGATGCGGGTGGCACTGTGGGTTAAACCACAGAGCCTAGGACATGCTGATCAGAAGGTCGGTGGTTTGAATCCCCACGACGGGGTGAGCTCCTGTTGCTCAGTTCCTGCTCCTGCCAACTGAGCAGTTCGAAAGCACGTCAAAGTGCAAGTAGATAAATAGCAGGAAGGTAATTGGCGTTTCCATGCGCTGCTCTGGTTCGCCAGAAGCGGCTTAGTCATGCTGGCCACATGACCCAGAAGCCAATAAAGCGAGATGAGCGCCGCAACCCCAGAGTCGGTCACGACTGGACCTAATGGTTAGGGGTCCCTTTACCTTTATCTTAAGGTGCTACTGGAAGGATTTTTTATTATTTTTAAAAATGATAAAATAGCTGGCAAAACATTGTATACTGGGCAAAATTGCATGCAATGAAGTGAAAAAGTGCACAAAAATTACAAAATCTTAAACTGGTGCAGCATTGCGGTGAAGTGAATTTGAGATTGAAGAAAATGAGAAGGTCAGAGATACCAAAACAGATGTGTTTGTTGACCCTTATGCACGGGCAGTTTCTTTACTTCTGGAAAGTTGTCCCTGGCTGGGCGCACCTGTCTGCGTCTTCTCTCAGGTATCGCTCTCTGTGTTTTGCTACTTCCACCAGGCAAAGCAGTTTAGGCTTGTGCTCCATGGCTGCCAGAATAGGGGGCATCCTTGCTCCGCTTGTGGGTCTCCTGGACAAGTTCCACCCTGCGATTCCCATGGTGATCTTTGGGGGCATAGCACTGGCTGCGGGAATCCTCTGCTTCTTCCTTCCTGAGACACGGAACCAAGATCTCCAGGACGACACTGGCAAATCCCCAGCCAGTCAGAGGTGAGTTGCAGGGGATTCTAGAATGGCTCTGTATAAGTTAAGAGGCTGACATTTTTTGCAGGTTGCATACACTAAGTCTGCTCCATTCTCGCCTCCTCCACACCTGCCTCTGTGCTCCCCCTCTCTTTCTTTTTAAATTGACTTAAGAAAATTATACAGACAGCAAAACGACGAAGTCTAAGTTAACATTGCCTTCTACCAATAAGAAATAATAATAACTATTACAATAATGAAAATACTAAAAATACATTTACTTTTCCTTTTGAACTTCTATTCTTGTTACAATATATTACTATTCTATAAGAATCTATTATATCCTTTGCTGTCCCATATTTTATTTTATTTCCCAAATTCAACCTAACCCTCCCCTCCTCCCCACCGCCTCCTTTCACCTGTGTGAGATCTTCCCAACATAATCTTTTTTCCTAGTTGCTTCAACAGAATAAAATAACATGAAAACTAATAAATTATAATTACTTCTTTTGTCCTTACACGCTTAACAATTAAGCGTGCTGTCTCTTTTTTCGGTTAAGTCCACTGAGTAAAATGGGTTTTCCCCCCAAGACCTGAGTCCATGTGACAGGGTTAATGGTGGATGAGTTCAGTGTTTTAAGAAATAAAATATTAGGTGGTCCCCCCCCCCAATATAATTGCTATTGAGATTGCAGTTTAAGCTTTTCTTCCCGACCAGCAATGTTTGTGAAATTTGCCATGCATACCCCACACATAGCATTTTAAAAAATGCTAGGAGAGCTTAAATTCAGGAGGGCCAACTTGAATAAAATATTAGTGGGGGAGGAAAGCTCCTCCATGCATAATCAACCACATGATGTAGTGCGCACACATCATCGGAATAGCGATGCCCATCAACTTGGGGGGCGGGTCCCTCAAATATTGTATTGGGGAGAAGAGCCAGTGTGGTGTAGTGGTTAAGAGCGGTAGTCTCGTAATCTGGGGAACCGGGTTCGCGTCTCTGCTCCTCCACATGCAGCTGCTGGGTGACCTTGGGCTAGTCACACTTCTTTGAAGTCTCTCAGCCCCACTCACCTCACAGAGTGTTTGTTGTGGGGGAGGAAGGGAAAGGAGAATGTTAGCCGCTTTGAGACTCCTTAAAGGGAGTGAAAGGCGGGATATCAAATCCAAACTCTTCTTCTTCTTCTTCAAATATTGTATTGGGGAGGGGGCTGAAGATCCCTCGGCCTCTAGCAGTTAGCCCCTATGCTTAAGTTTGTATTAACATGCAGGGGGGCGAGTGGAATGGAGGAAGAATTTCATGGAGATTGTGGCAGAAGTGAGAAAGTTTGAAATCCCCTCTCTACACGCTGGGGAAACCAGTGGCTGGCGAAACCCAGCCAGATGGGTGGGGTATAAATGATAAAATTATTATTATTATTATTACACTGTGATCTTGATAACAATCCCCACCCCTGTGCAACAGGTAATTTTAAAAACAACAACTCCCAATGTGATTACTAATTATGCTGTCAATCACCTGTAACTAAGCCCTAAGCGTGCCTATGATTGATGGGTGGGACTTGAATAAATGAAATCACTGTTAGGCTAGGAACCAGCTTGTTGTTGTTGTTTAGTCATTTAGTCGTGTCTGACTCTTCGTGACCCCATGGACCAGAGCACACCAGGCATTCCTGTCTTCCACTGCCTCCCACAGTTTGGTCAAACTCATGCTGGTAGCTTCGAGAACACTGTCCCACCATCTCGTCCTCTGCTGTCCCCTTCTCCTTGCGCCCTCCATCTTTCCCAACATCAGGGTCTTTTCCAGGGAGTCTTCTCTTCTCATGAGGTGGCCAAAGTATTGGAGCCTCAGCTTCAGGATCTGTCCTTCCAGTGAGCACTCAGGGCTGATTTCCTTAAGAATGGATGCGTTTGATCTTCTTGCAGTCCATGGGACTCTCAAGAGTCTCCTCCAGCACCATAATTCAAAAGCATCCATTCTTCGGCGATCAGCCTTCTTTATGGTCCAGCTCTCACTTCCAGTGAGAGGAACCAGCTTACCAAACTGTAAGAAAAGGAAAGGTGAAAGAGGCAAGTTTATTTTGGCTTGCCAATCTCGCTTGGTGATTATTTCTGCTCACCCCAGGTGACCACAGAAGAGTGACAGCTTGGAAGTCTCCACGGAAGAGATGGCAATGGGTGGGGATGAGGATAGGGGGGCAATTGGGGGCTGCTGTACGTGATGTTTATTTGTGTTCCTTTCCATTAGGTCCAAAAACGCTCTTGGGGAAAAACCCGTGCAGAAAGAAGCTGGCGAAACAAAAGAACATATCAGCAGCACATACCTCTAGCAGAAACATCACATCTCCTTGCAGTCCAAAGGAATGGTGGGACATCTGCGGAAGATTTTAGCAGGCAAATGATCTGGGCGTACCTCTCGATTGTTCACCCGCCGTGCTCAGGTTGCCTAGGAAAACATGCAGCCCTGCAAGTCCCAATGATCCAGATGTGTACCTAGGGAACGCAGGTGTCGTGCCCCTTTAAAACAACCTCCCAGTCACAGCAGTCAGGATTGCCATTCCTTTTCATCCAGCAGGGATGAGGAACCAGTCGCCCTCTGGATATTATTGGACTTCGATTCCCATCATCCCTGCCAAGGGTCATGCTGGCTGAGGCTGATGGGAAATGATGTCCAGCAATCTCTGGAGAGCCACAGATTCCCCATCCCTGTTAAATAAAGTCTCTCTTTCTGACTGGTTCAGGCTGGTATATTTCATGTGTCTTGGAACATCTGTGTGTGGCTATCCATTTGCCCAATTCAAGCAGCTGTTCATAAAGCCATAAATAGCCTGAAGGGTGACCATCTCAAGGAGAATAGTCTTTCAAAAGAAACAGCCCAACCTTTAATATCTATCCTACTTGAAATTCCATCTTGTATCAAGGTGAGGTTGAATACCCCCACCCCTCAAAAAAGAACAGGGGCTTATCTGTTGTAGCCCCAGAACTAGGGAATGTTCTCCCTCAGATTGCTCATACAGCTTCTATCCACCTGGTCCTCTTGAATGCAGATTAAGACCTTTATGTTACACAGCACTTTTGGTAAAATGGAAGCTTTTTCCAGCTTCACTGTTTTAATTTTGTGGCTGCTCTTCTTTATCTGTGTCCCTGGTTTTTAATTAATTTTAACATATTATGATCTCTCTCTCTCTTTCTTTTTTGTACGCTCTTTTGAGACACTTCTGCCCAAAGACCGGTCTAAAAATATTGTAAATAAAAATAAGTGAAGGATAGGTGAAGATACTGGCAAAGATTTGAAAGGACCCCTGACAGAATGGACCTTGTGAACAGTACTGTTGATTATAGGGGTACATAGACGATGGGGGCTTCCAAACAAGTTTGACCCACTACTATTACTGCTTTCCACCATTTTTTAAAATAAATTAGCCACAAACTGTTGATGAGAAAGCAGTTTCAGACATGGTAGAAGCAGGTGACAAGATGGAGAGGGGCCACAGAGTTTCATGCCAGGTAAGGATAGGCAAGATGGTCAGTTTTGATTTCTCTCTGTTTCTCATTTTTCCAGGTTCGGTTATCCACATTTTCCCCACAGCAATGTGCAATTCTGCTTTCTAAGTCCTCGTGAACATTCACCAGCATTTTAGTGTAAATTTCTCCTAATATACACAAATTATTATTATTATTTTGCATGCAGCATTCTCCAGCACAATTCATTTTTGCATGTTGTTCTCACTAATATATACACACATTAGAAATGTGTTTCAGAATTTGGAGAAGTGCAAGTGTTGAAGGTGGGGACGCGGGTGGCGCTGTGGGTAAAACCTCAGCACCTAGGACTTGCCGATCGTCAGGTCAGCGGTTCGAATCCCCGCGGCGGGGTGAGCTCCCGTCATTCGGTCCCAGCTCCTGCCCACCTAGCAGTTCGAAAGCACCCTTAAGTGCAAGTAGATAAATAGGGACCGCTTACTGGCGGGAAGGTAAACGGCGTTCCGTGTGCTGCGCTGGCTCGCCAGACGCAGCTTGTCACGCTGGCCACGTGACCCGGAAGTGTCTGCGGACAGCGCTGGCTCCCGGCCTATAGAGTGAGATGAGCGCACAACCCTAGAGTCTGGCAAGACTGGCCCGAACGGGCAGGGGTACCTTTACCTTTTACTTTAAGTGTTGAAGGATGAATGTGTCTTGGTTTGAATGTTTCAGAAAGCGCAATATTCACTTTGAATGCGAACTGAATTGCATTTCCCCCTCACGTCTAGTGTTGAAGTGCGTGCAAATACTTTCCCACCAGTTCAACTCCCCAAGAAATCTCAGTAGTGGAGAAACATTTGTTTGCAGTGCTTCAAGTTCCAGGCTCAGTTACCAGGTTTTGCAATTAGAAAGCTCTTTGGGTGACATGTTTCCGGACATCTGCCAAGTTCCTTTTTCAACCTTCAGGTTATTTAAAAAAAATAAAAATAAAGTTTTGCTGCAGTTCTGGGAGAGAGCCTTTGAAACTCTAGAGAGGTGTGGTTTGTCAGATTCTATAGACATTACTGGGCTGGTAGATGTGCCCATCATCTGGCACGGAAGCAGCGATAAGGCAGCTTTGTGCATTCATAAAAGGGACGCGGGTGGCGCTGTGGGTTAAACCACAGAGCCTAGGGCTTGCCGATCAGAAGGTCAGTGGTTCGAATCCCCGCGATGGGGTGAGCTCCCGTTGCTCGGTCCCTGCTCCTGCCAACCTAGCAGTTTGAAAGCACGTCAAAGTGCAAGTAGATAAATAGGTACCGGTCTGGCGGGAAGGTAAACGGAGTTTCCATGCGCTGCTCTGGTTCTCCAGAAGTGGTTTAATCATGCTGGCCACATGACCGGAAGCTGTACGCCGGCTCCCTCGGCCAATAAAGTGAGATGAGCGCCGCAACCCCAGAGTCGGTCAGGACTGGACATAATGGTCAGGGGTCCCTTTACCTTTACCTTTACCTTACCTTTAAGACATAAATGTGGCAAAAGCAATATGGATGGTTGTCATGCTACCTTCACTTGCTGCACAGGCAATTGCACAGCACTCTCTGTGTCCTTATTTATGCCCATGGCTCTGAAGTTAATGCACAACTTGCTAAGAGAGGAACGATAAACTTCGGAGTCCAAAGGGGCAATCAAATTGCTGATGGGCTTTCTGCCAAGAGAGGCGATTTAAGAAGAAAACAACAATTCCACCCACCATCCTGTTGATTTTACTGTGAAGGGGCTTAATGGCTGATCCTAGGAGGGCTGGCTTTGCTCCTGTGACTTTAACCGCATGCGGCTTCAACCTGGCGCACAGCAATTTATCAGGGGAAGCTTTCCCTGAGACTTATCTCTACTCCTGAAAGAGTACGGTAAAGGTAAAGAGAACCCTGACCATTAGGTCCAGTCATGGCCGACTCTGGGGTTGTGGCACTCATCTCGCTTATTGGCCGAGGGAGCCGGCGTACAGCTTCCAGGTCACGTGGCCAGCATGACTAAGCCGCTTCTGGCGAACCAGAGCAGCGCACAGAAACGCCGTTTACCTTCCCGCTGGAGTTGTACCTATTTATCTACTTGCACTTTGATGTGCTTTCGAATTGCTAGGTTGGCAGGAGCAGGGACTGAGCAATGGGAGCTCACCCCATTGCGGGGATTTGAACCGCCAACCTTTTGATCGGCAAGTCCTAGGCTCTGTGGTTTAACCCACAGGGCCACCCGCATCCCCTGAAAGAGTAGCTTGCTCCATTTCTCTGCCTCAGACTTCGGATAAAGGTGCAGGAGCAGGGCCAGTAAAAGATGGTGGCAACCTTAGGTGGCCATCTATTTCAAATAAGAACAATCAACTTTGAGACCAAAGATGTGGAAGTTCTAGAGCAGGAGTAGGCAACCTAAGGCCCGGGGCATTAGGACATGCCTGTGACACAAACGATGAGGTCATTGTTGGCGGCGTTCAGGAGAGATGAAGAGTCAGCAAAGTTTCCTTTGGATCCAGAATTTTAATCCGCAGCAGCCAGAACAATCGGCTGGCTCAGAACACCTTGGAAGCTCTCTGCACAAATAAACACTCCATGATGTGCACTTTTCATTGAGTGATTGCTTGAATTTAGAAGGTGAAAGAATATGTTAAATAAAGTTCTTATTTTCTGATGTTCTGTGTTTCAATTTCTCCCTCCTCCCCATATCTTCACGCTAACCCTGTGAGGTAGGCCAGGCTGAGAGAGAGTGACTAGCCTAAGGCCTTCCATGGATGAGTGGTGATTTGAACCCTGGTCTAGTTTGACCTTCTAACCATCACACACCACTGACTCTGGAAATCTGGCAGGAACCCTTGAAAAGAAGGAACAAGGTGGTTTTGCTTATGCCCAGAAAGTTGTAAGAAATTCATCATAGCTATAGAACAGGGGTAGGCAACCTAAGGCTCGGGGGCCGGATGCGGCCCAATTGCCTTCTAAATGGAATCAGCGTGTTTTTACATGAGTAGAATGTGTGCTTTTATTTAAAATGCATCTCTGGGTTATTTGTGGGGCCTGCCTGGTGTATTTACATGAGTAGAACGTATGCTTTTATCTAAAATGCATCTCTGGGTTATTTGTGGGGCATAGGAATTCGTTCATTTTATTTCCCCCCCAAAATATAGTCCAGCCCACCACATGGTCTGAGGGACGGTAGACCGGGCCCCCTGCTGAAAAAGGTTGCTGACCCCTGTTCTAGAGGAGGCGAAGTAGCAGCAATGTTGATCCCACAGAATGGGGAAAATGATGCAAAAGGTGCTTCTCATTTAAAATGTGCGGTTCCAATTC
The DNA here is from genome assembly GCF_965153285.1 of Podarcis tiliguerta. NCBI lineage: Eukaryota > Metazoa > Chordata > Lepidosauria > Squamata > Lacertidae > Podarcis > Podarcis tiliguerta. The sequence goes on along the minus strand of NC_139545.1, from coordinate 51,078,945 downwards.
AGCTCTCCATTGCCTGCGAAGTGATAGCCAAGTTGGAGCCTTTCCAATTCAAGAGTCTTGAATGGAGCCCCTCCATTGAAGTGAATGGGAAAGGCAACATGCTGAACTCTGCCTGACTGCGGGATGGCGCATGTACTCCTTGAATGGCTGCGCAAGCATTTAACTTGTGTGGGTTTTCCCCCTAGCGTCAAACACATTGTTACGTATTTCTTGTCTTTATTGCCATCAAGCAGGGAGGTCAGGGAGATACAAATTTTCTCAGTCAATGCAAGCCATACTCCATGCATTGACGAAGCATTTCCTTTGTAAGGAAAAAATAGGTCGTTGCTTTGCTGACACAACGAGACTCCAAGTGTGGTTCCCCCCAAATGAAACTTCCTCAGTCTTAAGGAAAAGGGAGCAGAAAATGCTATTCCTTTACTTTGAAAAAAACCGACGGCTAACGTGGTACCCAAAAACAGATGCTAAGCGTGTTTTCGACTGCCTGGTGTTGTTACTAATTCCTTGGGATTCAATCCCAGGCAAAGGGAAATCTAATTATTCCTCAGACCTCCTATCTTGCAATGAGTTATTTTAGGAACAGGGAAAGAGGAGGAAACGAATTTTTCACCTCCCTCCGGGGTCGGAGAGAGCAATTTCCTTTTCGCAGAGTGATGCTCATTAAGGGTTTTTTTTCTTTCCAGAGTAGGAGGGGAGACAATTGGGAACGCACTAAATTGGTTGTTTGTGAGTTTGGGGCTGATTGAACGAACGATGGTGGAGTAGAGGGGAAGGAGAACGTGGAGATAATCAGATAATGTGTTCTTTTATGGTTTCCTAGAGTCACAGAGCCGTGAAGTGTAAAAAACCCCAGCCTTCTTCCACCCCTTGAACTCCCGACTCCCATATTTTCTCACCTTTGGTCAGGCTGGCAGGGGCTGATGGGAGTTGTAGGCCAAAGGTAATTGGATTGCACCTTTGACCTTGGGGGGGGGGCTCTCTTGGGTTGCCAGCCCCTAACCTGGGAAATTATAGGCAGTCAAGCCAGTTAGCACCCCAGAGAGCGGACTTTGCTGGTTGCTGCTGTTAGCCACAGACTCACCTCTGCTAGGACTTTGCCCCCATATATGAGAGAGTGCTGGGGGGGGGGATAGTTAAATAGGTTGCACAGACAGGACCCAGGGGGGTGGAGTCAGTGGGTCTATAAAACTAGTTCTGGGAGGAGTTTGTTAGGAGTTGAGGGCGGGGAGTTGGTTGGATTTCGTGGGTTGGCTGGTTGGGAAAGGCAGATGGTAATTGAGAGACAGTTAGGGCCGTGGGTTCTTGAGTGTGGGGAGGTAGAAGAGATAGAGAGAGGAAAATAGACTAAGAAAGTAAAGAGCAACAACGTTTGGAATGCTGTAAAAGTTTGGTTTGTGTCTGAAATAAAATGCACTCTTTATTAATTCAAAAGCTGACTGAGACTGAAGTGATTTTACCAGGGAGGACCCGGTTGGTGGCAGCGGATTAGTGGTGTGCGGGTCAATAGTCCGTGAGACGACCGGGGGGCCCGTACGAACGCCACACTCATAACCTTGCCTTGTGAGTAGAACACACTGCATTTCAAGTTGCATTACAGAAGGCTTCCTGATGACCCATCACTCTTCTCTGCTGACATCATCTCTTCCAGGGATTGTTCTATTGCAGCTGTAGTTCCCTCAGTGTTACGCTGAATGGTATCTCTAAGGAGCTCTGGAATATGCTGGAGAGATCCAAGCAATGAAGGGATGTCCGCTTTTCCAGCGGAGTAACCATCAGCAGTGGCTTTTTCAACATGGAGTCCGAGGAGAACATCTCCACTCAGCTCAAGGCAGGATTGTGGGTTCTGAAACATCTCAGAATTTCCAGTTCCTGGAGTGTCGTTGTTATCAAGAGTGATTGCTCTAATGGGCTCAGATTTTGAAAACTGGTGAAGGTTGCTCACCTCTGAGATGTGTTCTGAAGCGCTTAAACCGGAGCAAGCTTCGTTTTTTACTTTCATGCTCCCTGTGTCCAGATCAAGAGAGATGGACTGCAGGCCACTTCCATCCATGTTTGCTGATCTGTCTACCCCCATAGAAAACAGAAGCATGTCAGGAACTTGATAGTCACACTGAGCCTTGTCTTCTCTTGAAGGGCCCAATAAAGAAACATTTTCAGCCTTTATTTCTAAATACGGAGCATCCATGGCAGCCTGGTTAGGGAAGTTTTGTAGCTCTTGATTGTAGGGGTCACCTCTAGAGGTGATTTCTGTCTTTGCTTCCATCAAGGAGCTCGTAGAACATTGCAACGGGTTCTCTGTAGGAGTTGCCAGAGAGTCCTGAAAGCTGGAAAATAGTGAGGACTTGTTGTGGTCCGAGAGCACTGTTTCCATTTGCAAATTGGGTTGTTTGGGAGCTTCAAGACCCTTCATTCCAGACACCACTTCAATGCTACTTGAAATCAGCTCTATAGGAAGCGCATCACCACTGAAGGCTTTGGCGCTGTCCAAGGATGGAGAACTTTCTCTCTGCCCATCCCTTGTGTGGCTTCCATAATTCTCCTCTGGATCCTGAAGGCCTGCTTCTGAACCTTTTGCTTGAATAAGACCTAAGGTCTCACTTTCCTTGCAGGTGCCAAACTTTGGTAAGTTTGAGAAACACACAAGTGATAATCCTTCTTCACTGCTGGTTTTCATTGTGGGTTTAGTCTTTGGGATCTTGTCTTTCTCCAAAGAATATCCGAACAGTGTGGCCAAGGCAGATTGAGTCTTAAGTGCTTTCTTAGTCACTGCTGGTTCTTCCTGCTTGCATGCTCTGCCTTGAGTTTTGGAAGCAAAAAGTCGAGCCAAAGGGTTCCTTTCCTTTTGCTTTCTAGCCGACTCTTTGGCGGTCTCCTTACTGCTGATCTCCTGTGCACCTGAGCCATCTTTGCTCTGAGGTTTCATAGCCACCTTTGTCCTTCCCATCACTTGCTTTTCAGTCAAATGTGGGACCTCACAGGAGCTGAATGTTTCTTGGTCTTTGACCTGAAGTTTGGAAGCCTGAAGGATGGTCCTTCTGACAGTTTCTTCCTCAAGCTGGATATTATTGCCACTGCTAGCCTTTCCTGGTATCTCTTCATTTGTGTTGGCTGTTTCTGCAAGTAGGTTACTTGGTTCCAGGTTTTCACGAGTGAATGGTGCTGTGTTGGACGTCAAAGTGGAGTCTTGTGAGTTATTTCTTGTTTTTTGAGCATCTTCTGCTTGTGAGCTGGACGCTGAATGACCTTCTATTTCTGCTTCCTCGTCTGAATTGGTGGCTCTTTCCTCAGGTTTGCTATTTTGGGAGACCTCTTGAAGAATGCCATTTTGTGTCTCAGTGCTGTCTAAATCTCCTCCTGCCTGCATTCCTTTCTCCCTTCTATTCTCTGCCTCCTTACTGTTGTGGGTTTCAGGATAAATTTGGTTTTCTGGCCTTTGCAAGCTTGTTGGGTCTATCACCCCTTGCATTTCTCTCTCGGGGAACTCAATCCTGACTTCCCATGAATGCTCACTTACCTGGTCAACCACCAGGCATGTCTCCACTGAATCAAGAGAAGAACCCAACATCTCCTCATCATTGCTTTGCTCACCTTTGTGCTCAGGTAGATATACTGAGGATTCAGCCTTCGCCTGGGAGGGCTTGTGGTCCTCTGTTGGTTTAGCACTGATGTGACTGAGTTGTCCAGCCTCTTCGCATGCCGGAGTGATTGACATGTTACCTTTGCTGGCTTCTGGAAGCTTCTGCCTGCTGTCTGCTGGTGCCAAAGCAGGCAGTGGAACCCTGGCTTTAGGAAGACGCTCAGCTCTTAGCAAAATCTGCTCTGCACGTCTTTCATCGGATACACCTGTGCTGGAGGAAGATCCACTACTAGGCCTCTTGCCCTCAAGAGAACCTTTTGCAAGACTAGAAGCTTCAGCTACAGTAACTCCTGAAGCGGCAAAACAAGCTGCCTTAGTAGTTCTGAGTGCTTCTGAACGGGAGGGCAGTGAACCAAAAGAAGGAGACTCCAGAGGGGTTGATGTTAAAGGTGAAACTACAGGAACGCTCCTCTTCGTTTTGAGCGGGTTGCCTTGGAACTTCACAGCCCTTTCTGCTATGCTGAGTCCGTTCTTCCTTCCCTGAGCTCCTGGGATGCTTTCACCCGTGAACAACGGTCTCTTCCCCGATACTCTCAAGTCTCCGCTCCCACCTGCTGTTTTCATCCAGTGCGAACTGTGCTTTGGAAATGGGACTCTGGGTAATTGGCTTTGCTTCTTTTCCGCCCGAGCACTTTCTGCTATCGATTTGCCTCCCGGGGCCTCGCGGCGGCTCCCATCTGCTCCACTCCGGCATTGCAGAATCAATACGGCATCTTGCAATGGTCCAGGGCTGCCATATTTTCGACCTATTTCTTTCCCAGCCGCTTCCTTTAAAGGGGGCCAGCTAGTTCTGGGCTTGTTCTCTTGCCTGGCTTGCCTAGGCGGTCTCAGCTTAGCCTGAGAGTACAAACCAGGAAACGGCGGTTGCATTTTCTCTCTGGCGAGGAGCTGTCCTGGGCGATTATTTCTATTCTTGGACCCCAGTCCTGGACTTGGCTGCACGGCTATCTGCAGCTGCTGATCTCTTTGACGGACGCCGGCGTTTTCCTCTTGGCTCCTTTTTTTAACCCCAGCAAGCAGCTGGTGATGAGATTTGCAATAAAATGTGCCCTGGAAGGTGACATAGTTGGCTAAGCTGCAAGACATACAGAAGGGAAATGGTTACGGTTGTCACTGTATCATTTCCCAGAGTTCCACTGCGTCACGCAAGAACAAGCCAAGTGGTGATATGCAGATGAAGGGGGTGGGGCCATGCAGATGAAGGGGGTGGGGCCATGCAGATGAAGGGGTGGGGCTATGCAGATCAGAGCTGCCTGAATTATCCATAGCCCCCATTTAGTTCAGTGGGGCAAAATAAATGAGCTACAGTCTGAGGGACAATGGGGAAGAGGTGAAACAATGGAGTCACCAGAAGAAGGGAAAAGGCACATCTCCTGCTCTGCTGCTGCAGCTATGCTGGGTAGTTACTTGGATAGCTTTGAAATAAATTGAGATGCATCTAAGCTTTGAAATGGGACGGTAAGGTAAATGGTGTTTCCGTGCGCTGCTCTGGTTTGCCAGAAGCGGCTTAGTCATGCTGGCCACATGACCAGAAGCTGTACGCCGGCTCCCTCAGCCAATAAAGCGAGATGAGCACCGCAACCCCAGAGTCGGTCACAACAGAACCTAATGGTCAGGGGTCCATTTACCTTTACTTTAAGCTTTGAAATAAATCTAGACACATGTGCTATTGGTGGGTACCAGCAGTAATGGCTTTGTTTACCTCTGCTGTCAGAAGCAGTTGCTATTGGCATCCTTCTGTCTCAAAAGAAAATGGAGTACACCTTCAGGGGTGAAGTCAAATGGCTGTGTTTGCAGCATCAAAGTGACCTCCCTGAGGTGCAAGCCTGGGCAGTGTGTATGGAGGTCCTGGGCCACCCAGATGACAAGATCCCCCTCTTGGCCTGGCTAATGTGGTCCAAAGGAAAGCAGAGCAAGACGTTTGGCACCAGCTTGGCTGCAGGAGTTGCCGAAAGGAGGCATGCAAGGCGCCATCCAACCATCTTAGGGACTCCACTCTGGATTTGTGTAGGATTCACTCCTGAGCCTTTTGTTCCCCCTGAGATATCCCACAAGGCAGTGTAGGTTTAGGATCAGATATTTCCTTCTCCTAGATGGGCTCCCTTCCCAGGTGGACGAGCCCCATCTGCCTCTCACTTCCCTCTACAGCACCTGCAGAAACCCCCTTCTTGGCCGATGGACCCAATATTGGTCTCCTATGCTCAATCCACTGGAGCCTGTATTTGCACTGAGGGTTTGAGTCCCATCAGCTCCCCTCACCTGGTTTAGTTGACCAGTCAAAGCCATTCCCTGGGTGTGGCCGCTGTCTCGTGCTGACAGCTTCTAGGAGCCACATGGTGAGATCTGAGTGGGGACCAAAGGTGGACAAGCTACCCCAGAGGGAACATGACATGCCCCCACCAGAGGTACTACCCCTCTCCTAACACCCCATATTTGGATGCCAGGTGCTGAGTATCAGGTTCTAGGCGTCCCATAATGGGCATCTGGTTGGACTCAGGTTCTAGGCATCCCATAATGGGCAGCTGGTTGGATTCAGGTTCTAGGCTTCCCATAATGGGCATCTGGCTGGACTCGGGTTCTAGGCTTCCCACAATGGGCAGCTGGTTGGACTCAGGTTCTGGGCTTCCCATAATGGGCATCTGGTTGGACTCAGGTTCTGGGCTTCCCATAATGGGCATCTGGTTGGACTCAGGTTCTAGGCATCCCATAATGGGCGCCTGGTTGGATTCAGGTTCTAGGCTTCCCATAATGGGCATCTGGCTGGACTCAGGTTCTAGGCTTCCCATAATGGGCAGCTGATTGGACTCAGGTTCTGGGCTTCCCATAATGGGCATCTGGTTGGACTCAGGTTCTGGGCTTCCCATAATGGGCATCTGGTTGGAACAGGAAGTTAGGCTAGATGGGCCTTTGACCTGATACATCTTTGCATTCTTTGAGAGTGGCCTGTTACCCCGTGGTTTTCTCACTCGATTCTCATGTCTCACCTCAGCTTCCTTCCGCAGTGCTTACAGCAGAAACATGCGTGGTGCAGAGGAACGTTCTGGATTGCCATGCGCTCCGCTGTGTAGACAGGCTTGGAACATGATGCGCACACTTCCTTCACTCCAGCCTGAAATTACAAAGCATCAGCTAGCTAGTGCATTCAATCTGTTTGTCTTGCTTTTGTTGGCCTGTGAAGTCCGTCCAACAAGACGGTTCTTATGGGAAGAAATGGGACAGAAAAGGTGATTCTGGTGGTGTGAAACAACTCTTTGGATTTGTTCTTTAACAAAAAATTTATTTGGGCGGTTCACACGTGTCAGAGCTGGCTCCGGGTCCCAGCTCACCAAGGACCAACGCTAGCCGGTAGTACAGTATCAAAGTCTTTATTGAAGAATAGTGTCCATTTACAAGTCTCAGCGTCCCAGCTCTACGTCTGAGCTTTAGACCGGCGAAGCTCTATCTGGATCTCCGCCCCCTGTGCACCAGCTTAACACTCTAATCTTACTCCACCTCTTCCTTCTCTCTCTCTTCCTCTGGGTCTTACTACCCCCCGGTGTCTCTTCCCTCCTGGACTCTTCTGACGCAGAGCTTGACCCCTCTGACTCCTCCCCCTCTCTTCGGCGGGCTTTAGGACCTGGCTCCCTACCCGGGCTGCTCACCTTGCCGCCCTCCTGTACATTTGAACTTGGCGCGCGCGCGCGTTTAACTTTCCTGATGACCGTTTCCTCGCTCCCTGACGAGGGTGTGGCCACTCCTGCCTCACGTTCTCCCTCTGCCTGCGCGCTCCCTGATCCCGATGCCTTGGACTCCTCCCCCCTACTGCACTCTGGGGGGGAAGCTGGTCCGGATTTCCAGCTGTTACTCTCTGAGTCCCCTCTGGCCCCTTCTTCCCGAGGTGTCCCCCTTGCCCTGACCATGGGGGCCCCTTTCTGTGAATCCTCCGAGTCACTGGAGAGACTCAGAGACCTCGGACTACTGTAGTCGCTGACATTTCCTTCAGACTCCTCCCCCTCGCTCTCCGTTTCCTGCCTCTCCTGCGACTCTTCTCCTGAACCCCTGACAACACGTTTTAAATATTTGCATTAAATGAGCAATTCACAGCTTAAAACCAGAACGTCTGCCCAAAATGGGAAGGTTTCTCTTCTCTCCTGAAGGCAAGAGTGGAGGATGTCGAGCAGTTCTGAGAGTTATTGAGAGCCAGTGTGGTGTAGTGGTTAAGAGCGGTAGACTCATAATCTGGGGGACTGGGTTCGCGTCTCCGCTCCTCCACCTGCAGCTGCTGGGTGACCTTGGGCCAGTCATACTTCTTTGAAGTCTCTCAGCCCCACTCACCTCACAGAGTGTTTGTTGTGGGGGAGGAAGGGAAAGGAGAATGTTAACCGCTTTGAGGCTCCTTAAAGGGAGTGAAAGGTGGGATATCAAATCCAAACTCTTCTTCTGCCTTAGCAGGAACTCCCACACTCCCAAGAAGGCTCTAAACCAGGGACAGAGCAGTCCCCCTCTATCCAGCTGGGGTGGGGGAGAAATTAATTTCAGTTCCCATTCCCAAATTCTCCCTTTGAGAACATTATGTGAACCAAATCTGCCCTTATCCGGTTTCTGCAGCGCAGTTCTCCAGCCACGTAACGTGTGCAAAAATGCACACGCTGAGGTAAAGCGTGCAGAAAAATGCATATGTCAGTGAGCGTACTAAAGAAAACTGCATTGTATTCGGTAAAACGTGCTTTGCCAATAAATAAATAAATGTGTATATTAGGATTACGTGCGCTAAAAGGCTGATGGATTTTTGTGAGGATTTAAAAATAATAGCAGTCATGAACTGCCATGGAAAACTGAAGTTAAGGTTGGAAAAATGAGAAACGGAGAGAAACCAAAACAGCCTGGTTCACCCATCCCTATGTCCAGCCCATTTATTTTGGCAGCTGAGGCAGGAAAATCCCACAAGTGCCTCTCCTCTCCTTGGGGCCTCCTGGGGCCTCCGGAAGGCAAGATCTAGGTCTGTCAGGCTGTAGTGACTTTTCAATGCGCTACTGCACTTTAGACGATGGTTTCATCTGCAGTAGATAGACTGCTTCTATAAAATACACCGACACACTCGCTTTGCAGAAGTCACCCACAAACTGCAAACATCGCTTTCCTCTTCTGACTGGTAGCAATGGGCTCCTGGGATTTCCTCTGCCCCAACTCCCAGGCTGGCTTCTGGAGCTGCAATGGGGGCATCGCTTTGCCTTTTATTCCTGCATGTGTTTTCCCCCTCCCATTCCTGTTCACACTCTTCCTCTGTTTTGAAGAGTGAGAGAGCGTCTTTCTTACATTGCAGAGGTCTCCAACCTCTTGGGCCCAGAGGGGACAAAGTGCCGTGGGCGCCTGTCACAAAATGGCTGCAATGGGAGTGGCATAATGTCTAATAATAATAATAATAATAATAATAATAATAATAATATATTTATTTATGTTGGTTTCTGTTTATGCCACTGTGCAGTGCTTGAAGTCACAAGCTCTGTTTTGCACTCCAGAGATTCCAGGCTGTTGAAGTCTCACGGAAGACAGAAGATGGATGTGATGTTACTGGTTTCCTGTTCCTTTGTTTTTCTGTTGTTTCTCTGCTCTCGCAGAGAGAGGATGTTTCTTTTCTGTCTGCGTAGTTAGAAATAAAACTCTTTGCAATGTAGCGCATATTTCTCGTCCTTCCCTGCGTGCTGGATACTCTGCATAATGAGGGAACATGCCTGGAGCCTCATCAAAGGCTCAGGTCATTAATCACGTCAGAGGACTCAGGGAGCTCGGTCAAACGCAAGGTCTGACAATTTATACCCCATCTATCTGGCTGGGTTTCCCCAGCCACTCTGGGTGGCTCCCAACAGAATATTAAAAACATGATAAAACATCAGACATTAAAAAATTCCCTAAACAGGGCTGCCTTCAGATGTCTTCTAAAAGTCAGGTAGTTATTTATTTCCTTGACATCTGATGGGAGAGTGTTCCACGGGGGGGGGGGGGGGCACCACTGAGAAGGCCCTCTGCCTGGTTCCCTGTAGCCTCACTTCTCACAGGGAGGGAACCGCCAGAAGGCCCTCGGAGCTGGACCTCAGTGTCCGGGCAGAACGATGGGGGTGGAGACGCTCCTTCAGGTATGCAGGGCTTACACATCTCAAAGGGCAGAGAAAGAGATAGAATCACACTGTGGTTTGAGCACCCCAAATGATCAACTAATCCCATCCAATGGGAGGGAGGAAGGCACCTACATTAGCTACTTACTCACAGAGGGAAGCTCTTTACGGCTCTCCTTTGTTCAAAACAGGTGCACTAATGGCATCCGTCGAAATGCAGGAATTTTCACACTTCTGTTGTGTGATGCAGTGCAGTTGAGGGTGGGGTCAGGGTGGGAACGAAGATTATGGCAACCCACCCACCCACCCACCCTCCGCTTGAGAAAACTGGCTCTGTCTAAATACAGTGGTGCCTCGCAAGACGAAAAGAATCCGTTCCGCGAGTCTCTTCGTCTAGCGGTTTTTTCGTCTTGCGAAGCAACCCCATTAGCGGATTAGCGGATTAGCGGATTAGCGCTATTAGCGGTTTAGCGGCTATTAAAGGCTTAAGGGATTAGCGGATTAGCTGCTAAAAGTCTATTAGCAGCTTAGTGCCTTAGAAAAAGGGGGTGGGGAGCGGAAAAAAATCGCAGGAACTCGCAAGACATTTTCGTCTTGCGAAGCAAGCCCATAGGAAATTCGTTTTGCGAAGCACCTCCAAAACGGAAAACCCTTTCGTCTAGCGGGTTTTCCGTCTTGCGAGGCATTCGTCTTGCAGGGCACCACTGTAACTAGTTTGGCCATGGCTTGCTCTCGATGAGGCAGCACTCATGGGATAAGACTTTCTTGGGCATCACAGGCCTGCAAGGTGATGACTAAGCCAGAGACAGCAGCTACAGCATGTTCTCCAAGTGTCATGATTTTCCAGGGACAGTCTGAGAATTACAGAAGCCATCCTGGTTTCTGTTTTGATCCTGGAATGTCCCGGTTTTCCTTTTTCCTCCACGTCTCAGAGAGCAATTAAAAAGGAGTGTGTGTGTGTGTGTGCATGTGTAGGTGCAAAAACAGAGTCCTGTTTATACTGAAAATGAAATACCTTCACTTATGCCCTTTTACATTTCCCCCCTCGGGGAGTGTGTTATTGAGTTGTTTTTATTTTGATTGTGTATTTTGTGGTTCTGTGGTTTGATTTTGTTCTGTGAACCACCCTGAGATCTCCGGATATAGGGCAGTATATTATTATTATTATTATTGTTGTTGTTGTTGTTGTTGTTGTTGTTAATAATAATAATAATAATAATAATAATAATATAATGATAATAATAATAATAATATATGTAGGAAACGGTAAAGCTGGCACACAAAGGCCTTCCTACAATTTTGAAGTAAAATGTCACCAATCCACTTTAAATTCTTTCATTGCAACGTTTCCGCAGCCAGCCATTTCTTAGGAAATGTGTGGAGTGTTCATTCCTTTATTGTAAATAGAGCTTTACACTTGTCTACTCAGAAGTAAGTCCCACTGTGTTCAATGGAGCCTACTCCCAGCTAACTGGGTCAAGACTGTGAAGTCTTACACTGCAATCGTAAGCATTTGTACTCAGAACTAAGACTGGAAAAACAACAAGCCAAGAGAAATGGAAATTGATGGATTCTCCTACCCCACACAGCCAAGTATGATGGGAGGTTGGAGCCCAGGAATATTTGAAGGGCACCGGGTTGAGGAAGGCTGGACCAAACTGCTTTAATGTCCATGAGAACTGATGCCTACGATGCCCCATCATCTCTCTTGCTGGGAAATTATCTTGGGTAGTCTGGGAGGTTGTAGCAGCAGCTGCAGCAGGCAAGGAGCACTGCCATAGGAACATAAAGGTAAAGGTAAAGGGACCCCTGACCATTAGGTCCAGTCATGACCGACTCTGAGGTTGCAGTGCTCATCTCGCTTTATTGGTCAAGGAAACTGGCGTACAGCTTCCGGGTCATGTGGCCAGCATGACTAAGCCGCTTCTGGCGAACCAGAACAGTGCACGGAAACACCATTTACCTTCCTGCCGGAGCAGTACCTGTTTATCTACTTGCACTTTGACGTGCTTTTGAACTGCTAGGTGGGCAGGAGCAGGGACCGAGCAAGGGGAGCTCACCCCGGCGCGGGGATTTGAACCGCCGACCTTCTGATCGGCAAGTCCTAGGCTCTGTGGTTTAACCCACAGTGCCACCCGCGTCCCATGTGGAATAACATTTGCTTGATGTAATATTATGGGCCTATCTGCAATAAAGGGACACGGGTGGCGTTGTGGGTTAAACCACAAAGCCTAGGACTTGCCGATCGGAAGGTCGGCGGTTCGAATCCCCGCAACAGTGTGAGCTCCCATTGCTCGGTCCCTGTTCCTGCCAACCTAGCAGTTCGAAAGCATGTCAAAGTGCAAGTAGATAAATAGGTACGGCTCCGGTGGGAAGGTAAACGGCGTTTCCGTGTGCTGCTCTGGTTCACCAGAAGCGGCTTAGTCATGCTGGCCACATGACCCGGAAGTTGTACGCCGGCTCCCTTGGCCAATAAAGCGAGATGTGCGCCACAACCCCAGAGTCGGCCACGACTGGACCTAATGGTCAGGGGTCCCTTTACCTTTACCTTTATTTACAATAAAAACCTAAAGCAGTATCAAACAATTTTAAACAGTCACAGCTCCTCTCACAGAGTCCTGGGAACCGCAGCAATCAAAACAGGACGAATGTGCGATGAGCAGGTTTCAGAAAGTGACCATAGATTTGTAGAATTGGCAGAACTGAGAGTGCCACGCAGAGCTGGACTCCCTAACCTGGCTATTTAGAGGATTAACTTTAGTGTTAATCCACTTTAGAGGATTAACACAAACACCCCATAATATGATTTGCTTTCTGAAATGATATTCTAGAATGGTTGGATAAAGGCAACACTTCCACAAGGACTGTTTGGCGAGCCGGCAATTTAATTTATATCCTCCAAATTTTGCAACGCAACGCTTAAATTCCACAGCGAGAAAGCTTGCTGAAAAGGGAGGTGGCAAGAGTGTTTTTTTCTGCCCTTTCTTTGGTCTGGATTTGCATTTTGAGCAATTTCATTTCTTGCTCCACAAGAGCCACAAACTGGAGGCATCTTGTGGAGCCGGAGTAATCTGAGACGAGGTGAGTCAGTTCCCTGGATGAGACCGACTTCGCGAAAAGGATCACACATCTGCTATTATTTCACCTGCTATAAACAGCTTCCCCAGGGCATTAGGACATGCCTGTGACACAAATGATGAAGTCATTGTTGGCGACGTTCAGGAGAGATGAAGAGTCAGCAAAGTTTCCTTTGGATCCAGAATTTTAATCCGCAGCAGCCAGAACAATCAGCTGGCCCAGAACACCTTGGAAGCTCTCTGCACAAATAAACACTCCATGATGTGAACTTTCCATTGAGTGATTGCTTGAATTTATAAGTTAAAGAAAGTTCTTGTTTTCTGATGTTCTGTGTTTCAATTTCTCCCTCCTCCCCATTTCTTATCTTCACGCTAACCCTGTGAGGTAGGCCAGGCTGAGAGAGAGTGACTGGCCTAAGGCCTTCCATGGATGAGTGGTGATTTGAACCCTAGTCTAGTTTGACCTTCTAACCATCACACGCCACTGACTCTAGAAATCTGGCAGGAACCCTTGAAAAGGAGGAACAAAGTGGTTTTGCTTATGCCCAGAAAGTCATAAGAACTTCATCATAGCTATAGAACAGGGAGGGATGCGGGTGGTGCTGTGGGTTAAACCACAGAGCCTAGGACCTGCCGATCGGAAGGTTGGCGGTTCGAATCCCCGTGATGGGGTGAGCTCCCATTGCTAGGTCCCTGCTCCTGCCAACCTAGCAGTTCAAAAGCATGTCAAAGTGCAAGTAGATAAATAGGTACCGCTCTGGCGGAAAGGTAAACGGCATTTCCGTGTGCTGCCCTGGTTCACCAGAAGCGGCTTAGTCATGCTGGCCACATGACCCGGAAGCTGTACACTGGCTCCCTCGGCCAATAAAGTGAGATGAGCGCCACAACCCCAGAGTCTGCCACAACTGGACCTAAAGGTCAGGGGTCCCTTTATCTTTACCTTTTATAGAACAGGGGTAGGCAACCTAAGGACTGGGGACCGGATCCGGCCCAATTGCCTTCTCAATCCAGCCTGCGGACGGTCCAGGAATCAGTGTGTTTTTACATGAGTAGAACATGACCTTTTATTTAAAATGCATCTCTGGGTTATTTGTGGGGCATAGGAATTCGTTCATTCCCCCCCATATAGTCCAGCCCCCCACATGGTCTGAGGTACGGTGGACAGGCCCCCTGCTGAAAAAGGTTGCTGACCCCTGCTATAGAAGAATGACTGATAAAATTATTGGATCTGGCTGCGATGGCGAAGCTTGATTAGAGACGGGTTAGGGGAATCATTGAAGACAGGAGTGCCTGGCGTGCTCTGGTCCATGGGGTCACGAAGAGTCGGACACGACTGAACGACTAAACAACAACAACAACAGGGGAATCATTACTGACATTTGTTAAGGACTGGAAATTTCTTGTGGACTTTTTGAGTGAAATAGAAAATGAACTGGTAATATCAGGATTTGAATATTGGAATAATGCAGGTTTATAGAAGATAGAATGGTTGGGTTTTAAGGAATGAATATTATATGTAGCTGCAGGACAGGGAGCCGGAAGTCATAGAATCATAGAATTTTAAGAGTTGGAAGGGACCCCGAGGGTCATCTAGTCCAACCCCGTGAAAGGCAGGAATCTCAGCTAAAGAATCCATGAGAGATGGCCACCCAAACCTCTGCTTAAAAACCTCCATGGATGGAGATTCTGTTCCATTGTCAAACAGCTCTTACTGTCAGAAAGTTATTCCTGGTAAAGAATCTCCTTTATAATGAATTTCCTTTTTAGGGTTTGTATGGATGGTTTATATATATTTTTAAGTTCATTGAATCGATTTTGATGTCCTTAGAGCTTGTGCTTCTGTTTTATTCTGTTTTTGCCCTGTATACCATTTTGAAGGCTTTATGCCATGCAGAGGTCTATAAATTTGATTCATACATAAAAAGATATGTATTATCTTAATCCTCTTTTCTCTTAATAGCAGTCTGACATAAAGAAATGTAGGCAACCTTGAACAGGAATTAAGAATGTGGAAGTTTTCTCCCATCACTCAGCCTAGTAAAAGTGATTCTCTTTACTTTCTTAACTTCTGTACACCAGACTGCTGTTATTGGAAGAGAAATGAAAAAATGAAGGATGTCTGACTGGTGTTGAAATGGTCAGTTTAAATAAAATAACAAACAGGTCTTTGGCTAAGAAAAAAATACCCCCATCACACCACACTGTAAAAGTGTTCAGGAATTTCCATTGTTGTTTCATGGTCATTTAAAACCCCCTTGGCTCTTTCAATAGACAGATTTAACTACTTCATGAAGAGAAATGATCTGATGGGTGATTTCAAAGGAATTAACTCTTTTGGCTAAGCACACCCACGCAGACAAACAAACTGACTCAAGTTATTTTTCAGAAGTCAAATTTACCTTCAGAATGCAGATTTTTAAAAAAACAACCACAAAATACCTAAAATCTTCACTTGAGAATATACAAAACGTTGTAATAAAATTGCTCTTACATGGTTTCACAATTGATTTAAATACTGAACAGGTAAGAAAGCGAGGAGTCTAAGAATACAAGACATGTTAACAATGAATAATAAATTACAGTTCTATTTTTTTTTTAAAAAAAGAGGAAAGCAATAACCATCAATATGCAAAAAAATCCACCCTGGTATTTTCTAGAATCCCTCCCCCCATTTTCTCATTAAGAGGGAAAGACAATGATAGGAATTCTTAAATATGGGTTCATGTATTTCATCCTGATACGGATCTGTTGCTACATATGGATAGCTCTAAATATCCTGTTGGAAACGTAATTAAGCCAAAGCTATTGACAGCTGTGATAAAAACTGTTTCAATTTCTAGCTATAGAGAAGTCACGGGAGTGTCTGTGGGCAAATGGCATGGAGGGAAGTGAGAGTAAGGGGAGCAAATAGGTTGGGGGGCTTCTGTCAATCAAAATAAGAGGTGGGGGAAGGGCACCGCAGATTGAGAATGATCTTCTTCTTTGGCGATCTCTCGTAGCCGAGTAAGATTGTCTTCCATAAACACGGTTTTAACAATGAGTCCATAAGTGACTGTGGAGGCCAATTCTGGAACCAAACGTCCTTCCAAAGTGGGGACATTGGTTCCCGGGCGGGAGTTGATCACGGTGTAGATTTGCCAAACGTGCCTTCCTCTTAGCACGTTTCTCCCTTGTGTCCTGAGTTTGAGCGTCTTCAAAGCCCATGACACCTTTGGTAAAGGCTGTTCTCCAACTGGAGCACTCTCAGGCAAGTGTTTCCCAATTTTTGGTGTTTATACTACATTTTTAAAAGATTTGCCTTGAGACAGTCTTTGAACCTCTTTTGTTGACCACCAGCATTACGCTTTCCATTTCTAAGTTCAGAATAGAGAAGCTGCTTTGGAAGACGATCATCAGGCATCTGCATAACATGACCAGACCAAAGAAGTTGATGTTGAAGAATCGTTGCTTCAACACTGGTGATCCCCCCCAAAATATTGGCTCCCTGGTTCTTTAGTTGTGTCCAGTGTCTGTCTCTTTGACCTCTGCTTTGAACATCTGATTGTCTATTTTTTGGGGAAAGACTGTTTGGACCGTTGGCCTAGGACAGCAGGGCAAGCCTTAGAAGAAGTCTTAAACACAGGGCCCACTCTTAAAAGCAGTTGCCCCAATCTCTTTCTCTTCAGTTTGAAATCCAGGTCTGTATTGTGATGGCAGGAAGCCATCTTCTTCCAGAACCGGTTTGGAGTTCATCAGTCACAGTCTCACACAAACCCTAAGACTGTTCTGCAAAAGTTTTGCGAAGCTGAAGAGCATCTCCTGTCATGCAATTTCCATAATTTACAGTTCCTTTATCTTGAATGTGCTGGATTAAAGACATTTGGGTCCTATTAAAACCAGCTGGCTTAACCTTCAGCCCTGGAGTGAGGTTAGCTAGCTGGTAGACTACCCGCCATCACTGTTATCTGATTCATTTTTTGGCAGGCTTGGAGTTGCTGAAAGTGACATAGACCACCCCTGTTTCCTGGTTGCCTCCGTTTGAGTGGAAGTCTTCTGCTGGGCTGTTCAGGTACCTACGAAGGATTGGAGAGGCCGTCACTTCATATCTAGTAGGGCAGGAGACCATGTCGCATGTGGAGGAGGTCTGCGTCTCTGACTGTTTGGTGACGGTGGTGGAAGAAGTGATGATTTTGTTTCCAAACTGGTCCACCTCCTCATACTGTTCCGTTACGGTTCGAGTAGCCCCATAGAGCTTGGATCCATCGGAACTCGTCTGAAGTTCTAGTATGCTTTTCTGCCTTCTTGGATTTGATGGGCTTAAAGAGCTCAGGGGAGCTACTCCTCCTTGGGTCAAGCTTTGGGAGGTCTCCCGTTCCTGATCACCATTGCTGCTAAGGTGATGTTGGAGATGGTCGGGACTACGGAGATATTGCTGCTTAATTAAGCTCCCTCCTTTTCTCATCTTGATGAGCTCCTGCTCACCTTCACTGAAGGTCAAGTTGCAGCCGTCAGACCTCACCGAGTGACGTGGCAAGGAGCTAAAAATATCCTGAGCGAACGTGTCCCTTTCTGCTGCCCTGTCCAAGTAGTCTGAGGAAGAGGAACGCACCATTTTGGGGGATTCTGCGGTCCTCCGTGCAGCCGATTGAATGGAGATGTAAGAAGGGGAAGAAGGAGAAGTCACTCGTGGCTGAACAATGCAGGGGACCCCTAGCTCCACTTTGGGCACCTCGTGCCTCCTTTCCTCTTCCCCGGATGAGTTCTGCACCCCTCTTTCTTGTTTGGCTTTGCTGGAGACAATGCTGATCTTGCGGATGTTGTTGCCGGCTGCAAGGCCCTGGGAACTCCCAAGAGACTCCTTGAGAAGTCCGGAGAGCCCAGCTATGTCTGATTCGGATTTCAGGCTGGAAATAGAATACAGGGCTTTCCTGATGGTCTCTTCAATGTCTAGCAGCCTGCTCAGGGTCTGCTCCTTTAGATGAATGATCTCAGCACTGGCTCTCTCCAGATCTTCAAAGGCTAACTCCACCGACGAAACGCTGTCGGCATCTTCGCGTGCTTCCTTCATCTGCCCAGCCTTCTCCGCCTTGGGCTGTTTCGCCAGGTGAGCTTTGTGATACACCACCCACTCAGGGACGTTCTCGAAGAGGCTTCTCAAGGCTTTCACATCCACCTTGGAGGTTTCCTCCTCAAATTCCTTCACTCGGGTTAGGATTTCCTGGAGCTCCTCTTGCCTTCGCAGGTTCTCAAATATCTCCATGGCTTCCTTGACGTTCCCTTTCATGATCTCCTCCTTGTGAACAGACAGCCTCTTGCGACGTTCGTCTTCGGTTTCTCTGCACGCTTTCTCCCGCATGACCACGACTGGCTTTTCCTTTTCCGTCTCTTCTTCAGCCTTCGCTTCCGGTTCTCCTAACCCCCTGCTGCTCACAGACTGGTGCCCTTTAAAGAACTGCTTTGATGGTGAAGACATTGAACCACAAGTTCCTGGTGCCTCTTCTTGCGCCCTCGGGCTTGTTCTCTTTGTAGCAGAGCCTCCAATGACGGTTGCCTTTTCTATCTTCGATGAGGAGACATGGGCTGTGACGGTTCCTTTTCTCAGAATATTGGCCTCGCATGTTGCAGAGAGATATGGCTTCCTCTGACCTTCCAAGTTAGGAAGACCCATTTGACCTCCAAGAGGTGAGAGAGAGTCTTGCTTGCCAGGTAGCACACAACTCTTTTCTTGCTGGCACAACTCCAGAGATCCTTGGATTTGGGTAGTAGGCTGGCAGTTCCCTCCTCCGCAGGCAACCGACCCATTTTTAATCTCCTCTGATGAAGACGCTTCCACTTTGCTCTGCTCTCCCTTCTTTGCCTTATATTTCTCTTCCGCTACTTGCAGAGGGGTCTTGACAGTACTTTTCGTGGCCCTCTTCTCAAAAGCGACGTCCGTGACGACAGTCGGCACGGGGCAGCCCGTCAAATCATCTCCGCATGCAGATTTCTTCCCTGCATCAGCCTCCCCAGGTGCCCTGGTTTGCTTTGTAGGGGAAGCCATAGGTTTGTCCTGCTCAGTTGTGGCTGGAGCTTTGGGTGGGGAAAGGGGAGACACCACTTTCCCCGACTGCCCTTTCCTGCAGCAGGGAGGGTGGGGTGGTGCTTCCTTCGAAAGGAAGTCTGGTTTCGGAGGTGGGACGGGTTTCTTCCTTGGTGGGGCGAGAACGTCGGGCTTGGGGGGAAGTTGCGGCTTCTCTAAAGGACGCTGGTTGCTGGGCTTGGCAGGTGGAGGAGGGAGAGTCTGAGGAACATGGGGTGGGGTGGGGAGGCAATGCTCTACAGCCTCTGCTTCTCTCAGTTTGGTTGGGGCTGGCGAGCTCCCTTCGGCCATCACTGAAGCTGAAGCTGGAGGAGGAGGAGGAAAGTCGTTAAGAGCTTGCGAGCCTGAAGCCACTACAGCAGCTGCCTGACTACTAACAGACTCATGTTTCTTTTTACAACTGGAATGGGACAGCCCTGCATTCCTGTATATCATGGCCGCTTTAAAATCTCCTTTGGAGACATTAACGTTAGACTTCTCCAGGGACTCGAGCGCGGCTTTTAAGTTGCCACGGACAACGTCCTCTTTGTCTACTTTGTCTCTTTGTTCTGTGGCGGCACTCTGGAGGGCCCGGATAGCGGTCTTTACATCCCCTCTGATTATCGCCTCTTGCTCTCGTTCTTCTGGAACGGAAGAGTGCTCTTTGTAATCAGACTCGACAAATGGGTTTACATAGGACTTCACTGGCGTGGCAGTATACAGGCCATCCTTAATACTAAGACCTGCACTAGGCGCAGCTCGGCCGTCCGGGCAGGCTGCAATGGGCAGCGCGCCTCCCTGGACTTCCTCAGAAGCACTGACCTTTGCGTGGGACACCATGGTCTTCTGAGACATGGTCTTCTGGGACCTGGAGGCCTCCTGCACGCGGAGGAAAGTGACGTTGCTTGCTTGCTGCTGCTGCTGCTTGGTGGCCTCGCAGCCCTCTGGGTTTGCTGCAATGGATTGCACAGCCACCTGGGGCTGTGCGGGGCTCAGCTGAATCTCTTCAGTCGTCTTCTGCAGCTTGCTCTGGACTTGGTGCTGGAGGCTTTGGGCCTCTGCCGTGGCTAGCCGTAGGCTTTGCATCGCTGCTTGAAGGTCGCTCCCCAGAACCTGCGTTTTGGACTGTGCTGCCATCTGGCTGGCTTCCCCGACCGTGGAACAGTGGGTCACCCCAGCTGTATTATCCTTCTGATCTGCTACTTTGGTGGTGGCAGTGGTGCTGACGGCTGTGCCCTCCTTCCTGTTGCCCAAGATAATTTGTTCTTCTCTGGCTACCCTGTGGCTACCATTCTGTGCCTTTTGCACTGACTGCATGGGCAAATTAACACTCCCAGAAACAAGACCTTCTTTGACTATCACAGGGGGCGGGGTTTGCGCAGGGCAGTGCGCAGAGGAACCTAGATCACTTGCATGCATCGCCTTCCTTTCTAATGTACCTTCTTTGCTCTCACATAAGACCACTCGCTTAGCCCCACTGCTATTCCCCAGCACAATGTCTGCTGCCGCTGTCACATTTTTTTCCTCCTGCAGCTGGGCAGGAGATACTCTGACCTCTTCCACCGTTTTCAGGGACTCCTCTTTTGCTTGCGAGGAAACCAGGCCCTCTATCTCGGAATCCCTTTGGAGGTTCTTTAAGTAATCCAGGTCTCCCTTTTCGATGCAGCTGGTGTACAGCTGGACATTGCCCCTCTCATTGTCCTCTCGCCGGACGGTCGCAGTTGCCCTCTGCTCCTGGGCAGAAGCCAGCAGATTCCCAATCGTCAACTTGACATCCCCCTTGACAAACTGCTGCTGTTGAGCAACGTGGTGAAGGAGAGAGTAGATGGTCAAGTTTGCTGACCCCATTTGTGTCTCCTGCATAACGACCCCTTTCTTGCTTGAGGTGTCTTGGCTAAGAACTTCTTGGAGAGCCTTGGCCGCATTGCTGCTCAACTCCTCTTGGCTCTTTTCAGCCTTGCCAGACTCCAATAGCTGCACTGCACTGATTTTGATATCCCCAGTCTCTTTTTCCTGCACCAAAACCCCCTGGCTCTCCACGTTGGGCCTCTGAAGCAGCCGCATCAAGATCCTTTGCAGGTTGCCTCCCATGACCTCTTCCTTCTGGATTTCGGGGGCTCCTTGGCTGCCGAGTTGATACTTGGCCATCTTGACGCTCTCAATGTCGTTGGCTTCGATAAGGATGCCGTCGTGTTGGATCACTTGGTAGGAGAAGAGAACTTCCAAAGTGTCCTTTATGGTTCTCTCCCTAACTTCTGTTTCTGTGCAGTGTTGAGAAGCGCTGAGCTTGTCCAGAGGCGTGCTTTCAAACAACCACGTGGTGCTCTTCACGTCGGCCTGAGGGACCAGCTCTTGGGGCTCAGCACTTGCAGAAGCCTCTGTGTCTTTCAGGCTGTCCATGGGCTGAGTTTCAAACAGCCACGTGCAGCGTTTCACATCCCCTTTGGCAATGTCCTCCCTCTGTACCGTGTTCAGGCTGGAGGTGCTTTCAGATTCTCCTCTGAGGGAGTCAATAGGCTGGTTTTCAAAAAGCCAGGTGGATGTCCTCACATCTCCTTGCTGGACATCACTGACACTGACCATCCTCACGTACTTCTTTTGACTCACTTGCTCTGATTCAAAGAGTTGCTTGTTGGACTGGACGTCCCCCTTTGGCACGTCGTCAACAGTTTTCAAGACAGGCCTCTTCTCATCAGCGATGGAATCCAGAGGCTCTGTTTCAAACCTCCACCTGGCTGTTTGGACATCTCCCTTCTTGACGTCCTCTTGGGTAACAGCCCTGATCACAAACACCTCTTCGTCTTTCTTGATCTGGTCCAAGGGTTTGGTCTCAAACTGCCACCGGGCGCCTTTTACGTCCCCTTTCATGATTTCTTCCTTCTTCACAGATGTGACTTCATGGTATCCTCCGTCTCTGTCCTGGATGGCGTAAAGAGGCTGTGTTTCAAATAGCATTGTGCAAGACTTGACGCTGCTGTCTTTGTTCATGGTCTCCTCCTGGATTTTCTTGATTTGCATCTCGTTCTCTTTGTCGTGGATCTGATCCAGGGAGTAGGTTTCGAAGACGAATCTCTTGCCTCCGACATCTCCACCTCGGATGTCCTTTTCGGGGGGCACCTCTTGAATGCCCTCCGTGCTGCTTTTCAAGGTATCCATGGGGCAGTTTTCAAAGAGCCAGGTAAACTTGTGCACTGCCCCTGCCTCGATGTTCCCATCTGTTGGGATATCGATGGCCTTCATGACCGGGCTGGACTTACCAGCTGAATCTAAGGGCTTCGCTTCAAAAAACTCCTTCACCCTGGACACTTCACCAGACTGGATCTCCACACGGCTGGAGTACCGGATTATTTTCTTTGAATCGGCGTCACTAGTGACGTTATTGATTAAGGGTTCCGTCTCAAACAGGTGCCTGGCTGTTTTCACGTCCACCCCTTGCAATTCGTCCTGGCGATAGGTCTTGCTGACCTGCAGATATTGTTCCTCTTGGCCTTTCAGGGAATCCAAGGGCTGTGTTTCAAACATCCACGTGCAAGACTTGACATCTGCTCGTGGCACAGGCTCTTCTCCATCCTGCTTCTTCTTCTCCTCTTTCTCATACAGGGTGTCCATTGGGCGTGTCTCAAACAACCACCTACAGGTCTTCACGTCCCCCCCTTGGGAAGAGTCTCCTTTCTCAGAGACCTTCTGCTCTGCCTGGTTCATCTGACTGTGGATGACGTCGATGGTCTGTGTCTCAAAAAGCCACTTGGCTGTCTCCACGTTCCCGGCAACCACCTCCTGCTTAGTGATCCCCTTGATAAGGTCCACTTTTTGGATGCTGTCGTCAAACTGGTCCAAGGGCTTGGTCTCAAACATCCACTTGTAGTTCTTGACATCTCCGCCCACTACCTCCTCTTCTCTGCTCACAGAGGTGACTTTGTGGAAGTTCCCAAAGCTGTCCTTGATGGCGTACAGAGGCGTCGTCTCGAACAGAAGCTGATTCGCTTTGACGTTCCCTGGAACTATTTCCTCTCCTTCCTTGATAGCCTCCTCGGTGCTCGCTTGCCTGATGCTATCTAAGGGGAGGGTCTCAAAGAGGCTCTTGAAGGCCTTCACGTCGCCTTTCTCCACCTCTTGTACGCTGGTGGCCGAGGAGTCCTCAGGTGGAGATTTGGAGATGCTGCCCAAAGGACAGGTCTCGAAGACGTGCTTTGTTTGCCTCACCGCTCCTTTCTCCTCCTCTGAAAGCTCTACTTTCTTCAAATGACCCACTTCAAAGTCATCCTTCAGCCTCTCCATCGGCTGGGTTTCGAACAGCCAAAGAGTTGACTTCACGTCGCCTTTGATAACTTCCTCCTTGGCTGGGATGCTGTCGGAGGCTTCTCCTTTCAGGGCGTCAAGAGGCTGTGTCTCAAAAATGAGGCACTGTTTACTGACATCAGTCCCCTGGATAAGGTCTGGAGAAGCCTTGAAGTCTGCTTCTTCCACGGTAAATTCCCTTATGGCATCCAGGGGCTGCGTCTCGAACATCCATTTTGCTCCGCTGACGTTCCCCGGGGCCACCTCCTCCAGCGATATCCCTCGGATGACTTGCACTTTGGAGGTGTCCTTGTTGATCGTGTCCAGAGGCTGGGTCTCAAAGAGCCAGCGGGCCGTCTTCACGGCATTGCTCTGAATTTCCTCTCTGCAGACAGATTTGATTTCGTGCATGTTTCCTGTTTTGTCCCTGATGGCGCAGAGGGGCTCAGTTTGGAAGAGCTTGACGGTTTTCTGGACGTCGCCTTTGAGCTCTTGAATCTCCGACTTCAGCTGCAAGATGTTCTGCTCCTCCACCGAACTGCAGCGGCCCAAGGCGTCTAAGGAATGGGTTTCAAAGAGCCGGGCGGCCCCCTTCACATCCCCTCTCTGCACGGGCTCTTTGAGGACTGCCTCTTGCAAGTCGGTCTCATCCAAATACATTTTGTTCAAGGAGTCTAGCGGCTGGGTTTCAAACAACCACCGAGCCGTGTGTACATCCCCTTTGGCTTGTTCCTTCTCGGATGCCTGGGCTGAAGGGACCAGCTTGTCTCCGTTGAACGGCTGGCTTTCAAACCTCATGGACCTGTTCTTCACGTCTCCGCTTGGGATGCCTTCCTCCTCGGTCGGCTTCTTGGCGGCTTGACGTTCTCCAATGGAGTCCAGTGTCCAGTTCTCAAAGATCCAGCGCATGGATTGTACCTCTCCTGGAAGCACTGCATCTAGATTCACTATGGCCTGTGCGCCAGGGTCGTCGGTACTCAGCATCTCTGCCAGGTCCTCTGACACAGCCTCTTCCAGGTTTTTCCTCAGCTCTGGGTGCATATGGCGGTAAAGTCTCTTCAGCTCATTCACCTGACGCTGCTGGTAGAACCTGGAGAAGGACTCCTTGGGAGGAGGTGGAGGCAGAGGGTTAGTATCCTGAGTCGCGGGAGCGGAAGATGCGGCTGAGGCAGAATCCTGGGGAGGAGGAGGTGGGAGCAAATCCTCATCCGACTTGATGTTTGCCTTAGTAGACTTTTCGTTTTGAGCTTCTGCCATCTTTAAGGAAACAATTTTATTTTATTTTTAAGTCAGCATAATCCCTTCGTCAGTATACCAGTTTGTTAGTGAGAAAGGTCAAATCCATGCAGCAGCTTGGGTTAATATGCCTAGCTGCGTGTTCATTCCGTACCTGCAAAGCACAACAAGCGTCACACCACTGCAAACTCGCACAACCACCACAACTGGTTTCCGGTTAGTGGTGCTAAAGACACCTGTAACTCCAGTGAGAAGCTACAACACAAACTCTTCCCAGGTGCTTGTTTCTTCAGTCTTTAAGTCCTATGTTTCTATTTAGCTAGAAGAGGGGTTGCCAACCTTTTCACGCCCATGGGTGCATTTCGATTTTTGAGCAAGTGCAGGTGCCATGACTGTTGGTCACTTCTCTCCTCCCTTTCCAAGATCAGCTCCCCTGTGTTAAGTATAATTGTTTAATTCACACTGATATGGGAATGCCTGAGTATTGCTGAAAGGTTTAACACTGGAAAAGTCCACTGCTGTATTCTAAGAGACTCTGAGCTTTAACTGAGTTGACAGTTAACTATTGACGTTTTCTGCTAGCTAACACGTGAGTGTTTAACTTTAGATCACATGAGAGGCATTGAACTGCAAATTCGCCATCTTGGAAGGGTGGTGGCTAGAGGTTTTTGTTTGCAGGCTGTGAGAGTGAGGATGTAAATGAAGCTCTCCAGGAGCACACAGCCTCAGGCAGGAATGCAGGATGTGGGAAGAGACAGACCTCTGCTGGAATTATTTCATATTTTGTAAGGTGCTAAGCCTATGCTTTGGACTGAAATATGTCTTACGGAACTGTTTGGATGTATCATCTGATGTTTTTGTTATGTTTTGAATAAAGTTCTGCAAGTAAAGTTTGTAATTAAACTTATGGGTCTTGGTAATGTTCTATTTCCAAAATGAGTCTGTTTTTATGCACCCAACCACTGGAAGCTACACAATATTAATATCTACAATACCCTGCCAAAGAGGCAGAAAGAGAGAAAGGGGTGTATATGTGCTTTGCTTTTCCAAGAGATCTGAGCAAAGGCTGAATTTTGTAGATGAATCTGAGCCTTGGAAAGTGCATAGAGCTGAAAGAGGAAGTGGGAAGGAGTGTCAGTCTTCCCACTTCCTTCTTCAACTCTATGTACTTCCAGAGACAGGAAAAGAGAACTTCGCCACCTCATGACCGAGGGGGAAATGAGTGGTGGTTCAGAGGCTTCATGGGTAGCAAAGGAAGACCTTGAGGGTACCATTGCACCTGAGAGCACCATGTGGTTAGAGAATAACACGTTTTTCAAGTCTTGAATTCGGTTTGCCCCATTTTCACATACATTTGTGAATTTTTGCACCAGTATGCTACAGTTTGGGACTAGGACCTAGGAGACCAGGGTTCAAGTCCTAACATGGCTTCTCACTACTTCACAGGGTTGTTGTTGTGATTAAATGAGGAGAGGGAGGACCACGTACCCCACCTTGAGCTCCTTGGAGGAAAAGGCAGCACAACAATGCAATGCATAAATAATGTTTGCATGAGAATTCATACGCTTCTCCATGGATGTTGCTCCTCATAGACACTTTTTCTTGGCACACAGTTAATTAAATTTGGCAAGCAATTCCTCTCAATTCAATGCACTTTTGTACATTTTCAAAAATGCATTCTTTTAATGCATGCAGCTTTTGATAATATACACGTTTCGTATGCATTCATTGGTTGGGGAACCACATTGCAAAATTCAGAGGAGTTCCCTCCTGAAGAAGAGCTGAATTTCAATATGGAAAGTGTGGATTTTGGTATATTGCCCCTTCTGTGTTTGAACCTGATGCACAGAGAGGAATCCGACATCGCAGAGAATGCAATGGGTAGCTCAGAATTTAAACAGGTGAGTCCCACCTGCTTTTTGTACAGTATGAGTCCCTCAGTCAGATGCATAAGCATTTCCCGTAAACAAAAGTCTGGACAGCGTATTAGTAAACAACAGCAGCAACAACAGAAATCAGTACACTGCAAACCAAACTGCAAATCACTCCAGTTTCAATTGCCGTTTGGTGCTTTCCACCAGTTCTACATTAGTGAGGTTTAAAACACAAGGTGATGTTGAAGCTCAGCGTGAGACACAAAGCCTGCATTCATTGTTAGCATAAACCGCACAACCGCCTACAGATACTGGATTAGGCAACCACACCTATGTTTGTAGCATTTCCTACCTTATTTGCTTTCTGGTTATGCGGAGAATTACAAAGGGATCTGGTGTATGAAATTCTGAACGAAACACAGAAAGTAGATTTATACTTATATATATATATGCATACATATACACACACATCACTAAATACATATTGGTAGGCCTGTAAGCTACAAATATGGAAATACCAAATTCAATGTCAGTGTATAGGCGCATTTCTCTAAAGCTATTTTATCTTAATATTCTGATCTTTCAGTTTCACCATAGTGGAGGCGTATTTGTGCTGCATGCATAGACTGGTTTGACGAACCAGGGGTGGACCTTGGTAATCTGGCGCCCTGTGCAGGGCCAAAATTTGACACATGACCCTCCAGCCCAAAGCTGCCTGCCCAAAGCCGGGCAAGGGAGGAGCAGGTTTTGGGAAGGAGGCATGTGGCTCTGGCAGGATCCTAGAGCCCTCCTTCCTCCTTCCCAAAGCTGAGAAAGAGCTAACTAGGCTTTGGGAAGGAGACGAGAAGACCTCCTGCAGAGGAACTGATTGCACTGCCCCAAACCTGCCTCTGCCATTGGCCATGGAATTCTGGGAGTTGTAGTTCACTGTGGCAGCAGCATTGGATGGGATGGGGAGACTGGGATTCCCAAAAGAGAATCCTCTGCACTCTCACCAACTGTTATCCCCCAGGTTTTTGGCAGGGTGGGCACATGAAAAAGAGCAGGGGTCGTGCACTTTTGACAGCTGTGTAGAAGAGGGAATCCCAGCTGTTAAAATTCAGACAGTACATAGTGTTGGACACGCACTTGGATGGCTGTAACACGAATTAGAGGGTAAGGCAATCGATCTCTACCAGCCACGATGGTTATACAACTGCTTCCAGTGTCAGGGAAAGTTCACCTCTGGGTACCAGTTGCTCGGAATCACAGGTAGTCAGAATACTGATGTGCTCAGGCCTTCCTGAAGGGTTTCCATAAAAGACCTGCACTGGCTCCCAATACGTTTCCCAGCACAATTCAAAGTGTTGGTGCTGACCTTTAAAGCCCTAAACGGCCTCGGTCCAGTATACCTGAAGGAGCGTCTCCACTTCCATCATTCAACCCAAACACTGAGGTCCAGCACTGAGACCCTTCTGGCAGTTCCGTCATTGCGATCCCTCCCATCAGATGTCAAGGAAATAAACAACTATCTGACTTTTAGAAGACATCTGAAGACAATTCTGTTTAGGAAAGTTTTTAATGTTTGATGTTTTATCGTGTTTTTAGCCGCCCAGAGTGGCTGGGGAGGCCCAGCCAGATGGGCGGGATATAAGTAATAAATAAGTAATTATTATTATTATTATTATTATTATTATTATTATCCCTGTGGAACACCTGGTTGGCACCTGTGAGAAAATGATGCTAGGTGGCCATTTGGCCTCCTCTAGCAACCAGGCTCTTTCATAAAATCATAGAATTGTAGAGTTGGAAGAGAACCACAGTGGTCTTTTAGTCCAACCCCATGCAATCTCATGAATCTCAACACGCGGTCCCCTATCCAATTTGAAGCCACACTGAACCCTGCTTAGCTTTTTCAAATGTGCTAGCGGTTTTATTGCTGCACCCATAGAAGGGTCCTTTTCTATATGACTGTTAAATGTGCAGGAGCCCTGATCCGTTTTGCATCAAGAGCACTCTGGATTCATGTTGGGTTGGCTGTATTTTATCATTTTCAATTTCTGTCTCCTCATTTTTCCAGTAGTAAGTTGAGTTCATCAGCAGGCATTTTTTAAAAAAGCCATTAAAAAAATCACCAGCGTTTTAGTGCAAATTTCCCCTAATATATACATTTTTGTATTGCAAGCAAATTTTCCGTAATAAAATGCATATTTTTTGCTTTTGTTGTTTTCACTAACATATCCATTTCTACAGAGCCACCCCCCCCCCAATATATTTATTTTGCACACATGATTTGGTTGGAGACCTGCACTGCAAAATCAGAAGTACAAATTTTGAAGGAGAGCTGTGCTATGAGGAACGGCTAAGGGAGCTGGGCATGTTTAGCCTGGAGAAGAGGAGGTTAAGGGGTGATATGATAGCCATGTTCAAATATATAAAAGGATGTCACATAGAGGAGGGAGAAAGGTTGTTTTCTGCTGCTCCAGAGAAGCGGACACGGAACAATGGATCCAAACTACAAGAAAGAAGATTCCACCTAAACATTAGGAAGAACTTCCTGACAGTAAGAGCTGTTTGACAGTGGAATTTGCTGCCAAGGAGTGTGGTGGAGTCTCCTTCTTTGGAGGTCTTTAAGCAGAGGCTTGACAACCATATGTCAGGAGTGCTCTGATGGTGTTTCCTGCTTGGCAGGGGGTTGGACTCGATGGCCCTTGTGGTCTCTTCCAACTCTATGATTCTATGATTCTATGATTCTATTGTGTCGGAAATTCAAATTAGGATGGTTCATGCTGAAATGTGAACCAGATTGGATTTCTCCACTATTCCTAATTCATGCTAGTTATCATAGAATTGTAGAGCTAGGGTCATCTAGTCCAACCCCCAGAAATGCAGAAATATTCAATCCCATACGGGGATTGAACCTGCAACCTTAGCATTATCAGCGCCATGCTCTAACCAACTAAGCTATCGCATGCATATGCCCGGAAACAAGCTGATGCCAATCTGAACACAGTGTTTGCAATTATTTGAACTCTTAAAATTGCCCTACAACCATTTCAGATCCATGCATTGTATATTAGCTACTTGGACAGAGGGAGATGACCACAAAAACACACTCCCATAATAGCATTCACCCTCCCACCCTGTGCCCCAATTCTCCTCTACTCGACCATTTGCCGGAGGAAGGCATGGCTCAAATACTTCTTTTAGCTCAGAAAAATGGGAGGAATGTCAAGGCTGAGAAACTTACTGGTTCTGTCAGACCACCGGGGAGATCCGCAGCGGCAGCTGCTGCCTGAGACAGATAGAGAACGGACCGCTCCTTCACAGAGGGGAACGAGGCCGCCCTGTGTCCTTGGCGAAGTATGTGGCTTTTGTGGCCCGAGCTTTTTAAAACTCCCAGGGTCTTCTCATCTGCAACAGGGACAAAGATAGACACGCTAAGATGTGTGCCAGAGTTCCAGCACCAGTAGAAATGCTACTTCACAGAATCACAGAACTGTAGCGTCGGATGGGACCCGAGGGTCATCTAGTCCAACCCCATGAAATGCAGGAATCTTTTCCCCAACG
The DNA here is from genome assembly GCF_965153285.1 of Podarcis tiliguerta. Taxonomy (NCBI): domain Eukaryota; kingdom Metazoa; phylum Chordata; class Lepidosauria; order Squamata; family Lacertidae; genus Podarcis; species Podarcis tiliguerta. The sequence continues at coordinate 51,049,165 of NC_139545.1, read as the reverse complement.
AGGAGCTCGAACCCGCAACCCTGAGATTAAGAGGCTTGTGTTTTACCAGCTGAGCTATCCCAGCATTTGCCCATTTGTGGAGTGAAGCCTCACCCTCCTGCTAGGAAGCTTACTGCTTCAGGGTCCAGATAATGTATGATCCTGGTTAGCAACCGATGGCCACACTACTAAATCTGGCCTAAAGGTAAAGGTAAAGGGACCCCTGACCATTAGGTCCAGTCGTGGCTGACTCTGGGGTTGCGGCGCTCATCTCACTTTATTGGCCGAGGGTACAGCTTCCGGGTCATGTGGCCAGCATGACTAAGCCGCTTCTGGCAAACCAGAGCAGCGCACGGAAACGCTGTTTACCTTCCCGCCGGAGTGGTACCTATTTATCTACTTGCACTTTGATGTGTTTTCGAACTGCTAGGTTGGCAGAAGCTGGGACCGAACAACGGGAGCTCACCCCGTCGCGGGGATTCGAACCGCCGACCTTCTGATCGGCAAGTCCTAGGCTCTGTGGTTTAACCCACAGCGCCACCTGCGCATGGTACTAAAAACAAGCCCTGCGGTTGTTAACCCCGGAAGCAAAGGAACAGTGAGGGTGAGCCCTTGCAAAGAAGTCTGGCTGAACTCAACAGGGCTTAGTTTCTTTGCTAGACAGATATAAGATTTCACTCTTGATCTCCTGTTTTGGACCCCTCGCAGCCCCATTGCTTCCTGCTCAGCTAAACTCCCCACTCTGCTCTGCCTAAATTCAAACCTGCTTCAAGCAGTCTCTCTGACCACCTCCCCAACTCTGATGCATATGGCATTCCAAAGACGGGAGAGAGGCTTCCAGCAATTAGGGACTGTTAAACCCAGTCCCAAAATCCCCAAAGAAAACTGAAAGGGGGAAGAAAAAAGCACTGTGATACCTTTCACAAATAATCACAACGCTATCATTTGTTGCAGAGCTGTGACAGTGAGACTAAAGGGCAGATTTCTTCTCAAAACACCTTTTCCGAGATGAACTTTGGTACTCATAAAATCTCAGGTATGTTGCCTGATATTACCATTGTCACTTTTTTTTTAAAAAAAAGGCTTCATAGGAGCAAGTCACTTAAATCCCATTTTTATGAGTGCAACCATGCGCCATTTTGATGCCTCTAGCTCCGTGTCCTCTGGGGTTGCCAAAGTGAGTTGCAATTTAGAGGCGAAAGGTTTTCTGTGTAGGTTAATCTACTGCAACGCTCAATTCCCCTCGGCTTTATTGTGCTTGAAGCCACTGTTGGCTTATCAGCTCTTATAAAGCAACATTTCCGAGAAAAGGAGTTACAGACAGCAGCCTGAGTCATGTGCCTTGGTGACATTCGCCCCATACATTTAAAGCACATTTAATGCACGTGGTTTCCCCCAAAGAATCCTGGGAACTGTGGTTTGCTAAAGGCGCTGGGATAGCAGCTCCGTGCTGAGTAGATGGCAAAACACACAGCACAAAAGGAAAAGAGGAGGCGGATGGAAGAGGAAGAGAAGCAAACTCAAGCTCCAAATTCAATGAAAGTGGATATTTGAATAGGGCAGACTATACACATGCAGGAGTGGTCAGGAATGGTGTATTCTTCACCACTTTTAAAATACTTGGAAAGGGGGGAACCAGCACATGCCCAGTGCCCATTTTTGTGTGTTTTGAAGAGAAGTTGTGAAGAATACACCTGTGCACCCTCTTGCACCAGGAACATAGGGATCTGCCTTAAACTGAGTCAGATCATTGGTCCATCTGACTTAGTATTGTCTGCACTGACTGGCAGTGGCTATCCAGGGTTTTAGGCAGGATTTCTCCCAGCCCTACCTGGAGATGCTGGGTGTTATCTCACCCTGGGCCAGCAAGGGGGATACTGTAGATAGTTTTCACTCAGGTCCACATATGCAAATAAGGGATTGAAAGTGACGTTCAGTTATTGGATAGTTACAGAAAGTGGTTACAGTTGCGTTGTAGTGGAGCTCTAAATAAGCAGGCTGGCTGAACCCTTCAGTTCAGTTCTGTTCTGTTCTGTGAATAAACAAGAGCTGTTTGAAGAATTGCTGTGCCGTCTGATATGTTCACCCACAACTTAACACTGGGCTTTGAACCTGCGGCTTTCTTCATGCAAGGTGCCCTTCCCCCAGAGTACAGCGTCGGGTGAGAGACTGCTCCAGAGACCAATTTATGATGGGCCTTGACATTTAAACATCTCAAACAGCTGAAAATGCCATGCTGAACCACGGGGATGCCTTGCACTTATTATTCCAGTGCGTGACACATCTATCATGCACACAACTGATGCAACAGGCCGGCCAGGCATGGCGGCCCCAGCCAGTCTAGGCATTTGCCTCTCGCTGTGCAGATGCCCACAATACAGAGTTCGCATCTTTTACTGAGAAACATGCTTCTGTGAGGGGGTCTATTTTTATAACCTCCACTTCACATCCCAAGGCCACGCTTATGTAGGACGGATGAGTCTATTTCTGCCCTGCGTCAGATTCACATATGTTCATTCGCAAGCACCTTCTCATCCCCTCACCCGTCTTTTAAAAACCACCTTGGAAATTGGCATTAGTTTTGGATGTATCCTTTCAAACTGCATTTTATCTCTTCCCCATGCTAAAGATTCCCAACTGCTTCAATCTCCCCTCCTAGTCTTTCCCACCCTCCTCTGGCCTTAATCTCAGGGCACGGGTTCAATGCCCTATGTTGGCTGAAAGATTCCTGCATTTCAGGGGGCTGGACTAGATGATCCTTGCAGTCCCTTCCAGCTCTTCAGGTCTTTGATTCAAGGATATCCTTTCTAAACCGCAGTGCCCAGAAGTATGTACAGCATTCCCGCCAAAGTCTGTGTTAAGTCGTGGGTGAAGATATCAGGCGACACTCAATTCTTCAAACAGCTCTTGTTTATTCACAGGCCAGAACAGAACTGAACTGAATGGTTCGGCCAGGCTGCTTATATAGAGCTCCACTACAACGCAACTGTAACCACTTTCTGTAACTATCCAATCACTGAACGTCATTTTCAATCCCTTATTTGCATATGTGGACCTGAGTGAAAACTATGTACAGTATCCCCTTGCTGGCCCAGGGTGAGAACTTGAGTACATAACAGTCCGAACAAAGCAGAACACAACAATACCATAGGATGCTATGCTTCTGTTGAGGCAGCCTAGAATTGCATTCGGCATTTTTGCTGCTGCATCACACTGCAGACTCGTGTTTATCATATGGTCTGTCCTTAAACTTCAGTGTCCAGGTGTGGACACATTATTAGTAGCAAGCAACCAATTTCTGCTGTGGCTTGGCAACTTAATTAATGCTCTTCTGCGATATGTGGCATCCAAATTAGTAGTCAATCCAGACTCAGAATCAAACATTGTTCCAGATGTTCTGGGTGAGTCCCTGAAATTTCCCCAGCCCTGAGTTCCAAGTGGAGAAATGTGTTTCTTGGGAGGGATAATGGGAAGTTGTAGCAGAATCAAGCTCTGTCTCAGACAAGGCAAGGTCCCCATACCCACCAACATGCAGAGTCCCCAAACGGCGACATGGAACTTCCTGTCTGTGCTCCCTGCAAGTCATGTGACCTGCACGAGATCACAGAGCCCAAAAGACACACATGGGGGGGGGGCGTGCTGTCACCAAAAAGTGCACGTTTTGGAGTGCTGCACAAGATTGCGGCTCCAAAATACCGTATTTTTTGCTCTATAAGACTCACTTTTTCTCTCCTAAAAAGTAAGGGGAATTGTGTGTGCGTCTTATGGAGCGAATGCAGGTTGCGCAGCTATCCCAGAAGCCAGAACAGCAAGAGGGATTGCTGCTTTCACTGCGCAGCTATCGCTCTTGATGTTCTGGCTTCTGAGATTCAGAATTTTTTTTTTCTTGTTTTCCTCCTCCAAAAACTAGGTGTGTCTTGTGGTCTGGTGCGTCTTATAGAGCGAAAAATACGGTACGTGCTTTTTCAAGGTGAGATCTCAGTGCAAAACCATGCGAGATCACAGTGACCAGTGCTCTTGCAGGAAAAAGCAGGGTGTTCTGTTTTTTTCCAGGATGCTTGTGAGGTATGGGTCTACTGAAGTGTAAAACCAAGCAAGTGAGAGCAAACTTTTTGGGTAAGCCTGCAACTTGAGAGCAGGGAGAGATTGTCAGCAGCGAGAACCGAGAGTTATGACTATACAACAGAGTCAGGAAGCCACAGATCATAGGAAAGTGAGGTGGATGAAACGCAACAGAAGGTAATTTAGAAAGCGTTCAGGAGCATAGCTGTCAACGTTTCCCTTTTCTTGCGAGGAATCCTATTCAGAATAAGGGAATTTCCCTTTAAAAAGGGGAAACGTTGACAGCTATGTTCAGGAGTCTCCAGTTCCTCTGTGAGAAAGCAAAGCAAAGCATCGTGGCCATCAGAGTGGCGGGTTCTCAGCCTGGAAATGCCAGTGACAGGTTTTTTGAAGAAGAAATAATAATATTTTGATTGCATATAAGAACATAAGAGGAGCCAGCTAGATCAGACCAGATGCATGTCTTCAGCACAACAGCAGTCAGAAGGAGTGACCAGGCCTGCAAACTCCATGCACTTCTGGCGGAAAATGAAAAACAGACAGGCTATCCCTTTCTTCAAAAGAGGAGCGGGGTAACTCCAGCCCCGCAGACCTAATTTGACCCAGTAGTGTTTCCAATTTGGCTTGCAAGGCCATTTCTCTCAAGCCACGCCCACCCTCCCAACTCACGACATCCTATATAACCCATAGGCGTTGCCAGGGGGGCAAGGAGGGGGGCAGCTGCCCCTCCCCCAAATTAAGTAAATAAATAAAAATACTTAACTTACTGACCAGTTGTGTCGCAGACAACTCGGTTCTGCCCCCCCCAACATAAACCCTGCCCCCCCCCAATAAATCCTGGCTACGCCCATAATATGACTTGGCCATAATCATGCAAGTGGCTGCCTGGTGTTTTGTAAATAGCAGCCGTATGGGAGGGGCACTGATCCAAATTGGGATCATGGTTGAGGGAGGGCTTTAACCCTTTGCTTCCACCTCTGTTCCAATCTCTCTCTCTCTCTCTCTCTCTCTCTCACACACACACACACACACACACACACAGACCGTAACTGCTATTGCATCTGGAGGAAAGCTTCCCACTGGTGCTGAAAAACATAGTTAATGTCTAAATGTTAAGATGTATGGTATGAGCACAGCCTCACACCCAACAGTTGAAAGCTGGCAACCTCTCTGTGCGTGAGATCGGCTACTTTGGCCGGGTTGCCTTTTTCCTTCCTCGCTACAAATACCTCAAACTCTTGAGTAGTCAACAAAGCTCAGCTTGTGGCATCCGGTAAATCATTCTCCGCTGAACTGGCTGCCTTCCAGATGTTGTGGACTGTAACTCCCATCATCAGCAGGTAGTCCAAAAGATCTGGAGGCCATGAGGTCGGCAGAGGCTGTTTTACACTTGACTCGTTTTTTCTCTCCACTGTAGCCGTCATTACTAAAAATGCTCATGCAATACCCAGATTTGCTCCAAGACCCAGAATCTATAGTCAAATAGACAACTCCTTCTCCTCTCCCGCTACCTGCCCTGCCCAGTTTTGCCGCTACGTTAAAACCACGGCGAGTGTGTCGTCCGGCGGTGCCACCCACCTGTTAGAATCGATGGCTTCCTTCTCCGGACCGGCTGAGTGCCACCATCCACCCCTGGCTTGCCGCCGGACGCAACCGCCTATTAAAAAAAAGGCAAAGCTGCAAGCTCAGCGCCCAGCCTCTCCGCCGGAGGTGGCCAAGAGCGTGTCGTCAGCTTTGCTGCTGAATCCATCTGCCCCGGACAAAGAGGCCTGCTAAGCGAAAAAACCCTATTGTGTGTCGCGGCATAAGCCCTGCTGTGGCTGCCCCAAATGCCAGCAGGATTTTTCTCTCTCTGCAGGAGCAGAGAGGCACAGCACCCAGTCTAGCCTGGTGTGAGCTGTGTTCCATCGCAGCCTGCCTTTCTTCCTCAGGAGGAGTGTGATCCATGCACTGATCGCACCAAGCCTTGATTATTTTCATCAGCATTGCTGCCTTAACAGCATGCCACCCCACAACCAGGAGTTTCCCTACCCTTCCTGAAATCCTTTTGGCTTCCCTCAAAATTTCTCAGATGTTTCGCCTAAGGAGGAACTTGCAAACGCAGGGCCTGAATTTAACAGTGGGCAAGATATAGTGATGCCTTAGGAATGTAAAAAAAACAAACCACCCTGGCAAACATCACTGGATGTTGGCATAAGAATTCACCAGATCACTCTGGGTTGAGCTTGGCATCAGTTCCCCAGACCACATACTGCCTGAGAGTCCTTCCTAATTTGCTTGCACAAAACTCCTGCGGAGTTTCGATTTCGTTGGGTCTTTATTCAGCATTCATCCCAGTTGGGTTGCAGGTTATTTAGACAACTTCCCATTCACCTTTCAGACGTCCCGCGAATTTCAATGCCTTTCCGCGTCACTTTCCTAACTGCAACTATTTGGTTTCTCTTTTCAAGTGGGTGACAGGGCACATCCATTGCACCCACCTAAATTTTATCCCAGTATCTGCAAAAATGCTGACAAGTCTAGAGGTGCCCTATGTGGCTGAATGATTACGAGGAAGAGGAGAGAGATGTTTGCTGCAAAGCCCTGGAGCAAAAACCTGCTTTTCTCCTAACGGAGGAGTGTGAAAAGGATTTCTGGAATGGGTACCTTGTATTCTGCCCTGCAGCAGGAGTCTGGCATACTTCAGTTTTGGGGTTATATTGGGATTCCCAGCTTTCACACCCCATCTCCTTGGACCACGCCACTAAGTACTTGCCCCTTCCTGCTTCCTTTCCCCTCTTGCTGCCTGCTGGCCATTTCCAGCTCTCAAGCGCCAATAATAATAATAATAATAATAATAATAATAATAATAATAATTTTTTATTTGTATCTCACCCATCTGGCTGGGTCTCCCCAGCCACTCTGGGCGGCTTCCACAAAGACCAAAAATACACTAAGATGTCACACATTAAAAGCTTCCCTAAACAGGGCTGCCTTAAGATGTCTTCTGAATGTCAGGTAGTTGTTTATCTCTTTGACATCTGATGGGAGGGCGTTCCACAGGGCGGGCGCCACTACCGAGAAGGCCCTCTGCCTGGTTCCCTGTAGCTTTGCTTTCCGCAATGAGGGAACCGCCAGAAGGCCCTCGGCGCTGGACCTCAGTGTCCGGGCAGAACGACGGGGGTGGAGACGCTCCTTCAGGTATACTGGACCGAGGCCGTTTAGGGCTTTAAAGGTCAGCACCAACACTTTGAATTGTGCTTGGAAACGTACTGGGAGCCAATGTAAGTCTTTCAAGATCGGTGTTGTGTGGTCTCGGCAGCCACTCCCAGTCACCAGTCTAGTTGCCGCATTCTGGATTAGTTGTAGTTTCCGGGTCACCTTCAAAGGTAGCCCCACATAGAGCGCATTGCAGTAGTCCAAGCGGGAGATAACCAGAGCATGCAATACTACTTCTTCAACTTGCAAATACTTTGCTGCTCGCTCATTGCCTCACCTTGTGCTGGTGGCCTCTACATTACCCAGCATCCTAGGTTTACTTCTGAGCAGAAGAGAACCATGCCCCCTCACAGCCACACGACTCACTCCCCTGCTTCAGCCTGTCTGTCTGTTTGTCTGTCTCCAGCCTAAGGCTAAGCCTCCCTGCCCCCACTCCCTGCTTTCCATCCTGCTCAGTACTGGAATTACTGGGAGTGAGGCAAAGCAGGTGCTAGAAAAAACAGACTTCTTTCTTTCTTTCTTTCTTTCTTTCTTTCTTTCTTTCTTTCTTGTGGGTCACTTTGCCCCCATCTCTAATGAGAAGGGTCTGTACAGACCAACAACCCTGATAAGAGTTGATTTTAAGACTAGTTTCTGTTGCCAGCGCCAGATTTAGGGTGGTACGGGCAGTTCCCGTGCGCTGGGTGCTGAGCCGAGGGGGTGCAAATTTAGAAGCCCCATACAGTGGTACCTCAGGTTACATATGCTTCAGGTTACAGACTCCGCTAACCCAGAAATAGTACCTCGGGTTAAGAACTTTGGTTCAGGATGAGAACAGAAATCGCGCAGCAGCGGCGCAGTGGCAGCAGGAGGCCCCATTAGCTAAAGTGGTGCTTCAGGTTAAGAACAGTTTCAGGTTAAGAATGTACCTCCGGAACGAATTACGTTCTTAACCAGAGGTACTACTGTAATTGAGAAGATCAATTTTGGGGCGCAAAAATATGGCCTTGCACGGGGCGCCATATTACGAAGGATTACCAAAGTCCGCCCCTGATATTGCATTCAAACCCACCATGCAGTCATGCCATGGTAGAAATGTTCGCCTGGAATATACCCCAAGCCCTCATTGATGTGATTTGTGATTTCTTCACTGAATGTCATGGAATCTTAGGAATCCTAAACCGTCCTTGCAAGGGAAAAGCCAACAGGAGGAAGCAAGGAGAAGCCGGACACTGAGGTCCAGCTCCGAGGGCCTTCTGGCGGTTCCCTCGCTGCGAGAAGTGAGGTTACAGGGAACCAAGCAGAAGGCCTTCTCAGTAGTGGCACCTGCCCTGTGGAATGCCCTCCCAGCAGATGTCAAGGCAATAAACAACTATTTTACTTTTAAAAGACAACTGAAGCCGGCCCTGTTTAGGGAAGTTTTTAATGTTTGATGCTGTACTGTTTTTAATATTCGGTTGGAAGACACCCAGAGTGGCTGGGGAAACCCAGCCAGATGGGCAGGGTATAAATAAATTATTATTATTATTATTATTATTATTATTATTATTATTATTATTTAGTGCTGAACTGGAAGAACGTTAAGCTTTGAAAGCCGGTGAGGGGGGTTTAAGTAAAATGGGGAGGGGTGACGTTCCCTCAAAGTTTTGATTCCTTAGGAAGCAGTGGAAGTTCCTTTTTTAAGAAGAAGAATAAAAAAACCAACATTCTCACTGCCACATCAGCTCGTATAGCTCAGTCGGTAGAGAATGAGACCCTTATTTTCAGGGTTGTGGGTTCGAAACCCATGTTGGGGAAAAGTTTCCTTCAATGGCAGGCAGTTGGACCAGGTGACCCTCACGGTTTCTTGCAAACCTATGGTTCTGTGGGGCAGCAGTGATGATCACAGAGACCTTTCTGGTTGCAAAAAGGCCCTGAGTGCCATTTTCTCCCCATCTCCATGAATTCATGACATTTTGATGGAGTGTCATTCCAAGGGGATTTTTCCAGTGTTGCCCAATCACAAAATAAAAGCAGATCTGAATTCCTCACACCCCAAACCCTATTTCTTAAGACTTAATAAATTTGCCAAAATGGTAGAATGGCCCACCATCTATTCCTTCCGCTTGCACTCCATCTGTCTTTTCCCTGCCTGAGCTTCTACGGAGAGGCATCTTGGCCTGGACTGTGGACGTCAAGCATCCCAGCCCTGCCTTCCAACGGCCCGTGTATCTGTGGCTGGAAGTTAAGGAATTCACTCGCATGGCCTCTCCCCTAATCCCTCTCCCTTTTGCTCCGCTGCAAGATAATTCGGGCCTTGACAAAAGGCTTGCTAAGCGCCGGCGCCGCTCGTGCCCCCGGCCTCGGGGGATTCTCATAGATGGATAAGCAGCAATAATAGCCCCAGGGGTGGGGGGGTGGGAGCCAATGCATCCTTTTAACCGGAGGGTGATGGGTCCAGCTATATATGCAAGCCTGCAAGCCCCATTCAGGCAATGGGTAACGCTCAGCCCCCTGGCACCGCCCTGCTCCGCCCCCTTTTCGTCTTTGTGCTGGCAGGCCATTGTCCTGCTGCCAGGACCCTGATCCTGTCTGCATTCCTGATGGAGCAACACCATCCCAGCTCTCTCTCTCTCTCTCTCTCTCTCTCTCTCTCTGCAAGGCTTTTTCTGGTCCAGGAGTCTCAAAGCGGCTAACATTCTCCTTTCCCTTCCTCCCCCACAACAAACACTCTGTGAGGTGAGTGGGGCTGAGAGACTTCAGAGAAGTGTGACTGGCCCAAGGTCACCCAGCAGCTGCATGTGGAGGAGCGGGGAATCGAACCCGGTTCCCCAGATTACGAGACTACCGCTCTTAACCACTACACCACACTGGCTCTCTCACACTGGATGGAAATGGAAGGGGCAGCTTCAAAGATCTAGCACAGCCGCTGGAAATCATGCCCCGCCCTCACCTCAACCGCATGGTCTTTGGAATAGTGGAATCACAGAATTGTAGAGTTGGAAGGGACCCTGAAGTTCCTATAGTCTAACCCCCTGCAATGCAGGAATCTCAGCAAGATCATACGTGACAGGTGGCCATTCAACATCTGCTCAAAAACCTCCAAGGAAGGAGAGTCTACAAACAGGCACAGGCAAACTCGGCCCTCCAGATGTTTTCAGACTACAGCTCCCATCATCCCTAGCTAACAGGAGGACCAGTGGTCTGGAATGATGGGAGTTGTAGTCCCAAAACATCTGGAGGGCTGAGTTTGCCTATGCCTGGTCTACAACCTCCCGAGGGAAACCCTTCTGCTGACAAACAGCTCTTACTGTCACAAAGTTCTTCCTGATGTTTAGTTGGAATCTCCTTTCTTGAAGCCATGGGTCCTACCCTCCGGGCTTGCACCGTAATTCCGTGACACATGCAAGCCCATTTAGGCTGCAATCTTATCCCTCACTGAACTGTGTGGGGCTTACTTTTGAGCAGGCAAATACGATTGTCCACTGAATAGCTGATGGTGCAGAATTAACACGTTCCTTCTGCTGAACCTGGAGTTTTGACAGCTCGGAAGGGGCAGTCTCTCGCCCCCCACCCTCTTTCGCACACATTCCTTGCAAACGGCCCCTTGTTTGAGACAAAAGTCATTGTGCTTGTTACATTTGGCCGGAGAGAGAAACCAGGATTGGGGGTGGAGGGGGGGTGGGCAGGCAGGGGAGATAATCATGCTTGAAAGAATGCCGAGCTGCTATTCCTGGTTCAAAAATGCAAAGGCGAGTGACAACTGCCGGTGGCATTTTGGGATGTGGGGGCGAGAGGAGGTTTGCCTTCCAGCGGGCAGCTGGTGAGAGAAGCCCAGTTTCATTCCTCTGCAAAAGGCCCGGGGGTTGCAGGAGGGATCCTTTGGAATGTTAAAGAGCTTTCAGAAATACAATGCGTGAGCCGGTGGTATTGTTCGGAATTATCATTGCATTGCTGGCGCTGAACGGAGCGTAGTTGTCCAGACAGGCAGAGGGTGGTATTTTAAGGCTGCGCATTTTTTAAAACTAAAAATGAATGGGAAATGAAATGTAATGCACCCAGATTTGTTTTACAGATGCTGAAATGAATTGGTAGCTGCAGGGGGCAAGGAGGAATCAAAACAAACGTGAAAAGCAATTGCGGATCCATTTCCCTTTCGTTCTTCACCTTTGTTTTACGCAGGCTGCACCATGCATTTAAAGCGCTATCCTATTCCTTTAAACAGCCATGGGTCCCCCCCAAAGAATTCTGGGAGTTGTAGTTTTCCAAGGGTGCTGAGAGTTTGTAAAGGTAAAGGGACCCCTGACCATTAGGTCCAGTCGTGGCCGACTCTGGGGTTGCGGCGCTCATCTGGCTTTATTGGCCGAGGGAGCCGGCGTACAGCTTCCGGGTCATGTGGCCAGCATGACTAAGCCGCTTATGGCAAACCAGAGCAGTGCACGGAAATGCCGTTTACCTTCCCGCTGGTGCGGTACCTACTTATCTACTTGCACTTTGACGTGCTTTCAAACTGCTAGGTGGGCAGGAGCAGGGATCGAGCAATGGGAGCTCACCCCGTCATGGGGATTCGAACCGCCGACCTTCTGATCAGCAAGTCCTAGGCTCTGTGGTTTAACCCACAGCGCCACCCGCGTCCCTCTCTGAGAGTTCTTATGAAGCCCTATTTCCCTCACAGAACTGAAATCATCATTGTGGTTTAACACTCAGTCCATACCCTCCAACATTCCTCCCATGAAAATAGAGACATCCCCACCAACATTTATCTGATGAAAATAGGGACGTCTTAAGGAAAAGAGGGACACGGCAGGATCAAATCAGAAACCAGGACGGCTTCTGTAAATCTGTGACTGTCCCAGGAACATAGGGACACTTGGAGGGTCTGTCAGTCTCTCTTCTCAGGGAGCTCTGGGAACTGCGATTATATGAGGGGAATAGGGGGCCCGTTCCATAAAAATCACCCCCATGTCGCTGGGCACCAACTCTTTCATCTTGCTATGTGATATATTTCTGAAGCCAGCAACGAAAAGACTGTGTGATGCCCCAAGAGTAGAAAGTCTCTCCACGCCTTCCTCTCTTGTCTGTGGATAGTTCAGTTTGGCCCGGGTTGAGTTCTACTTTGACCCATGAAGCTGTTTCCCCCAAAACTTGATTGCAAGGCCAATCCCTGCAACATGCAGGCTTGAAGCACCTTCAAGGTGCTGCCTTGAAGATGGCTGGACCATGGCACTTCAAAGCACCATACAGCAGGGCCTTTCCAAGCCCTGGGCGGTGCTTTGAAGTCATGATGATCAGCACCTGAAGTCACCCAACCGCCAGATCAGGTTTCCACCCATTCGAGGTAAAACCATCCACTCTCTAAAGGTAATGGGTACCCCTGGTCGTTAGGTCCAGTTGTGACCGACTCTAGGGTTGCGGTGCTCATCTCGCTTTATTGGCCGAGGGAGCCGGCGTACAGCTTCTGGGTCATGTGGCCAGCATAACTAAGCCGCTTCTGGAGAACCAGAGCAGCGCACAGAAATGCCATTTACCTTCCCACCGGAGTGGTACCTATTTATCTACTTGCACTTTGACGTGCTTTCGAACTGCTAGGTTGGCAGGAGCAGGGACCAAACAACGGGAGCTCACCCCGTCACAGGGATTCGAACCACCGACCTTCTGATTGGCAAGTCCTAGGCTCTGTAGTTTAACCCACAGCGCCACCTTATCCACTCTCTAGACTAGACCAAATATTTGCAGGGAGTCTCCACGTGTAGCTGTTTCAGCTGGGACTGATGGGAGTTATAGTCTCCGGAGAATCTCTGGTTGGGGAAGAGTGGTCTAATGCAAGGTTCCTCAAACCTGGGTCTCCTGCTGTTTTTGGACTATAATTCCCATCATCCCTGACCACTGGTCCTGCTAGCTAGGGATGATGGGAGTTGTAGTCCAACAACAGCTGGAGACCCAAATTTGGGGAATCCTGGTCTAGGGTATACAGAGCTGCCCTTTGGATTTTTTAGCTGATTGTAGGGGGTTGGACTAGATGATCCTTGTGGTCCCTTCCCATTCTACAGTTCTTTGTTCTGATCACTCCATCACACAAGAGGTTTCGACTAGGCACCTTCCAAGATCCCCCATTCCCAACTCTAAAATTCCATGCCACCATTATTCAGGTAATTAAATCACAACAGCGACAATTAAAATAACACCCTAAAACCACAATATGAGATAAAACACAACGGAGGCAGGCGGGAAAGGTGTATGTCGGAAAGACCACCTGTCGCTTCAGGCTCTGAATGGCAGAAACCCCTCCAAGATCTCAGGAAGAGTCCAAATGTGTGTCTGGAGGGTGGGGTGGAAGGCCAAACGTTTGTGGAAATAACTGGCTTTATCCATTTTTCAGTGGATTTGCCCGAGACCTGAATCCAGGTCCACCCTTCGCGTCTAAGACCAGTTATGCCACATCAAAAGATAGACCAGCTTCCAAAAGCGTCAGGCTGCAATCTGGATGTGACCGTTCACCAGAACACGTGCCTGACTACAGAAAAATAACAATGACCACCATCCGGCAGAAGTTTTGGCTCAACGTAAAAAAACCAGGTACTTTAATCTGGCTTCGCTCAACGAGATATTTGACAATCCCTAACTCCCACCTAAATCTGCAGATTTAGCTTCCGTTAGCTTCCCCTTCCCTTTGAAATATCTCAAGAAATGACTTACTGAGAGTTCCTAGCAATCTGCAACGGCAAGTCCTGGCTTGGCGTCTTGGAAAGGCCTGGCTGTTGGAATATCCTAGGGAGGAGAGACCTGCTCCACGCTCCAATCCTGGCTCTGAGTGTCTCCAGCCGGCCCCTCGCAGCTGATTATATCTTGGAATCCTGAGCTATGTTGGGAGGGTGAAAAGGCTGGTCTATTTTTAGGGAGCAGGCGCTGCTATTCCATCAGGCTGAGTCAATCACGATTTCTTGTATGGGAGCAGTAGAAGGAGCCTCAGGACGTCCTACAAAATTCGCGGTGCCAAGAGGGCTGACTCAGTCCGCGAAGCCCCCACTGCCGCCTCCACCCTCGGTAAATCGTAATTCGGTAAGGGAACTAGGGACTAGGGATGCTTTGCTGAGTCATGCTCTGAGGTGTCGTGTCATGACGACAACGGCACCACGTCAAACGCACCTCGTGAGATCAGAAACTAATTTCAGACCATTAGCCCAGTCTAAAGCCCAGTTAAGCCCAAGGTCTTGACCTGCAGTGGTTTTGTTTGTTTGTTTGTTTGTTTTTTGCCCCCATCCAGCCCAGGCCATTGGGATGCAGGTGGTGCTGTGGGTTAAACCACAGAGCTTAGGACTTGCCGATCAGAAGGTTGGCGGTTCGAATCCCCGCAACTGGGTGAGCTCCCGTTGCTCGGTCCCAGCTCCTGTCAAACTAGCAGTTGGAAAGCCCGTCAAAGTGCAAGTAGATAAATAGGTACCACTCCAGCGGGAAGGTAAACGGCGTTTCTGTGTGCTGCTCTGCTTCACCAGAAGTGGCTTAGTCATGCTGGCTACATGACCCGGGAGCTGTATGCCTGCTCCCTCAGCCTATAGAGCGAGATGAGCGCCGCAACCCCAGAGTTGTCCGCGACTCGACCTTATGGTCAGGGGTACCTTTACCTTTACCTTTAGCCCAAGCCATGGGAGGTCTGTGTCTCATTTTCTCCTGACAAGGATCCCTCGAACTAATATAGGCTGTTAGACAGGAATGGGCAAGGTGCCTCTGAGTACGTCATGACCGGTGATCTCGCACCCCCTGACGGGACATGGCCCAAATCTGGGACACCATCTTCTGGGACCGAAATCCTCCACAAATCGCACGACCCACATGAGATTGTGGACCCAGAAAAAAAGCACTTTGGGGGGCATGGTGAGATCGTGGACCCGAAAAAGCACTTTTTTGGGCACAGTGCCCCAAAACACATATTTTGGGGGTGCTGTGTGAGACTGTGGATGTGAAAAGGCAAGAAAAGGCCTGAAATCATGCGAGAGCAAGGTGCCTCAAATGAGGTAGTTGACAGGTATGTGCTCTTTTCCTGGTGTGTATGTGACATGATAATAATAATAATAATAATAATAATAATAATAATAATAATAATATCTCTCCTTTTCCCCAGAGCTGGACTCAAGGTGAGTCCATACAAAGACTAAAGCAACACAGATAAAATACAAATAGCTAAAAATATAGAAAAGATCACCATTAATAATTAATTAAACTCTATCAGAATTAAAACAATATTACACAAACAAATTGATTAAAATACAAATAATAGAAATAGCACAGCACTGCTTCAAAAACGGTCAGTTCCCAAAGGCCTTTTGGAATGAACATCATCATCTGCCAGAGGAAGAACAAGGAGGGAGATAATTTGGCTTCTCTAGGGAGTGAATTCCAAAGTCTGGGAGCCACCACTGAGAAGGTCCTCTCCCACTTCCCCAACAAGCATTCCTGTGAGGGTGCGGGGACGAAGAGAAAGGTCTCCCCCAAAGATCTCAGGGCCAAGACAGGTATGGGAGAATATGGTCCTTCAGATGGCCTAGGCCAGTAATGTCCAAACATTTTTCAAAGAGGGCCAGATTTGATGCAGTGAAGGGCCGTGGGGGCTGGCCAAAGTTGTTGGGCTTTTTTGAAGTTGTTGAGGGTTTTTTTAGGATTTTACCCCAGAAAATAAACCGCCACAGCCGGATTAGGCCCCCAAAACAGACTTTGGACATGCCTGGCCTAGGCTGTCTGTTTTAATCTGATTTTATATCAACTCCTGATTTTAATTACCAACATGTTGATTTTTTTAAAATATCAGTTTTTAAACTTTGCCTTTTATCTATTTGTCCTTTATTACAATTTTCATGTTTGCTTTGTTGTATGTTTTGGAAAAGCTTGGTTTTGTTAATAAATAAATAAGCCTTGGGGAAATGAGAAAACAGAAGAGGCAGCAAAAACTAGCCGGTCCGCTCATCCCTACGCATCTCGTAGCTATGTCACAAATGTGTCTTGTGTCACCCGGGCTTGTGACAGCCGAGCTCTGGGTGACACTCGGGTGACCAAACATTTCAGGAGCATTTTTGGGAAAGGAATGGCTTTTCCCAGTGTCAGATGTCATCGCTGGCAAGCGCATTTAGAGGCCTGGGGGCAGGGAAATGGAGCTCCCCCAAGAACGGAAAGGGTGACCTCATGCTGGTGGATTCCCCTGCAGATTCATTCACCTTCACCCTGGACACTAAACAACAGCGCACAGAAATGCCTCCTTCATGACAATTAGCTTATTTATGGATGCGGTGCGTCTATCGCCTTTCTGCATAAAAGGTATGCCTCTGAGGCCATAGCCATCTTCCCTTCGCCTTCCATAACGCAGCTTAAATAAAGAGCCATGAATAAGCAGTCACCGCCCCCCCCCCCCAAGGGTGAGAGAGCCTGGGCCCGTCTCAGGTTATCAACATAAACTACAACAAAAGTCAAACTTTTGTCGTTAAAGACAGAGAATAACGGGAAACCAAAATATGGAGAAAGAAAAAAATCGAGAAATAGGGAGACAGAAAAGATAAAGAGAAGACGGTAGATAGAGATAGATAGATAGATAGATAGATAGATGATAGGTAGATAGATGATAGATAGATAGATAGATAGATAGATAGATAGATAGATAGATAGAGATAGATAGATAGATAGATAGATAGATAGATAGATAGATAGATAGATAGATAGATATAGATAGATAGATGATAGATAGATGATAGATAGATAGATAGATGATAGATAGATAGACAGAGATAGAAATAGATGATAGAGATAGATGATAGATAGAGAAAGAAAGAAAGAAAGAAAGATATAGAAATAGATGATAGAGATAGATAGATGACAGATGATGATAGATAGATAGATAGATAGATAGATAGATAGATAGATAGATAGATAGACAGATAGACAGATAGATAGATAGATGACAGATGATAGATAGATATAGATAGATAGATGATAGATAGATAAATCATCATCATCATCATCATAAATTATTTATACCCCCGCCCATCTGGCTGGGTTTCCCCAGCTACTCTGGGAGGCTCCCAACAGAATTAAAAGCGCAAAAGAACATCAAACATTAAAAACTTCCCTAAACAACATAATGTTAGACATAATTGTCTCATCCCCCCCCCCCCAATAGATGGCAATGTCTGTTACTTCACTATTACTTCAAAATATGAACCACCCTGAGATATTTTGATGAAGGGCGGTATATAAATTTAATAATAATAATAACAATAATTGCACTTCTTTGCTGTGTTTGGGGGCACTCCTGTTCACTCTGTTGCAGGACTGGCCCAAGACATTTTGGCGCCTGAGGCAAGCGACAAAATGGCGTCCCTCCCCTCCCTGACAGGTAAGAAGGGGTGAGGGAAAATCTACATCAGGAACAGGTGGGGAACTGGATAAATCTCTGCACTGGGATCTGCCGTCCCTGTGGGTCTTGCTGCCTGAGGCAGTCGTCTCACTTTGCCTCATGCGTGGGCCGGTCCTGCTCTGTTGCGTGGGGCCATGGACCTCTGCCCCAAAGTCCTGCCCTGATGGCATGGAAAGGAGCAGCAGAATCGTGCCCAACCTCCACACATTCCTCAGGAGCTGTGAACAGGGCAAACACACTTCCGATGAATGGATGCGTTTGGGAGGTACGATCTTCTTCCACGCTCATAGCCACAGAAGAGGTGGCCAAACATGGGAGAGCTATTGCCTTCATGGGCCTACTCAGGGATCATGGGAGTTGGAGTCCAACAATTTATGGAGGCCACAAGTTCTCCATTCCCGAATTAGGATTTCCAGGAAAAGCAAACAGCACATTCCCCACCAGGTGGCACTCTGAGCTTTCTCAATGGTGATTGCTCTAACGATATTTTAATAGAAACCCCGGCAATAAATTGGTGAGAATAGAACAGCACTTCATAAATGTCCTGTTGTCTTTTCTAGCAAGGTCTGTGGTTGTTGTGCAGTGTGGGGGAACACCATGATTTTCCTTTTCCCCCTCCCCACCGTGGTATTTTTATAAAACTCTTCAAGTGATGCAAAAGTAGAGAAGAGATTGAAGCAAAGGTGGCTTCTGTGGTCTAAACCACAGAGCCTAGGGCTTGCCGATCGGAAGGTCGGCGGTTCGAATCCCCACAACGGGATGAGCTCCCGTTGCTCGGTCCCTGCTCCTGCCAACCTAGCAGTTCGAAAGCACGTCAAAGTGCAAGTAGATAAATAGGTACCTCTCCGGCAGGAAGGTAAACGGCGTTTCCGTGCACTGCTCTGGTTCGCCAGAAGCGGCTTAGTCATGCTGGCCACATGACCCGGATGCTGTACGCCGGCTCCCTCGGCCAGTAAAGCAAGATGAGCACCGCAACCCCAGAGTCAGCCACGACTGGACCTAACGGTCAGGGGTCCCTTTACATTTACAGGTTCTTGAGGTGACACAATTGCTTGGGGACATGTCATTACAGTGGTACCTCTGGATGCGAACGGGATCCGTTCCGTTCACATCCTGAGTAAGACGTAAGACATGCGCGAGTCATGTTTTGCTGCTTCCGCGCATGCACGTGGCGTCATTTTGAGTGTCTGTGCATGCGCTCCGTTACTTCCGGGTTGCCGCGGAGCGTAACTTGAAAACGCTCAACCTGAAGTGCATCTAACCCGAGGTATGACTGTATGCCAAATCCTGACTGGATCATGGTTGGGAAAAGGAAGGATTCCCCCCCAGGGACCAAAACACATTAGTTCACTCACAGCTGTTGACTTTTCTTGAGGCGCAGGTAGCAGCTGCACCAAGCGTTGTCGAAGGCAGAGGAAATTCCTTCTTTCTCCTTGTGAGTAGCGCTTCCTGGATGGTGACAAAGTGACAAGACAAGGTGTGTTATGAGGCCAATGGGCATGGTGTGAAGTCACTTGCTGAAGTCTCGAGACCTCAGGAAGAAACAGAACACATGAAGCGGGGTGTGTTGATTTCAACAGGTCTAACATTTAGGAATACCGTCCATAGTAACCAAATTTGGACGATGGCTCGTGGGATCAGGGAGCAGGTCTCCGTCTCCGTTTGGATACAACTGGATGCCATTTTGAATCAAGATGGCTGACAAACCATTTAAAGCGGCCAGGGATTCACAGAATCATAGAAGTTGGATGGGACCATGTGGGTCATCTAGTCCAACCTGCTTCAATGCAGGAATCTTTGACCGAACATGGGACTCGAACCCACAACCCTGAGATTAAAGAGTCCCATGGTCTACCGGCTGAGCTATGATCAAAAATGGGACCTGGGAAGCTGCCTTAGTATAAGTTAGCCCATTGGGTCCACCTAGCTCAGTACTGTAAACACTAACTGGCCGTAGCTTTCCAAGATTTCAGAAAGGATTTATTATGTACTACGTTGAATAGGATCCAAAATGCAGCAGTCTGATTGGTCCTAAAACAATAGGATCCAAAATGCAGCAGTCTGATTGGTCCTAAAACAATAGGATTCAGAATGCAGCAGTCTGGTTGGTCCTAGAACAACAGGACCCAGAATGCAGTAGTCTGATTGGTCCTAGAACAATGCAACAGTATGATTGGTCTGCAGGAGCCACCCAATCCAGCTGCAGGTGGAAGTGAATCCACAACCTGATTGGCCTACATGAGAATCCCAGAATTAGCCAATCATGTGCGGCCCATTGTGTAAATAATGTATATAAAGCAGATATTTTTGGGAAACTTTCATTCCCTCGCTACTATGAGCTGAATAAGGTAAAGGGACCCCTGACCATTAGGTCCAGTCGTGACCAACTCTGGGGTTGTGGTGCTCATCTCGCTTTATTGGCCGAGGGAGCTGGCGTACAGCTTCCGGGTCATGTGGCCAGCATGACTAAGCCACTTCTGGCGAACCAGAGCAGTGCACAGGAACGCAGTTTACCTTCCCGCTGGAGTGGTACCTATTTATCTACTTGCACTTTGACGTGCTTTTGAACTGCTAGGTTGGCAGGAGCAGGGACCGAGCAACGGGAGCTCACCCCATCGTGGGGATTCGAACCGCCGACCTTCTGATCGGCAAGTCCTAGGCTCTGTGGTTTAACCCACAGCGCCACCCGCGTCCCTTATGAGCTGAATAAAGAGCATGAAATCCACGCTCGACTCCGAGTATCTTTCAGGATTCTTGCTCCTTCCTCATGCTCTTTGGAATAAGAAAGGGCACCTACCTCCCCGTCCGATTCGTTCTCTTGCAGGTGGGTGACGACGTGGCACTGCCCCTCTCTTCTGCTTTTTCCCTGGGGAAGGAGCAAGGAAGCAGGCTTTGACCCAGCGCTCGGCTGGTGGGTGGCTGCCATTTTGCGGGACTCAATCTGGCTCTTCCTAGGAAGGTCAGCAGCTGATGTTCTGGCAAGGAATTGGCCACGGCTTGGTGAGGATGCAGTTCTTCGTGAGTCCATGCTAGCCTGGGAATCAGAGCTCTTGTTCTTCACTTCTCTTGTTTGTCGGAGGGTGAAATTCTCCGCGGATCTGCTCCTGGGGGCTCTGCGGTCATTGGTTTGGGTGACGTCCGATTCGGGGCCAGACCCATCTGCTGGGGCCTTCTGCAGAAGCCTTCTCTCTAGGACCTGAAACCGTAAGAAAGAACGGACTTATCAGCTACAGCATATATCTATATATTCTGTTATTTTAGCACATGCCACTGGGGCAAATGGACTCGTCCGGCAATGTTTAACCTTCTCTCGCTTCGAACTTCACTCTCCAGTCAGGTGACCTGTTACACTTGAATGACTCTCCTTGCCATGATTATTCATGATCTGGACAGCTATTTTTAAAAAACAAACGCAATACCCATTTATTTTCAACATTATCCGTCCCCCTGAACTCCATATGTGGGTCAAGGTGTGCCAAAGGAATGTCGGTCCCCTCAATATTTGTTTAAAGGGTGTTGGGCCCCCACAATCTTGGGGGCAACCTGGTGCCTCTGTTCAGGTACCAGTGCCTTAAATAATAATAATAATAATAATAATAATAATAATAATAATAATAGTACCTCACCCATTGGCTTCCAATATACAGAAAAACATAATAAAACTTTAAACAGTTTTTTAAAAAACTGCCTTTCTATGTCTTCTAAATTCTGAAGCGAAACCCCTGCACCCATTGAATTTTGTGGAAGAGGAAGTTTTATTTAAATATATATTCTGCAAAAGAAGCAGAGTGTCAATAGGGAGGCAGAGTTTCAGTTGCAGTGTGGTTCGTCTGTGCGTGAGAGAACATTGCTGGGTCAGGATAGCCATATTGATTCGTACGCTGTTGAGGTGAGGGAGGAATAGGTCAGTTTATTAAATTTATATACCACCTTTCATCCAAAGATCTCAGGGAAGTTCACAGTCTAACTTAAACCTCTTCGGCCTTCTCGCTCACCTTTGGCTTCTCTTCAGTTGTGGAAGCATTTTCTGATATATTCTGATACCTGCAATAAGGAAAACAGACCTCAGGGAAACAAAAATGAACCAGCCATACCACCTCCCTGGGGAGCCCTTAGGACAGGACTGGCCGGCCTGTGGAACTCATGGCCACTTGGGGTGACATCTCCCATCACTTCTGACCAGTGCTGGCTGGGTTTTATGGGAGTTGGAGTCCAACAGCAGCCAAAGTTAAGGTTACCAGATTTTTTCCAATGAATCCGGGGACACTTTAATGAATTAATTAATCACTATGCGTTTGGGACGTTGTTGCTGCGATGGTGGTGGCTGAGGGGTGGCTACCGCCTTGAACTAAACCGCCATGTTTCCCCTTCCTCCGAGGCTTCTATCTCCTTTCTGCATGAGCCTGGGCAGCCCCTGAGTTGTTGGTTCTTCGGTGGTGGTGATGGGGAAGCGGTGTGCGGTGGGTCAGGCATGGAAGGGGAAGAAGGAGGGCCCGAGAGCGGAGGTGGCGGTGAGGTTCAGGCCTCCCTTCCCATCGGAGCAGCCCCAATCCCATTCCTACTTGTGTGCAAGCAGGAGGGGACGGGGATCCCTCAGCTGGGAAGGGAGGCTTCACACTGCCTTTCGGAGCAGCCCCATCCCAACTCCTACCTGCGTGCAAGCAGGAGGGGGCAGGGATCTCTCAGGCAGCGCGATGCCTCCCTTCCCAAAGGAGCAGCCCCAATCCGATTCCTACTTGCATGCAAGCAGGAGGCGACGGGGATCCCTCAGCTGGGAAGGGAGGCTTCCCATTGCCTGAGAGATCCCTGCCCCCTCCAGCTTGCACGCAAGTAGGAATGGGATCAGGGCTGCTCTGATAGGCAGGGTGAAGCCTCCCTTCACAGCTTAGTTGCTGGAGTCAGGGAAGGTGGAGGCAGCCCGGAAGCTGCATCTTAGAGCCCCTGCACCACCATCATATGGGGACTTCCAAGCAGCTCCTGAAGCCAGCCAGAGCCGACTGCTCTGGGCTGCTGAGACAGCCGCTGCTGCGTTTCCCGGGGACATGAGATGAAATCCAGGGACATTCTGGTGATGGAATTTCTCCAGGGAATTATTCGCAAATCTGGGGACTGTCCCCGGGAAACGGGGACATCTGGTCACCCTATCCAAAGTGCCACAGGTTCCCCACCCGTGCCTTATGAGAAGTACATCTCCCATACAGTGGTACCTCGGGTTAAGTACTTAATTCGTTCCGGAGGTCCGTTCTTAACCTGAAACTGTTCTTAACCGGAAGCACCACTTTAGCTAATGGGGCCTCCTGCTGCCGCCGCACCGCCGAAGCACAATTTCTGTTCTCATCCTGAAGCAAAGTTCTTAACCCGAGGTACTATTTCTGGGTTAGAGGAGTCTGTAACCTGAAGCGTCTGTAACCTGAAGGGTCTGTAACCCGAGGTACCACTGTATGTCCCTGCATCCTGGCATGCTATTAGCCAACACAAAGGGAAAGGGAGAAATGGAGACAATTGAACCCCACCTCCATCTCTCTCCCGCCATTTGTTGTTGCTGTTCCTGGACCGCCAGTAATTTAGTGGGAAGGGAAGGGAGAGGCTGTCTTTGGGATTGTGGAGGGACAGTTTGGGAGGTATGTGGATTATCTTTCACTTCTTAGAGGCTGTTTTTCCCATCAGCTGGAACCAGGATTAAAACAGAGTCTCCGCAAAGCATTTGGTTACTATCATGCTGTCTTATCCAGAAATTCCTTATCCCATGGCCAAGCTTCTCCAGTAATGCTGTTCAAAATAAGCAATGTTCAATTGGAAGACACAAGATCTACCCACCCGGGAAGAATGGCAGATGAAGCTGATGGACTACATGGAATTGGCGGAAATGACTGGCAGAATCCGAGACCAGGGAGAAGAGTCGGTGGAAGAAGATTGGAAAAAATTTAAAGTATATTTACAGAAATATTGCAAAATTAATGAATGTTAGAAGAATACTGGAATGAAGTTATATGGTTTTAGCAGAAATGTTATTAAGAATTATGCAAAAACTGATTGTTAATGGGCTAAAGTGGAAAATTTAAAGTTAGACTGTGTTAAGATAAATTATAGAACAAAAAATTGAGAAAGAGGGAAAGGATTTGCTGAATTAGCTAATTTGAACTAGAATACAAAAAGGGAGGTGTGAGGAAGACGAGGAAACAAGCAAATGAAAGATAAAGATATGAAATTTGGATGTGTTTTTAAATGTTTTTGTTTTTTCTTGGTGTTTTGTTGTACTGTTTTTTCTTTCTATTTTTGATGTATAGTTTGTTAAATTTTTTACTGTTTTTTTCCTTTTTTTCTGTAACTATTAAACCTCCAATAAATATTACTTTAAAAAAAAAGCAATGTTCAGCTGAGATCCCCTGCACAGTTAATTAAAATTTCCCTGCTTTTTCTTGCTGTTTGGAGGTGGCATGAGGGTTGTCGATGAATTACCCTTTATTGAGACCGTTTCTTGGGCTTTAGTGATTTTCATTTTCACTTTGCATTGCTTGTATAGCAAAATAACACTTTACCTATCAAAGAAAGCTAAGGGGGAAAAGCAACACCAGGAAATAAGTAATTAAAGCCACTCTAAAAACAACAACGCTAAAGGCATTCTCCTTACTGAACCACTAATTCCGAAACGGATTTTCTTCCCAGAGGTGCAGCTCCAAAATTCTGTTTTCTCCCCGGAAACTCCGAAGTATTAGACAATCTCTGGGAAGCCTGTGATCTCACACTGGGACTTCTGTCCATGTCAGCAAATCAGCATCATTGCATCCTCTCACCTGGTGGTACATTAAGAAGAAGCTTCTGAAGGTGCGAATTCAAGACATTCCAACAAACCAGACATTTTAGGAAGGTTGAAGGAGGTGCGTTAAAAGAAAGACGGGGAGAGATGTTCAAATGGATTTAAAACCAGTTTGCTCCAGCAAAAAGTACTGGCGGCCACCAACGTGGCTGGCTTTAGAAGAGGTTGAGACAAAAACCATGGACAAGAACATTATCAATCTCTTACCATTGGACATGCTGGCTAAGGTTGACCGGAGCTAGAGTGCAATAACATCTGTAGGAGTCTAGGCTGGCTACCCCTTGAGCTCAGATGAAGATCTGAGTTTGAATCCCCTTTCAGGCATGAAAGTTGCTTGGGGGCTGCAAGGCAACTGCCTCCCACAGCCTCCCTGATGGCTCTTTGAGGTTAATGTGGGAGCTTTGGAGGTCTGCTTTGAGTGCCTTGGAGGAAGTATGGCATAGACACAGGAGGAAGCGATTTATTTATTTGTTTAAGATGGTTAACAGACCATAGTACTTACCTGCCAACGGTTGGTTTCCTAGCCCACCCTGGAACACGGCAAAAGCATCCTGAAGACTTCTCCAGGTGGGGACTTCCAGCCTCTTGTCTTTTGTCTGGGCTGTTTAGCTGCAGCAACCAGGTGGGCAAAGTCCACTGGCTTTGGGATCAAATTAAACATTAAAAGTTAGGCCTCGAGAACGGCAATGGCAGAGCTTGAGAGGAGAGAGAAAAAGCTCGGGTTTTCTTGCGGGGGAGGGACTTTAGTCGGATCTGCAAACCCCACTACAGCGGTACCTCAGGTTAAGAAATTTATTCGTTCTGGAGGTCCGTTGTTAACCTGAAACTGTTCTTAACCTGAGGTACCACTTTAGCTAATGGGGCCTCCTGCTGCCGCTGCGCCGCACAGCACAATTTCTGTTCTCATCCTGAAGCAAAGTTCTTAACCCGAGGTACTATTTCTGGGTTAGCGGAGTCTGTAACCTGAAGCGTATGTAACCCGAGGTACCACTGTACTTGATAGGGATGGGAACTAAAACGGATTTACGTAATCTTGATCTAATCCTCTAATTTCTTTCTAATGTGGGGTACTTGGGCATAAGGCTTACTTGAGTTATCTTGGAGCTACTTCTTTGATAGTAAATTTGCCCTTGGCTTGTGCAGGTTGAGCTATTTGTGTGTGGAAACCATGTACAGTGGTACCTCGGGTTAAGTACTTAATTCGTTCCAAAGGTCCATTCTTAACCTGAAACTGTTCTTAACCTGAAGCACCAATTTAGCTAATGGGGCCTCCCACTGCCGCCGTGCTGCCGGAGCACGATTTCTGTTCTTATCCTGAAGCAAAGTTCTTAACCTGAAGCACTGTACAGTGATATCTCAGGTTACATACGGTTCAGGTTACATACACTTCAGGTTACAGACTCCGCTAACCCAGAAATAGTGCTTCAGGTTAAGAACTTTGCTTCAGGATGAGAACAGAAATCATGCTCTGGCGGCGTGGCTGCAGCAGGAGGCCCCAAAGTGGTGCTTCAGGTTAATAACAGTTTCAGGTTAAGTACAGACCTCCGGAACGAATTAAGTACTTAACCCGAGGTACCACTGTATAGCATTTCTCAAACTTGGGTCCCCAGCTGTTGATTGACTACAACTCCCATCACTCCTAACTAGCAGGACCAGCGGCTAGGGATGATGAGAGTTGTAGTCCAACAACAGCTGGGGACCCAAGTTTGAGAATTTAGTGGCCTCTGATGGAGGATTCTCATAACGCTAGGAATTTTATTTTATTTATTTTGGGTCTGTTCTCACTTTATGATTCTAAGAGCTTTGAGGCACAAATAGCTTATGTTAATATGTTAACAAGAGGGCCATTGGGGCACCAAAAGAATATCTTTGCTGGCTATTCATTGTCCAGAAATGTCCTTTGTTCAGGCTGTGGAAAGGGGAAGGAGGAAGAACTTTGACAACAGGATTGTGCTAGTAAGCAAAAACTCAAAAACTGAAGCTTAAAGCTCTTCCTGCTCCTAGCCAATGGTTTCCTTAACTTGGAAAGACTTTACTATAGTGGGAAATTGACGAAGAGGTGCAGCGCTCATTTCTAGGGTTAGGGGGCTGGATCCAGACACAGCCTTTTAGAAAATAATGAAGTTCAACACTCTGTTATAATTTGGGGAGGGGTGTAGGCCGCATGCCGAGACCCTTCTAATTCCTGGTTACAGTAAGTGTTAAAATCAAACAAGGATTCAAAATCCTGGAATAGCCAGGCTAGCTTTTGTCAGGAGCTCAGGCTACACTCGAGTAGGACCCTGGTAGAGACACATGCCTGACTGACATGTTCTCTCCCTCCTGGTCGATCGTTCGGGAGCTTCATAAGCTTTCTTCAGCCCGAACATCACAGCGACCGATGCCAACAGACATTGGCACCCTTAGGGATCCGCAGAGTTTGTGCAGCTTGCTTAACAGACCTCGGCAACTCAGCATTTTGGCTAATCTACTTTATTTACATATAAACACACACAGAGCACTGCAACATGGCTCCCTCTCTCTCTAGCATCAGACAGCAAAGAGAAAAAGAACAAAGGAGAATAGTCCCACTTCACGGAACACAGTAACACAAACATCCTGTCTCCGTCACTTCCCACTCTGTGGAGTCAAAACATATACTGTCATGTGAAAGACAACAATCCCATGACTGGAATTACAGAGCAGGAATTCTAACAGCTTCGTGGTGTGATAATGACCCTGTAAGTACAGATCATTAAGGTGACAAAGGAAGTGGCTCTGTGCCAGACGACAAATAGGTGGGCATCTCTCCCTTAACTGGCTGGTATTTAGGTAAAGGTAAAGAGACCCCTGACCATTAGGTCCAGTCATGGCCGACTCTGGGGTTGTGGTGCTCATCTTGCTTTATTGGCCGAGGGAGCCGGCGTACAGCTTCTGGATCATGTGGCCAGCATGACTAAGCCGCTTCTGGCGAACCAGAGCAGCGCATGGAAATGCCGTTTACCTTCCCGCCAGAGAGGTACCTATTTATCTACTTGCACTTTGACGTGCTTTCGAACTGCTAGGTTGGCGTAAGCTGGGACCGAACAACGGGAACTCACCCTATCACAGGGATTCAAACCGCCGACCTTCTGATCGGCAAGTCCTAGGCTCTGTGGTTTAACCCACAGTGCCACCCGCGTCCCGGCTGGTATGTACATATGTGTAAATAAACCGTATATCCTAAAGGCACCGCCATCTCTGCTGTACCTCGTTCCTAAGGAAACACGAACCCTGGGTTAACACCTGGGACAGCTGGAGTTGCACAAGTTTGGGGTGAGGTGCAGCAATGCCACTGCTGTTAAGGAGGATGACGGTTACAGGTGTCTAACCAAGAAGGGCGATGGGCTTGTTAGGAGACACAAATGGTTGGCGACTAAAGGAATCCGTGGAGGCTGGTACCCATTAGGGATGTTGGGATGGAAAGCCGAGAGGTCAGCAGCAGGTGGAGCCAGAGACAAAAGCAGGTGGAGGTTGAGGCAACTGACGCTAGTTTTCTCTGCTCCCTGATTACCGTATTTTTCGCTCCATAAGACGCACTTTTTTCCTCCTAAAAAGTAAGGGTCTGTGCGTCTTATGGAGCAAATGCACTGGGCAACAGAGGGATCCCTCGGCTACCGCTGCAGTTGCAAGCTGAGGGATCCCTCCACAGCCAGAGCCATGGCTCCCGTGCACCGCTCGCTGTGAAGCCAGCAGAGCAAGAGCCGCTGTGCAGCCACCGCTCTTGCTCTGCTGGCTTCAGAGAGAGCGATAGCTGCGCAGTTTGCTCTGCTGGCTTAACAGCGAAGCGGAAGGAGGGACGGATGGGAGCAAGCAATGTGAGAACGTGTCCAGAGGAGGGCAACCAAAATGGTCAAAGGCCTGGAAACGATGCCTTATGAGGAACAGCTAAGGGAGCTGGGCATGTTTAGCCTGGAGAAGAGGAGGTTAAGGGGTGATATGATAGCCATGTTCAAATATATAAAAGGATGTCACATAGAGGAGGGAGAAAGGTTGTTTTCTGCTGCTCCAGAGATGCGGACACGGAGCAATGGATCCAAACTACAAGAAAGAAGATTCCACCTAAACATTAGGAAGAACTTCCTGACAGTAAGAGCTGTTTGACAGTGGAATTTGCTGCCAAGGAGTGTGGTGGAGTCTCCTTCTTTGGAGGTCTTTAAGCAGAGGCTTGACAACCATATGTCAGGAGTGCTCTGATGGTGTTTCCTGCTTGGCAGGGGGTTGGACTCGATGGCCCTTGTGGTCTCTTCCAACCCTATGATTCTATGATTCTATGCTTACATGGCTTCTGTCCCACTTTATGCAGTTCTCACTTTGCTTGCCCATCCTTCCTCCCACCTCGCTGTAAAGCAAGCAAAGCACCTGTCCCGGTGTCTCCTCCTCCTCTTCTTGCTCCGGTGTCACCGCGCTTTACAGAGAGGCGGGAGGTGGGATGGGCAAGCCAAGTGAGAGTTGCGAAAAACGGGAGAGAAGCCATGTAAGCGGCTCTCGCTTGCCCATAAGCAAGAAAAGCGAGAGCTGCTTACATGCTCTGCGCAGAATATTTTTTTCTTGCTTTCCCCCTCTAAAAACTAGGTGCGTCTTATGGTCAGGTGTGTCTTATGGAGAGAAAAATGCAGTGCTTTGACGGGAGCAAGGCTGAGGTTAAGCAGCCAGGAAGCTGGCAGCCAGGCAAAGCACCTGAAGTGGTTGTAAGCAGGGAGACAGGCAGACATGGCAGGCTGAGGACAGAGTGAGGTTGGTGGGGAAGGGCCCCTCTCACCTTCCACAGTAAGGAATAACCACTGTTTTTGTTGTGGTGGCATTTGTTTGTTTTAAAAAAAACGGGTCCTGTTTTGACAGTAGCATTTCTAGTTTCGTTTACACAGTTTTGTTTGTGTTTGCAATCTGTTAAAAAATAAAATAATTAGTGATGTTTCCTGGCTTTATTCCCTGCTGCCACCCCACCCCCCAGTTTCATGGAGTTCCTGATTCTACACACACACACACACACACACACACACACACACACACACAGTAAGTACTTTTTTTAAAAAAACAACACCACAATATATAACACCGGTCTTGAAAGACCTACATTGGCTCCCAGTACGTTTCCGAGCACAATTCAAAGTGTTGGTGCTGACCTTTAAAGCCCTAAACGGCCTCGGTCCAGTAAATCTGAAGGAGCGTCTCCACCCCCATCGTTCTGCCCGGACACTGAGGTCCAGCTCCGAGGGCCTTCTGGTGGTTCCCTCACTGCGAGAGGCCAAGTTACAGGGAACCAGGCAAACGGCCTTCTCGGTAGTGGCACCCGCCTTGTGGAATGCCCTCCCTTCAGATGTCAAAGAGATAAACAACTACCTGACATTCAGAAGACATCTGAAGGCAGCCCTGTTCAGGGAAGTTTTTAATATGTGACATCTTAGTGTATTTTTCATCTTTGTTGGAAGCCGCCCAGAGTGGCTGGGGAAACCCAGCCAGATGGGCAGGGTACAAATAATAAATTATTATTATTATTATTATTATTATTATTATTATTATTATTATTACAATGTTTAGGGGGGACTCTCATTTTGACTCAAGAAAATCACCCTTTTATAGTTCAAATAGGGAAAAATAAATACAGTAAATGGACAAAAGTACAAAGATTCACAAAATGTTTAGGGGTATGCGTATCCTTGAATCCCCCCAGAAAAAGGAATCTGTGTGTGTGTGTGTGTGTGAGAGAGAGAGAGAGAGAGAGAGAGAGTGTGTACACACACACACACACACACACACACGGTTTGGCTTGTGGTGAGTGCAGGCCCAAATAAACATGTGTTCGCCTTGTGCAATGATACATATCTCTTTAATTTCAATTGCCTGCCACCAGTCTGAGACTTCAAACTCCATTTCCCCCGGTTTCGTGACGAAAGCTTGGCTCTCAGAGGTTGCTGCCAAAGAACGAGGGAGAGCGCCATCTGTTGAACGCTGCTTCTGAAATTTCCCATGTCTCCATCTGGGAAGGACAGAGAACTGTGTGCCCCCATTTAGACTGAAACACCCAGCTACTGAATGTTTTCTTGTCACAACCTACTACTGTGTTTCAGATCACTTGGCTCCCTGTCATTTTCCCCAGTGAGATTTCTCCAGCCCCCAAAAGTCATTTCCATAATTACTGGCTCCTTGTTAAGGAACCAAAAGTTATCAGCTAAATGCAGATGTAGAGCAAACGAAACATACTTTTTTTTTAAAAAAAAAAAGCATAGTGGTGTCTAATGTTGCTGCTGCAACACAGACTGCCAGGGCTTCACAATCTGCTGTAGATGGGAATATCTGAAAAGCTTTCTCTTCTACCCCAGCTCTATCCTGATCTGAAGATCAACTCTACCAGGCATTGCAGGATCCTAATTTAGTCAGTGTTGTCTATCATTCTGGGGAGTGGAATGGGGATGGAGGAAGAGGTTGGTTGGTTGGTTTAGAAACAGATGCTGTTATCTTCAACTACCATCAACCCTTCCCAGCACGGCCAGCAGTCAGGGGTGATGGGAGCTGAAGCCCATCAAAATTTGGAGAGTGCCATCAAAATTTGGAGAGATATACAGTATATAGTCATACCTCGGGTTGCGAATGTGATCTGTGCGGGAGGCACATTCGTAACCCGCATTCGGCACTTCTGCGCATGTGCAAAGTGTGGTTTAGTATTTCTGCGCATGCGCGAGCGCCGAAACCCGGAAGTAACCCGTTCCGGTACTTCCTGGTTTGGCGCGGTCCGTAACCCGAAAACACGCAACCCGCAGTGTTCGCAACCCGAGGTATGACTGTAAATGACTTATTCAGAACCACTGATCTTTGTTTACATGGGCATGGAATCTGGAAATGTTTTAGCTCCGCCCATGGGGTCTCTGTTCCTTGCCAATAAACAATTGCACGGAAATGTCCTTTACCTTAGTGCAACCAAAATGGTCAAAGGCCTGGAAACGATGCCTTATGAGGAACGGCTAAGGGAGCTGGGCATGTTTAGCCTGGAGAAGAGGAGGTTAAGGGGTGATATGATAGCCATGTTCAAATATATAAAAGGATGTCACATAGAGGAGGGAGAAAGGTTGTTTTCTGCTGCTCCAGAGAAGCGGACACGGAGCAATAGATCCAAACTACAAGAAAGAAGATTCCACCTAAACATTAGGAAGAACTTCCTGACAGTAAGAGCTGTTCGACAGTGGAATTTGCTGCCAAGGAGTGTGGTGGAGTCTCCTTCTTTGGAGGTCTTTAAGCAGAGGCTTGACAACCATGTCAGGAGTGCTCTGATGGTGTTTCCTGCTTGGCAGGGGGTTGGACTCGATGGCCCTTGTGGTCTCTTCCAGCTCTATGATTCTATGATCTTTGTTTACATGGGCATGGAATCTGGAAATGTTTTAGCTCCGCCCATGGGGTCTCTGTTCCTTGCCAATAAACAATTGCACGGAAATGTCCTTTACCTTAGTGAACCTATAACAATCTCAGGGGTGCTGTTTTCACATCCACTTCTACTGAAATCTCTCTATATAAAATTTCAGACTCAGAGTTCCTAATTAATTGGCTGGGTTTTTCCATTTCCCACCCATTCTGCATTAACCTCATACTCTCCAGCATTTCTCTGATGAAAACAGGGACATCCTATTTAACAACAACAACAACAACAACAACAACCACGTAATAATAATGCTTCAGCCACTCTGGGCAGTTTCCAACATATATCGAAACATAATACAGTGGTACCTCTGGTTGCGAATGGGATCTGTTCCGGAAGCTCGTTCGCAACATGAAAATAGCGCAACCCGCAGCGGCGCATCTGCACATGGGTGTGATGTCATTTTGTGCTTCTGCGCATGTGTGAGCGGCAAAACCCAGAAGTAACCCTTTCCGGTACTTCCGGGTCGCCACGGGACGTAACCTGAAAGAACGTAACATGAAGCAAACGTAACATGAGGTATGACTGTAAAACATTGCACATTTAAAAACTTGCCTATACAGGACTGCCTTCAGACTTCTTCTAAAGGTTGTATGGTTATTCATCTCCTTGGCTCGGGGGTCGCATAACTCCATCCCCTCCAACATTTCTCCAATGAAAATAGGGGTGTCCTTATGAAAAACGGGACATTCCGGCATCAAATCAGAAACCGGGGCGGCTTTTGCAAATCCTGGGCTGTCCCTGGAAAATAGGGACACTCAGAGGGTCTGTGCAAAGCACACACACAGCACGCATATATGAAGTCTGAACATATCTCAATGTTCTTCTCACCATTTACTGTATTTTTCGCGCCATAGGACGCACTGGCCCATAGGACGCACCAAGTTTTTTGGGGGGGAAATAAAGAAAAACAATTTTATTTCCCCACCAGGCACTTGCAGGACCGGCAGCAGGGAGAAGCGCTCTTCTCCCCGCCACCCACCTGCAGACCAGGTCTGGGGACGGGAAGACGCGCTGCGCCTCCCAGCTGTCCCCGGAACTTGTGGGGCAGGCAGCGGGGAGAAGCACGCATCTCCCCGCCGTCAGCCTCCAAACCACATTGGGAGACAGCGGGATGGCGGCGTACCGCCTCCACCTGTCCCCCGGCCTTGTGGCGCTGGGGCTCTCCTGAAGCCTGGAGAGCGAGAGGGGTTGGTGCGCACCGACCCCTCTCACTCTCCAGGCTTCAGCGAAAGCCTGCATTCGCCCCATAGGACGCACACACATTTCCCCTTCATTTTTGGAGAGGAAAAAGTGCATCCTATAGGGCGAAAAATACGGTATTTACTTTATTTGCTTCCTGGGCTGCTGCTGGACTAACGTGACTCTCCTACAGCTGATGAGTTCCTGCTGAAAAGCTGTTCTTGCTTGAGGTAACTGGCGCTGCACATTACAAGCTTTGAAAGAACCAACCTTGAGACAGAAGGTCAACGTGAACCGTAAGCCAGGAGAAGGAAGAATCCCAAGGCCCTTCTCTGCCTGCTGGGGAGGAAGCATCTCAAGGCAGGAAATGTTCAGGAAACCTATTAATAACCTCACGGGAGCAGCGTTGCCTAAGTGCACATCAGCCTGGAGAAGAGGTGCAAATGGATCTCTGTGCACAGAGCGATGGGCACAAGGCCAATGGCAATAACTGGAGCAAGTCGCCTGGAAGAGCTTTCAGGGAAGGCTCAGGGCCCAAGTGCTCAGGCCTGTTCTTTTGTTTTTACTGTAACCCTGGGCTCTCCCCCTAAGGTGCAAAATTGTGGCTAGGAATTGAGAAGCCAGGTGCCTCTGAGCATGTGCTGAGTCCAGGAATCATAGAATGGGAGAGTTGGAAGGGACCTCAAGGGTCGAAACCCCTCTGCTTAAAAAGCTCCAAGGAGTCTGAGGGAGTCTGTTCCACTGTCAAACAGATAATAATAATAATAATAATAATAATAATAATAATAATAATATATTTATACCCCGCCCATCTGGCTGGGTTTCCCCAGCCAATCTGGGAGGCTCCCAACAGAATATTACAAACACGATAAAACATCAAACATTAAAAAACTTCCCTAAACAGTGCTGCCTTCAGATGTCTTCTGAAAGTCAGATAATTGCTTATCTCCTTGACATCTGATGGGAGGGCGTTCCACAGGGTGGGCGCCACCACCAAGAAGGCCCTCTGCCTGGTTCCCTGTAACTTCATTTCTTGCAGTGAGGAAACCGCCAGACGGCCCTTGGAACTGGACCTCAGTGTCCGGGCTGAACATGTGCTCTCTAACTTCCTGCTGAAATTCTGTGACTTTCTAGAGCACCAATCAGCATTCTGAATTATCTTTACTGTTTGGTTTAAGGGCTTTTTAGAAGCAGTCTTGAATTTGGTAAACTGTTACCGAACGTGATTGCCTGGACATACATCGAGGCTTAAATTTAAATTTATCGGTGGCATTCTTCCAAGTTTGAACTTTTTGAAACCAAATTTCACTCTAAATTTTGGTCCGATCCTTAACTTTGCTCCTGCACTAATGGCACCAGGGGCTGCAATCCTGCACACACTTTGCTGAACATAAGCCCTGCTGAGCACAGCCAGATTTCTTCCGAGTTAATATGCTAAAGGTTTTGCTGTTTCATCTTGTCAGCCCTACATACACCAATGTGATTCCTCATCAGGCCAGCAGAGGGAACACAGACATTACTTCTGCTAAAAGAAACTTGAGGAAGAAACTAACAAGACGTCTAGGGCGAATGGATGCGTATATGCGGACGGTCATCATAAAAGAAGGAAGCAGAAAGAAGATGAGTCAGAAATCAGAAGTGGAGCATTCTGCATCGGAGAAAGAATGAGGCTAGATAAGGTTGTGCCTCGCTGACTTCACCACCACGCACCTTGAGCAAGACTTGGTGGGAGATTGTGCAAAAAGCATCCACTCATTATGATAGCTTTGCACAAAGGCAAACAAAATTTAGCTTCATTTCAGCAGACATAGTCCTCATTCATTTCAGCAGACCTCAGTCTCTCCTTTTCCCAATCTTCACTTTTCCATAAATCTGCAACGGTTTGTGAATTCACCAGCAGTTTAGTGCCCAATTTTCCTAATAATACAGTGGTACCTCTAGTTACTAACTTAATTTGTTCCAGAGGTCCGTTCTTAACCTGAAACTGTTCTTAGCTAGAGGCGTGCTTTCGCTAATGGGGCCTCTTGCTGCTGCTGCGCCACCGGCACACGATTTCCGTTCTCATCCTGGGGCAAAGTTTTCAACTCGAGGTAACTCTTCCAGGTTAGCGGAGTTTGTAACCTGAAGCGTTTGTAACCTGAGGCTTTTGTAACTCGAGGTACCACTGTACACCCATTTTTGTATGCAGTTTTGCCTAATATCTTGCAATAAAAATTTCCTCATAGAATGTGTTTTATTTTTCACAAATACATGCACTATAATGCACATTTCTCGCTAATATATATGTGCATCTTTGTCTGTTTGGTTGGAGATCTACATCTCAGAAATTTGGAGGAGTGTGCCTTTTGAACAATACCTTCATTTTTGGTTCATATTTTTGGGGGAAGTTCAGATTCTGCTCCCACCCCCCCTCCTTCCCCACTGACATTAACATGACCCCACCAATCAGCTTCATCAAACATGAGAGAGCAAGAAAAATGAATTTTTCCACACCATGCCCAATTATTATAAACCACTACCATCCACCCCTCTTATACCCTAACCCTAAACATGCACATTCAGAAGTGAAACCCATTGAACTCAGTGGGACTTAGCCCTCACCCAGGCCACTGTGTCTAGGACTGCAAACTTATGCTTCCTTAAACGAGGGCTAGGGAGCCTGTATTGGGCTCCCACTCCCATTGGCCAGTTGATGGAAGCAGGATCCCAGCAACACCTGAACAGCTCTCCATCTGTCGTTGGACTCTGTTATGTACTGAGTTGAATAGGATCCAAACTGCAGCAGTCTGATTGGTCCTAGAACAATAGGATCCAAAAGGCAGCAGTCTGATTGGTCCTAGAACAATAGGATTCAGAATGCAGCAGTCTGATTGGTCCTAGAACAATGCAGCAGTATGATTGGTTGGCAGGAACCACCCAATCGTGCTCCAGATAGAAGTGAATCCACAACCTGATTGGCTTACAGTAGAATTCCGGAATTAGCCAATCATGTGCAGCCGATTGTGTAAATAATGTATATAAAGCAGATACTTTGAGGGGACATTCATTCATTCCTCCTCACCACTATGAGCTGAATAAAGAGCATGAAATCACTTTGCGACTCTGAGTATATTTCAGACTCCCACTTCCATCAGCCACAGGCAGCCTGGATAAAGGTGAAGGATGATGGGAGCTGGAGTCCAGCAACACCTGCAGGGATGCAGGCTTCTTACCCTTGCCTTAAACTAAACTAAAACATGTGGTCATGTGATAAGGTAAAAAAGTACTGGGGAAATATATCTGTTGTTGTTTAGTCGTTTAGTCGTGTCCAACTCTTCATGACCCCATGGACCAGAGCACGCCAGGCACTCCTGTCTTCCACTGCCTCCCACAGTTTGGTCAAACTCATGCTGGTAGTTTCAAGAACACTGTCCAACCATCTCGTCCTCTGTCGTCCCCTTCTCCTTGTGCCCTCCATCTTTCCCAACATCAGGGTCTTTCCCAGGGAGTCTTCTCTTCTCCTGAGGTGGCCAAAGTATTGGAGCCTCAGCTTCAGGATCTGTCCTTCCAGTGAGCACTCAGGGCTGATTTCCTTCAGCATGGAGAGGTTTGATCTTCTTGGGACTCTCAAGAGTCTCCTCCAGCACCATAATTCAAAAGCATCCATTCTTCAGCGTT
This sequence comes from Podarcis tiliguerta, assembly GCF_965153285.1. Lineage (NCBI taxonomy): Eukaryota > Metazoa > Chordata > Lepidosauria > Squamata > Lacertidae > Podarcis > Podarcis tiliguerta. The sequence continues at coordinate 51,012,484 of NC_139545.1, read as the reverse complement.
CAGCCTTCTTTATGGTCCAGCTCTAAATACAGTGGTGCCTCGCAAGACGAAAAGAATCTGTTCCGCGAGTCTTTTCGTCTTGCGGTTTTTTCGTCTTGCGAAGCAAGCCCATTAGCGGATTAGCGCTATTAGCGCTATTGGCAGTTTAAGGGCTATTAACGGCTATTAAAGGCTTAAGGGATTAGCGGTTTAGCTGCTAAAAGGCTATTAGCAGCTTAGCGCTTTAGAAAAAGGGGTTGGGGAGCGGAAAAAAACCTCAAAAATTTTCGTCATTTTCGTCTTGCGAAGCAAGCCCATAGGGAAATTCGTCTTGCGGAGCGCCTCCAAAACGGAAAACCCTTTCGTTTTGCGGGTTTTCCGTCTTGCGAGGCATTCGTCTTGTGGGGCACCACTGTATATATAATGAGGAAAATATATATAATGAGCTAAAGAAGATCTTTAGATATACATTTTTGAAAAAGCCAGAGGCATTCTTGTTAGGAATGGTAGGAAAAGATATAGTTAAGAACGATCAGAAACTGTTTTTATATGAAACAACAGCGACGAGGTTACTGCTAGCCCAGGTTTGGAAACAGCAGCAATTACCAACAGTAGAAGAATGGCGACAGAAGGTAATGGAGTATCCAGAAATAGCCAAACTAACAGGGAAAATTTGACAACAGGGCGAAGAAACATTTCATAAAGAATGGGGGAAATTTATGTTGTATATAGGAAAGATAAGATGAAAAAGTAAAACCGGTAGAATTGGAAACAAACCTCATAACGGGAAAGATTAAGAAAAGCGATGGATAATGAAAATAATAAGAAACAAAATGTATAAGGAAACTAATATAACTAACAGTAGTGATGAATGAATACAGACAGACAACAAGAATTGTATAAACAGGAGGATTTATTTGTTTAGGGATACACTATGGTCAAGTACTTTGGCCACCTCATGAGAAGAGAAGACTCCCTGGAAAAGACCCTGATGCTGGGAATGATGGAGAGCACAAGGAGAAGGGGAGGACAGAGGACGAGATGGTTAGACAGTGTTCTCGAAGCTACAAACATGAGTCTGACCAAACTGCAGGAGGCAGTGGAAGACAGGAGTGCCTGGCATGCTCTGGTCCATGGGGTCACAAAGAGTCGGACACGACTGAACGACTAAACAACAACAACAACATGGTCAAATATGGAAAATGAATAACAATATATAAAATGGAAGAAAATAATGCGATAAAATTATATGTGATATAAAAAACCAGAAGAAGGAAGGAGGGAAGTCAGCTCTGAAGAGCAAGTATAAATGTAAAATGTGATACAATATGTGTGTGTGGAGTATCTAATTGAAAAACTAATAAAGATTATTTGGGAAAAAAGGTATTATTTTTAGCTTAGTTGGGGAGAACTTTTCCTTTATTTCTGAGCTGCAGTGCAAAAGCAACAGGATCTCCTCTTTCCAATTAATATTCCTTAATCAGGCCCATTTTATCTGATTTTAACTGGGAGAAGGGCAACAAAATCCTCTTTTCCTACACCATTTTCCTTTTTTTTATATAAGATATTTATTAAAGTTTTCAATATATTACAAAAAACAGAGAAGAAAAATAAAAATAAAAAGAGTAAAAAGAAGAAAAAAATACAAAAAAACCTTTAAAAACAAATCAGTCTTTCCATTTCATATTTTTCATTTACTTGTTTCCCCGACCTCCCCACACCTCCCCTTCTTGCATTCCAATTCAATTGGTTAATTCAGCAAATCCTTTCCCTCTTTAATTTTATCTTAATCTTTTATCTTAATATATTATAGCTTTAAATTGTCACCATTAACAATCCATTTTTACATATTCCTTAACATTGTTGCTAAAAAAATCCCGCTTAACTTCAATCCAGCATCATTCTAACATTCATTAATTTTACAATGTTTCTGTAAGTAGTCTTTAAATTTCTTCCAATCTTCTTCCACTGACTCTTCTCCCTGGTCTCGGATTCTGCCTTCCTGCACCACTTTCCAGGCATTTGGCACACTGGCTGAGAATGGAAATTGTAGCCAGATCCCCATAAATGTTAAAAGAAGGAAAGCCCCAAAGAGTCAGGTGGAGGAATGCCAGGTGTGTCGCCCAGGTGCGCATCCAGATCCTTCCGTCTTGGAAAGAAACCTACCCAGGAAAGTCCCTTTGCTTCTCTGGTTTCTCTCAAAGTTTGGAAATTTCACAACCCTAGCCAGGTGCCTCGCTTTTTCCGTTACCCTGTGGGATATTAAAATTCATTCAACGGTTTTTCGTTTATACCACGTTGTAAGGAAACCTTCCCCACTAAGGGTTGTCTCCACCCCAATGCACATTTGGGTTTCCAGGTGAATTAACTTGGCTATGACTTCCAATAAAACCAGAAAATGGGAAAATAAAAATGAAGGCAAGCCAGATCCAATTGTGCTGGCCCAACCCTGACACTGCAAGTTTTCCCTAATCCCTTCCCTCCACAATTGTTGTAATCCTCACAGGGAAAGATAATGCCCAGCAAATTGCATTAGTAGGATATTTCAGATTGGCGCTGCGTTCTGCAGAACAGGACTGGACCACCTCTTGTATAGAGAGCATCCATGTCTGAGCTGCTTCTAACCAGCTAAGCTCATGCGTAACTTTATCACGTCTTCTATTGAATTTTGAAAATTGATAGCAAGAAGAGCAGAGCCATCATTAATACGGCAGTGTATCGTGGCTAGTTGGATAGGAGTTACTTCTGGGTGAAGACAGCTAGGATCATGTTGTAACACATTAAAAAAAGAATGTGAAACAGACTGAGTGATTTACAAGGGACCAGAAAATTGTCCCTTTACCTGGTAAAAGTGAGAGTCCTGTTTCCTTACAATGCTTGGCGTCTTTTCCCTGGGCTCTCGATTTTCCTGCAGCTTGCAGCTGCAAATGCAATGAATCGAAAGGTGTCTCTATTTGTCACATCTGACAGGCACGCTGCAACCCAGTAGTGCGGCTCGTGCAAGGACGTTTTATCACGACACTTTTTTATTTAATTTTATTTACGCTTTAGCAGTAAATTGGTAGGTCCATTTCACAATATTCTTCATTATCCGACTTCCCCACACACCTCTCCATGGGTTCCTTTTTACTCTTAGTTGTGCTACATATCTTTCTAGTTGATGTAGCTGCTGTTCCGATACCCAGTCCTACTTGGAGAATTATGTAACTGCTGTAATTCTTTAAATATGCCCCCAAAGTTTTCCCAGTCCTCTCTTATGTTCATCCTGGTTTCTTTGCAGTCAGCGTTGCTGACTCCACATATTCCTAGTTACAGGTAGGTAGCCGTGTTGGTCTGCCGTAGTCTAAACAAACAACAACAAACCTAGTTGGTCTCTAAGGTGCTACTGGAAGGAATTACTGTATTTTTTGCTCTATAAGACTCACTTTTTCCCTCATAAAAAGTAAGGGGAAATATTATTATTATTTTGTTTCCACATATTCCATTAACTTATTCTGCCAGTCCTCTTTTGTTGGACTGTTTTTGTCCTTCCACATTTGTGCACCGGCTATTCTGGCCGCAGCAGTTGCATAAAGAAAAAGATTTAATACATTCTTAGTTTTACTCAGGATGTGAACGGAACAGATCCTGGTCGCATCCAGAGGCACCACTGTAATGACATGTCCCCAAGCAATCGTGTCACCTCAAGAACCTGTAAAGATAAAGGGACCCCTGACCATTAGGTCTAGTCACGGACGACTCTGGGGTTGTGGCGCTCATCTCGCTTTACAGTGGTACCTCAGGTTACATATGCTTCAGGTTACATACGCTTCAGGCTACAGACACTGCTAACCCAGAAATAGTGCTTCAGGTTAAGAACTTTGCTTCAGGATGAGAACAGAAATCATGCTCCGGCAGCGCGGCAGCAGCAGGAGGCCCCATTAGCTAAAGTGGTGCTTCAGGTTAAGAACAGTTTCAGGTTAAGAACAGACCTCCAGAACGAATTAAGTACTTAACCCAAGGTGCCACTATATCATGACACTTTTCTTTAATTGAGTGTCATCTTGGTACATGAGATGAAGGAAGAGGCAGGTGTGTGTGTGTGTGTGTGTGTGTGTGTGTGTGTGTGTTTTCATCCTGGCCCCATAGTCAGGGCACAGGCTGCTTTCCTCAGAAGGGCCCTGATCTTCTGGAAAGTTCTCCCTGCCCAAACCCCATTGAAATAAACGGGAGAGGGGCAAACCCCCCACCGCTTGTGAAACACCACTCGATGGCAAAATCAGAAGGATATTGGTTTCCTCACAAAAGGATTAGGAACAGATGCTAAAGGCAGCCCCTTTGAGCTGATTTAAGGGAAAACAGCTGAGTTCATCTAGCAATCTTTGGGGGGGGGAGGAAAGGAGGGGAGGGTAATTTGTGCTGCACCATTTGTCCTGCAATTCTGCATTTTGGGAAGGAAGCGCCATCTAAGATCGATGCAATGCAACTTCAAACCGAGTTTTCAACTTGGATTTATACCGGCACTTTTTTGGGCGCGCTTGTTGCGTCAGGGGGTAAATGTGGACAGCTGCCTTGGTGCTGGAACAGTTTTGATGTAATGATAAGTCATGCTTTATTTACTATACTTAATTTGTATATCCATTGCCCTTCACTCAAGGCAGTGCATGGAAAAATTAATCGGACGAGACAGTTTAAAAAAGCCATCCAAATATAGTAGGAACGAAAAGATGGATTGTGACTCTGTTTCTGACAGCAGTCACTATTTGAGTTACTGTTATCATTATCATTATATTTATCAAATTTGTATACCGTCCTTCATCATAGAATCATAGAATCATAGAATGATAGAGTTGGAAGAGACCACAAGGGCCATCAAGTCCAACCCCCTGCCAAGCAGGAAACACCATCAGAGCACTCCTGACATATGGTTGTCAAGCCTCTGCTTAAAGACCTCCAAAGAAGGAGACTCTACCACACTCCTTGGCAGCAAATTCTACTGTCGAATGGCTCTTACTGTCAGGAAGTTCTTCCTAATGTTTAGGTGGAATCTTCTTTCTTGTAGTTTGGATCCATTGCTCCGTGTCCGCTTCTCTGGAGCAGCAGAAAACAACCTTTCTCCCTCCTCTATATGACATCCTTTTATATATTTGAACATGGCTATCATATCACCCCTTAACCTCCTCTTCTCCAGGCTAAACATGCCCAGCTCCCTTAGCCATTCCTCAGAAGGCATCGTTTCCAGGCCTTTGACCATTTTGGTTGCCCTCCTCTGGACACGTTCCAGTTTGTCAGTGTCCTTCTTGAACTGTGGTGCCCAGAACTGGACACAGTACTCCAGGTGAGGTCTGACCAGAGCAGAATACAGTGGCATTATTACTTCCCTTGATCTAGATGCTATACTCCTATTGATGCAGCCCAGAATTGCATTGGCTTTTTTAGCTGCCACGTCACACTGTTGGCTCATGTCATCTCAGGGAAGTTCACGACAGTGCAACATAAAAAACACAAAATACATGATAAAATTGAGAACAGAAAAACCCTAAACCCAATAACCCCCCTCCCCAGCCATGCCCACAAACACATTAAAAAGGGGTATAAGATGTTAATCAGCCAAAGGCCTGGTTGAAGAGGTCTAAAGGCATATAATGAAGGTGCCAGGCGAACTTCCCTGGGGAGAGCATTACACAGACGGGGAGCCACTGCAGAGAAGGCCCTGTTCTCATGTTGCCACCCTCCGGACCTCTCGTGGAGGAGGCACGTGAAGAAGGGCCTCAGAAGACGATCTCAGTTTTCAGGTAGGTCCATAAGGAGGGAGGAGGCCCTTGGAGTATTGTGATCCTGAGCCATTTAAGGCTTTAGAGGTCAAAACCAGCATGGAACCAATTGGCAGCCAGTGCGGTCAGGTCAGGCATTATATGCTCAAACCATCTTGCCCTGGCGAGGAACCTGGCTACCTAATTCTGCACTAGCTGAAGTTTCTGAGCTGTCTTCAGAGGCGGCCCTACGTTTAACCCATTGCAGCAATCTAACCTAGAGGTTATAAACTACCTGTCACTGAGTGGTGGGGCTACCAGGGCTGACAGGACAAAGGCAACTCAGAGGAGTGAAACCAGCAGCTGTTGGGGGTCCTAAGGAGACCTCAGCATCCCTCAAAGAACACAGCAAGGCACCAGACCAATGAGAGAGCAAGAAGAGAGCATGGAATACCAGCCCATATATTGGGTAAAGTGTTCTTGTATATAAACAGTTCCCAAGTTGTCAAAGGCTTTGTAAGGTAAAGGGACCCCTGACCTTTAGGTCCAGTTGTGACCGACTCTGGGGTTGCGGCGCTCATCTCGCTTTATTGGCGAACCAGAGCAGCGCACAGAAATGCCGTTTACCTTCCCGCCGGAGTGGTACCTATTTATCTACTTGCACTTTGACGTGCTTTCGAACTGCTAGGTTGGCAGGAGCAGGGACCGAGCAATGGGAGCTCACCCCGTTGCGGGGATTCGAACTGCCGACCTTCTGATCGGCAAGTCCTAGGCTCTGTGCTTTAACCCACAGTGCCAAATAGTGCTGCCATTTCAACATCCATTCTGGAGCCAAGCTATCTTGATTTCCTGGCTGGCAGGCAGGCCAAATCCCAAACACACCCACCCTTGCTTTCCCCTAAGACATCCCCGCTCTCTTTCTGGGACAGCCCCCTCCCCTTAAGCATTTCCAGCTGCTTGCAAAACAGACTGAACAGAGCCAAGCGCTCCGTGGGCTATTTGCGCTTGGCCATAACTCACCGCTTTGGCCAAGTGACAGAGACAATAACCGTGCTGCGGAAGGCAGCTATTTCGAGCTGTTTGGGCTTGTTTACTTTCATGGTTGCCATGGAAGCCCTTGCAAAACAGCAGCATGCTTAAAACCAGCTTGTTTTTAAGCCCCCCACCCACTCACCCACCCCAATGCGTGTTGCAACAAGCTGGGGCTTCTCCTCTTTCTTCTGAACAAAGCCTGGCTTGGCCTGGGTTCAGATGCCCTCAAAGCTCCCCGGTTGGGGTTGCCTGCTGGAAACTTGGAGATCTTTGCCTGAACTTTTCAGGAAGAAGACATTTGGAGGGGATATGGTAATGACCGGGGCGGGGAAAGATTCGGCCCAGTTCGCACTGAAAGGCGAATCTTCCAATTTCGCACTTTCAGAAAGCAATGCGCCAATTGAAATAACCATCCCGCAAGATTCGCACAGCTCTGGTTTTTTCCAGTGTGCCTCTCCAGCCAAGTATTGTGTACAAAATGGCACCCTATTGGAGGGCTGACGCTCAATGATAGAACATCAGCCTTGCATGAAAAGGATCCCAGGTTCAAGGAGAGAATCTGGTCTAAAATCTCAGAGAGCCACTGTCTGTCATTTCAGACATTACTGAGCTAGAGGGACCAATGGTCTGACAGCTTCCTACATTCCTAAAACAGGTATATAAATGGCTATGTAAGCAAAACCACCAAAATATTAGGCCAGATTGCACACAGGAATGTCTGCGTTGGGAGAATTTCACACTAAAATGCTGGTGAATTTTCACGTGGACTTTGTGGGCGAGGGATCCCCACAAATGTGAAAACGTGGATAACTATACTGAAGACGGGGTGGGATTGAGAACCGAGAGAAACCAAAATTAGTAGATTTGCCCACCCCTAGGTGGAAATTCTCCAAGTCCAGCTCCAGAGTCAATCAGGTACATACCGTATTTTTTGTTTATAAAATGCCCCCATGTATAAGACGCCCCCTATTTTGGGGACTCAGATTTAAGAAAATTCACCTTTGGCACTATCCATGTTAATTTTGGACATTATTTTTGAGGGGGGGGGACCTAGTCTTACACACGGGAAAATATGGTACAAAGCCTGTGTTTTGATGGAGTTGGGTGCGGATCTGTCAGGGACTGTGCTGAGAAGGGCTGCACTGAGGAATAACGGTGGGAGCCTTCACCTCCCCCTGCTCCTGATCAGGATCCTGAATCTTCCCAGTATAGATTTGGAAAAGTGGGACGTAGTTCAGAAGACCGAAGTTGGGAAGAACTGGCTGGTGAACAGCTAGGGGAAGAACTGGGAGAGAAAGAGTTAACAGACTCTCTTTCGCTGGAAAGCGTCCATCTGCTCAGCCCAAGGTCAAGGAAAGCAGATAAAGTGGCAGCACAGAAAGCACAGTGGTTGCGAGATCAGGTTGCAGGACGCAGAAGTGACGTGGGTGACAAGAGGGGAAGTGGGTGAAACCCTTAACTGGGAGCACCTTCATTCCTAGGAAAGAATCATTTGCTCTCTCGCTGTGATCGTTAAAATCTCTAACTGGTAAGAGACTCCTTTTGCTTTGTTCTGCTTATCTACTGCCAAGGGGGGGGGGGGAGGAAGACAAGTCCCTGAAGCCTGACAGGATCCTAACTTCCCAAGCCACTGCTGGACATTTGCAGACCATAGAGCTATTTAGGGTCAGAGTTAGGCCTTAGCCCCACACATCCTTGTGTGAAGTCCTGCATCAGAATGGTGACCCCCCCCAACGTACCAAGTGGTGGGCAGAAGCAGCAGCCTGATACCTCCTTTCCCCCCAGAATGCTTCTGGGCACCCCAACGCAGTTAAAACCAGAGGCATCATGGGGGAAATTATTGTATTTTTTTCCTTTCGTAAAATTTTTACACCGCTTGAAAGTAAAAACAAAAAAACCTCACAGTGCTTTACGAAAGAGAAAAGAGCACCAGCAAAGGGGGAGGGGGCGGGAATAACAATCTTACTTTGAAACAGATGAAAGTTAACTTTCTAAAACAGAAAATCACCTCCGCTTTTAAAGCACCTGGGTAAGTAAAGGTAAAGGGACCCCTGACCATTAGGTCCAGTCGTGGCCGACTCTGGGGTTGCGGCGCTCATCTCGCTTTATTGGCCGAGGGTACAGCTTCCGGGTCATGTGGCCAGCATGACTAAGCCGCTTCTGGCGAACCAGAGCAGCGCACGGAAACGGCGTTTACCTTCCCGCCGGAGCGGTACCTATTTATCTACTTGCACTTTGACGTGCTTTCGAACTGCAAGGTTGGCAGGAGCAGGGACCGAGCAATGGGAGCTCACGCCATCGCGGGGATTCGAACCGCTGACCTTCTGATCGGCAAGTCCTAGGCTCTGTGGTTTAACCCACAGCGCCACCTGCGAGGCACCTGGGTAGGCTTGTCTAAAACAGGAATGGTTCTTTGCAGGCGTCAAAAAGAGAACAGTGAAGGCGCCTGCTTAATCTCAACAGGCAGGGAGTTTTAAAGTGGGTTCCTACAGATGTGGAACGGGTATCATGTGGCGGCAGTATTAGTGCCAACTCGGCTGATCAAAGCAGTCAGGTGGGCACATGTGGGGTAAGACCATCTCGCAGGTGAACTGGTCCCTAGTTGTTAAATAGCAATGGTGGGCGCTTGCAGCCTCTGTTGGTGCCTTGCAAAGTCCCTGTCACCCTGGGAAGAATGTAAGAAGCAAAGGAGGTTCTGGCAGGGGGCGGTGGTCAGCCATGGTGGACCCTTGAGGGGACTGTGGAGCCTGGCATTTGCCAGTGTGGAGCCAGTGTGGTGTAGTGGTTAAGAGCGGTAGTCTCATAATCTGGGGAACCGGGTTCGCGTCTCCGCTCCTCCACATGCAGCTGCTGGGTGACCTTGGGCTAGTCACACTTCTCTGAAGTCTCTCAGCCCCACTCACCTCACAGAGTGTTTGTTGTGGGGGAGGAAGGGAAAGGAGAATGTTAGCCGCTTTGAGACACCTTAAAGGGAGTGAAAGGCGGGATATCAAATCCAAACTCTTCTTCTTCTACCTGACAGGGCCAAGTGCCTATGTTGGGCTGGATGCTGCCTGAATATCTTTGAGCACACCTGATGGCTTAGAATAGGTTTTTTGAAGCCATTCCGATTTCTGCCACGTCATTTCCCCGTTAGGCTCCGTACTGCGTTCCAAACTCTCGCCCTCAGGAAATCAAGTCGGAACAATACGTTTACTGTTTCGAAAATGTAAGCCGCAAGGTGTTCTTTTCTCCCCTTTTGTTGCGATTTGGAGAGTGGAAAGCTATTTTCCGTGACATGCTTTTCCGGGGTCACGGTATTTATCTTTTGCTCCCGGGGGGGGGGGCGGATAATGCGTTGGCCGTTTATAATAGGGAGACCCTGCCCAGAACCCGATGAAATGCTTTGGCAGAGATTTAGGTTTCCTGTGAATTTTGCGCTTGCTGTTTCATTGTATCCCATTCATCACCCACAAACGGGGTGATGAAGTTAAATGCAGCGTGGTGTCGGTGTGACCCTGGCCTCTAAGAAATGCCTTCCTCTCCTCACCCAGTGTTGTTGGGTTTTTTTATGCTCTTGAGTTTTATTATGGCTTCGTTTGTGTTTCCTTAGGTTCTACCTGAACCTCTGTGAGGGACAGGTGGACAACATTTAATGCTGAAAAGCAGGGCCGAAAAAGCTAAATGCCTGGTGAATGTCAAGAACGACTGGTGTTTATCGAACATTCTCCAGTCAGCTCACGTACACCAAGCTGGATTATTGGATAGTTTAACATTATTACTCCCAGGGTTCTAGAAGATAGTAAAGGTAAAGGTAAAGGTACTCCTGCCCGTACGGGCCAGTCTTGACAGACTCTAGGGTTGTGCGCTCATCTCACTCTAGAGGCCGGGAGCCAGCGATGTCCGAAGACACTTCTGGGTCACGTGGCCAGCGTGACGAAGCTGCTCTGGCGAGCCAGCGCAGCACACGGAAACGCCGTTTACCTTCCCGCCAGTAAGCGGTCCCTATTTATCTACTTGCACCCGGGAGTGCTTTCGAACTGCTAGGTTGGCAGGCGCTGGGACCGAGCAACGGGAGCGCACCCCGCCGCGGGGATTCAAACCTCCGACCATGCAATTGGCAAGGCAAAGTGAGGCAGCCATGTTGACATTTCTGCTGAGCACCCATATCATGGAGAGAGTCGGGCCACAGGTGCAATTCCTCACAGATAATTGTGGCCCAGAATGCTTAAACCCATAGGAAATACTGTGGAGGCCTGAATTTGGTTACTCTAGGTAAAGGTAAAGGGACCCCTGACCATTAGGTCCAGTCGTGATAGACTCTGGGATTGTGGCGCTCACCTCGCTTTATTGGCCAAGGGAGCCATGACAGCTTCTGGGTCATGTGGCCAGCATGACTAAGCCGCTTCTGGCAAACCAGAGCAGCACACGGAAATGCCGTTTACCTTCCCGCCGGAGCGGTACCTATTTATCTACTTGCACTTTGATGTGCTTTCAAACTGCTAGGTGGGCAGGAGCAGGGACTGAGCAACAGGAGCTCACCCCATCGCGGAGATTCGAACCACCGACCTTCTGATCGGCAAGTCCTAGGCTCTGTGGTTTAACCCACAGCGCCACCCGCCGCCTCTCTATATGACCCTCAGAAATATTTCAGGTCCACATCCCTCACTGAGCTTTCTTCATACTTGCTCCATAAAGGGAGCAAGCTCCATAAAGACCTTGCTCCATAAAGGGAGCAAGCTTTCCTTCTCCTGCTCTGGAGGGTAGGACTCGAACCCATGGCTTCAAGTTACAAGAGAGGAAATTCCGACAAAACATCAGGAATAACTTTCTGACAGTAAGAGCTGTTCGACAGCAGAACAGTCTCCCTCAGGAGGTTGCGGACTCTCCTTCTTTGGAGGTTTTTAAGCAGAGGTTGGATGGCCATTTGTCATGGGTGCTTTAGCTGAGATTCCTGCATTTCAGGGGGTTGGACTAGATGACCCTTGGGGTCCCTTCCACCTCGACAATCCTATGATTTTATGAAGCTAAATATTTGCATCCATTTCCCTGCCCACTTTTACCTCTGGCTCCACCCACCACGGTCACATGGGCCCTGCAAAATTGCCCAGAAGAGATTGTGGCCGAAGAAATGTTTCTCCACCATTGGGGGTATACTATACAGTGGTACCTCGGGTTAAGAACTTAATTTGTTCTGGAGGTCCGTTCTTAACCTGAAACTTTTCTTAACTTGAGGTATCACTTCAGCTAATGGGGCCTCCCGCTGCTGTCGCGTGATTTCTGTTCTCATCCTGAAGCAAAGTTCTTAACCCGAGGTACTATTTCTGGGTTAGCGGAGTCTGTAACCTGAAGCGTCTGTAACCTGAAGGGTCTGTAACCCGAGGTACCACTGTATCTTGGAGCAAATACTTCTCTCTGGTCTAGTTCCCACTCTTCAGGTTTTTTGGGCATGGGTGGGCATTTCTTTAGCCCTAAAGGAGGAGCGGGTGGGCACATGTGCATTTGAAGCCAATTCTGCACACATTCTGGGGCTAATTTGCTCCCCGGTTTGGGGAACAGGGTGTGTGGTTTCCGTTTCAGGAGGCTCAGTGCCAGATTTATAAGCTAAACAAGCTATAGCTTAGGGCCCCACACTCTTGGGAGCATAGCTGTCAACTTTTCCCTTTTCTTGCGAGGAATCCTATTCAGAAAAAGGGAAACGTTGGCAGTTTTGCTTGGGAGCCCCCCAAAAATGTGAAGGAGAAAAACCTGGATGTACATTTCCAAAATATAAGATAAAAAACAAATAAAATAAAACCTACACACACCAACAGTGTTTTGTGTTGTGTGGGCTCCTATGATGTAAGTCATGGGCCCCGCCTGCTAGCCTGCTCCCTAAAATATCACTGCTTTGCTCATTCTATATTTAGGGTGCCTACATTCTGCATGGCTGGCTGCATGGCAACATGTGCAAATGGCTTTAGACACCTATTAAAGGTAAAGGTAAAGGTACCCCTGCCCGTACGGGCCAGGCTTGCCAGACTCTAGGGTTGTGCGCTTATCTCACTCTAGAGGCCGGGAGCCAGCGCTGTCCAAAGACACTTCCGGGTCATGTGGCCAGCGTGACAAGCTGCATCTGGCGAGCCAGCACAGCACACGGAACGCCATTTACCTTCCCGCCAGTAAGCGGTCCCTATTTATCTACTTGCACCCGAGGGTGCTTTTGAACTGCTAGGTTGGCAGGCGCTGGGACCAAACGACGGGAGCGCACCCTGCCGCGGGGATTCGAACCGCCGACCTTTCGATCAGCAAGTCCTAGGTGCTGAGGCTTTAACCCACAGCGCCACCTGCGTCCCTTAGACACCTATTACGTCCATAAATTACCATATAGCATATATTCAACACAAAAACCAGTAACAATTTGTTGTTGACAAAGGACAGGTAGACATATAAAGGGCCCCATTACCTTCAGTAGCTTAGGGCCTCATCAAACCTAAATCCGGCCCTGCGGTTCTCTTGCACAAGTAGAGCTGCTCTGGCCCTGGAAGGTGTATGGATGAGAGGCATTTTGATAAACGGTAGTGGTCTTGTAGTAAGGTTAAAGCTTACTGGGAAATGATATATAATGAATTGAAAAAGATGTTCAAAATAACTTTTACTGAAAAAACAACCCAGAAGCTTTTCTTTTGGGAATTATAGGGACAGAACTAACTAAATTGTATAATTTATTTATATATGCTACTGCAGCAGCAAGAATGCTACTTGCCCCAAAATGGAAAGAAGCAGAAGTACCAGTAAAGGGAGAATGGATTTAAAAAATCTTACGGAGTATGCAGAAATGGCGAAACTTACCAGAAGCATAAGAAATCAAGACAACAAACTCTTTATAAAAGAATGGAAGTGGTTTATTGAATATTTACAGCAAATTGTAAGCCGATAAAAACATTAGTGGGATTATTGTAAAAACCTGCAGTTTTATGAGAGTATGTATATGCAGTAGATAATTAAATGAGTAAATTAAATGAATTTGGATGTGCAGAAGATATGGAAAAATAAATTTAAGGAGCTGCAGAAGGAGGGGGAAGGAAGTCAAATTTTGAAATGATAAATGGATTGTTGAATTAATGGAACGTATAAATTTGAATCCATGATCACTGCAGATGGTAACAGCAGCCACAAAATTAAAAGACGCCTGCTTCTTGGGAGAAAAGCAATGACAAACCTAAACAGCATCTTAAAAAGCAGAGACATCACCTTGCCGACAAAGGTCCGTATAGTTAAAGCTATGGTTTTCCCAGTAGTGATGTATGGAAGTGAGAGCTGGACCATAAAGAAGGCTGATTGCCGAAGAATGGATGCTTTTGAATTATGGGGCTGGAGGAGACTCTTGAGAGTCCCATGGACTGCAAGAAAATCAAACCTCTCCATTCTGAAGGAAATAAGCCCTGAGTGCTCGCTGGAAGGACAGATTGTGAAGCTGAGGCTCCAATACTTTGGCCACCTCATGAGAAGAGAAGACTCCCTGGAAAAGACCCTGATGTTGGGAAAGATGGAGGGCACAAGGAGAAGGGGACGACAGAGGACGAGATGGTTGGACAGTGTTCTCGAAGCTACCAGCATGAGTTTGACCAAACTGCGGGAGGCAGCAGAAGACAGGAGTGCCTGGCGTGCTCTGGTCCATGGGGTCACGAAGAGTCGGACACGACTAAACGACTAAACAACAAACAACAACAACAAATTTGAAAAGTATAAAGAGAAAAAAGAAAAAAGATGAGGGACATTTTAGCAACCATCGATAAGCTGCCCTGAGTTCTTCCGAGGAGCAGCAGGATACCCGAATGATAAATAAGTTGCGGCATATAATCACTGCGTGCGGGTCTCCCTCCGAGGCTTGTTTGGGAATCGCAATGAGTGTCTTCCATTACCTGTCGACGATGTCTCTTCATCCAGTCCTCTGTGGTTAGCTTTGCACATCATATCGGGCATCTATCATCCGCCAGCCTTCCCCTGCCCCCTCCGCTCTGTGGCATCTTTCTGGAAAACACACCAGCGTGCTTCCTCCCGGGACCCTTTGATGGAGTGGCTTCTTAATGGAACGTGTCTACGTTTGGGTCCTTGGAGAAGGGCCTGCGTAGCGCGAAAGCTCATTATTCACAGCTTCCGTGTCACTTCTGCGAAGGAAAGGAGCTCCGAGACTTTGCCCTCATTAATTCCCAGCTTCCTTACGCGTGCAAAGGCGCAATTCCTATTGCCGTTCCGTGAGGAGACGCCGGGCGGAGGTGTGGGAGAACCACCGCGCTGGAATTAATAGATCGGCACCTACCCTCTGTTTTTGAGATCGTTCATCATCTCGTGTGCGAACCAGGACATTTGGAGCCTCGTAATCCCTTAGCCTTGAGAAATAGGTTGCGCCGAATGAACTCTCTTTAAGACGTGGTTGCTGTTTTAGTTCTTTAAATCCACCTGGTGCCTTTCCTCGAAGAAGGAGGAGGAGGAAGGGCTACTTTTCAACAGTGGCGATTGCTGACCTTTGCAGCTGGTAGGCCAGAAGGCAAGGAGCTGAACAGCAGGTGGCGCCAGAGCCAATGAAAAGCAGAGCCAGCGGATTACAGTGGTACCTCGGGTTACATATGCTTCAGGTTAGAGACTCCATTAACCCAGAAATACCGTATTTTTCGCTCCATAAGACGCACTTTTTCCCTCCTAAAAAGTAAGGGGAAGTGTGTGTGCGTCTTATGGAGCAAATGCAGGGGGGAGGCAGGCAGGAAAAGCCCCCAAGAGCCGCACACAAGCTCCGTGCGGCTCTTCCGGGCTTTTCCCCAGAAGGGAGTGACACGGCCAGTCAGTCCCTTCTCCCTCCTCGTAGAAAAGCCCGCAGGAGCCGCACACTCCTTAAAGGGTGTGCGGCTCCGGTGGGCTATTGTGGGAGGTGGGGGAATTGCCATAGCCGGGCGCAGCCTCTCCTGGCTGGAGAGTTTGCACACAGCTAAAGAGAATGCCAAGACAGCGAGCGGGATGGATCGCGCTGGCTGTCTTGGATTCTTTAGCCTCGCACAGCCCCTTCGGCCGGGAGAGGCTGCACGCGGCTATGGCAGAAGCCAAAGACAGCCAGCGGGATGGATCCCACTTGCTCTCTTGGCTTCTTTGCTCTTTGGGGCTGGGGGGGGACCCGGGCTTCCCCTGGCAGCCCCGAGAAGCTCTGGGAGAAGCGGATATTCCCCCCCCTTGATTTCCCCCTCTAAAAACTAGGTGCGCCTAATGGTCTGGTGCGCCTTATGGAGTGAAAAATACGGTAGTACCTCAGGTTAAGAACTTTGCTTCAGGATGAGAATAGAAAATGTGCTCTGGCGGTGCGGCAGCAGCAGAAGGCCCCGTTAGCTAAAGTGGTGCTTCAGGTTAAGAACAGTTTCGGGTTGAGAACGGACCTCCGGAAGGAATTAAGTACTTAACCCAAGGTACCACTGTATAGCTTTGTCCCGGTCATACTTCCTATTGAGTTCTACAAATAAGACTAAGGAAGTGGAATCTGGCGCTCCATGGCTAGTGGCGTAGCGTGGGTTGTCAGCGCCCAGGGCAAGGCAAGTAATTTGCGCCCCCCGCTGCACTGTCCCTCCCCCAGATAGTCCCTTGCTCTCTCTCCACACCGCACGCCTGGCACCCTCCCCTCCACAGTGGGCGGCGA
This sequence comes from Podarcis tiliguerta, assembly GCF_965153285.1. Taxonomy (NCBI): domain Eukaryota; kingdom Metazoa; phylum Chordata; class Lepidosauria; order Squamata; family Lacertidae; genus Podarcis; species Podarcis tiliguerta. The sequence goes on along the minus strand of NC_139545.1, from coordinate 50,996,101 downwards.
CCCGGCGGCTCGGATAGGATTTGCACAGCCAGCACTGCAGTGAGAGAGAGTGAGTGAGCCAGGTAGGGGCAGAGAGCTGCGAGTGCGAGCGCCCCCCCCAGATGTTGCGCTCAGTGCAGCCGGCCCCCCCTGCACCCCCCAAGCTACGCCACTGTCCATGGCGACCCCTGGACTGGTTGCAAGTCAAAGGGCAACCAGTAGGCTGGGTTTGGTGGGGGCAGTGCCCCATTTGCCCTAATAGAGCAGCCTCCACTGCTTTTCAAAAGGATGTTGGAAGACTGAGGACAGTTAAAAGGCACATAGTTAAACTATGGAACACGCTGGCTTGCCCTGTGGAACTCCCTGCCAATAGATATCTAGTGGGAATAATCCCTGCTTCCATTTGGATGCCTTTGGAAAACTGTATTATTCAGATGGGCCTTTGAAATGCAAATTTCTTTTCCCCAACCAGTATTTACTGGTGCTTTTATTGAACTTATTGTCATGCTGGGTTTTTTAATTTCTGGATATCGCCTTGTTTTTTGTTATGGAAGTATGGCCTATAATTATTATTATGATTATATATTTCTTTATACTCTGCCTTTTCCCCTGACGGCACCCAAGACAGCTTACAGATAAAAATAAAAACCGCTAAAAACATAGAAAACAAAAAACATAGAAAATAAGTTTATAAGAATTTAAACTTAAGTCCAGTCAAAGGCGACTATGGGGATGTGGCGCTCATCTCGCTTTCAAGGCCGAGGGAGCTGGCATTTGTCCACAGACAGCTTTCTGGGTCATGTGGCCAGCATAATTAAACCGCTTCTGGCGCAATGGAACATCGTAATGGAAACCAGAGCGCATGGAAACGCCATTTACCTTCCCGCCGGAGTGGTACCTAGTTATCTACTTGCACTTTGATGTGCCTTTGAACTGCTAGGTTGGCAGGAGCTGGGACCAAGCAATGGGAGCTCACCCCGTCGCGGGAATTCGAACCACCGACCTTCTGATCGGCAAGCCCAAGAGGCTCAGTGGTTTAGACCACAGCACCACCCGCACTGGCGCTTCTTTTGATCACAGTCCCAGGGGTTTTGCGAGATATCTGAGAAAGTCTCGGGCTCTTTATTTCCTACAGGAAAGCTTTTCCAACCAGCAGGAGAAAGGGAGAGCTTTGACCCAAGCAGAAATGTGCCATTTGGATTTGGGGAAGGGCTTACACTCACACTTGGTTGTTGTTGTTGTTGTTTAGTCGTTTAGTCGTGTCCGACTCTTCGTGACCCCATGGACCAGAGCACGCCAGGCACTCCTGTCTTCCACTGCCTCCCGCAGTTTGGTCAAACTCATGCTGGTAGCTTCAAGAACACTGTCCAACCATCTCGTCCTCTGTCATCCCTTTCTCCTTGTGCCCTCCATCTTTCCCAACATCAGGGTCTTTTCCAGCGAGTCTTCTCTTCTCATGAGTTGGCCAAAGTACTGGAGCCTCAGTTTCAGGATCTGTCCTTCCAGTGAGCACTCAGGGCTGATTTCCTTCAGAATGGAGAGGTTTGTTCTTCTTGCAGTCCATGGGACTCTCAAGAGTCTCCTCCAGCACCATAATTCAAAAGCATCCATTCTTCGGCGATCAGCCTTCTTTATGGTCCATACACTCACACACACACACACACACACACACACCATCCCAGGCTCCATCCCTCCCCATACTGAGAGCTCTGTTCATTGGCTGATCTGGCCGCCTGTTGTCCTAGCTCCCTTGCCTATTTTTCATCCCGGCACCACTCGACAGGCCTTGGCGCTAATGCCCCGATCTCACGATCTCCCTGTCTGCCTGAACCTGCATCTCCCTCCTGGCAAGCGCCATTGCTTTCTTCGCCTTATATGGCAATAACCTTCATTGTTGATGTATCTCCTTTCCAGGCCCCTGTCTGCGCTTCTCATCAGCCGAGGACACATCTGTATTCTTCAGAAACTTACAGCTGGGAGGTTGGGGGTCTCTTGCCTAACATCTAATCCCTCTCTGTCTTCTGCCCAGCAGGCAGCGATGCGTCTCTGCCAGTCTGTTGAAGAATAGCTGCGGATAAAGATCTGTGTACACGCCGTGCTTAACTTCCTCACACCTGCCATTAATAAGCAGCATGTCACTCGCAACGGAAGTGCTGGTTTCATGCAACTTGTTGGCGCGAGTCGTTTGGTTGTTGATTCCCGAATCCGTGAAGCTTTTGCTATTAGTGCCAGGAAGAATTGCAAGGGATTTTTTTTGCAGTTGCAAGAATGCCACGATCCAGCACTTGGTTCCATAAACTTATCCCTACCCTATCGAAAGCATTGTTATTATCATTATTGTTGTTGTTGTTGTTATTGTTGTTGTTGTTGTTGTTATTATCATCATCATCATCATCAAATGACCCTTCATTCATAGATCTCAGGGCAGTTCACAACATAAAATTACAATAGAAAAAACAAAATACATAATACACCTTTATGAGACACCTGTAGGCGTCAGAGAAAAACGTTCCTTTATAACCAGATCTTTGGTTGATCTGTTTTAATAATAATAATAATATTTTATTTATATCCCGCCCTCCCCAGCCAAAGCCGGGCTCAGAGCATCTAACAACAATAAAAGTAACACAGTTTACATAAAATCACAATCAATTAATTGAAATGCATTCTAAAATCAATTCAATTTACATTGCATGCCCCTTTAAAATGTGCTTTTTTGGGGGGGGGGGCTATTAGGTTGTTGTATTTCTTTTTATTATGTATTTTGTGGTTTTATATCTTGATTTTATTCTGTGGACCGCCCTGACACCCCCAGGTATAGGGCGGTATATAAATTCTATGAAGAAGAAGAAGAAAGCAATACAGTGGTACCTCAGGTTACATACGCTTCAGGTTACAGACTCTGCTAACCCAGAAATAGTGCTTCAGGTTAAGAACTTTGCTTCAGGATGAGAACAGAAAACGTGCTCCGGTGGCGTGGTGGCAGCAGGAGGCCCCATTAGCTAAAGTGGTGCTTCAGGTTAAGAACAGTTTCAGGTTAAGTACAGACCTCCGGAACGAATTAAGTACTTAACCTGAGGTACCACTGTAATCCTACTAAGAAAATAGTGACACAATAAAATTAGAAACAGTAATTGCACATTTATTCAAAATTCAATTAAAATGACTTAGTTTAATTAATTCAACAAAATCGATGGACTTGCTCCGGAGATACCAGCTTTAAAAAGTCTGATAGTCATTTGCACCTTCGGCGCCCTCTGCCGCCCTCTTTCCTCCATTGCCCCTACTTTGGGAACCACTGGTCTATTGCAGTGTTTTTCAAGGTCTCACTCTTGGGGAACAATTTCCATGCCAAGGAACCACTGTATGATAGCTCCAGCACCAGTGTGTGGTGCCATAGTTCTGGGTGTCCTCCGAATGTCCATTGTTGGATCAGATCAGGCACGTCCAACAGGTAGGTCGTGATCTACCCCGGTAGACCACTGGACATCTGTGGTAGATCACCGGTAGATCAGTGGCTCCCCCCAAAGAAGCTCAACAATTTTGGCTCCCCTAAAAAAAGCTCAACATTTTTGCCCTGCACCCCCCAAAAATGTGGTTTCCCTCCTCCCTAAAGAGTTCAACAACTTCAACCTGAACCCCCCAAAAGAGGGCTTTCCTTCCTAAAAAAAGCTCAGCGACCTTGACCTGAACCCCCCATAAGAGGGTAAATCACTGCCAGTTTTTAACTCTGTGAGTAGATGGCAGTCTCTTGGGAGTTGGCCACCCCTGGATTAGATCTTTGATCTTCGGCTTGATCCAGCAAGTTCTTCTGCTCTTGTTACTCTGAGCTGGTGCCCTAAGATACAGCTCTCTCCCCCTCCGGTGGCTACAAGATTACAGAAGAACAAATTGCTGATCTATTAAAGGGAGGCAACTCTTGTTGACAGCAGGGGGGGGGGGTTGAGATTTTAAAATGGGTTCTTTAAATCATTGAGAAATGAGAGTGATGCAAACCAAGTTGTGTAATTCGTGTTAGTTCCCTGAGCAAGTGTGCATTGATGACCAGATTGCTTGGCAAGTATACATTAAGAGTTTACACAGTCCAGCCTCTGTGGGACAAAGGGGAATTGACAAGTCTGGCTGGGTTTTAAATCTTCTGTCGGAGCAGGCTGAGAAGTCCAGTTCACAGTAACACAGAGCAAGGCTTTTAGTGTGGCAGTCCCATTTATTTGGAATTGCATTCCTGACAAGATTTGAAAGGTTCTCATTACTTGCATTTTCAGAAACAATCAATGACGTGTTTGTTCTGACAGGCTTTCTCAGTTGGAGAAATGGGTTTCTACCCTAAGTCTACTTTAAAGGGACCCCTGACCATTAGGTCCAGTTGTGACCGACTCTGGGAGCTCATCTCGCTGTATTGGCCGAGGGAGCCGGCGTACAGCTACCGGGTCATGTGGCCAGCATGACTAAGCCGCTTCTGGCGAACCAGAGCAGTGCACAAAAGCGCCGTTTACCTTCCCTATTTATCTACTTGCACTTTTTGGTGTGCTTTCGAACTGCTAGGTTGGCAGGAGCAGGGACTGAGCAACGGGAGCTCACCCCGTCGCGGGGATTCGAACCGCCGACCTTCTGATCGGCAAGTCCTAGGCTCTGTGGTTTAACCCACAGCGCCACCCGTGTCCCTTTTAAGTCTAATTTATATGGTTTTACTTTTGTTTTAAATGTATTTGCTCCTTTGAGTTTTAAACTTCGATGATATTCAGCGTGCATCGCCTTGAGACAGATCTTTAGAAGGCAATTAATAAATTGGTGATGCTGATAATAGAGATTTGGATCACTGGAAAAATCAGGATTCTGAATTGAGCAAGAAGCCTAAATGAGTAGGAAAGGCTCCTCATTACCTCTAACATGCATGGTTGCGGCAGGACTTGCGACGATGATGCAGTTGAGAGGAGCTAAAGTCTCCTTCCTAAGTAGGGATGGTTGAGATATTTGATCTAGTTCTCAACTAAAGGCCAACATGCTGAATTCACACTTTCTGGAGCAACAAAAGCACAGCCATTGTCACGGTCCGGTCTATGGGCGATCGAAGTCCCGGCTGAGGACGTCGGGACCAGGGGCAAGATGGCGGGGTGGGAGCAGGAACGAAAGTCCAGAAGCCAGGGGTCCGAGGGTCAGCAAGCAGGGAGTCACGAAGTCGAGGGTCCGAGGGTCGAGAAGCAAGGAGTCAAGGTCCGAGGATCAGGAAGCAAGAAGCCAAATGCAGCATTGCAGGAAACGTGTTGCTGCGGCAAAGAGCCGAAGGGAAATGCTGTGTTACCAAGCAGCCTCACCTGTGTGGCTGCACCTTGCCTCTCCAGAACAAACTTAGGAAGGCCCCAATCCTGCGAAGCCCTATTGGTCACAGGGCATGGCTCCTGCACGCACTCCTGAGCCATCATTTGAAATTTGCACCTTTCTGAATTTTGCAATGCATCTCTGTAGCCAAGGCATGTGTACAAAATTGCATATACTTGGGCAAATCATGCTGATGAATGCATAAATTTATTGAAAATAGCTATCTTCTCTTTTGAGATAGACAGGGACTGGAAGGTGTTTAAAGGATACTTGCAAAACCATATTGAAAAATCAGAACTCCTATTAGAATAAACAAGTTCCGTTTTAAATACTGAAATACTAAATAAGATGGGTAACAATGTGTAATTGAAAAAGGAGCATGGAATTAGGTTAAAGGTGTGTGAAAGAAAGTAATAGAAGTGGAAAGAAATTGCAACTGAGTAGATTGGAAGTCTAACACAAAGATGGGGTGAGGGGTGGTGGATGGTGATGGGAAAAGGAATTCTCTGTGGGACTGAGTGTAGGCATGTTTGAACATTTTAAAGGATTGTATGAAATGTATGTTTGTATATTTGCAATATGTGTGTATTAATGCTGAATTTTTTAAATAAAAAAACTTATTATTTTTTTTTTAAAAAGAAGCAATCACCCAGAAAAAGAAAAGAAAAGAAAAATAAAATAAAATAAAATAGCATACCAAAAAGCAGCCAGTCATTTTAATGATTGTTCTGTATTCCTTTTAAAGGGTATTTTTACAACATTGCTGTATACCTCCGCATGATGTTTTGTGATAGGGCAGCCTGTGCATATTTTTTATAAATAAGTATGTGAGCAAATAAATAAATAAATAAATAATGTCGGGGAGAGCACTTTTGCAAAGAAATGTGTATATTAGGGGAAATTGCACACACACACACACAAAATGTGCATATTAAGAGAAATTACCACTCAAATGCTGATGGGTTTTCCTGAGGATGCAAGAGCTTGGAATTGGCTGTGTATGTATGGAGGGTCTGTGAAATATCCACATGAGCAGTGAAAATAATTACAGAAGGATGCGCAAAGATTTATCAATATTATTTTTCTTTTCATTCCGGGTGATTTTGGAGGATCTCAAGGGACTGAAGGCCGGTTTTTCAAGGGAAGGTGAAAAGAATTTTGATTCCATTTTGCTCAGAAGGGGTTCTGAAACGTGCTTCTCCTCTCTTTGAAAGGAAGCTGAACTTTGCGACTACAGCTGCCTCGAGGGAAAAGAGCGAAACAAATCTCCAGAAACAGCGACGACAACATGCCAAAGTCCTGCTCATCTCCTCTGAGCTGCGATTTTAACATTTCACACCTGAGCTGCAGCTCTTTGGTTAAACTAAAGGAGAAAGTGGATTATGACTCTAGAATGACAGATTATCCTCGCCAGGTATCAAAGGGCTCCTTTCAAGCCCAGCATCTATGGCGCCAGGCCCAGAAGGGTTATTTGCGATGTAGGCTTTGATCAATGGACAGCAAGCCACACCACCCATCGATTTCTGGGTCTCTTGAAAATCCCTACAGCATCTTGTACCGCTCTCACCCAAAGTGGCTGGGCTGCCCAGTTCCTCTCGCCAGCTGACCACCAAAACAATCATTTCGGTGTAGATTAAAGAGTTGTTTTCTCCCTGTCCAACGGAAAGAACAAGCAAAAGAAACAGTAAAAGAGTCCCTTTCTTCATGAAAGGATAAATGCCTTTGGGGAGAATTCCCTTCTGCCTCACTCAGATGCAGGTATACATCAAACCTCAATTTCAAGGCTACAGAATTAGGCGCGTCAACATCTTCTGTTGCGTCAATCTATGTTGTTGCAACAGCGTGAAGGCATTAGGGTCGCAACTCCTTGCCAAGAGTATGCCCGGGGAGCCAAATACATCTGTGGTTCGACCATGCTTTGATTCAGAGAATTTGAATTCGCTGGGTTGGCATGAAAATGCAAACCGAACTCAATTTGGCCCCCACCCCTAACCACAAGGCATCAGAGGGAAAAAGCAGAAAATTATTATTATTATTATTATTATTATTATTATTATTGGGACGCAAGTGGCGCTGTGGGTTAAGCCACAGAGCCTTGGCTTTGCCGATCAGAAGGTCGGCGGTTCGAATCCCCGTGATGGGGTGAGCTCCTGTTGCTCGGTCCCAGCTCCTGCCCACCTAGCAGTTTGAAAGCAAATTGCAAGTTGATAAATAGGTACCACTCCGGCAGGAAGGTAAACAGCATTTCCATGTGCTGCTCTGGTTCGCCAGAAGCGGCTTAGTCATGCTGCCACATGACCCGAAAGCTGTACGCCGGCTCCCTCGGCCAATAAAGCAAGATGAGCTCCGCAACCCCAGAGTCGGTCACGACTGTACCTAATGGTCAGGGGTCCCTTTACCTTTATTATTATTATTATTATTTATAGCCCACCCATCTGACTGGGTTTCCCCAGCCACTCTGGGTGGCTCCCAACAGAATATTAAAAATAGAATTAAACTTTAAAAACTTCCGTAAACAGGGCTGCCTTCAGATGTCTTCTAAAAGTCAGATAGTTGTTTATTTCCTTGACATCTGATGGGAGGGTGTTCCACAGCGCCACCACCAAGAAGGCCCTCTGCCTGGTTCCCTGTAACCTCACTTCTCACAGTGAGGGAACCGTCAGAAGGCCCTGGGAGCTGGACCTCAGTGTCTGGGCTGAATGATGGGGGTGGAGACACTCCTTCAGGTATACTGGGCCAAGACCGTTTAGAGCTTTAAAGGTCAGCACCAACACTTTGAATTGTGCTTGGAAACGTACTGGGAGCCAATGTAGATAAATGAATAACTAAATAAAGGGAAATTAAGGGGTTCTGCGTGAGACGGCAAATGGGCGGGTGCCCCTCCCTGAACAGGGTTTAGAGTAGAGTTGTTTTGGGGGGTGTTTTTTTTACAGTGATGTGACCTAGAAGTAAAACAGCAGAGAGAGGGAAAGAAAGCAAATCTTTGAGAGCCATGTTTGATTTCTGTTTGAACCCAAAAGGAAACCTGAGCCTCGGGTAAGATTCTGGGACCCCTGAAATCTCGCACAGCTCAGAGTCAATGTGGGTCTCATAGAGGGGAGATTTTGCTCACAAAGGTGCTTGGGGAGCGTTTCATGTCATTTCCAGTTCACATGAGTCAGTCGCGGCAACAAGAAATGTCTGGCCTGTTGGCTTTCTAGGACAATAACCCAGAAACGCTGCAGGCAGCCTAAGGCGGAATTAGTAGTCTATGGTGTGTGAGTGTTTATAATGTCTTGGCTGGATTATTGCAACCCATCACTCTGCAGAAAAACTCTGCCACACGCTCCAGCACACACGCCGAGTTGCACACGGCCGCTATTAGCTGCTGCTACATTTTTAACTCTCACAAATCACACACCTGCGTGCTCCAGAAACAAAGAGCAGCTTGCGGTTTTTTCAGTGCTCTGGATTGCATTTGCAGGGGGAAGCAAGCGTTTAAAATAATGGCCGGTGACTTAGTTGGCTTCTTTCTTTGTGGGCGACCGTTTAATGCTGTGCAGAGTGGAAGAGAAACATTTAATACAGGTTTCAAACTGTGCTTTGCATTCAAGACGACTTGACGTGTCGAGACTACTCAAAGGTATAGAGTCTTGATTTCCAGGTTTGCTCTGAAAGCAGCACGTGGGGTGGAACCGAACTGTGATGGCCTGGGACTCGGGCTCAGACTCGGAACCAGAGGAGTCTCAGTCCTCACAGTATCCTCTGCCTCAGGTGGCATCGGAACTAAGTCTGGGGCCTGATTCTGAAGAGCCCCAGTCTGCACAGGTTCCCCTGCAACAAGCACCAGCTGGGCCGAGTCAGGGGCCTGAGCCTGCCCTGGCTCCAGATGAGGGGATGACCTGGTTGCCTTCAGCTGGGCCATCACTTACAGCTGCTCCACTGCCGGTTGGGTCGGGGGAGGCTGAGGCGGCCTCTGGGTCTAGTAACCCACCGATGTCTCCCGAGCTGCAGAGACTCAGGTCTGAGAGAAGGAGAGACCTGGGTACTCACAGGAGGAGTGCTCACCTTCGGGCGAAACAGGGAGGTGAGTCGCCGGGGGATCAGGACCGGCCATTACCCCAACAAAGATAAAAGGCTGTTGGACCCCGCCGCAGGTTGTGGAAGCAACATTGCTGTATACTGGATCCTGCCTGAGATTCTATACCTGTCCTTGCCTGGTTTCCTGCCTCATGTCTTGCCTTGACCCTGTCGGACTGACTCCTAGCGGAACCTTCAGATTCTGGACCGGACCTGGACTGTGTTTCTCAGGTTACCCCTGGGGCCAGCACACGAACCAATCACTGACAAACTATTTGCTACACCCTTGCTTGGTCCCTTAAGAGTAGGTCAGGCCAACCAATGGCTCTGTTCAGTGTGACGTTCTACCACCCTGTTCCCTCTTCCTCCAAGACCCCCAAACTTGCCAAGAGCAGCCCCACTGTGGAAATTGACACAGGGATGGGTGGCTCTGCCAATCTCAGTTTCTCCAGCTTTTCTCATGTCAGCCTGGATAGCTCAGTTGGTTAGAGTGTGGTTCTGAGAATGCCAAGGTTGCCAGTTCAATCCCTGTATAGTGGTACCTCGGGTTAAGAACTTAATTTGTTCTGGAGGTCTGTTCTTAACCTGAAACTGTTCTTAATCTGAGGTACCACCTTAGCTAATGGGGCCTCCCACTGCCGCTGCACAGTTTCTGTTTTCATCCTGAGGTAAACCTCTTAACCTGAGGTACTATTTCTGGGTTAGAGGAGTCTGTAACCTGAAGCGTCTGTAACCCGAGGTACCACTGTAAAGGACAGCTGCACAGTCGTACATTGCAGGGGGTTGGACTAGATCAGCAGTTCTCAACCTGTGGGGCCCCAGATGTTGTTGGACTACATCTCCCATCATCCCTGAGCTCTGGCCTTGCTAGCTGGGGTGATGGGAGTTGTAGTTCAACAACATCTGGGGACCCACAGGCTGGACTAGATGGTCCTCAGGGCAGGGGCGGAGCAAGGTGGGGTTGGGGCGAACCGCCCCAGGTGTCATCACTGAGGGGGGTGTCATTCGGCTCGCCTCCTGCCCACGACTCCTGCCTACCTCGAGCCGTTGGTGGAAGGGGGGGAGCTGTGGAATTCCCCCCTTTGCCCTTCGTCTTGACAGCCCCACACTCCCGTGCTGCTGTAGAAAGCTTAAGAACTTTGGCCAGCCCCCCCCTGAAAAAGCTCAACAATTTTGGTCAACCCTTCCCTAAGAAAAGTTCAACAACTCCTGGCAATGACAATGGGTAGATCACAGGCAGTCTTTTTATACTGTGAGCAGATCGCAGTCTCTTGGGAGTCCAACTAGATTTCAATGTGGGAAGTGATAAAAAAAAAATCCGCGCCGGGTACCACCTGACATTGCTACGCCACTGCCTCAGGGTGCCTTCCAACTCTATGACAGTCCCACGCGAGTGTACAAAAAGCACACATTTTATTTGAAGGCTCACCCACACTTACCTTTTGTCAGTGTTTTAAAGCGGTGGTTCTGAGTGCTTTTCTTTATTGCCCTGGCGCTTTCCCCACAAAAAACCGCTCTTCAATGCTCAATCAGAACAAACAGCAGTTTGCGTTTCCCACGGACTGCCGTTTGCTCCGATTTAGCGGTAAAGAGTGGGGTTTTGTGGGGTTTTCTGTGAGGGGCTTCCAATGAGATCAGGAGCACAGTAGACCTCTCCCGCTAGCGACCCCCAACGACTGATATTCAGATGCCTAGAGATGTTGCCACATTGCCACCATGACTGGGAGCTTTCGATGGCCTTTCAAATACTCTTTCAAAAAACCAAGGTGTCGTAGCACCTTACGGTAGCAAAGTCCATAGTTTTAACCACACACCGTATGAAAAAGTAGTTTTTTTGGTCTGTTCTGAACTCCCCAATGATGACCTCATGTCCCAGGATTTCAAGAGGGAGAGAGAAAGAGAGAGAAACCTCTTTGTATCTACATTTCCCCACATGCCGTATAATCCTGCACACTTCTTATCATCCTGCCTTTTCCCTGCACACCTTCCTCCCCCCCAAAAAAACCCCTAAAAAGCCCCAAGCTCTGTAACCTCTGCTCATATCTTCATATGTTATCTTCTTAACAGCCTGCACAACTGAAGTGTTGTGGACAGAAGCCGAACTAAGGTATGTGACGATGACAAGCGCTGCGGATCAAATGTTAAAATCCGGAATATAAGTGCTCTTTTCTGAAAACTGCTTCCTGGCGTGAAAAGCAAATGGCTCTGCGAATGCAGAGGTGAGGAGGGATATAATATCCTGTCACTACCCTTGCCGCAAAATTCGGTATACAAGAAAAGATTGAGGTAACATTTCTGGAAACTTATTTTCCCTTCCACTCATGTATGCATAGTAATGCGTCCTTTGCTCAGCAGAAATCGAGGCTCGAAGAAGGATTACAAAAACTGTGTGTGCGGTGCTTTGTGATATATTGCTCTGCCTCCCTAGCCTAAACACCTTGATATTATGAGACACGAACTATGAAATTAGGGAGTAGATAATTATGCCTCTCCGGCAATAAGAAGCCTCCTTGCAAATCACTGTTTACAGGAGTTCCCAGACACTCTTAGAGGTATATTCATTGCCGGCGGTAAGAACTTGGACCCGCTCTGCACTTGATCCGTGCTAAAAATAACTCGGCAGGTCTATTTTTGTCGCAGAGCATAGAGGGAAGGAAACCTTTGTTCCACAGATTGCCATCCAGCCAGAACGTTATTTTACAAAATAATAAAAGCAGAAAGTATTAGGCTGCACGCAGATCTCATTTGGCAGCGTTTTCGTGGCTGGATAAGCAGATCTCAGGGAATGAGTGTAGCACAGTCTAGGGAGGGAGAATTTTGTCTGGTCTGCGTTTTTAAGGAAATTGAGCAGATTCATGCCTCCTGGGCACAATTCATGAAATCGGAGCCTAATTACCCTTCAAGTTTTGCACTCCTCTGGATTTTGCGATATAACCCGGGAGTTTCAGGGCGCGTGTGTGTACTAATTTATTCTGTTGCAGTTGATGTATACTCTTATTTTAGTAGATAAGCAACTTTGGAGGAAATGCAAAATGTTTAAAAATATATTCAGGAGTCCTCAGCTCAGAAAAATGTAGCAACGTTTTCGGATGGAATGTGTTTCAAAATTGGGACATGGAATTTAAATACGCATTTTGGCATAAGGTGCATTCAAGTACCTGTTTACATACAAATTTAAATTATGAAGTTTCGTAAGCATTAAAAAAAAGAAAATCCAGCCAACCAGATAAGGATGTAAGAAGAGGTTTGCTGGATCAGGTCCATTCAGCAGCATCCTCTCATTGTGGCAAACCAGGAGCCTAGGAGAAGCAAAATTTAGTGGCCTCCTGCACTGAAAATGGTAGAGATTCAGACAGTTCTGGGAACTGGAGTTCAGTGAGGAACAAAATGGACAAGGTTGCCCCACAAGACATGAAACCCCAAAGAACATCAGAGGCAAAAGTGGATTTAACTATTTAAGTAGGGTGCACAGTTGAAGCTGTTATAATTTTTGGAGTAGGAATGGATGGGGGAGAAATCCAATCAGTTTAACGCAAAACAACCTACTTTGCACTTCCAGAACTAAAGGCAAGAATTGAAATGTAGTTGTCCTTTGAAACTGGAACTCTTCTGAATTTTAGGGTGCAGTTCCAAAACCTGTGTGCAAGGAGCATGTCCTAAGGGAGGGCAATGCATATATTAGTGAGAACAAAGCATAGAAATACATAATATTCGGGAAGATTGTGTGCAAAAAAAAATTCCATATATTAGGAGAAACACAGTCAAAAAAAATGTGTGCAAATATTTGTTTGAGGTTTTGCTTTGTTTTTTTAAAAAAGAAGTTAGTAAACTCCTCCAGAAATGGGTGGACTGAATTTAAGAAGCTGAGAAAAGCCAGAACTGACAGATTCGTTCACCGCGCCTTAAAGTACAGGAGTGCTGAGAATAATCCTGGTTCACAGCACCAAAAATGCCCAGACCAAGAGCCCTGCGTAATTTGTTTGCTGTCAAATAACCATCTGATGTGGGAATCACTGGAGGCCAAAGGAAACTGCCACAGGAGGCTTTGTTCCTTTGCCCCAGGGAATGCTGGGAATTGCTACTCCGTGGTGCGCTATGATCTCCTCCAAGGAATTCTCAGCACCCTTGCAGAACTGCAATTCTTGGAATTGTTTGGAGGAAGCCATTAATAACAGAGGAACGAAGCATAGGTTTGACAAGATGTAGAGAGAGGCCTGTTGTAATTTGTGTGGGACTCTTACTTCTCGCAGGTATTTAGCATGGACCTCAGACTAGGTTGCATCACCTGAATGACATTTTACTGTTTCACCATTCTGTTCTTTAGATGGTTTTTGCACCTCCCTTTGCACAAACTGCAGAGCTGCTTGCAACAAGGCAAAATGGATAGAAAGCCATCAAAATGACCTGCAAAAACACATCACAACAAAACAACAGAATAGCCATTGCTAATAGTAGCAGGAGCAATCAAGTATCTTCTCCTAACAGCTGCCAAAACAGAGGAATCCTAAATAACCATCTGAAACTATAGCAGGATGGGGGCCAGGCACAGCTCAAGAGGGAGGGCGTTCCACATACAAGGAGCCATCACTGAAAAGGCCCTTTCCTGTGCTCCCAACACCAGGTACCTGATACTGAGGAGGAACCAGCAGAAAGGACTCATCTTCTGATCTTGACACGAGCAGGAGAATACTTGACCCAAAGTTCATAGATACAGTCGTACCTGGGTTTCTGAACAGCCTAGTTCTCGAACGTTTTGTCCCCCGAACAATCAAAACCCGGAAGTGACTGTTCCAGTTTGCGAACTATTTTTGGAAGCCGAACGTCCGATGGGGCTTCCAATTGGCTGCAGGAAGCCAATCAGAAGCCGCACTTTAATAATAATAATAATAATAATAATAATAATAATAATAATAATAATTTATTTATATCCTGTCCTCCCCAGCCAAAGCTGGGCTCAGAGCGGCTAACAACAGTAAAATAATACAACATTCTAAAATCAGTTCATTCTAAAATCAGTTCAAATCAAATTAGTGGCAACCATTGGGCTAGAGTTCTGTGAAGAATTACTAAAGGAGGGGGTCAGGCTGTGCCTTGGCCAAAGGCCTGGCGGAACAGCTCTGTTTTGCAGGCCCTGCGGAAAGATGTCAAGTCCCGCAGGGCCCTAGTCTCTTGTGACAGAGTGTTCCACCAGATTTGAGCCACAGCCGAAAAAGCCCTGGCTCTAGTTGAGGCCAGCCTAACCTCTCTTTGGCTTGGGACCTTCAAGATGTTTTTGTTTGAAGACTGTAAGTTCCTCTGTGGGACATACCAGGAGAGGTGGTCCCGTAGGTACGATGGTCCTAGGCTTTAAAGGTTAAAACCAGCACCTTAAACCTGATCCTGTACTCCACCGGGAGCCAGTGCAGCTGGTATAGCACTGGGTGAATGTGATCCCACAGCGAGGACCCCGTAAGGAGTCTCGCGGCGACATTCTGCACCCGCTGGAGTTTCTGGGTCAGTCTCAAGGGCAGCCCCATGTAGAGTGAGTTACAATAATCCAGTCTGGAGGTGACCGTCGCGTGGATCACAGTGGCTAGGTCAGGGCAAGAGAGGTAAGGAGCCAACTGCTTAGCTTGGCGGAGATGAAAAAATGTCGCCTTTGTTATAGCTGCAATCTGCGCCTCCATGGAAAGCGAGGTGTCGAAGATTACACCCAAACTCTTAACGGACGGTGCTGGCACTAATTGCGCCCCCGCAAGAGATGGGAGTGGCCCCCCCAATCTCATATCATCCCGACCCAATCAAAGGACCTCTGTCTTCGCAGGATTTAACTTCAACCGGCTCCCACGTAACCATCCAGCCACAGCTTCCAAGCATCTGATCGGTGTGTCTGGGGCCTAGTCAGGATGGCCATCCATCAACAGATAGAGTTGGGTGTCATCAGTGTACTGATGGCAAACTTTGGTTTTCGAACGTTTTGGAAGTCGAACGGACTTCTGGAACAGATTCCGTTCGACTTATTTCCCCCCTCCTAACTTTGGCTGCGAATCCCGGTGGCATGCAATATTAAGAGCATATATTGCGTTGGTTGGTTTTTCCTTTCTTTTTCCTTTCCATGTCT
Organism: Podarcis tiliguerta; assembly: GCF_965153285.1. Taxonomy (NCBI): domain Eukaryota; kingdom Metazoa; phylum Chordata; class Lepidosauria; order Squamata; family Lacertidae; genus Podarcis; species Podarcis tiliguerta. Next base: position 50,980,644 of record NC_139545.1, on the reverse strand, counting down.
TCCTGAAACCGAGAGAAAACATGGGACCAAGCGGAAGGATGGCTTGCTTATAACCTCTTGAAAATGTAGATCTTCTACGTTCCCCCTAAGGCTGACGGGTAGCGGTTGTGATGGGCGATGCCTGGCTGTATCCGTCACCATACCTAATGAGACATGATTGATCTAAGCAGTTATGACACAGCCGAAGTCCAGCTCTAAACTTGGCTCTCCCCATCTGGGGACTTGCCACTGGGCAGTGGAGTGGGAGGGAGAAGGGCTTGTTTCTCCTGCACACTCTCCAAATGGAAAAGAAAAGAGAGGTCCCTCTGAAGGCAGAAGACCTTCCTATCAACATAGAAGTCCTTCGAGCTCCCGACGGCCATGCGCGCTTGGCGAGAAACGCCATTACGGCTCACTGAGCTCCACTTTGTACTTGCACTTCATTAATAATCCTTTCTGAAAGGATCTGTGACCTCCTGTGGAAGCTGGAAACCAGGTTAGATTCAGCGTCGTGAAGAAATGAAGTACGTGGAAGGCAGGATGCTCCATGGAGGAAGGGGCATAGCTCAGTGGCAGAGCAGACACTTTGTAGGCAGAAGGTCACGGGTTCAAGCCTGGGCATCTCCCAAAAAGTTGGGGGGCATATGCCCTACTTTACAGAGAGCAGTCCTCTATCTGAAGGACCATCTTATCTGGTATAATATGGGAAGGAGAGCTGGGATCTCTCTCTCTCTCTCTGTGTATAATTTTTATTAAATTTTCTGTTTTAAAATTTATAATATTCATTTAAACAACCTTAAAATATCAGTTACTTCCCTTCCTCTCTTTCCATGGTTCATTTTTCATATTATAAATCCCTGCATATTTTACATAAACTAAACTATTCAGTATTCCATTATTACAACCAGTAAAACTTACACTGTTGAATTTATCTTAATGCTGCCAACATTCTCAAGTGTACACAGCCCCCCCCCCATATATTCAATAAACATTTTCCAATCTTTTTTAAGCGTATGTTCTTCTTGTTTTCTTATTCTGTATGTTAGGTCCGCAAGCTGTGCATATTCCATCAGCTTAAGTAGCCATTCTTCTTTAGTTGGGACCTCCCTTGTTTTCCATTTTTGGGCTAACAAAACATGGGCTGCAGTAGTGGCATACATAAATAAGGTTTTTTTTTATACCTGGGAATTTCCATCTGGATTATCTCCAACAAAAAGGACTCTGGTGGGGGGGGGGGTTGGGGGGGAGGAAGTAAACATTTTTTTCAATTCATTATGAATTATTTCCCAATACTCTTTTACCTTTTTACAGGTCCACCACATATGAAAGAACGTACCCTCGACCTCATTGCATCTCCAGCACTTATCTGATTCAGCCTAATGCATCTTAGAAAGTCTGTTGTTGTTGTTGTTGTTTAGTCATTTAGTCGTGTCCGACTCTTCGTGACCCCACGGACCAGAGCACGCCAGGCACTCCTGTCTTCCACTGCCTCCCGTAGTTTGGTCAAACTCATGCTGGTAGCTTTGAGAACACTGTCCAACCATCTCGTCCTCTCTCGTCCCCTTCTCCTTGTGCCCTCCATCTTTCCCAACATCAGGGTCTTTTCCAGGGAGTCTTCTCTTCTCATGAAGTGGCAAAAGTACTGGAGCCTCAGCTTCAGGATCTGTCCTTCCAGTGAGCACTCAGGGCTGATTTCCTTCAGAATGGAGAGGTTTGATCTTCTTGCAGTCCATGGGACTCTCAAGAGTCTCCTCCAGCACCATAATTCAAAAGCATCAATTCTTCGGCGATCAGCCTTCTTTATGGTCCAGCTCTCGCTTCCATACATCACTACTGGGAAAACCATAGCTTTAACTATAAGGACCTTTGTTGGCAAGGTGATGTCTTACCCGGCGTTAAATACCACCTGTAAATAATTTTCAAGTAGTTCTCTGAAGGAGAGCTGAGGTCTTGAGGCTGCTTGTCAACAGCTAGCACCAAGGACAGCAGACTAAGCAGGTCACAGTGATCCCCACAATGGGGAGACGTATTGGATTTCTGTTTAAATGGTAGCCATTGTGGGAGATCAGCCGCTGGCAGCTTTTGACATTCCAGGAAGGGGGAAGTAAATGGTGAAAACGGGAAGCAAGTTCAGACCTGCTCCAGGTAGAAGAGAGCTATTGGGGCAGAATGTCAGCCTGGGGACACAGAGGAAGCTGGGAATGTGATGGGCAGGTCATAGCTTGCATTCACTAGGACACGGTTAGGGACGGGCGAGGGCATGGCTTACCAGACAGTCCAACAGCAGAGTCGCAACTAATTACTGCAGGGGCAAATGGGAGGGGCATCGAGGCAAAAGGGTGATCCTGGCAGTGTTTGCACAGTGCCAGGGGTGCTAGCTTGAATGAAATATGGGGGGGGGTCAGGTGAGCCCCGCCCTGCATAACTGATCACATGATGCGGCAAATGCACACCATTTGGATGGCAATGCCCATCAACTTTGGAGGGCCACGGCCCCTCAAATATTTTACTGGGGGCCCCAAACGGACCCCGGCCCCAGAGGCAGAGCTAGCTCCTTTGGCACCCGGGGCGGCGGACATGCTGTTCACCCTGGGTGGGGCTAGCCCGTGGTGAGCATCCCAAGCGTGCATCGTGGTGATGTCACGCCCCTCAGGGATGACACCTAGGGCAGACCGCAGCTACCGCACCCTGCTTCCTCCACCAATGCTCAGTCCCTAGGAGTTGGCTCCTATTCTCAGGGCTGACTTCCCTCCCCCTCTCCTTCCTAGTATAATAATAATAATACCGTATTTTTCGCTCTATAGGACATACCCGATCATAGGACGCACCTACTTTTAGAGGGGAGAACAAGAAAAAAAATCTCTCCCTCTTCAGCGAAGCGGCAGGAGAAAAGGAGCCCCTTCCATTTCTCCTCCCACTTCACTGAAGGGGCGCTGCGCAGAGAGGGAAAGCTGCGCAGCACCTCTCCAGCGAAGCGAAGCCAGGAGAGCAAGAGGGATTGGTGTGCACCGATTCCTCTTGCTCTCCTGGCTTCAGCGAAAGGAACCCAAAACCTCCAGAGCCTGGTGGGAGCGCTCCCACTGCGCTTCGGAGGCTTCGGGTTGCTATCGCTAAAACCCTGGAGCCTGCATTCGCTCCATAAGACACACACACAATTCCCCTTAATTTTTGGAGGGGGGAAAGTGCGTCTTATAGAGCAAAAAATATGGTGATAATTTTGGGATCTGCAGAGTATGCGCAGTTGCGTAACAGACCTCAGCACCTCAGCATTTTGGCTAATCTACTTTATTTACATTTAAACAGACACGGAGCACTGCAACATGGTCCCCTCTCTCTCTAGCATCAGACAGCAAAGAGAAAAAGAACAAAGGACAATAGTCCCACTTCATGGAACATAGTAACACAAACATCCTGTCTCCGTCACTTCCCACTCTGTGGAGTCAAAACATATACCGTCATGTGAAAGACAGCAATCCCATGACTGCAATCATGGAGCAGGAATTCTAACAGCCCTTAGGTATAAGTAACTTTAATAGGGCATGCCATTCTGGCTTTTTAGAGAGAGGGAGCACTTAAGGTGCGATGAATTCAAGGCTGCACCTTCCTTTCCTGCCTGACCAACAGATTTTGAAGAGCACTCTGCTAGCACCTTTAAATCTGTGGCCATGGCTGTCTTGGTGGGGTGCTGTCCCTCCTGAAACGCCCTTCCATGGGAGCAGAGGCAGAGGTTGTCATGCTGGCGGGAGTCTTTCCTCCTCCCCCTTCATCAGCCCGGGATCAGCTTGCTGTAGGGGGATAACGTTCGCCCCCATTTATTTGGGAAACAAGAGGGGGTGGCAGAGGCAAGCCATGCTGCCGACGAGCGCCTGGAGAGCTCCTCAAATGAATCACCCTCGCCCCTCCGCTGATCTCCATTCATTTGCGCCTTCGGGGCTGCAGGAGTCGAGCGCTTTTACACCTCCTAATTAGATAACTGCCAGGGAGATGGAGAGCCCGGTATTCTTTTTAGCAGGGTATCATCAAACAAGATGGAGGACTGGTGCCACCTGCAATAAAGGTAGGGTCACTTGGAATCCCCCCCCCCCACTCTTCCTTTTTCTTCTTCTAACCTTTATCTCTCCCAATCATCTCTTGGCTCATGGCAAACTCTGCTGTCCTGTTTGCAGAATCTACATGGACGGACGTGGCATTTCTTGCCATGTTGCTGCTCCTCTCTTTCTCTTCCAGTGAGAAATCTGATATCCAGCCACGGGGTTTACTTACGCAAAGGTGAGAGAGGAAGCGAAGGAAGCATTTTAGACATGCTCAGAGGTACTCTTGTTGTCACGTTTTTTAAAAATATTTTTTTATTATTTTTTCATTAATAACATTCCAATTAATCACATATCAAATCTTCCCACATCACAACACAAATATTAAATACATTCCGAATTAAAGCCAATTATACATTCTGAATTACCGTATTTTTTGCTCTGTAAGACTCACTTTTCCCCTCCTAAAAAGTAAGGGGAAATGTGTGTGCGTCTTATGGAGCGAATGCAGGCTGCGCAGCTATCCCAGAAGCCAGAACAGCAAGAGGGATTGCTGTTTTCACTGCACAGCGATCCCTCTTGCTGTTCTGGCTTCTGGGATTCAGAATATTTTTTTTCTTGTTTTCCTCCTCCAAAAACTAGGTGCGTCTTGTGGTCTGGTGCGTCTTATAGAGCGAAAAATACGGTAAACAATTTAAAGAGGGCTTCCCATATTCTGGCTAGTAGGAGAAGGTTTTTTATTCTAATCTCTGCGTTTTTCTCTGTTGTTTATTCCCAATATCACATTCCGATCTTAACTCTTGTCACATTGTTGTCTATTTCAATTACTTACATCCTACCTTTCTCCCAAAATGCTCACGGCAGCACACATGGTTTGTCCACTCCCCATTTTATCCTCACAACAACCCTGTAGGGTAGGCTAAGAGAAAGCAACCGGCCCAAGGTCACCCAATAAGCTTCGTGGCCGAGCGGGGATTTGTGAAGAGGAAATGAGGAGCAAGAAAACCACATACACCACCAGGAGCTCCTCAGAGGAAAAGGTGGCTTATAAACACAAGAAATAAATAATCAGTCTAGGAAGGAGGGAGCTGACAGCCAGGGTCATGCCATTGGACGGGTTATACATAAGGGAGGGCAAACATATAATAATAATTTATTATTTGTACCCCGCCCATCTGGCGGGGTTTCCCCAGCCACTCTGGGTGGCTTCCACAAAAAACAAAAATACACTAAGATGTCACACATTAAAAACTTTCGTAAACAGGGCTGCCTTCAGATGTCTTCTGAATGTCAGGTAGTTGTTCATCTCTTTGACATCTGATGGGAGGGCATTCCACAGGGCGGGCACCACTACCGAGAAGGCCCTCTGCCTGGCTCCCTGTAGCTTTGCTTCTTGCAGTGAGGGAACCGCCAGAAGGCCTTCGGCGCTGGACCTCAGTGTCTGGGCAGAACGATAAGGATGGAGATGCTCCTTCAGGTCTACTGGGCTGAGGCTGTTTAGGGCTTTAAAGGTCAACACCAACACTTTGAATTGTGCTCGGAAACGTACTGGGAGCCAATGTAAGTCTTTCAAGACTGGTGTTATGTGGTCTCGGCGGCCGCTCCCAGTCACCAGTCTAGCTGCCGCATTCTGGATTAGTTGTAGTTTCCGGGTCCCCTTCAAAGGTAGCCCCACACAGAGCGCATTGCAGTAGTCCAAGTGGGAGATAACTACAGCATTCACCACTCTGGCAAGACAGTCCACCAGACTGTCTAGGTGGGGCACTAGGTGGGGCAGTGTCTGAGAGTAACTAGGTGAGGCAGTGCCCCTTCCAGTGCTCTAATGGACTAGTCTCAGGGCCAGCTCAAGACATTTTGCTGCCCGAGGCAAGGCACCCTCTCCCAAGGCACATGCAGAAGCCAATTGGACTATACTGGCGATAGGACACTGTCTTCCACTGCACTTGAGGGCAGCAGGCTAGTGTAGGGGACAAAGGGCAGACCACTGGCCACTCATACAGCGGCATAGCTGGCCGCTCAGGTGCCTGGTGTGGGGGCGTGTCCTGCAGCCAGGGGTGGGGCAATCTGCCCATGGGGGCGGGGCAAACCTCTCCGACGCTTGGAGCCCCTCTGCCACCTCCCCTTCAGCTGCAGGGCGGCTGAGGGAGAGGCAGTAGGCAGACACAAGTCCCATGCTGCTGTTTCAGGCAGCGTGGAACCCGCAGGCTCCCAAGCCACCACATCACTCCTAAAAAATTTCGTTGGCCCGTTATTATTTTTTTTAAAAAAACTCATTTTGTCACACACACACCCTCAGTGATGACACCCGGGGTAGACCACACAATCGCACCCCCTTCCTCTGCCACTGCACTCATCGCTCTGGCCACTGCCCTCATCTTGGCATCCTTAAGGTCCGCAGAGGACCTTAAGGTCCATGAATAATCATAGTTTAGAGGTCCCGGGCCCTAAGGGAGTCAGATTATCCTCTCCACCAGGGCCAGGGCCTTCTCAGTGATGGCTCCGACCTGGTGGAATGCTCTGTCCCCTGAGACCAGGGCCCTGCAGGATTTAACCTCCTTCCGCAGGGCCTGTAAGACAGGGCTATTCCGCCTGGCCGTTAATTTGAATTCAGCCTGATCTTTTATTCCCCTTCCTTCCCTCTCCCTCCCCTTTTTATGAAGATTACCCGCTCTGGGATCCCACAGCTAATTCTCCCCTGGTCTCCTCGCTGGCCCAAATAGGACTAATTTAGCCAGCTAGCCCTGGTGATCATCTAATGTTTATTTCCCCCTAAATTGATTTTTGAATTCTGAATTTATTGTTATTCAAGTTTTATACTGTATTTTATGCTGGTTTTTGTTTCATCAATTAAGTGTTTTAAATTTGTTGTTAGCTGCCCTCAGCCCGTTTCTTTGAACCGGGAAGGGCGGGATATAAATAAAAAAATATTATTATTATTATTATTATCCGCCACCTGAGGCAGCTGCTACCTTGTAGGGCCAGCCCTAACTCTCCTGAATGTGCTAAAGGACTCTGTTGTTTTCTATCGCTCTGCAAATTTGGGGGTTGCCCATGTCAAGCAATGTGTGATCCCCCACAAAACAACCTGTATCTTTGTTTAAAGGTCACCCCAGACCACAAAGCAGCCCTTCTCCTCTCTGCCCTATTAAATCCCCCTCGCCCCTTTTCTGACTGACAAGGCTGGCCTCCCACTGTGGTCTGCCTGCAACAGAATCCAGCAGGCCCTTAGGCTAGTTTTACATTATCACTGAAGTGGAGAAACATGATTTTGAAGAGAACCAGAGGCCAAAATCTTTTATACATGAGATGCATACATGTTAACCACAATTTTACCTTCTCCACGGTCTCGGCCGGGAGAGATCCAGGCAGGTGGGAGGATACGTGAAAATAAAAAATAAATAAATCAGATTTGTGGTTTTTTAAACTAACAAACAAAAAGTTTCTAGCAGTGGAATGGGCACTCAGCAACTGGATTTAGCTTGTTGAGGATTCTGGTCCGCAACTGAAACAATTTGGTTTTAGGTTCAAGAGGCACAGAAGGCGTCCAATATGTCGAGCCGATGCCACTAGGGAGAGCATCTGCCGTGTGACTTTGTGACAGTTTTCCCGGAGATCATTTTATTACAAAACAGAAGTAGGACAAGGACAGAGCCCAGGGGGCCATCTCCGGCAAAACAGTTGCTAGACAGATCTCTGGATCGGAAGACCAAATCTGATCAACCTCCCGGTTTCCTAAAATGCTGCATATTTGTGGGTAGGGGTCTTTGAGTTTGCTGGCAGGCTGCAAACCCCTGCCACACTATTCCATGGGTAGGCAAACTAAGGCCAGGGGGCCGGATCCAGCCCAATCGCCTTCTCAATCCGGCCCGTGGACGGTCCAGGAATCAGCGTGTTTTTGCCTGAGTAGAATGTGTCCTTTTATTTAAAATACATCTCTGGGTTATTTGTGGGGCCTGCCTGGTGTTTTTACATGAGTAGAATGTGTGCTTTTATTTAAAATGCATTTCTGGATTATTTGTGGGGCATAGGAATTTGTGCATTCCCCCCCAAAATATATAGTCCGGCCTCCCACAAGGTCTGAGGGACAGTGGACTGGCCCCCTGCTGAAAAAGTTTGCTGACCCCTGGTATTCCATGGGGCTTAAAACCGCATTAGGATCATAATAGATAGTAAAGGTGTTTGGTGTTTCCCTTGAGGGTGGTGAAACCTACCATCCGATGGGGACAACTGGGAGCTGATTAATGCATTGTAAATAATCTGTTCTTTGCTCAAAGCTACCTGGACGCGGGTGGCGCTGTGGGTTCAGCCACAGAGCCTAGGACTTGCCGATCAGAAGGTCGGAGGTTCAAATCCCCGTGATGGGGTGAGTTCCCATTGCTCGGTCCCTGCTTGTGCCAACCTAGCAGCTCAAAAGCACGTCAAGTACAAGTAGATAAATAGGTACCGCTCCAGCGGGAAGGTAAACGGCGTTTTCATGCGCTGCTCTGGTTCGCCAGAAGCGGCTTAGTCATGCTGGCCACATGACCCGGAAGCTGTACGCCGGCTCCCTCGGCCAATAAAGCGAGATGAGCGCCGCAATCCCAGAGTTGGCCATGACTGGACCTAATGCTCAGGGGTCCCTTTACCTTTACCTTTTACCTGGTCCAAAGAACTGGAGTTTGCTCCGAGAACTGCTGAGAAGTTGTTGCGAGAGAGAGAAAGCTGAGATTTCGCTGTGCTCTGCAACGGCTGGTGCTTTGGGTGTAGAGCTGATGCAAGAGCCCTTTTTTGAATGCTGGTGGTGCCTTATACCGAATCAAGCCATTGCCCCATCACCTAGCTCAGTACTGTTGACACCGGCTGGCAGCATCTCCCCAGAGATTCAGGGAGGGCTCTTACCTAGAGATGCCATGGTTGGCACTTGAGACCTCCTGCATGCAATATAAATGCTTATTCCTGAGCTATGATATGTGGCGACAGAGCAGCATGGACCCAGCCCACTTGCTTGCACAGAACGCTATTGAACCTGTTTGCTTGCTTTCAATTACAGCTGAGCTGAATTTTCTCAAGACATTTGGTTTGGTTTTGAGGAAATGCTTAGCTTTTTTCTTTTCTCTCTCTCTCTCTCTGGCCCCCAAACCCCGACCTTAAGAAAAGGCCACTATGCAGAATCTTCTTCAAATATTCTCCCCTTGTTTTATGGGGGGAGGGGTGCAGCTGAGGGGTTCAGAGATCCTCAACAGCTCAGTTGGTTGGAGCGTGGTGCTGAAAACGCGAAGGTTGCAGGTTCGATCCCTGCACAGGACAGCTGCATATTCCTGCATTGTAGGGGGTTGGGCTAGATGATAATATAATAATTTATAATAATTATTTATTATTTATACCCCGCCCATCAGGACCCTTTTCAACTCTACAATTCTGTGGTTTTATGATCCAATCTGGCTGCAGCAGGATTCACAGTTTACTTTCCACCACAGACCACTTTGTTCACCTGTTTGCTATGGTGAAATTATGCAATTTACGTAATTAATTACGTGCATTGCATTATCATTAAGTGATTCCTGCCCATTCATTTTCGTTACAGCCATGGGATGAATAAGTAAACACTGGCAACTTCTAGTCCTGTTTTCTTTTTCGTCTGACATGCCTGCCTTCAAGACAGCATCTAGCTATAAAATATCCTCCTATTCTCTGCAGGGTTCATTTACATGTACACCGTTTAGAAATGCGGATGATATAGTGGCGTATAAATGCCTGGAATAGGGATGCGGGTGGCGCTGTGGGTTAAACCACAGAGCCTAGGACTTGCCGTTCAGAAGGTCGGCGGTTCGAATCCCTGTGATGGGGTGAGCTCCCATTGCTCGGTCCCTGCTTCTGCCAACCTAGCAGTTCAAAAGCATGTCAAGTGCAAGTAGATAAATAGGTACCGCTCTGGCAGGAAGGTAAACGGTGTTTCCGTGCGCTGCTCTGGTTCGCCAGAAGTGGCTTAGTCATGCTAGCCACATGACCCGGAAGCTGTACACCTGCTCCCTCGGCCAATAAAGCGAGATGAGCGCCGCAATCCCAGAGTCGGCCACAACTGGACCTAATGGTCAGGGTTCCCTTTACCTTTAAATGCCTGGAATAAACAATAAGGTGCTATGGTTCTGGACTGCTGACATGAGTGTTTATTTCTTATCCGTTGCCTCATAACACAAGTTCTCCAGCTGACATACAGCAACTAGGCTGAACTAGAATTTGTGGGGAATATCTGGGCAGCAGGTGCTTTCTCGAATCTGTATCTGAAGTTTATTTCCTTAAAGGTGGGGAGAGAGAGAGAGGGAGAAATCTGATTTCTTAATACTGTTGAGCAGAGCTTGAATAACCGCTGGACCTGTGCCTGCTCACATCTTGAAGAAATAACCCTTTTCTGTGTGTGTCCAGCTGAGAAGTCAACTCTTGAATTCTCATGCAAGATAACGTTTTGGCAGCGCTCCGGCTCGGCTAATGTGCAGCATCTGTAGCTCTGACATCGAGGGCTTTTGATGTTCAAGAGTCATGAAATGCACTCCGCTGACTGCGGAGCTGTGTCTGAAATAATAGCCGGCACCCTGGCAGATGATGAAAACCTTCCTGAGCTCTTCCCCTTAAGCTGGGCTCCACCAGCAGATGAGAGAAGCAGCAACGCTGGAGAATTATTTGGGGCTGCCCGGCCGAGACTCAGGGGTCATTTCACATAAGCTGGGAATGGGAGCTTGTTCTTCCGGGGCAGATCCTCCAGGCGGCATCATTCATCCTGATTTGCTTGCACAAAGCTTACACGGAGGTCAGATTAGAGTCAGTCTTTATTGAGCATTCATTAGTGGGGAGGTTAGATGCCAAAGATCATTCATCTTGTTTTGCTTGTAGGGCATTCATACGCCACTCATTCATCTCGTGCTTTTCAGTGCAAGTCTGCCTCACTTTCCAGACTCACCCTCAAATCCAGTTTATCTGTTGAGCTACGGTGGCAGAGCCCTTCTGAAAGCAGTGTGGTGTAGTGGTTAGAGCGTTGGACTAAGACCTGGCAGACCAGGGTTCAGATCCCCCGCTTGGCCATGAAGCTCGCTGGGTGACTTGGAGCCAGTCACCGTCTGTCAGCCGAGCCTACCTCACAGGGTTGCTGGGAGGATAAAATGGTTGTGGGATCTTGGCACAACATGTTGAGCTCCTTGTTCATAATGAAGAAACCACTTTAACGGCAAAATGTTCCCAGTACAGTCATGGGTGGCGCTGTGGGTTAAACCACAAAGCCTAGGGCTTGCCGATCAGAGGGTTGGCGGTTGGAATCCCCGCGGTGGGGTGCGCTCCCATTGTTCGGTCCCTGCTCCTGCCAACCTAGCAGTTCGAAAGCACGTCAAAGTGCAAGTAGATTAATAGGTACCACTGCAGCAGGAAGACTTAGCCTGCCTCACAGGGTTTGCTCTGAGGATTAAATGTGGGAGAGATAGGGAAGAAACATGGACACTATAATTTTTATTTTTATTTATTTATTTAATTTATGAATCGCTTCCCACGAGACATCCTGAAGCTATTTACAATACAGTAAAAGTGTACGTAAAACAGTCACATATATTAAAAATAAATAAATCTAAAATTTGCACATATAAAAACAAAGGCTTACATCCTTTGAAATTCACGCTTCTTCAAATTTCGCAGCACGGTTCTCCAGCTTAGTAATGTGTGCAAATCTATATATACTAGGGCAAAGTGTGCATTGAAATGTGCTACATCACAGGAAAACGTTTCACAAAGAATGTATGTATTGGACAAAGGTGCAGGCAGAAATGTGTGTATTAGGACAAACTAGCGTTGAAATGCTGACGAATTTTCATGCGTTGTTTTTTTTTTTAATGCAAACTGGTGTGGAAATATGGAGAACTGAAGAATGGGAAAATGAGAAATGGAGGGGAAATGAAATGGACAGAATTTACCTTTCTTTGCTCGGAGGAGAGAGAGAGAGAGAGATTCAAAAGCCCCTGCTTTTAAATTTTAGATGTGAATTTAATGTTGAATTGTATCCTGTCCAACTGATGAGCAGCTGGTGAAAATGCTCTCTCTCTCTCTCTCTCTCTGCTCAAAGCATAGGCAGGGATATATCCACGTCTGAGATGTGCATCGTACCGTCCTTCTAATTGTAGTTTTATGCATGCCCACTCCATTCCCATTACTGACAGAGTTGTACTAGCATTAGCCCAGAGGCAACGAATAACTAGTGGGCAGTTTAATCAGAAGGAAAGGGGGGAAATAAAATTAATGTAGCATGCAGGAGGTTTGGGCAGAGCGTTTTGCTCATCTTTATTGTGCAAAGCTGGGTCATGTTTATTTTGCAGGTTTGGGAAGAAAAGGTTAAACAGGCCCAAAATCTATACAGTTTTAGCCACATATGTTTTGCCCCCTTCCAATGCCATTGTATTAACACAGGCTCATTTCTTCTAGCACGGCTCAAGTTGGACAGAGTTGCCAACGTTTGTCTGCATCGATTTCATTCTCTCATCATCGAATTCTAGAGTTGGAGTCATCTAGTCTGTTGCTGTTTCTTGAGGCTCAGGTGGCCTCGGTGGGGCACAGTGCTTTTCATCCGCTTTGGCTAGTGGCCCAGCTGCACCCCTGTCAGGACAGGGACAGCCAAATTAGAAGAAGAAGAAGAAGAAGAAGAAGAATTTGGATTTGAAATCCCGCCTTTCACTCCCTTTAAGGAGTCTCAAAGCGGCTAACATTCTCCTTTCCCTTCCTCCCCCACAACAAACACTCTGTGAGGTGAGTGGGGCTGAGAGACTTCAAAGAAGTGTGACTGGCCCAAGGTCACCAAGCAGCTGCATGTGGAGGAGCAGAGACGCGAACCCGGTTCCCCAGATTACGAGACTACCGCTCTTAACCAGTACACCACACTGGCTCTCTGCTGACTATGCTTTGGTCCGTATAGTCCGTATAGTAAAAGCCATGGTTTTCCCAGGAGTGATGTATGGAAGTGAGAGCTGGACCATAAAGAAGGCTGATCGCCAAAGAATTGATGCTTTTGAATTATGGTGCTGGAGGAGACTCTTGAGAGTCCCATGGACTGCAAGAAGGTCAAACCTCTCCATTCTGAAGGAAATCAGCCCTGAGTGCTCACTGGAAGGACAGATCCTGAAGCTGAGGCATCCAATACTTTGGCCACCTCATGAGAAGAGAAGACTCCCTGGAAAAGACCCTGATGTTGGGAAAGATGGAAGGCACAAGAAGAAGGGGACGACAGAGGATGAGATGGTTGGACAGTGTTCTCGAAGCTACGAACATGAGTTTGACCAAACTGCGGGAGGCAGTGGAAGACAGGAGTGCCTGGCATGCTCTGGTCCATGGGGTCACGAAGAGTCGGACACGACTAAACGACTAAACAACAACAACAATGCTTTGGTAACCTCTAGGTTAGATTACTACAACATATTATATGTTCCTTCTTCTTTCCTTTCTTCTCTTTGGCGATCCCTTGTAGCCGACTAAGATTGTCTTCCATAAACATGGTTTTAGCAATGAGTCCGTAAGTGACCTATATGTCCGTTTGGGGGCAAAACGAGAATAGGCCTTTTCTGTGTTGGCCCTCCTCTCATGATGTAGGCTCAGACTCCAAAACCCTCCTTGTGAATGTAAAGTAACTGTATCTTTTTTCATTACCTATGGGACTTGTGTGTATTTTATTGTACGTTTTTAAAGTAATGCTAGCAACGTGTGAATGATACAAACGATGGGGGTCCAGTTAGCTCTACGTAGATCTGAGATTTCTAAACTTTGCTAAATATGCACAGTAAGAACTGTAAGACAACCCGTTTTATTTCTAAAACCTGTAAGTTAGGGGACCTGTGAGAGAGGCCATTCCAGAGAATGAGATCTGAGCTCATCCCAACCCTTCCCCTAATTTGGGCTGGGTTACGGTGATGGCAACAGATGCTTCCCCTTATGTGGAAATAAGTGCAGGATTGGGTCTGTAGTGTCATCCGCCAATATTTATGGACACAGTCTATGGCCAAGGAGAAGCAAGCAAGGACATTTTGAGCCATGGTCAGGTGACTCCCAGTTTTGTGCTGATTGGCTTCGCCCATGTCAGCTGACTCCTAGCTGTCTGCTGATTGGTTCTGCCTTAATTGCACTTCTTGGACTCCTTCCTATGCTCATAATTCCCTAGGAATAATACCAGCCTACTTGCTTGCTTTGGTTCTTCAGTCTTTCAACCTGCACACGTGATTCTTCTATCTGGCACATTTTCATCCTGTCCAAATGTCCACCATAAATCCTGGGACCAACCCACATCTAGGGCCATAGATGGTCAATGTTGACAATTATTAGTTTGGCATGAAGTCAAGGGGGGCAGCTCAAGGGGGCGAACGAAAAAATAGACAGTGGGACAATGAGACCCAGGAAACTGGGCCATTTCTTATTTCTGAATCAGCCCCCATTCCCCGAGAGTTCTCTCTTGACGTGATCAATATGACAGGGTTTGTGTGTTTGCCCCCCCGCTCAGCTCCATTTATTTTTAATGCCTAGCGCCGAGTGTTTTTGTCAGGAAGATGTTGCAATCTAGACTGTGTACTCAATGAACAATTTATCTTGTCTGGGAACAAATTAACCAAAGTAAGCAATTAGTGGGAGTACTCAACCAATCGCAATGCTCAGTCTCTCTCTCTCTCTCTCTCTCTCTCTCTCTGTGTGTGTGTGTGTGTGTGATAATATGTTGCTGCCGTTGTCTCCACTGCGAAGTCAAAAACTGTTGCGGCGTAGGGTCTAGAGGAACTGAAGATGGGTCCAGAATGCCTATTTAGCCGTCAAAAATCATTGGTCAGCCTTATCCAAGTCACTAGCCTCCAGCGTCTTTGCAAGGATAAAATGGGATGATAACCCTGTATGAACTAACCTCTGAGCTCCATGGGGGAAGGGAAGAGTCTGCAAGTATTCCGGGCTAGCCCAAGAGCTCTTGCCGACTGATTTTTGCTGATCTGAAGGAATTTGGCAAGTGAAAAGACATTTTGGGTAAGGTTTTCCCAAGATACTTCTTTCCGCTGCAGAGAAAAGATTTCAGGTCGTTAAGAGAGTCAAATACTAACCTGGCAGGGGAGGCACCTTGATCAAGAAGGTGGTTTTCTCAATGGGAGGCTCATCCATTGCACTGCGGGAGTGCTGACCCCTGTGATTTCCACAAATGTGGGAAAGGTGGACTGCATCATTTGTGACAGTGGGGGGCTGTATTCGTGCTGTTTAAGAGAGAGAGAGACAGTGTCAAGATGGTATCAGGATCGCTCTGTAAACTCAGATAAGGTGTCTATTTTTTCCAGAGACTATTTCTGTTATGTACTGAGTTGAATAGGATTCAGAATGCCGCAGTCTGATTGGTCCTAGAACAATAGGATCCAAAATGCAGCAGTCTGATTGGTCCTAGAACAATAGGATTCAGAATGCAGCAGTCTGATTGGTCCTAGAACAATAGAATCCAAAATGCAGCAGTCTGATTGGTCCTAGAACAGGATCCAAAATGCAGCAGTCTGATTGGTCCTAGAACAATAGGATCCAAAATGCAGCAGGCTGATTGGTCCTAGAACAATAGGATCCAAAATGCAGCAGTCTGATTGGTCCTAGAACAATAGGATTCAGAATGCAGCATCTGATTGGTCCTAGAACAATGCAGCAGTATGATTGGACCGCAGGAGCCACCCAATCCAGCTCCAGATGGAAGTGAATCCACAACCTGATTGGCCTACAGGAGAATCCCGGAATTAGCCAATCACGTGCAGCCCATTGTGTAAATAATGTATATAAAGCAGATACTTTGGGGGAACATTCATTCCTCCTCACCACCATGAGCTGAATAAAGAGCATGAAATTCACTCTCGACTCTGAGTATATTTCAATTTCCTAATTTTGAAGGGCAAAGGATTGGTTTGCTGTGGAGTCTGTGCCTGCTTGTATGCCCCTTAAAATTCATGTAACACACTTCCAGTGAGGGCAAGATCCACCTGTTCGGTGGCAACAAGGCCACACAATCGTGGGGCGCACACAGCCTTATTTTTATGGTGACGTTTCCTTTTTTTCAGTGCCGGAAAGGTTATTTCAGGCAGGCCTGGAAACTGCGTCGTTTACCACTAAAGCTGCTTTCTATTTTCTCTCAAGCGTGGTGACACCCGTCTCTTAAGTGGAACGAGAAGACAGGCGAAATGAAGGAGAAGCCAACTGGGGAGATGAAGGGCCAAAGATGATTCTCGGGAGAGTTGCTGGATGAATGTTTCCCTCTCTGTCGGGTTTTCCTGTGAAGGCCGTCGCCCTAGGGGATTCGCATGCCGGACAGACACATCGTTGCTCGTTTCTCCTTCGAGACATTCACAGACCCCTCCTGAGAGAGGGAGAACAGGGGTGCAGGACATACAACCCATAATTACACTCTGTGGGCCTTAGCTGGGGGCAAGGGAAAGCGTGTGGTCGGGGTTTTTGTTAAGTTGTGGGTGAACATATCAGACGACACAGCGATTCTCCAAACAGCTCTTGTTTATTCACAGACCCAGAACATAACTGGGCTGAAGGGTTCAGCCAACCAGCTTATATAGAGCTCAACTGCAAAGCAACAGTAACAACTTTCTGTAACTATCCAATCACTGAATGTCACTTTCAATCCCTTATTTGCATATGCGGACCTGAGTGAAAACTATCTACAGTATCCCCCTCCTGGCCCAGGGTGAGAACTTCAGTACGTAGCAGGTTTAATAAGCCAAAGAAACCTCTCAGCTCACTAACTGATTGGCGTTGCCTTAAATCTTCGGAAGGAATCTGTTTGAGAAAGAACTATATTATATATAATGAGTACCTTTGGGACTGTTAAAAGGTATCCTTCTGCAAAATGAAGCCGACAACATCCGGTAATCTGAACTTATACGAAGCGCATATTGAATTCCGGTGGCCATCTGGTATAAATTGGGGCCCAATCTGTCAGCCGGGCTCTGCTGACTGCCTGATCTCAGAGTATCAGAAAGCTGAGTGTTACACCGGCAACAAAAAGCCCTTCTGTTGTAGCTAACAGATCACTGCAGCGAGGACAGGGGTTCGAATGTGGCCCACAAAGCCCACTGGGAGGACAAGTCGCAGCCCCTCAGCCTTACCTTAAATAACTGGGGTGCTGCGAAGACAAAAGGGGACATGTGCCCCTGCTCCTTCTATAGAACATTGCTTTGGGTTCTTCTGCCTTCCTGAATGATACGAAGCCCATAACCATCAGGACCAATGGTCAGGGCTGATGAGAGGTGTAGCCCAGCAACACCTTGAGAACCACAGGTCCCCCAAACTTTGCACCTATCTCTAATTCTGTTTCTATTCATCTTTCTAAAAGTTGCATTTGTTTGTTGTGTTTTCCCCCCATGAACTCGTACAGACTTTTCACGATTATATCTCATGTAAACCACTTAAGAGAGTTCTGCTTTATATTGATGGGCATCTAGGGATGTTCTAGATAAGCCGGCCCAGATGTTTAGAAAGCTTGCCTGAGTTTTAATTTGCTTTAGTCTAGTCTGTTGTGGTTTTAGCTTTGGGTGTGTTTTAAATTATGGCTGGAAATTCTGCGGCAATCATTTCGTTGTTTTTATCTTTTTTGATTCCACAATCAAGCGGTATATAATTTTTATGAAATCAGCAAACAAATGACAAAGAAACAAATGGGCAGATACGTGCCACAAGTCCTGTTAAAGAACAGGCATTATCCAAACACCACGATGCTCCAGTATTCTTGTGTCGCCTGTAAAAGGATCGTGGAAAGTTTCCCTGAAACTTCTTACCACTGGGGAAAGAGTGCGTGTGTGTGTGTGTGTGGTTGGGGGTGATGGGGAGGGCGGTGAGTAATCATGCTCCATGTGACATTTCCATCCTTCACTGCTGTTTGGCGTGACTCATCTTGAAATGTGCAGACTCCGTCTCCTGCCGATCAGCTGGCTCCAGGACAAGGCAGTTCAGATCAGTCTGCGACATTCTCTGGGAAGATTCAGCAAATAACATGCAAGCTAAACAAAGCATTTTTTCCGAGCCAATTTTGAGGGCGACTGGAAGGCAGCAAGCGAGCAGATTAAGTGGCTACTTTGACAGCTGGCAAGATTCATTACCTGGTGAACTTTAACTATGGGGCTGGAGGATCCTTTCAGTTAAGAGAGCTGCAAATCCTAAGATGGTCCTACTCGGAAGCAAGGCCCATTGAGTTGCTATGGGCTTTGCGGGTTTACTTATATACTGACTTTTGGGCCCAAAGCAGTGAAAAGCACATTAATATGTATATGCATATGGAGAAAGTCCTACGAATGTAAACAATCAATTTAAATAAATCTGTACTGGCAATTTTTTTATTTATTAATTGTAGCTGTTTCAATGCCTGTTGTCTTTGTCCATGGAGTTTTCATGGCAGGGATACTGGAGTGGCTTGCCGGTTCCTGCTCCAGGTGGATCACGTTTGGTCAAAACTCTCCACTATGACCTGTCCATCTTGGGTGGCCCTGCTCTGCATAGTTCATAGCTTCTCTGAGTTATTCAAGCTCCTTCGCCACGGCAAGGGAGTGATCCATGAAGGGGTCACCTTGCCAACAAAGATCTGTATAGTTAAAGCTATGGTTTTCCCAGTAGTGATGTATGGAAGTGAGAGCTGGACCATAAAGAAGGCTGATTGCCGAAGAATTGATGCTTTTGAATTCTGGTGCTGGAGGAGACTCTTGAGAGTCCCATGGACTGCAAGAAGATCAAACCTCTCCATTCTGAAGGAAATCAGCCCTGAGTGCTCACTGGAAGGACAGATCCTGAAGCTGAGGCCCCAATACTTTGGCCACCTCATGAGAAGAGAAGACGCCCTGTAAAAGACCCTGATGATGGGAAAGATGGAGGGCACAAGGAGAAGGGGACGACAGAGGACAAGATGATGGGACAGTGTTCTCGAAGCTACCAGCATGAGTCTGAGCAAACTGCGGGAGGCAGTGGAAGACAGGAATGCCTGGCATGCTCTGGTCCGTGGGGTCACAAAGAGTCGGACACGACTAAACGACTAAACAACAACAACAGCTGTTTCAATTGTTTTACCACGCGTGTTTGCTGCCCTGGGCTGACAGGATATCCATTAAATAAATAAATAGATAGATGATAGATAGATAGATAGATGATAGATAGATTAGATAGATAGATAGATAGATAGATGATAGATAGATGATAGATAGATGATAGATAGATAGATGATAGATAGATAGATAGATAGATAGATAGATAGATAGATAGATAGATAGATAGATTTAAACAAACAAACAAACAAACCAAACCTTTGTCACAAGCCTGACAAACCTGGAACTGTACTTGATTATCTGATTGTGTTTATAGTGTTTACTTGGACTTTGTTATTTTAACCCACGTGCAGCTACTTATTCTACGTGCTTATATCGCAGTTTCATTTTTCATCTTTTAACTATCACCTGTTGTTATAATTGTTCTTTCTGCTTTCTGTAGATTATAAATTGAAATAATAATAATAATAATAATAATAATAATAATAATAATAATAATAATAAAAAATTACGAATAAGTAAGCCTAGGGCTTGCCGATCGTAAGGTCGGTGGTTCGAATCCCCGTGGCGGGGTGCGCTCCCATTGTTCGGTCCCAGCGCCTGCCAACCTAGCAGTTCGAAAGCACCTCCGGGTGCAAGTAGATAAATAGGGACCGCTTACTAGCGGGAAGGTAAACGGCGTTTCCGTGTGCGGCTCTGGCTCACCAGAGCAGCGATGTCACGCTGGCCACGTGACCCGGAAGTGTCTTCGGACAGCGCTGGCCCTTGGCCTCTTGAGTGAGATGGGCGCACAACCCTAGAGTCTGTCAAGACTGGCCTGTACAGGCAGGGGTACCTTTACCTTTACCTTTTAAGCACGTAAAATAATACAAACTAGCAAAATTACAAAATGCCTACTCATCATACGAGATACACCTTAGGAAAGCTAAATAAGCCTGCGGGAAAGAAACAGAGAAAGCATCCATCAATTTATCGTTTGTTTGTTGCATTTATATTCCAGTTTTCCTCCATGGTGGTGTACATAGTTTTCTCATTTTATCCTCACAACATCATAGACCAGGCATGTCCAAAGTCTGCTTTGGGGCCTAATCCAGCCCGCTGTCCGGTTTAATTTGGCTTTTGTGGCAGTTTACAAAGTGGCCCCCTTTGAAAAAAGTTTGGGCACCACTGGCTTAGACCATGGGTAGGCAAACTGAGACCCAGGGGCCGGATCTGGCCCAATCGCCTTCCAAATCCAGCCCGTGGACGGTCCGGGAATCAGCATGTTTTTACATGAGTAGAATGTGTCCTTTTATTTAAAATGCATCTCTGGGTTATTTGTGGGGCATAGGAATTTTTTTCTCCCCCCCCCCTTCAAAATATAGTCTGCCACCCCCACAAGGTTTGAGGGACAGTGAACCAGCCCCCTGCTGAAGAAGTTTGCTGACCCCTGGGCCTGAGACTGAGATACAATGAACTAGCCCAAGGTCACTCAATGAGCTGAGGGTGGATTTGAACCCTGGTCCCTCAAGGTCATAGTCCAGTGCTCTAACCACTACACCACACTGGCTCTTGAGCCAACCTGTTCTCTCACCTAGGATTTATGTTCTCCTTTCCCATCTCGCAGCTGAGGACACAGCTGCCAAGGAGTGTGGTGGAGTCTCCTTCTTTGGAGGTCTTTAAGCAGAGGCTTGACAACCATATGTCAGGAGTGCTCTGATGGTGTTTCCTGCTTGGCAGGGGGTTGGACTCGATGGCCCTTGTGGTCTCTTCCAACTCTATGATTCTATGATTCTATGATTCTAAGTTTTAATGGGCCTTGGTGTTTGGTGCAGGAAATGTGCAGAGGATGTGGCCTTTGTTGCTTCCGTGAGAAACGGCCATTTTGGGCTACGTGTTAAAACAACTTAAGATAACCCACAGATTGCCAGCTCAGTCCCAAAGTGGGGGAAATGTCAGAGCCTTCCTTTTGCACGGCGCAAGAAGGGGACGGATCCTTTTCATGAACAAGCCTGGCAGTGGGCCAAAGCGACTTCATTGAATATCCGAAGAGACCTCCTTCTTACAAGGGTCTACAGACGTCCTCATGAATGTACACAGGATGGGGATGCTGTTACCATGGTGACGCCAAGCCTGTATCCCCATTGCCTCCTGTTGTACACACTTTTTCTGGGGGGTTGGGGGAGAAATGGGGGTTTGGAGGCTACCAAAACCGCAAGTTGGGAGGAGGTGAGCCGGTATCTGGAAAGGAGAAGCTCAAATGCTCCCCCAACAAATAAACCGGAAGATTTTATGCATCTCTAGGAGTAAAGGTGACTTTGTGTTTCTGTGAAAAAAATGAAGGGGGACCCCACGGTGCTTTCGCTTCATATACTAAAAAATAAGCCAGGCTTCCCGCTGTTTCAAAAGGACTCGAGAGCAATGACTTTAATGTGCTCTTGAATTTACATATGTTAAAAAGAGGGGATGTAAAAAATCGTCTGTAATGCAAATTCAGGATCCTTTCAGCCTTGATGATAAATCAGGTAACGCTAGTCATTCTGCTGTTAAATTTAACAGGCGTATGGCCACACTCCAAACAACGGGAAAGTATGCAGAGTAAATAATAATAATAATAATAATAATAATAATAATAATAATAATTGCACAGATATGAATTTTCGTGCCAAAGATATGCCCTCATTGGGCAAAAAAAGGGGTTTCAATAAAAGCTGGTGATCCAAGCTGCCTGCTCTTTTCCTGTCAAAGGTCCCTGGCTCAATATCCATCACTCTCCCCCCCCCCCCCAGGTAAATCAGGGAAAGACTCTTGTCTAAAATAGCTGGAGAGCTATTGGCATTCAGTTTTTACAATACCAACTCGGGGTCAAGTAGCACTCCCATCATGCAGCCCGGACACTGAGGTCCAGCACCGAGGGCCTTCTGGCGGTTCCCTCATTCCGAGGTTACAAGGAACCAGGCAGAGGGCCTTCTCGGTAGTGGCACCCGCCCTGTGGAACGTCCTCCCATCAGATGTGAAGGAAATAAGCAGCTATCCTATTTTTAAAAGACATCTGAAGGCAGCCATGTTTAGGGAAGTTTTTAATATGTAATGCTGTATTGTTTTTAACACTCGATTGGGAGCTGCCCAGAGTGGCTGGGGAAGCTCAGCCAGATGGGCGGGGTATAAATAATAAATTATTATTATTATTATTATTATTATTATTATTATTATTATTATTATTATAACACAACGACTGATTCCATTCCATTTCCAGCCACCAAACTGAAGGCTTCCTTTTCCTTATTTTTGCTAACTGCAGCAGCTAAAAAAAGGAGCTCCCCACCCACCAGTGCTGACTGTGTGTGTGTGTGTGTGTGTGTGAGAGAGAGAGAGAGAGAGAGAGAGAGAGAGAGAGAGAGATGAATGGATCACCTGGAATTGAAGCAGAGTCCTTTTGTAATTGATGTTAGGAAAGGAGGTTCCTGTGACATTTGAGATGAATGGAAGCCCTGAGGTGCTTTCGGCTCTTGTGAATGAATCATGCTGTTCGCTGTTGTGTACACCACTTAAGTCTCTAGTCTAAAGCACCCCAAGTGGAATCATCTGGTGTCATTCCTTTGGCGCAGCCAGCACGGGCTTTGGGTTCGAAAGCTGCTTGGTGCTGCTTTCTCTTGGCCAAAGCTGGAACTCTATCCTGCTTATTCATTCATAAGCCCCAGGGTGGGAGGGTGCAGCAGTTCAGAAAAGGAGAAGCAAAATGATCCAGAGCCAAACTCAGCCCTCCAAATATTTTGAGACTACAATTCCCATCATCCCTGACCACTGGTCCTGTTAGCTAGGGATGATGGGAGTTGTAGTTCCAAAACATCTGGAGGGCCGAGTTTGCCTATGCCTGATCCACTGTATGGAGCAACTCAGGACTCAGCAACATAAGTCAAAGTACAGCGTTATAACACTATGACACCAGGTGGCACTATAGAGCTGAAATCACAACTCAGTGATATTTTCAATTGTGAGCTTTACAACTTTTTTTGCAGATCGTTTTCAGAGTGTTTTTTTAATAGTCCGGAATCAGAGGCAGAAGCTGAAGCAAGAGAGAAGGGAGGCTGTTATGTACTGAGTTGAATAGGATCCAAAATTGAAGTTGAATAGGAGAGCCAGTGTGGTGTAGTGGTTAAGAGCGGTAGTCACGTAATCTGGGTAACCCGGTTCGCGTCTCCGCTCCTCCACATGCAGCTGCTGGGTGACCTTGGGCCAGTCACACTTCTCTGAAGTCTCTCAGCCCCACTCACCCCACAGAGTGTTTGTTGTGGGGGAGGAAGGGAAAGGAGAATGTTAGCCGCTTTGAGACTCCTTAAAGGGAGTGAAAGGCGGGATATCAAATCCAAACTCTTCTTCTTCTTCTTCAAAATGCAGCAGTCTGATTGGTCCAAGAACAATAGGATTCAGAATGCAGCAGTCTGGTTGGTCCTAGAACAATAGGACCCAGAATGCAGCAGTCTGATTGGTTCTAGAACAAAAGGACCCAGAATGTAGCAGTCTGATTGGTTCTAGAACAATAGCATTCAGAATGCAGCAGTCTGATTGGTCCTAAAACAATAGGATTCAGAATGCAGCAGTCTGGTTGGTCCTAGAACAACAGGATTCAGAATGCAGCAGTCTGATTGGTTCTAGTGTAGGCTTATGCCCTTTACTTTGCCAGAGAATTGCTTACCCGCGTCCCCAGGACCGAGAAGAGAATAAAAAAAATTCCAGGAAAGTTTCTTCTTTGGAGAAAAGAGTTTTATTGCAAATCTGTGCACAGAGACAGTCAGCAGAATATAGTTTCTGAAATCTGACTGTGCAGCAATACGCATCTGCAAGCCTTCTTATACTTTAGAGTATTTACCCACCTCCCAGACCTCCCCCCAAAACTTCCCCAATCAGCTGGCAAGTTTCCAACTTATTCCTTATATGGCACATCTATATTTGCTGGCTAAGGCTGCTAGCTAAGCACTTCTTCTGCTGGTTAAGCATTTTCTCTGCTCAGTAAGCACCCCCTCCCACCTCCTTGTACACGTGTATTCTTTTGCTAGCTAAGCATTCCCTTCGTATCTCTTCTTATCTTGCATTACTTAAAGCAGAAGCAAAGCAGGAAACATCTTGCTAGTGGTTTTTAGTTGACAGCAGTTTTTGGCTAGGCAGGAAACGACCTTCTGACCTGTAACTAACATCAGCAGTTTCAGATAGCTGGTTAGACAGGAAACGGCCTCCTGACCTGTCTGATTTAGACTTTGCAAATAACTGCATTTTTGGGTTTGAGCTTGTGTAACCATCCTAGCAGAGTGCCGGAATTTACTATGTGTAGATAATATTAATGATTAACCGTTCCCCTCTCCCTTCACTCCCTCCTCTTCTTCTGAACAACCTAATACTTAGGTTCGTTCTGGGGTATGGGCCTATACTCCCTCATCACAGCGATGACTGTGGGTCCCAGCTTCCGTGACAGGAGTCTTTGCATCATTTGCTGCAAGCATTGCAATAAGCAGGGGATACAGAGGCAAAGAAGCAAAAGGATTAATAGCGGTCCTGCTAATAATACTATAACATTCCTGAGCCAACTGCCATCAGGGAGCCAGGAATACATCCAACCCCATGCATCACTCCCTGTGGCTTTCAGCGGGTTTGCAGCTATCATTGTTTCCATGTGGTTGATGGTGGCTGAAATATTTGCTGACTGGTCTGAAATGTACATGCAGCAATGGGAATGAATTAAGGCACAAACTCCGCCCTTAGAGGCAAGGACTACATCCAAAGCGTAACGATTTTGAAGGACTACCTCCCTTATCTCTGACATTTCCTTATTAATTGCTTTTAAGGCCGAGATGGTGGAGTTAAACAAAGCCTCGGTCCAGTTTGCCAATCTATGCAGATCCCGGTAATTCATGGCTACACCCAAAGGGGGTAGAAGGGACCTAGAGATGGCTGTGCCGGTATACTGGTTAATAGGTGATTTCGCGTCCCTTTTGTTACGCAGACGGACTGTTGGGTGCTTATCCATCTTATACACCAGGGGTACGACTACTCCTAAAGTACAGGTTCCAGAAAAGGCAGAGGGGATTTCTTTGTAGGCTCTTGTGCCGCAGAGCAACCACAAATCAGACTGGAACAGGCAGTTAGATCTGCTGCGCGCCGTCATCCAGGTAAACCAAGTATAAAAATCGACACACATAGCATCATAAATGGAAGTACCTTTTTGGAAGCAGGAGGATCCGTTAATATACTCATAAGTCCAATTGCAATATGGATAGTGACCTAAAAAATTGCTGCTGTTATGATTGAAACGGAGACAACGAGGTGCCTGTTCCATGAGTGACAGAAACACTGGGGGTGAATAGGTGCGACCATCTGACATAAGATTACTAATTCTAAATGACTCATTTATTGGAATACTATGCAGTAGTATGCCAGGCTTCTTAAATTGTGGAGGGATATGCATACAAACCCAGCATTCAGAAAGATTAAGCATAGAAGAGAAACGATCTATATCTCTAACATAGGTATTATTACTCCAAATCTGATGATAGGGCTCTGACCGGCCGGTTTTCCGTATATGTGAGTCATCTCCCAGACCCAACCCAAGTAGGGCTAGTACCAGAAGGGTCAAGGGGATGGGGGCTGGTTGTTCCCTCCCACAAAATCGGTGACGCTCATGCCAGCAAAAGAAAACACACATCCATATGACAAGAGCGGTTGAGATAACCCCTATCCACCAACCCCAATCCTTCCATGGTTCCTCCCACCAATATTCAGGGGGTGTGCTCATTGTTGAAGAGCTCACTGATATTTGTGCCCGACTATCTGTTGAGCCTCAAGAATGAGAGTCCACTGGTGAGCTGATGCTCCCACTACGTGGGTCAACTTTTCTGCTAACCCTGATGGGTGGATTGAACCACTTGTTTAGCAATTTCAATGCACACCTGGTTAAGGCTCCCACCCCGTTCCGTCCCATCTATCGCCTGCATTAAGAGTAGGACCTGGTCTATCAAATGAGGTTGGTACAGTGCTCTACCTCCCATATAACAGTTG
This sequence comes from Podarcis tiliguerta, assembly GCF_965153285.1. Lineage (NCBI taxonomy): Eukaryota > Metazoa > Chordata > Lepidosauria > Squamata > Lacertidae > Podarcis > Podarcis tiliguerta. Next base: position 50,954,567 of record NC_139545.1, on the reverse strand, counting down.
ACTATCCTCCCACAACAGCAAAAGCGGTCCAGAACTCGATAGAGTTCGAGCGTCTCTGCAACTTCCCGTATGAGCACTATCCACGCATGCCGGACAGTGGTGTGGGAGAGGAGCCACAACGGGGCAGTGGGGTGTTTTAAGACGGCAATCTCATCAAATCCCAGTTTCCAATAGCCATAGAGCACACCATCTCTTACCACCGGTAAGACGAACCAGTCGTAGCAGAGTCCATCAGGCCAATAAATGCGGTATGGCTCAGTGGGGTCAGGGCTGTGGGACATAAAGCAGATAACAAAAAGAAAAGAGAAAGTCCCTATGGAAATATTAAATGTCCTGGTGAGCTTCCTGGGTTAGTCCTGGCACGGAGTTGGGGACGCTGCCCGCGGGCGCCCCTCCCATCCAATTCTTCAGCTGTGCGTTGAGATATCAGCTTCCGGTGTGATATCAGCAGAGCGGTCGTCTGCCAGGCGTCTGGAGATGGTCAGCTGGAGGGGGTCTTGTGAATTGGGGATCACTGTCCAGTCAGTTATTGCCCTTTTCACACGAGTATGGTGGACCCAAGGGGTGATGCCTACAACCTTCACGGCAGTGGGTGTGGGAAGTAACACGGTGTAAGGTCCCTTCCAGCAGGGCTGAAGCGGAGTCTGGGACCAGTCTTTCACCCACATTTCGTCACCAGGTTCAAAGTGGTGCAGGGCTCGACTAAAACACAGGGAGTGCGAGCCTGGGTCCACCTATTGAGGGAAGGAAAACTCGAGAGAGAGACTGAACATACTGGTCTATTTGTGTACAGCTATGGGGTTAGCAAAGGGTTTGGGTTTCAGAATTACGGGCGGTACATTTTTAGCCATTCCTGGAGGATTATCTTCTGCCCATACAGCTGGATTTACTTGCTCTAAAATGCAGGTGGGAATAGGCCCCTCCTCTTCTTGTACCATCATGAGGCACCAATATTCCCTCAGCGGGGCTTCCATCACTAATTCCCCGGGGGGCATTGTGGCCTATATGCTTCTTTCAGTCTTTCAAGGAAGACGCCGGGCGGCTGCACAACTTCAGCAATTTTGGCCATATTGATAGGACGCTTGGCCGCCCTCTTCATGCCCTCTATTACTGTTCTATGGTAAGTCTCCATAGCATTTATTCCACCAGGGTCATTATAGTCCCAATTGGGAGTCCTCCTGGGGTAAATATTTTCTATCTCTACCTCCTATCTGTTCTGGGATCTCAAGTAATCCCTAGCTCCTGTGTGTACCTTCCTGACTTCCTCTGTAGTCAGGAGGGAATCTAGCAGAAGCTGTATATCATCATAGGTGGGCTTGTAGGTTTTAAAGATCCCTTCAAATAACCTAATTATCTTTGCAGGGTCCTCTTCAAAGGCGGGGTTGTGTGGCACGCTCTCAGCCAAGGGGGATTTTTGTCAACATTTGTCTACCAGGTTGAAATATATGGCACCTGGTCAGGGTGAACTTTAATAATGTTCTGCCATAAGGGGTTTGTTAGGTTTTCACCAAAGGTTCCTTTGGAAGGCGATCCAGTCCCTTGGGTGGGCCAGTCTACTTTGCAAAGGGTTCTTAATCTTTCTTTCTTCAATTTAAAACCCCAATCATCATCCTTTGTGGCGGCTTTCCATTTGTTCAGAAAACATTGCAAAGGGGTGCATTTATTACCGCCTGACTCCATTTTATAAGATACTCCGCACCTAATCCAGCAATCACACACACTCCAATCTCCACGTCCTGTCAGTGGCCCAGACGAGCTCGCGCTGCTGGGAACCGCACTTCAAGGACCACACATCGCTTGGCCGATGGCTCTGAGCCCCAGCCTCTCATCCACTCATCTACATGCACTGGAGTATCTTCACTCAACACACACCTCCCCTCCCCTGTTTCCCCCTTCCCTTTCCTTCCCTTTCCTTCCCTTTCCTTCCCTACCTAGCTGACGGCACCTTATTGCCACGGCCAGCCGGGGGTGATCAAGCCCCATTATTCCTAAGCTCCAATACCACTTCCCGGAGCTTACCTTAACTTCAGAAGTCACCCACGTCCCTTCGGCCGTCTCCTTTCTCCCGCGACCAGGTGTCTCCACTCAGGAGCGGTGTGGCTGGCTCCCCCCACGAACAGGCAGGGTGTGCACTGGAACCCCAACACCGGTCCAAGCTGTTCACCTGGTCGAGCCTGGCTCTTCCCGGCCCCCTTGGGGTGGGGCAATTCCCGGCCAACGCACCAAGCTGTAGGCTTATGCCCTTTACTTTGCCAGAGAATTGCTTACCCGCGTCCCCAGGACCGAGAAGAGAATAAAAAAAATTCCAGGAAAGTTTCTTCTTTGGAGAAAAGAGTTTTATTGCAAATCTGTGCACAGAGACAGTCAGCAGAATATAGTTTCTGAAATCTGACTGTGCAGCAATACGCATCTGCAAGCCTTCTTATACTTTAGAGTATTTACCCACCTCCCAGACCTCCCCCCAAAACTTCCCCAATCAGCTGGCAAGTTTCCAACTTATTCCTTATATGGCACATCTATATTTGCTGGCTAAGGCTGCTAGCTAAGCACTTCTTCTGCTGGTTAAGCATTTTCTCTGCTCAGTAAGCACCCCCTCCCACCTCCTTGTACACGTGTATTCTTTTGCTAGCTAAGCATTCCCTTCGTATCTCTTCTTATCTTGCATTACTTAAAGCAGAAGCAAAGCAGGAAACATCTTGCTAGTGGTTTTTAGTTGACAGCAGTTTTTGGCTAGGCAGGAAACGACCTTCTGACCTGTAACTAACATCAGCAGTTTCAGATAGCTGGTTAGACAGGAAACGGCCTCCTGACCTGTCTGATTTAGACTTTGCAAATAACTGCATTTTTGGGTTTGAGCTTGTGTAACCATCCTAGCAGAGTGCCGGAATTTACTATGTGTAGATAATATTAATGATTAACCGTTCCCCTCTCCCTTCACTAGAACGATAGGACCCAGAATGCAGCAGTCTGATTGGTCCTATAACAATAGGATTCAGAATGCAGCAGTCTGATTGGTCCTAGAACAATAGGATTCAGAATGCAGCAGTCTGATTGGTCCTAAAACAATAGGATTCAGAGTGCAGCAGTCTGATTGGTCCTAGAACAATAGGATTCAGAATGCAGCAGTCTGATTGGTCCTAAAACAATAGGATTCAGAATGCAGCAGTCTAGTTGGTCCTAGAACAATAGGATCCAGAATGCAACAGACTGATTGGTCCGCAGGAGCCACCCAATCCAGCTCCAGGTGGAAGTGAATCCGCAACCTGATTGGCCTACAGGAGAATCCCGGAATTAGCCAATCACGTGCGGCCCATTGTATAAATAATGTATATTAAGCAGACATTTCGGGGGAACTGGCATTTCCTCACTACTATGAGCTAAATAAAGAGCATGAAATCCACACTCGACTCTGAGTATATTTCACTGGCGGCGAAGGCATTTGGCCGAACGATCAGTGTGGCACGCAAATTGTTGCTGTGTTCCCACAGAGTGCCTGTTTTATTGTGAATCAGCCCTACAAACCATAAACAGGGACGATAACAGCAACGGAATCCCGCTGTGGAAAGGCCCATCGCAACAGCCAGGCTGCTACGACATGGGATCTCCTTTTCTCCACCACTGGGGACAAAGAGAAGAAAAGAATCCAATAATGGAGCGCAGTTGGTGGTTGGCTTTGGTTAAAAGGGCTCAGCCAGCTGTTGCAAAAGAGATTTATTAGTGCTCAAAGAGAGCACTCCCCCTCTTTCTCCTTTCAAAAGCATTCGGCTTAATTTGGCCCAGCACAGCTCGGAATTGAGCAATTTGGAGGACCCCTAAGCCCAGCCCAGGAGCTGCTGAAGTTTTTACCTATTAACATCAGGTTGGGAAATAGAACAACCAGCAAGCTTTTAACAGGATAGAATCACTGGAGGAGGGAAAGTGGTGGGGTGTTTGCTTGTTTTTAAAATTACAGTGGTACCTCAGGTTACATATGCTTCAGGTTACATATGCTTCAGGTTACAGACTCCGCCAACCCAGAAATAGTGCTTCAGGTTAAGAACTTTGCTTCAGGATGAGAACAGAAATCATGCTCTGGTGGCGTGGCTGCAGCAGGAGGCCCCATTAGCTAAAGTGGTGCTTCAGGTTAAGAACAGTTTCAGGTTAAGAACGGACCTCCGGAACGAATTAAGTACTTAACCCGAGGTACCACTGTACTTCTAGGGGCGTGGGGGAAAATCTGGGTTTCCATTCACCAATTTGAAAACTTATTAGGAACTTTATTGCAGACAGCAAATTTATGCTCCTGGAGGGGTGCAGGGATATGCCTGCATTCCCACCTCCCCGTAGCCACTAAATTGGGCTGCATTACATGCTTTTTGCATGAATGGGCCTATATCATAAGGTGACCAGATGTTTTTCAGTGAATCTGGGGACACTTTTCAACTTCAGTACGAACGATAGGATTTTGTTAGGGGACTGATTTGCAAATCCGGGACTGTCCCCGGGAAACAGGGATGTCTGGTAACCTTACTATATCAACATAGATCAACAATGTCAATTTTCTCCTGCAATAAATGCGATGCTCCAGGATAGAGATGGACAGCTGGACAGCCCCCAAATTTCATACACACATACACTTTTATTAGTTTTTTTAATATGTCATTTCCAACAATCATATAACATAACTTCTTATCTTATACAATGTTTTAGACTTCCGTCAACACCTCTGATGATTTTCCGTTCTTATTCTGCATTTCTTAATTTCTCTTAATTATCATTAACTAATAACTCTCCTCATAGTCTTTCTTGCAATATTTCAAATAGTCCTCCTTACAGAACTTCTTGCAGTCCTACAAGCGCAATCTGTTCCTTACAATTGCTTTTCAAATACTTTGTATATTTACTCCAGTCTTCTAAGAATCTCTGGTCCCGCAGGTTTCGAATCCTTCCTGTTAATTTATCCAGTTCTTCATAGTCCAGGAACGGCCCCATATCTCAGCTCACAGGCAAGAGAGGTGCGTGGACTTGGTCCTGCCATTAGACAAAGCAAGACAAGTGCCTCAGGTGGCAGCTGCTGTGGAGACGGCGGCAATAGTAATAGTCCTCTGGCTGTTCCTCCTAAGCATGTATTTGTCCTCTTGAGCCAGACTACTGTCCTCGGTTGCAGAGGAGGACACGATCCCATCACTAATGTTGAAGCAAAGCTCAAATACCCACCCAGTCATCTTCTGTACATCTGGTAGGGATGTACATCATTTTCCTCAGGCGGCAAAATCTCTTGAGTCAGCCTTGACTGTGGCAACAGGGATTGTGGGCAAGTCCTCTTTGGCTTCTCACACTCCATTAGTCTCCCTCCCGTATGGCCTTCCTGAAAATCTAGTTGCTGACTATGGTCCTTCATACAGTTACGGAAAATACATGAATGGAATGAGAGGAAGGAAGGAAGAAAGGAAGGAAGGAAGGAAGGAAGGAAGGAAGGAAGGAAGGAAGGAAGGAAGGAAAACGATGCGCAGGGGGTCTCAAGCTTTGCCAAAGTGAGCTTCCTGCAGTCAGACAAATACAATAGATAGATAATTTATTACAGTCAAAGACCAGCTCACATAACACAATAAAAACAGCATTCCTAAAGATAAAATATACAATCGGAGCAGATTGCAGCAATAGCTCATGAGTTAAAATTGAGATATATACATACACCCGTACAACTGAGATTTGGGCTACCATAAAAAATTGACCCTGAGGTGCCCCAAAGGGCGACTTCAGCATTTCCCTAGTGAGTTCTTTTATTCTAGAGGATGATCTGCGCCTACAAATCTGGGCGCAGAATCTGGCTACCAGCCAGGTCATCTTATGATCTTTGCCTAAGAGGAGAGAATTAGTTTAGACTTGTCTGAAAGATCGGCGAGCCTCTTCAGCAAAGGATCAATGGTGTCTCTACGAATCTCAACATAAAAAGGACATCTAAAAATATATATATTCAAGGCTTCCTATTTCCCCTAATGGGGAAATATTCCCCTATTTTCCCTCTCTGTGTGTACAGGACCCTTCTATAGAAGCCTTCCAGAACCGGTGAGGGCAAGGCTGAGCTTCTAGCAAGAGTAAAAGCCCTTCTAGCGTTTCTGGATGTGAGGAAATAGAGATGTGCTGCTGGAGCGGCTACATATCTCCCGTTTTCTATGGTTTTATAATTGGGGACCCTTGTACAGTCCTGTTGTCTCTCTATGTCCATGATTCTTTGCCTAACTACGGATCTAGCTTGGCCCAGGCCCATAGATATGAGGGTTTGGTGGACAAATACAATAATTTGAGACACGTCAACTGCAGCTAAGAGAAACAAAGGTCTAAAAGTCAAGCCATTTATTAAGATTAATAAAACAAAAGAAATGGAAAAAAAGAAGGCGAACGAGACGTATTAATTCCACACGCACACACACACACCTTCTCAAAGTAAGTGCCTTAACAAATCAGTTTAATGGGGTGGTACATATAACTCTTCCTGACAATTTAAGTAATGCTCTTGTGACTTCTGAAAGTGGTCTCTCTCTCTCTCTCTCTCTCTCTCTCTCTCACACACACACACACACCACAGCTCCTTTTTGTTGCTCTGCCCCACATTTTACCTGGCGGTTCCCTTTGCTAATTCCTCCATGCCAGCTGTGATTCACTGTTGTGCTTTGCCCTTCTGTCCAATCAGCCTAGCTGGCTAGAAACTCCACTTCTGCAGCAATCCCTGAGAAGCGGCCATCCGACCTTTGCTTTAAGTCTTCCAATAAAGAAGAGTCTGCCACTTGTGGGGTTGTTGTTGTTTAGCCGTTCAGTCGTGTCCGACTCTTTGTGACCCCCTGGACCAGAGCACGCCAGGCACTCCTGTCTTCCACTGCCTCCCGCAGTTTGGTCAAACTCATGCTGGTAGCTTCGAGAACACTGTCCCACCATCTCGTCCTCTGTCGTCCCCTTCTCCTTGTGCCCTCCATCTTTCCCAACATCAGGGTCTTTTCCAGGGAGTCTTCTCTTCTCATGAGGTGGCCAAAGTATTGGAGCCTCAGCTTCACGATCTGTCCTTCCAGTGAGCACTTGTGAGGTAGTCTTTTCCAATGTCTGGACACCATTCCATGGTCGATGCAGCCTAGAATCGCATTTGCCTTGTTAGCTGCTGCATCACTCTGCTGGCTCTTGCTAAAGCCCCCCCCCCCCCGATCCTACTCACTAGTATTGCTCTCTCAAGCCAGGTGCCACACATTCTGCATTTAAGCATCTGACTTTTTCTTTCTAAAGGCAGAACTTTACATTGCTGGAATTCATTTCTCTGTCCCATCAATAGCTTTTGAATCCTCTGGACATTCCCACATTTCAATCAGGCTTGAAGCATTCACCAAGAGCAGAGTCCTTTGGGGGGGGTGACTTGTTCTGTTTCTTCCCATGCTCTAAAATCCGGGAGGGATGAACCTTTTTCAACGGGGGCCACATTGCGTGGCGAGTTCCCGCCTCCCCCCATAGAGATAAAAATAAGGGACACAAGAATTCGAGTTAATGGGTCAAATTACCCACCCGGGAAGAATGGCAGATGAAGCTGATGGACTATATGGAAATGGCGGAAATGACCGGCAGAATCTGAGACCAGGGAGAAGAGTCGATGGAAGAAGATTGGAAAAAATGTAAAGTATATCTACAGAAATACTGCAAAATTAATGAATGTTAGAAGAATGCTAGAACGAAGCTATATGGTTTTAGCAGAAATGTTATAAAGAATTAAGTAAAAATTGATTGTTAATGGGCTAAAGTGGAAAATTTAAAGTTAGATTGAGTTAAGATAAATTATAGAACAAAAATTGGGAAAGAGGATTTGCTGAATTAGCATTTGAACTAGAATACAAAAAAGGGAGGTGTGAGGAAGTCGAGGAAACAAGTAAATGAAAGATAATGATATGGAATTTGGATGTGTTTTTTATTATTATTATTATGCTATTTGGATGTATTGTTCTTTTTTCTTTTTCTTTTTTTCTTATTTCTGATGTATTGTTTGTTAAATTTCTCATTGTTTTTTTTTCTTTTACACTTTTTTCTGTAACCATAAAAATCTTAATAAGTATCTTCTAAAAAAAAAAACAAATTAGGCCACAACTTTATTGATTACAGGAATTGAGCTTAGGCATTGGTCCTAAGAACTAACCGGCTTCAGGCTGCATGCTTGAAGGCCGGTGAGGGTTAACCACCAGTGGGAGGAGTCCTGCTGAGGCACGTCAACTAGCCCCCCCCCTCGGGGTCACTCCGTGGGGGCGTGCCCACACCTCCTTAGGCTTAGGACAAGGCCACGCCCCCCGGAATCCTTTACCGGACTACCCTTTTGTTTGGGGGAAGGTGATGGCGCTCCCCCCTTCATCTGCATAACAATAAAACAGTACCCCTACCAATGCCTAACCGGTGAGCCCAAGCTCACCACCAATACTCTCAAACCTGTAACCAATCCCTAATCCCTAAAATGATATCCACATTTCCATCAGGGCAACCATCTAGGTCCCCCGTACCAGTGGAGGCTGTGGCCAGTGCCCAAACTGGGCGGAGAAATGGTTTTAAATCTTACACAGACCTCAGTACAGATCTTGCCTCCAATCCAGCCTTTCTCAACCTGCGGGTCTCCAGATGCTACTTATTTTTTAAAAAATAATAGATTTTATTTTCAATGGAAAATTACAACAAAATTTACAAACATTGAATCCAAAATAAAACTATACAAACAAGAAAGAAAAACAGAACACACGAAAAGGGGGGGGGGGGACAAGAAAGCACACATCTACAAATAAAACCATATCTTCATTCTAATCTAGTCATTACATACATATACACACATTGACTTCCACCCTTTGTTCTAAGACCTCAAAAATTTTACTCTTTCTAAATGGTTGTCTAATGTAGATTATTTCCATCTTTATACTTTTTACACCATTTTTCTTTCTCTTTAACCCTGCAAAGCATCATTCATTACATACCGACATGCTTACTCCAGAACAATGTTTTTTCATATACTCTTTAGCATATCCCCCTGCTACTACGGTGGCACCGTGCAAGCCTGAATGTAAGGGTTTGTTTGCCTAGTGTTTTGCAAGTCCCGACAGTAGCTGATTTTCAGAGACACGCTGTTTTGCAAGCCCTCAAAGTTCACCTGATTGTTGACCCGGACAAAAGCGTGGTCCCTCGTGTCCAATGTGAAATTAGGTGCTTGGCAGGTGGGTGAGGGAGATAAAGATCCTGCCAACCAGCCAGATCTATTCTCACTGAAATATACTCGGAGTCGAGTGTGGATTTCATGCCCTTCGTTCAGCTCATAGTAGTAAGGAATGAAAATTCCCCCCCAAATATCTGCTTTATATACATTATTTACACAATGGGCCGCACGTGATTGGCTAATTCTGGGATTCTCCTGTAGGCCAATCAGGTTGCGGATTCCCTTCCACCTGGAGCTGGATTGGGTGGCTCCTGCGGACCAATCATACTGCTGCATTGTTCTAGGACCAATCATACTCCTGCATTTTGGATCCTATTCAGCTCAGTACAGTGGTGCCTCGCAAGACTAAATTAATTCGTTCCACGAGTCTCTTCGTCTAGCGGTTTTTTCGTCTTGCGAAGCAACCCTATTAGCGGCTTAGCGGCTTAGCGCTATTAGCGGTTTAGCGGCTATTAGCGGCTATTAAAGGCTTAAGGGATTAGCGGATTAGCTGCTAAAAGGCTATTAGCGGTTTAGCGGCTTAGAAAAAGGGGTGAGGAGCGGAAAAAAAATCTCAAGACTCGCAAGACATTTTCGTCTTGCGAAGCAAGCCCATAGGGAAATTCGTCCTGCGAAGCGCATTGAAAAACGGAAAACCCTTTCGTCTAGCGGGTTTTCCGTCTTGCGAGGCATTCGTCTTGCGGGGCACCACTGTACATAACACTCAGCCTCTGACCCAGCGCTCCAGACAAGCGAATCATGCCACCCCTGGTACTGAAAAAAAAAACCTTGCTCCGCTACAAATAGCCAGCCCCAATGCTGGAGCAACCGCAAAACAACAGGCAGAGAGAGATAAAGTAACTATCAAGATTAGCAGCGCCTCTGAGGTGCAAAGCAGCTCCCTTAGAGGACTGTACCACACATACTTCCTGAACGTTTGAATCAAATCTAAGATGGGAGGTTGGGGGGAGTGACTTTTGAAGCCCTGGCGGTGTTTTTTCTCTGACTTTCTGCTGCGCTGCAGACAAACAACCACAGATTCTTATCCAGACGCCCTTTCCCCCTTCCCCAGCCCTTATCTGACCCATCTCGGTGGAAATAGAAGTATCTATTATTTTCCCACCACCTCAGCACTTCAACACAGAGCCGTTGTGCAGATTAGAGGCAACTTCTCAAAGTTATCTTCAGACCTGATCTCTGTGTAGCGAAGGAAAGGTCGTGAGCGCTTTCTCTGCGTCTTGGGGAAGAAGCCGGCGAGGGGGGAGGCGAGGCAGCTCAAAGGGCCATCGTCGTACAGCTTCAGCCTTCTTATTCATCACACATTCAGAGTTGTGTGATGCAGGCACCCAAGGACTCCGATGTGCTAACGCCATCGAACCAACTTCCTTCCCAAATTTTAACTGGCATCGTGACACCTGCCTTCTCTTCCTCCTCTCTTTAGTGTGACCTGGCACATTGGGGACCTATATTTATTTTTTTGCTTTATTTAGCACATTTATTATATCCTGCCTTTCCTGCAAAGGTGTGTATATACGTACTCCTTAACCTGATTTGAGCAGGACATCCCTGAATTACAGATGCCACCCGGCTTCTAATTGGATCCTGGAATGTCTCATTTATTGGTCCGGCACTCTGGCGCAAGTCGGCTGGCTCCCAGGAGAGCTTGGGACCAAAAAATGAGCATCCTGATTTTGATCAGTGGGATGCTGGAAGATATGTGTATATGCGGTTTTCCTCCCTTGCTCACGTTTTTAAAAAAACCCTCATAACATTCCTGTGCAGGAGTGTGTAGGGACTTCATAGCTAAGTGGAGATCTGTTTTTCATTTCGTTTTTGAAATATTTTTTATTGGTTTTACAAAATAAATCACACACTTAACACAATTAAATTTTGAAAAAGAACAAGATTCTTCCGAATCTTAAGACTTCCCTCTTCCCCTCCGTGGGTCCTTTAAATATCTTAATCAACTGCATATTATGGTTCCTCCAAATTATAGTCCTCCGACGTATCCAAAGTCTTTGCAACATTGCAAGAGTTATTTGAAGCCTGCCAAAGATTTCAAGTGTTTACAGTGTTCTTTCAAACACAATCTATATTTATCCCATTCTCTACTGAAGCTTTGGTCCTCCAGATTCCTGATTTTCCCAGTCAGTCTAGCCATCTCTGCATAGTCAAGTGGTTTCATCTGCCAGACTGCCTTTGTCGGCATCTTATCCTCTTTCCATGGCTGTCCTAAATGGGGATCTGAACCTGGGGTTACCTAGCCTGATCCCCTAACTCAGGGATGGGGAACCCCAAGATCAGAGGTCAAATGTGACCCGCCAGGCCTCCGTATCTGGTTCTTGGGACTCTCATGAGACCACATGCGTTCTTGCCAGCCACACCACACACGGACTCGCCTCTGTCCCCTGTTCAGGCTTTGCTTGGGTTTTGCTTGTGTCCTTCAGCAGTAGTCATGACTCATGCCTCTTCCTTACATTGTTGGCTCGGGGCAGAGCACTCTGGGTGGCTCCCAACAGAATATTAAAAACACAATAAAGCATCAAAACAGAGTTGCCTTCAGATGTCTTTTAAAAGTCAGGTCGTTGTTTATTTCCTTGACATCTGATGGGAGGCCGTTCCACAGGGCAGGCACCACCACCGAGAAGGCCCTCTGCCTGGTTCCCTGTAGCCTCACTTCTCGCAGGGAGGGAACCGCCAGAAGGCCCTCGGCGCTGGACCTCAGAGACTCTTACCTATAACACTAGAGAGCTGAGAAGGAGGAGGAGGCATGGAAAAATCCATCCACTTTGGTGTCTTTCTTTTTCTGAGTCTTAAACTGCATTTGCCACATTTCAGCCATTAATAATAATAATAATAATAATAATAATAATAATAATAATAATTTATTATTTGTACCCCGGCCATCTGGCTGGGTTTCCCCAGCCACTCTGGGCAGCTTCTACAAAGACCAAAAATACACTAATATGTCACACATTAAAAACTTCCCTGAATAGGGCTGCCTTAAGATGTCTTCTGAATGTCAGGTAGTTGTTTATCTCTTTGACATCTGGTGGGAGGGCGTTCCACAGGGCGGGCACCACTACCGAGAAGGCCCTCTGCCTGGTTCCCTGTAGCTTTGCTTCTCGCAATGAGGGAACCGCCAGAAGGCCCTCGGAGCTGGACCTCAGCGTCCTGGCAGAACAATGGGGGTGGAGACGCTCTTTCAGGTATACTGGGCCGAGGCCGTTTAGGGATTTAAAGGTCAACACCAACACTTTGAATTGTGCTCAGAAACGTACTGGGAGCCAATGTAGGTCTTTCAAGACCGGTGTTATGTGGTCTCGGCGGCCTCCCCCAGTCATCAGTCTAGCTGCCTCATTCTGGATTAGTTGTAGTTTTTGGGTCACCTTCAAAGGTAGCCCCACGTAGAGCGCATTGCAGTAGTCCAAGCGGGAGATAACTAGAGCATGCACCACTCTGGCGAGACAGTCTGCGGGCAGGTAGGGTCTCAGCCTGCGTACCAGGTGGAGCTGGTAGACAGCTGCCCTGGAAACAGAATTGACCTGTGCCTCCATGGACAGCTGTGAGTCCCAGGCTGCGCACCTGGTCCTTCAGGGGCACAGTTACCCCATTCAGAACCAGGGAGTCCCCCACACCAGCCCGCCCCCTGTCCCTCCAAAACAGTACTTCTGTCTTGTCAGGATTCAACCTCAATCCATTAGCCGCCATCCATCCTCCAACCGCCACCAGGCACTCACACAGGACCTTCACCGCCTTCACTGGTTCCGATTTGAAAGAGAGGTAGAGCTGGGTATCATCCGCATACTGATGAACACCCAGCCCAAACCCCCTGATGATCACTCCCAACGGCTTCATATAGATATTAAAAAGCATGGGGGAGAGGACGGAACCCCGAGGCACCCCACAAGTGTGAGCCCAGGGGTCTGAACACTCACCCCCCCCCCCCACTTTCTGAACACGGCCCAGGAGGAAGGAGCGGAACCACTGTATAACAGTGCCCCCAGCTCCCAGCCCCTCTAGACGGTCCAGAAGGATGTTATGGTCAATGGTATCAAACGCCGCTGAGAGATCCAGCAGAACTAGGAAACAGCTCTCACCTTTGTCCCTAGCCCGCGGGAGATCATCAACCAGTGCGACCAAGGCAGTTTCAGTCCCATGGTGAGGCCTGAATCCTGACTGGAAGGGATCCAAATGGAGACTTGTTCATCCCCCACCCCCACGCCCTACCCCAAGCCTAGACGCCTTTACTGGAAGACAGGCTCGCACACCCTCTGTAGAACCGGCAATTACGTTTAATCCTCGTTGCCGCCGTGTGTGCGGAGGATCAAAGGCCTCTGTTGCCGAACGGCTCCTGTTTCCCAGCGCCAAAACTTGTCGGCGGGTGACAGATGGGCTCCTCCCCCTATCTCTCTCCCCAAACTTGCGCCGACGCGAGAGTGCCGGGGCTGTCTGCGAGGAGCTGGGGATTAATTAATTGTGATATTAATTTCTTACAGCGGAGCCCTCGAGAGGGGCATGGCAGAAGTTGCCCGGGAACAGCAGCCAAGGCGACTGTGCTGGTGGAGAGAGGAAGAGGGAGGGAAGGAGGGAGGGAGGGAAAAAGGGAGGGGGGATGCAGCCCCCCCCATGCACTCCATGAAGAATGGTTCTATCAGCAAAAGGCACTGCAGCGTGCACCTCCTGGCAAACGTATGTGAGCCGCATAACAAGCTCTTTCTCTCTGAGAAATATTTCAGTCTGGGGCCATTCGGCTTCCCTGGTTCCTTAGCAGCCGAAAATGCAATAGTTTCTCCAGCTGATAGTTGCCGTGGTGACCGTGACATCACTGTATACATAGTTATATATATTTATATTTAGAGAGAGAGAGAGAGAGAGAGAGAGAGAGAGAGGGAGAGAGAGAGAAAGTGTGCTTCTGGGAGACTGGTTGCTAGGAGCAGTCAACTCTGGAATATCACTGGGCAAGCGGCCAAAGAACTCTGGCCTCTTTGGAGCATGCCGTGTTCCAGCTTGATAACCCCCTTCTCCCCGCCTCTGGAAAGCTAAGTTCACAGCATTCACCTTGAAACAATCCCAGACATGTCACACAAATGCACACACAGGGAAAACAACGGGGAACCCAATTGTTTCTGCACCAGTACCCAAGCCATCATGGGATGCGGGTGGCGCTGTGGGTTAAACCACAGAGCCTAGGACTTGCCGATCGGAAGGTCGGCGGTTCGAATCCCCGTGACGGGGTGAGCTCCCGTTGCTCAGTCCCTGCTCCTGCCCACCTAGCAGTTCGAAAGCACGTCAAAGTGCAAGTAGATAAATAGGTAGATAAATAGGTACCTCTCCGGCGGGAAGGTAAACGGCGTTTCCGTGCACTGCTCTGGTTCGCCAGAAGCGGCTTAGTCATGCTCGTCACATGACCCGGAAGCTGTACGCTGGCTCCCTCGGCCAATAAAGCGAGATGAGCGCCGCAACCCCAGAGTCATCCACGACTGGACCTAACGGTCCGGGGTCCCTTTACCTTTACTTTACCCAAGCCATCAAGACACCCGCAATTTGATACTTCAAGTCTCCAAATGTACCTAATAAAAAGCAGTCACTGATTTTCCGCTCTTTTCCCATAAGGTGAGAGTGTGGCTTCCACTGGGTTTCACTTTGTCGTAGGCAGCTATAACTATCAGTGTCTCTAGCGCTGATGGGATCTGTAGTCTGCCATCCCTCCCTGTGTTTCATGTCGGTCTTCAGTCCTAAAACAAAAAGGAAATAAAAAAGACCACATTGACATTTCATTATCATTCAACATCCCCCTGCTGCCACCTTTGAAGCACACATAGTGTAAAGCTGGCCTGGGGAAGGATTGCAAAGTCACGGCTACTAGCCAATCAGAGCTATGCGCAGCCGATAAAGCTTTGCAGAACTCCGTGCCGCCGCCGCCCTGCCTGATGGATGTTGGAGAAGAAAAAGTATGCCTGGCAACCATGAAATGGGTGTGTTTCTGGAGTATACAGTGACTGCCAACAATGTAAGAAGGGCCCTGCTGGTTTGGTCCAAAGGCCTGTCTTATCTGACATCGTGTTTCCCACAGCAGCCCATCAGATGCTTCTGAGAAGCCCAGGTCTTCTCCAGCAACCGGTATTCCTCTGATCTTGGAAGTGGCTGTTTTGTGTACTGCGGTGCACGTTCAAAGTCGAAGCGAATTCACCGCCAGCATCTGGTTGAAATATTAGTGTGAGGGAGAAGCCTCATGTTCTCTCTGCTACAGGTCCCAATGAAATCTCTCTCTCTCTCTCTCTTTGTATGTGTGTCAGCATTCCAGTCTCTCTTAAAGCTGTGTCATCCCTATTTCTGGCAGTCGTTA
The DNA here is from genome assembly GCF_965153285.1 of Podarcis tiliguerta. Lineage (NCBI taxonomy): Eukaryota > Metazoa > Chordata > Lepidosauria > Squamata > Lacertidae > Podarcis > Podarcis tiliguerta. The sequence continues at coordinate 50,939,037 of NC_139545.1, read as the reverse complement.
GGGTTCGTGTTACATACAAACTAGCTGCCTTTTTGCCCTGTTGAACTCTGACCTTCCGAAGATCCGCCACCCAGCTCTGTTGGTAGGAACAGATTGGTGTGAATCTCAGCTGCACTTAACTCCCGCCAGCCTGACTGAAAAGCTCTGGATAAACACATCGGCCGAAGGCAGCAAACAATTTCATAATAAAGTATGACTGACTGCAGCAGCGATCTGAACTTGCCTGGTCTGAAATCAGGTAGCGGTTTTATTGCCCATTAGTACGCCACTGTTCGTGAGAAATTATAGGCATTAAATTAGTGGCCTGCGAGATTTGCAGTCGTTTCCCTTTCTGCAACAGGAGTGTGGCGGCATTTAGAAAGGGGGAAAGAAAGATTTGGGCGTTGGTTGTTGTTGTTGTTTTAAAAAGAACATTAATGGCTGCAAAGTCCAAAATGGGTTTTTCCCAACTAGGGAAAATTGGGATGGAGTGATGGGAGAACTTAAACATAAGAAGAGACCTACTGGATCACCAGGCCAGTGACCCTTCTTAGTCCAGCAGCCTGTTCTCAGAGTGGCCAAGCAGATCATAAAATCATAGGATTCTATAGAAGGGACCCTGAGGATCATCTAGTCCAGGGGTCTGCAACCTTTAAGACAAAAAGAGCCACTTGGACCCGTTTCCGAAGAAAAAAACACCTGGGAGCCGCAAAACCATTGCGACATTTAAAACAAATATATCTCCGGAGCCGCGATCTGACAGCGGGCGGGAAGGTGACGTTGGGATGGTGCGTGACTAATGCACGCACCGCCCCCATGCGACGTCACAGCCAGTACAGCGCCCGCCACAGTGGGGAGTGTCAGGGTGCACAATGCGCCTCCTCCCCTCGCTAGTATCCGCCCCGGAGCTGCAGCAAAGGTGTAAAAGAGCCACATGCGGCTCCGGAGCCGCGGGTTGCAGACCCCTGATCTAGTCCAATCCCCTGGAAAGTAGGAATCTTTTGCGCAATGTAGGGCTCAAACCCACGACCATGAGATTAAGTGTCTCAGACTCTACGGGCTGAGCTATCGGGAGGAGCTCAAAGCACCATACATAGTGTCTGCCCCCCTCCTCATTTTATCTCCTCATTCACACTGAGAGCCAGTGTGGTCTAGTGGTTGAGAGCGGTAGTCTTGTAATCTGGTGAACCGGGTTCGCTTCCCCGCTCCTCCACATGCAGCTGCTGGGTGACCTTGGGCCAGTCACACTTCCTTGAAGTCTCTCAGCCCCACTCACCTCACAGAGTGTTTGTTGTGGGGGAGGACGGGAAAGGAGAATGTTAGCCGCTTTGAGACTCCTTAAAGGGAGTGAAAGGCGGGATATCAAATCCAAAATCATCATCTTCTTCTTCTTCTTCTTCTTCTTCTTCTTCTTCTTCTTCTTCTTCTTCTCTGGTTATCTCTCGCTTGGACTACTGCAATGTGCTCTATGCGGGGCTACCTTTGCAGGTGACCCGGAAACTACAGTCATACCTCGGATTAAAGTAGCTTCAGGTTGGGCATTTTCAGGTTGCGTTCTGTGGCGACCCGGAAGTAACCCGTTCCGTTACTTCCGGGTTTTGCTGCTCGTGCATGCGCAGACACTCAAAACGACTTCACGCACATGCGCAGAAGTGGCGAATCATGACCCACACATGTGCAGGTGCGGGTTGCGTTCTGCTAAGGATGCGAACGGGGCTCCGGAACAGATCCCGTTCATATCCAGAGGTACCACTGTACAACTAATCCAGACTGCGGCAGCTAGACTGGTGACTGGGGGCGGCCGCTGAGACCACATAACACTGGTCCTTAAAGACCTACATTGGCTCCCAGTACGTTTCCGAGCACAAATCAAAGTCTTGGTGTTGACCTTTAAAGCCCTAAACGGCCTCAGCCTTTCCTTCAAGGGACTCTCTCTGTCTCGTTATTTTACCTTCCCAACAACCCTGTGAGGTAAGTTAGGCTAGCAGTGACTGGCCAAGTGGGGAATTGAACCCTGGTCTCCTAGGTCCCAGTCTAACACTCTAACCACTACAGCACAGTGGCTGCTGTCAGACAATATAAGCTTCAAAGTATATGGCTACAAAGTATCTGGGGGGACGTGGGTGGCGCTGTGGGTTAAACCACAGAGCCTAGGACTTGCCGATCAGAAGGTTGGCGGTTCGAATCCCCGCGACGGGGTGAGTGCCTGTTGCTCAGTCCCTGCTCCTGCCAACCTAGCAGTTCGAAAGCATGTCAAAGTGCAAGTAGATAAATAGGTACCGCTCTGGCAGGAAGGTAAACGGCGTTTCCGTGAGCTGCTCTGGTTCGCCAGAAGCGGCTTAGTCATGCTGGCCACATGACCCGGAAGCTGTACGCTGGCTCACTTGGCCTATAAAGCGATATGAGCGCCACAACCCCAGAGTCGGCCACGACTGGACCTAGTGGTCAGGGGTCCCTTTACGTTTATTTGGCTACTGCTTGCTACAACCTGAAAAGGGGAAATGAGAACCTGGCGAAATTTCTGGAGGTTAGGAAGGAACACCCCTATCATTAGCATACTTTATGCAAATATATGCAAATTCCTATGCTTACACTTTATGCAAATATATGCTAATTCCTATGCTTTGAAAAACTTATACAAGTTGCAGAATTCCATAGTTCTGGGCAAAGTATATGTACTTACATGCAGGAGGAAGAGAGTTCGGGAGTTCTAGTGCATACTTTGGGTTTAGTTTCCTTGGAATGAAGGTCACTTGAGACTATGATGTGATATAAGGTTTATTTCCAATGGCATGGGACTGCATTTACACATCATCTTTCCAACTGAGTTCCAAAAATCACTGCCTCTTGTTCTCCCTCCAGCATTCAGACACATGCTGACACCTTCTCCAGCTTATTCCCAGAAGCGTTTCCAGCTATTTAGTTTCCATGGCAATGCTTTGGCCCACGCTTACATAACAAAGCAGATACTTAGCAGATCTGGTTAAGCAATTCACTTAATTAATATGGGGGGGGGGAGGGTTTGGCCTCTTTTTGCAATCGGCTTAAGAATAGCAGGTTTGGAGGGGAACCCAAAACCTATCTAGTCCACCCTCAAATTTATTACAATGCATTTGGAGTGCTGAACGCACTCTATTCCCCAGCAAAGAAACAGTCGGTTTATTTTGTTACATAGTCACTGTCAGGAAGGAAAGAGGCCTACAGCTTTGGGGAAAGAGTGTTAAGTTAGAACTGCTGCACTACTGATCTGCAGCTAGACCTTCATTTGTTTATTTTTTATTTTTATTAATTTAATTTATATACCGGCCTATACCAGGAGGTCTCAGGGCAGTTCACGGAACAAACCCAAAATATAAAACCACAATATATATAATCAAAATAAAAACAACAACCCAATAACACTCCCCCCATTTAGATGTGCGCAGGACACTTTTTTCCCCAATAGTGATGTGTGGAAGTGAGAGCTGGACCATAAAGAAGGCTGATCGCCGAAAAATTGATGCTTTTGAATTATGGTGCTGGAGGAGACTCTTGAGAGTCCCATGGACTGCAAGAAGATCAAACCTCTCCATTCTGAAGGAAATCAGCCCTGAGTGCTTGCTGGAAGGACAGATCCTGAAGCTGAGGCTCCAAGACTTTGGCTGCCTCATGACAAGAGAAGACTCCCTGGAAATGACCCTGATGTTGGGAAAGATGGAGGGCACAAGGAGAAGGGGACGACAGAGGACGAGATGGTTGGACAGTGTTCTCGAAGCTACCAGCATGAGTCTGACCAAACTGCGGGAGGCAGAGGAAGACAGGAGTGCCTGGCGTGCTCTGGTCCAGGGGGTCAGGAAGAGTCAGACACGACAAAATGACTAAACAACAACAACACAGGACACCTTTCCGTGTGCATGCATCCCCATGCAGTTCTCTGCGCATGGGAACCAGTTCCTGCTCTGGATGAATCTTAAGAGTTGGAAGGGACCCAAAGGTCATCTAGTCCAACCCGCTTCAATGCAGGAATCTCAGCTAAAGTATCCATGATAGAGCAAATCCTTATGCGGCAAAACTTATACAATGCGTAGGAAATCGCTTGTCTGCCTAGATTTCCTAGGGTTGTTTCTCGAACTGTCATGCTAAGCTCAGTATGGGCCTCTGAAGTCTTAGAGCACTCTGAGATCTTTCGGGAAAATCCATTCTATTTCTAGAAGCGTTTTGCTCCCACTCCCCCAGGGAACACACAAGGCCAAAAGAGGTATCATAGAATCATAGAATTGTAGAGTTAGAAGGGACTCTTGCAGGAATCACAGCTATTTAATATGTTGCTGTCTCTCATACCACAGAGTGTTGTTGTTTTAAATCACATGCTGCAGGTGGATTATTTTTAAAAGCGATTCCAAAAATGAAGGTCGGCGGTTCGAATCCCCGCAACGGGGTGAGCTCCCATTGCTCGGTCCCTGCTCCTGCCAACCAAGCAGTTCGAAAGCACGTCAAAGTGCAAGTAGATAAATAGGTACCACTCCATCGGGAAGGTAAACGGCGTTTCCGTGTGCTGCTCTGGTTCGCCAGAAGCGGCTTAGTCATGCTGGCCACATGACCCAGAAGCTGTACGCCAGCTCCCTTGGCCAATAAAGCGAGATGAGCGCGCAACCCCAGAGTCGTTCGCAACTGGACCTAATGGTCAGGGGTCCCTTTACCTTTACCATGAGAAATAAATGAACCAAAGTTTCCCATGAGCACCAATTAGCTATCTACTGAGGATGCTATATGATACCTCTGCACAGAACCATAGAGGCAGGAGGGATCTTAGAAGCGATCTAGTGCGTGGGTAGTCAAACTAAAGCGTGGGGGCTGGATCCGGCCCAACTGCCTTCTCAATCCGACACACGGACAGTCCGGGAATCAGCGTGTTTTTACATGAGTAGAATGTGTGCTTTTATTTTAAATGCATCTCTGGTTTATTTGTGGGGCATAGGAATTAGTTCATTCCCGCCCCCAAATGTAGTCCAGCCCCCCAACAAGGTCTGAGAGACAGTGAACCGTCCCCCTGCTGAAAATGTTTGCTGACCCCTGATCTAGTGTAAGGTTACCAGATTTTTTTCGATGAATCCGGGGACACTTTTCAACTTCAATGGATTTTGTACGGGGACTGATTTGTAACAGTGGCGTAGCGTGGGGGGTGCAGGGGGGGGCGGCCGCAGCGGGCGCAACATTTGGGGGTTAGGGTTAGGGGGCGCAAATCCACGGGTTAGGGGGCGCAAATCCATGGGTTAGGGGGTGCAAATTACTTGCCTTGCCCCGGGTGCTGACAACCCACGCTACGCCACTGATTTGTAAATCTGGGGACTGTCCCCAGGAAATGGGGACATCTGGTAACCTTAATCTAGTGCAACTCCTTCCCAATGCGGGAACCAGTGCGAAAGATGCAACTACAGCTTCCACCGAGGAACACAGCTGTTCAGCCTCTGCGTAGGTAACTTCAGCGAAGGACCACCTCCGTGACCTGTGTGTTGCACCCGTGCGTGCATTGTTCTGCACATCTGCACACTGGAACGCTGTTAGGTCATTTGCCCCCAAGTTGGGTCATTGGCACATCTAGTGCAGTATTGTCGACACTGACCGGCAGCAACAGGGGCCTTTCTGTGACCCATCTGGAGACGCTGAGGACTGAACCTGGCACCTTCTGCATGCAAAGCAGATGTTCTACCACGGAACTATGGCTCTTCCAAGACAGAATTTGCTTCCTGACCATCGTGTCTCTGCATGAACTGGTGATTTGGGATGGGGCCTCCTTCCACCCAGAGAATTGCATGGGAAAATCGAGGCAGGTACCACATGGAGAAGGGACGCGGGTGGCGCTGTGGGTTAAACCACAGAGCCTAGGACTTGCCGATCAGAAGGTCGGCGGTTCAAATCCCCGCAATGGTGTGAGCTGCCGTTGCTCAGTCCCTGCTCCTGCCAGCCTAGCAGTTCAAAAGCACGTCAAAGTGCAAGTAGATAAATAGGTACCACTCCGGCGGGAAGGTAAATGGCGTTTCCGTGCGCTGTTCTGGTTTCACCAGAAGCAGCTGCTGGCCACATGACCCGGAAAAACTGTCTGCGGAGAAACGGCGGCTCCCTCGGCCACTAAAGCAAGATGAGCGCCGCAACCCCAGAGTCGTTCACGACTGGACTTAACTGTCAGGGGTCTTTTACCTTTACCTTTTTATAAAATCCAGGCCTCCCTCCCGCTTGACCCAGCAAACTCTCGCTGCCATTCACACGATCAGCAGCAGGGGGAGCCGGAGCAGCAAGCTCTCCGATCCCTTTACGCACTTCCATCAAAGTGCAACGCATTCCTTTTGTTCTGCCTCGCGCTGGGACTCTCCCCAAAAACTATCCAGGCGATCCGCGCGGAGACAGCCAAAGCTGCTCATAAACACAGGATTCCTTGGAAACGAGGCCAGCGTAATTCACTTTCCGAAGCTCGTTAAAGCAGCTGGAGGAGGAATGAATGGAGGAGGAGGCGGGGAAAGGAGGTGTAAACGGGAGAGGGAATTGCAAGGGAATTGCGTAGTAGACCACTTGCTGGTCAGAGAGAGGAGTCACGTAACCGAAGAACTCGTCGGCATCTGAAGGGGCTATCGCAGGAAACGGGGTGCTGAACTAGCCGGCCCTCTGGTGCTCAGACTGTCTCTGCTATCATACTATTATTATTATTATTATTATTATTATTATTATTATTATTATTATTATTATTATTATTATTATTTGATGTACTTAGAACGGGCCTGTCTCCCAAGTTTCCATCTACAATCGCAGCATGGATCCGACCGAGCCGTGTTTGCACACAGAGCAATTAGAGGAGTTTTCACTTTCGCTGCTTCTCAGCGGGGCGCCGGCCAATCCTGCCCCCGTCCCCCCCCAAAAAAAACCCCGAGGAAATGGGGCGATCTAGATTGGCAGCTGCCTCTAATCCGGTTCGGTCTCAGCGAGGCCGGTCCATCGCGCCCCTCCCACGCGTGTCCGCGCGGGGGAGCTTCCACAATCCGTGGGAGCGGCGCCGGGTCACGTGGCGCGACGAGCCTCCTCTCCCACGCGGGGAGGCAAGTCCGCTCCGCCAGCCGCTGCTATTGGGTGGCCTGGCGCAGGACGGGCTCGGGCTGCGCGCGCAGCCGCGGAGGCTCCCCGTGCGCGGCTGCCTGAGGCCAAGCGGGCCCGTTGCTGGGCATGTGAGGGAGAGAGCCGCCAGGAACCTGATCTCTCGCTCTCTCTGCACAGGGCTTCTGCTCAGCTGCTGAGCTGTGCGCAGGGGATCCCTCTAGGTCTTAGTGGCCTCTAGGCTGGGTTTTTGGTTGACACTGGTTCTTTTTTGTCTCCAGAAACAATGGAGTGCACCTCACAGGGTGAAGTCAAACTGCTGCGTTATGCAGCACCAAAGTGACATTGAGGAGCAAGCCTGGACAGTGCATATATTGTTGTTGTTGTTTAGTCGTTTAGTCGTGTCCGACTCTTCATGACCCCATGGACCAGAGCATGCCAGGCACTCCTGTCTTCTGCTGCCTCCCACAGTTTGGTCAAATTCACGCTGGTAGCTTCGAGAACACTGTCCCACCATCCTGTCCTCTGTCATCCCCTTCTCCTTGTGCCCTCCATCTTTCCCAACATCAGGGTCTTTTCCAGGGAGTCTTCTCTTCTCATGAGGTGGCCAAAGTATTGGAGCCTCAGCTTCAGGATCTGTCCTTCCAGTGAGCACTCAGGGCTGATTTCCTTCAGAATGGATCGGTTTGATCTTCTTGCAGTTCATGGGACTCTCAAGAGTCTCCTCCAGCACCATAATTCAAAAGCATCAATTCTTCGACGATCAGCCTTCTTTATGGTCCAGCTCTCACTTCCATACATCACTACTGGGAAAACCATGGCTTTAACTATACGGACCTTTGTTGGCAAGGTGATGTCTCTGCTTTTTAAGATGCTGAACTGCTGCATTATGCAGCACCCAAGTGACATTGAGGAGCAAGCCTAGACAGTGCATACATAGAATCATAAAATCGTAGAATTGCAAAGTCGGAATGCACTTCCAGCGTCTTCTAGTCCAACGCCCTGCAATGCAGAAATTTCAGTTAAATTCCTGCTTGGCCCGGGGTAGGACTAGATGACCCTGAGAGCCCTCACTGATGTGGTCCAAAGGAAAGCAGAGCAAGACTTTTGGCACCATCCTATACCCTTAAAAATGCATTTGTGGGAGCAGGTGGAGTTAGCGATTTGTTTTTGCTTTTATTGTGTATTTTGTGTTGTATTGTGTATTTTGTGTTGTTTCTTTCTCTTGTGCTTTTATGTTGTGAATTGCCCTGAGATCTATGGATGAAGGGCTGTGTATGAATTTTAATAATAATAATAATAATACTTTGAAGTAATTGCCACTGAGCTCTGTGGTAAGCGTACTTAGGATCGCAGCCCAATTCTGGAACGCTTTGCTGCAAATGCAAGTTTTGGAGGGTTCCTTAAAAAAATAAAAATAGCCAGATCCAAAAGAAAAGAAAAACTACTTGGGTTGGGTTGTTGGGCTTATTCAGTTCTATATCAAAGGGGAAAACCAATAATAGGGTTCAGTTCATAGAGAAGAGCTTCAAGTGGAAGTAATTAAGAGCAGCGTTTAACAAGAAGCTAAGGCCAGCTGGTCAAAGTGATCTCATGGCTGACACACTGAGCATGCTGAACCTTCTTGCCGTGAATTTACTCTTACCACTCTTACCAACAGCAGAGTCGCAACTACTTACTGCAGGGGCAAATGGGAGGGGCAAGGCAGTGGGGCTTTGGATCGAGCCAAAAGGGTATCCTGGCAGTGTTTGCACAGTGCCAGGGATGCTAGCTTGAATAAAATATTGGGGGGCGGGGGCAGGTGAGCTCCGCCCTGCATAATTGATCACATGATGCGGCAAATGCACACCATTTGGATGGCAATGCCCATCAATTTTGGAGGGCCACGGCCCCTCAAATATTTTACTGGGGGCCCCAAAGGGACCCCGGCCCCAGAGGCAGAGCTAGCTCCTTTGGCACCCGGGGCGGTGGACATGCTGTGCACCCTGGGTGGGGCTAGCCCGTGGTGAGCATCCCAAGGGGGCATCGTGGTGATGTCACGCCCCTCAGGGATGACACCTAGGGCGGACCGCAGCTACCGCACCCCGCTTCCTCCATCAATGCTCAGTCCCTAGGAGTTGGCTCCTATTCTCAGGGCTGACTTCCCTCCCCCTCTCCTTCCTAGTATAATAATAATACCGTATTTTTCGCTCTATAGGACATACCCGATCTAGCACGCACCTACTTTTAGAGGGGAGAACAAGAAAACGCTGAGTTGAAACCGTACCCCACCTCACCCTGGTGTCATTTCTGGCAGTGTCAAAACCAGGGGTCAGCAACCTTTTTCAGCCGCGGGCCAGTCCACCGTGCCTCAGACCATGTGGCAGGCCGGACTATATTTTTTTGGGGAGGGGAATGAACAAATTCCTATGCCCCACAAATAACCCAGAGTGCATTTTAAATCAAAGGACACATTCTGCTCATGTAAAAACACGCTGATTCCCGGACCGTCTGCGGGCCGGATTGAGAAGGCGATTGGGCCGCATCCGGCCCCCGGACCTTAGTGTGCCTACCTGTAGTCAAAACACTCACCTCTCCCTTTAGGTTTGGTGAACTTTATACATCGCTTCCCTGAAGCAATGTGTTTTTACTGTTGTACAGTCATACCTCATGTTACGTTTGCTTCAGGTTGTGCGTTTTCAGGTTGCGACCCGGAAGTACTGGAAAGGGTTACTTCTGGGTTTCGACGCTCACGCATGCGCAGATGCGCAAAATGACGTCACACGCATGCGCAAAAGCAGCAAATCACTACCCGCAGGCGCGCAGATGCGGGTTGCGTTCTGCTCATGTTGCAAATGGGCCTCCGGAACGGATTCTGTTCGCAACCAGAGGTACCACTGTATTGCAAAACTTCCAAAAGCATGATGAATTGTGCAATACCACTGGTGCTGCCCAAATTCCCTGGAGGGGAGGGGGAAATTACACGCCAAAACGATGACAAGGGTGGTGACGGGGAGAGCATTTTATATGCACGGAGGCCATAGGTAGCCTTTAACAATGCCCCCCCCCCCCCAATGATCTGACCTGCACGAGAACTGCTGGGTTTCTCCCAGCAGCGGTTGGTGATACTTACTATACTTGACCTCTCATCACCAGCACTGCTGTGGCTTAAAACCCTCCTCCCCTATAAGACCTTTGCCTTAAACCTCTCTGTCCTTCTCTCACCCCAAACCTAATCCTAATTCTCTCCTCCTCTACCTTTGCCATCTTTTCTTTGCTGTCGACTCTCTGGGTCAGAGACCTCCGTTGTCGGTTTTTTTACATCAGGGGTTAGCAAACTTTTCCAGCAGGGGGCCAGTCCACTGTCCCTCAGACCTTGGGGGGTGGGGGGCGGACTATATTTGGGGGGGGGGGGAATAATGAATGAATTCCTATGCCCCACAAATAACCAGGGATGCATTTTAAATAAAAGGACACATTCTATTCATGTAAAAACACGCTGATTCCCGGACCGTCCGTGGGCCGGATTGAGAAGGTGATTGGGCTGTATCCGGCCCCCGGGCCTTAGTTTGCCTACCTATGTTTTACCAGCACAGCGCTGGTCTCTATCGGTCACCATCCCTCTGTCTAATCAGAAAAAGATTGCAGATGGAAAGGAACCCCTACGTGATAAGTGAGCAGCTAAATCTTTTCCCTTCTCTGGGCTTCGCAGTGTCCTTGTTTTGGCAGAGAAAAGGACCCGCAGTGGCGTAGCGTGGGGGGTGCAGGGGGGGCCGGCCGCACCGGGCGCAACATCTGGGGGGGGCGTGCTTGCACTCGCAGCTCTCTGCCCCTACCTGGCTCACTCACTCTCTCTCACTGCAGTGCTGCCTGTGCAAATCCGATCCGAGCCGCCGGGTCACTGCCCACTGTGGAGGGGAAGGTGCCAGGCGTGCGGTGCGGTGCGGAGAGAGAGCGAGGGACTATCTGGGGGAGAGACAGTGCAGCGGGGGGGGCGCAAATTACTTGCCTTGCCCCGGGTTAGGGGGCGCAAATTACTTGCCTTGCCCCGGGTGCTGACAACCCATGCTACGCCACTGAGGACCCGCAAAGATGGGAGCATCTATTTCCCCCTCAGTGCTAAAAGGTGGAGCAGTTTGGGAGCCCAGGGAGAGGCAGAAGGAGTTGAAGTCCCGTCCGCCCCTGGCTTTCTCGGTTCCTGTCAATGCTTCCTCTGTCCATAGTTACACCCAACAAACAGCAGCCTCTTTCCGCTAGAATGCCCAGTGCTAAAAGTGCCATAAATATGCACCACAGATGTTGCACATTACTCATCAATGAGGGGGATGACTAATCCTAGAGCTAGCTCTCCATTCTGTGGTCTGTGAGTCAGCGAGGTTCCTTTCCTTTGAACTTCCACACACAGGGGATAGGATTTGTGTGTGTGTGTGGCTCAACCGATCCTCTTCAGAGACAGGAAGAGTTCCCTTACCATTCCAGTACCTTACAAGGAAGGAAGGTTATCAAGATTCCTAAATAGAAAATATGTCACCTAGAGGAGGGAGAAAGGTGGTTTTCTGCTGCTCCAGAGAAGCGGACACGGAGCAATGGATCCAAACTACAAGAAAGAAGATTCCACCTAAACATTAGGAAGAACTTCTTGACAGTAAGAGCTGTTTGACAGTGGAATTTGCTGCCAAGGAGTGTGGTGGAGTCTCCTTCTTTGGAGGTCTTTAAGCAGAGGCTTGACAACCATATGTCAGGAGTGCTCTGATGGTGTTTCCTGCTTGGCAGGGGGTTGGACTCGATGGCCCTTGTGGTCTCTTCCAACTCTATGATTCTATGATTCTATGTTTTATTTTTCATTTTGTATCCGGTTAACATCCCACCTTCTTTCCAGGATGGAAAGGGAGAAAATCACCAGCGTCAAAACGTGAACTCGGGAAAGCGTGCAGCTTGCCACTGAACTGTGGTCCTTCCTCAAAAGGAACAGGATTCGAACCCTGGTCTCCTGGGTGGCAGGAGAGGATGCTGGCCTCTAATGAAGCCAGTGTTGCATTCTGGAGCAAAAAAAGTTATAATAATAATAATAATAATAATAATAATAATAATAATAATAATTTATTATTTAAACCCCACCCATCTGGCTGGGTTTCCCCAGCCACTCTGGACGGCTTCCAACAGAACAATAAATACAATAACCTATTAAACATTTAAAGCTTCCCTAAACAGGGCTGCCTTCAGGTGTCTTCTAAAAGTCTGGTAGTTGTTTTTCTCTTTGAAAAACAGAGGGCGTTCCACAGGGCGGGTGCCACTACCGAGAAGGCCCTCTGCCTGGTTCCCTGTAACTTGGCTTCTCGCAGCGAGGGAACTGCCAGAAGGCCCTCGGCGCCGGACCTCAGTGTCCGGGCAGAACGATGGAGGTGGAGATGCTCCTTCAGGTATACTGAACGGTTGCACGGCTCACACTCAGAAGCTGAATGTTGAAAACGGAGGCGTCTCGTTGGCTTTTGGAGGGCCTGCTGGATTCCACGAGGGACTCCTGCATTGCAGGGGGTTGAGCTAGATGGCCTCTGGGGGTCCCTGCCAACTCAACCACCCTGTGATTCTCTGATTTCACCCCCGTTTCCTATGCGATCCTGTCTCCAGGTGGTGCGAGTCTGCATATGGGACACCTTGCTTGAACACGTTCGAGCACAGCAAGCTCTGTGGACGACCCAGGCCTTGGCTCAAATCTCGCTGCCTCGCACGTTGCCTGCACACAGAAACTTGTGTTGCTGTGTGGTTGCTGCTGCTGCTGCTGTTTGCAGAAAGAACCTCCGCTGAGGGCTCCGTGCCACGGAAGGGCTAAATTTACTGGCTTGTGTGCCGCTCAGCGGTGAGAGTAACTGGAACGAATGTTGATCCTGGACAGCTTGCCGAAGGCTTGACATTCTGCCATGATGCTCGGGAAGAGAGAAGCTGGCAAAGTGCTCTTGGAACAAACAAGCTCTCTTTCTCGCTCTCAGCTGAACGAAAACAGGGCCAGGAAGGGGAACACATTGAGCAGGAAATTGATTATTAGAAATTGAGTGGGGATCTGCGCAGCCTTTTCCAGAATCAGCCCTGGCTTGCTTTTTGTCAAATGCTGCGTACATTTCAAACTCTTAAAATATCCTGTGTATATTCTTTCACTCTTTATCTGCTTGCTTGCTTGTTTGCTTTATTTGCTTGTTTGTTTTATTTGCTTGTTTGTTTCCTAAAATTGATATACAGTGGTACCTCTGGATGCGAACGGACGGGATCCGTTCCGGAGCCCCGTTCGCATCCTGAAGCGAACGTAACATGCGCCTGTGCGTCTGCACGGGTCGCGTTTTGCCGCTTCCGCGCATGCGCGTGAAATCATTTTGAGCATCTGTGCATGCGTGAGTGGCGAAACCCGAAAGTAGCGCTTTCGGTTACTTCTGGATTGCTGCAGAGCGCAACCTGAAAATGCTTAACCTGAAGCATATTCATCCTGAGGCATGACTGTACAACGCTGGGTTGATTAAAAAAAACCAACTTCAAAGTGCTCTATGAAAAGATAAAGCAAGGGAAAGAAGGGGGGGGGATCACAGCCATGCTTTAAAACATAGGAAAATAGAATTGTAGAGTTGGAAGGGACCCCTGAAGGTCATCTATTCCAACCCCCTGTGATTCAGGAATCTCAGCTAAAGCACCCATGACCAGAGGGCCACCCAACCTCTGCTTAAAAATCTCTGAGGAAGGAGAGTCTACAACCACCTGAAAGACTCTGTTCCACATTTGAACAGCTCTTGCTGCCCGAAAGTTCTTCCTGGCATTTAGTCGAAATCTCCTTTCTTGTAACTTGAAGCCACGGGTTCGAGTCCTACCCTCCAGAGCCGGAGAAAACAAGCTTGTTCCCTCTTCCATGTGACAGCCCTTCAGATATTTGAAGATGCCTCTCCTATCTCCTCTTTTCCAGCCTAAACATACCCAGCTCCTTCAACCGTTCCTCATCAGGCTTGGTTTCCAGACCCTTGATCATCTTCCTTGCCCTCCTCTGCACACGTTCCAGCTTGTCGACATCCTTCTTAAATCGTGGTGCCCGGAATTGGACACGCACAAAAGTTAAAAATACTAAAACGGATTAGAATTGCCTCAACTTTCTAAGCATCTGGGTAGATTTGCCTAAACAGGAATGTTTTTAGCAGGCGCCGAAGGTGAGGAGAAAGTGGCGGTGAGCCAAGGCTGTCCTTCGTTTCTTGCTTAAGAGGTCAGCAGGAGGCTGTGTGTGATCTCTAATCCTGTGATCATGTCCGCTTTGAGGATGGAATGTGGCATGCCTGGGGATCTTTGCATTCTTCCTTTTTAAAAGAACAAAGGAAGTTTCTAGGCCCTGAGGAAGCAAAACAACAACAGCAACCCAAGCCAGAGAGGGTACTATGAGCAAATCTAGGGCCGGTTCTACCGTTAGGCGGAGCCGGGGTTGGGAACCTTTGTGGCTCCATGGACTAGATCCTGATCAGATCCTAGACTCGTGGGCCAAATTCAATTCAGGCAAGAGGCATGTAGACTGAGCTAAATGGCCTGAGGGTCTGACTCTGTATTAGCAGGCCAGCCCAAGGCATTTTTGGCGCCTGAAGCGAACCACAAAAATGGTGCCCTCCTCCATGCCAGGGAAGGCATGAGTGAAGTTCTACATCAGGAATAAGGAGGGGAATAAAATATCTACATTGGGATGTTCTGGCCCCATGGATCCTGCTGCCTGAGGCAGTTGCCGCACCTTGCCTCATGGGTGGGCCGGCACCGAGTATAAGGCAGTTTCCTGTGGAGGAGAGAGCAGTTTGTGTGCTACACATGGCCTGGCCTGCACCCCTGGTCTCAAGAGCAGTGAAGGATGCTGTTCTATCACTGCCATTCGAACAATAAGGTTGCCAGACCAGAGTCTCTGCTTGGTATTTGGGGAGGTACCACCTCACCCTTTGCCTCAGGCAACAAAATGTCAACGGCCTCCCCTGGGGAGATCTGAGGGGTCAAAACTGGAAGGTGAAGCACACTGGCAATCATTAGGAAAACCCTGTACCGTATTTTTTGCTCTATAAGATGCACTTTTTCCCTCCTAAAAAGTAAGGGAAAATGTGTGTGCGTCTTATGGAGCGAATGCAGGCTGCGTGGCAAGGCCAGAAGCCAGAACAGGGAGAGGGAGCGCTACGCAGCCCTCTGTCTCATTGTTCTAGCTTCGGGCTTAGCTTCGCAAAGCCTCCAGAGGGCAGCAGGATGAAGGCACCCCGCTGCCCTGTGGAGGCTTTGCGCAGCTAAGCCCGAAGCTAGAACAGCGAGATGCAGCACGGCGCAGCGCTCCCTCTAGCTATTCTGGCTTTTGGACAGCCCCCACAAAGCCTCCGTAGGGCAGTGGGACGAAGGCTCCCCACTGCCCTGGGAGGCTTCACACGGCTCTTGTGGGAAGTGGGGGGCTCTGTCCCTTCCACCACCCCAGGAAGATACCTCAATGGTTAAGCCCCTCTGGGAATTGTAGCGCCGTGAGGGGAGCAGGGGTCTCCTAACAACTCTCGGTACCCTTAGCAAGCTACAGTTCCCGGGATACTTTGGGGGGAAGCCATGCCTGTTTAAAGTAATATTGGAGTGTGCAGATGGGGCCTGAATCCAATTAGTTGTAGGTGTTTAAATGAAGGGATCGTTGGTTGGCTCTGGTAAGCAAGTTGGTCCCCAGCGAAAGCAGATGGACACTTAAAACTGCAAATTAATAATAATGGGTTTCCCTTCACCCTTCCCTCCTTATCTTCTTTTTCATTTGATAATTAATTCCAGCGCACAAATGGACTAATTAATATCTCCCAATCGTTTAATTGAATTAGCTAATTAGATTGCATAAGGCAATTTCCAGGGAGGAGATTTAGAGCTACTTAGGGAGACCTTAATCACTATTTTTTTTGGGGGGGGGAATAAAAAATAATAATTATCAGGGAAAGAGGGTACTCCATGAATATTGCTCTTCAGAGGAAATGTCTTACATTGCAGCAGTTCAGCAAACCGTGGCGCTCCTCCTTATTGGCAGAACTTCTCCCCATTTTTTTCCCTCCCGGAGAGGAAGAGGGGAAAAAAGTTTAATGAGGGTTTCAGCCAACTCTGTCCCAATTACCCAGGCTGGGAAAAGGTCAAGGGGATTGTGGGGTGGCAGAGAAGGCGAGATCGTGGCTCTCGCTTTTGTCTCTGACCTCCTCCTGACTCCGCGGAGAGTTCCCTAAAAATCACCAGCTGTAAAATGTTTGACACAATTTTTTAATGAAATCGGCCGGAGGGGAGAAAACTGCTGAGGCAGCCAATCTCTTTCCAAGTCTCCCAAGAAGCCGTTTGTAAGCTGAAGGCGTTTTTGTTCTCCCCTTGGCCTGCGCTTGCTGATGGTTTTGCTGGAAGAGCAGTCGGTGCTAGTAAATCTTCTTGCACCGCCCTCGCTCGGATGACCCCAGTAGTATGGACATCTCTTGCATTTCCCAGAGGCCAGATTCCTCTGCTCTTTGCCTCTCTCCCGAGAGGAGGAAAAACAGCAAGGAGTCAGTCAGCTGGGAAGAAAACCAGCCGTACATTGTTGGGATGTGAATAGTTGTCAGGAGAGGATATATTTATTAAATATCATCCTTCCTTCTTCACGCCTGTGAGTTCAGCTTAAAAGGAAGCTGAGATAGGCTAGTTTTAGCCTTTTGGTTTAAGTAATCAGGACTGGGCCCTTGGAAATAGAAGGGGAAGAAATGGAGGCAGTGAGAGATTTTACTGTCTTGGGCTCCATGATCACTGCAGATGGTGACAGCAGTCACGAAATTAAAAGACGCCTGCTTCTTGGGAGAAAAGCAATGACAAACCTAGACAGCATCTTAAAAAGCAGAGACATCACCTTGCCAACAAAGGTCCGTATAGTTCAAGCTATGGTTTTCCCCGGAGTGATGTATGGAAGTGAGAGCTGGACCATAAAGAAGGCTGATCGCCGAAGAATTGATGCTTTTGAATTCTGGTGCTGGAGGAGACTCTTGAGAGTCCCATGGACTGCAAGAAGATCAAACCGATCCATTCAGAAGGAAATCAGCCCTGAGTGCTCACTGGAAGGACAGATCGTGAAGCTGAGGCTCCAATACTTTGGCCACCTCATGAGAAGAGAAGACTCCCTGGAAAAGACCCTGACGTTGGGAAAGATGGAGGGCACAAGGAGAAGGGGACAGCAGAGGACGAGATGGTTGGACAGTGTTCTTGAAGCTACCAGCATGCGTTTGACCAAACTGCGGGAGGCAGTGGAAGACAGGAGTGCCTGGCGTGCTCTGGTCCAGGGGGTCACGAAGATTGGTCAAGCTCATGCTGGTAGCTTTCAGAACACTGTCCAACCATCTCGTCCTCTGTCGTCCCTGGGGTAGGCACCACTAATCTAAAGAGTGAAGGCATCTCAAGTGCCAAGTTTTGGCAGTGCAACAAAGCAGTATGTGGCCTGCAGGTTCCATGTCAAATTACAGTGGTACCTCGGGTTACAGACGCTTCAGGTTACAGACTCCGCAAACCCAGAAATAGTACCCAGGATTAAGAACTTTGCATCAGGATGAGAACAGAAATCGCATGACGGTGGCGCGGCAGCAGTGGGAGGTCCCATTAGCTAAAGTGGTACCTCATGTTAAGAACAGTTTCAGGTTAAGAATGGACCCCCAGAACAAATTAAGTACTTAACCCGAGGTACCACTGTACTCTAATCTAGTCCAGCCCTCTGCCATACAGGAATCCCAACTCGAGCGTCCCTGGCAGATGGTCATCCATCCTCTGCTGAAAAACCTCCAAAGAAGGAGAGTCTATTCCACTGACAAACAGCTCTTACCGTCTGAAAGTTCTTCCTGATGTTTAGGCAGAATCTCCTTCCTTGTAACTTGAAGCCACTGGTTCGAGTCCTACCCTCCAGGGCAGGAGAAAACAAGCTTGCTCCATCCTCCATGTGACAGCCCTTGAGATATTTGAAGGTGGCTATCGTTTATCCTCTCAGTCTCCTCTCCTCTGGGCTAAACCTCCCCATAGGGAGCTCTTAGCCCTTCGACTTTGTCCCCAAACCCAACCAGAGTTTCTATGCCCGACATCCATCCTCCGACATCCTGTTTTTGCCGCCCATGCATTTCTGGCCCATGCATTTCTGACGGCTTGTTTCCATTCACCCACCATTAACTCTGCGGAATGACCCCTTGTTCTCGCGTTTATGGGGCCAGCGCGAAACGGAACGGGGGACCAATCAATAACAACACTTAACGGCTCTACGGCTCTCAACATTTTCAAAGGGTTGTACGAACATTAGCTAATGAATGAATCAATCAGGTTTTACTAGACCCTTCGTAAAATCCAACGCAGAGGAAGCCTCTCAAAGGTCGGCATTTATCAACTGGTGTTTTGTGGTGCCTGCAGAACTCTCTCGCCTGGGTAGAAGGTCCCGTGGGGGCAGAAGATCTGGACCCCATTTTCCATCAGCTTCAACAGGACAAATTCTGCAGAAATCCCACTAAAAAATGTCTAAAGAGGTGTTCACCTACTTCATTTAACAAGAGTACTTACGCAGTTATTCACATGCCATGTTCACTGACTGTACGATCCTTGTGCACAGGCTTGTTTGCACATTACACTGAACCCAGGCACAAGTTGTTTCTGCACATGTGCGAGTATTTGTGCAAAAGAGAAGGCACCTGTTGATTTGTACATCTTAGCTACGGTGTGCTCAGAGTCTACATTCTCTGAATGTTGCATGTTTGTTGTTGTTGTTGTTGTTGTTTAGTCGTTCAGTCATGTCCGACCCCATGGACCAGAGCACGCCAGGCACTCCTGTCTTCCACTGCTACCCGCAGTTTGGTCAGATTCATGTTTGTAGCTTCAAGAACACAGTCCAACCATCTCGTCCTCTGTCGTCCCCTTCTCCTTGTGCCCTCCATCTTTTCCAACATCAGGGTCTTTTCCAGGGAGTCTTCTCTTCTCATGAGGTGGCCAAAGTATTGGAGCCTCAGCTTCAGGATCTGTCCTTCCAGTGAGCACTCAGGGCTGAGTTCCTTCAGAATGGATGTGTTTGATGTTATTGCAGTCCATGGGACTTTCAAGAGTCTCCTCCAGCACCATAATTAAAAAGCGTCAATTCTTCGGCGATCAGCCTTCTTTATGGTCCAGCTCTCACTTCCATACATCACTACTGGGAAAACCATAGCTTTTACTATACGGACCTTTGTTGGCAAGGTGATGGCTCTACTTTTTAAAATGCTGTCTAGTTGCATGTACAACAGCTCAACTACTTATGTACAAAGGTACACATCGTACACTTGTAACATGAAAACACCACTGTGTATACAGACTGTAAGGTGAGAACACCCTTTATGCGTACTCAGTAGCTGGTCTGCGCAAATCAATGAGTGTGCACCCTTTCGCACAGACACTGCTACACGTGTAGATACAGCTTGTATCTGTGTTTCAGCAGAGTGTATGAACAAGCCTCTTGGCGGATTGCTCCTTTTGGATTGGCGCGCCTCGTCTCGATGTGCAAGCTGCTGGTTTTGCAAAACTGGTGCACTTGCCCAAACCAGCACATGTGGATACCGTGTTGGACTCAGATGAGAGATGCCAGGGATCAAATCACATTCCTGATGTGAAGCTTACTAGGTAGCCTTAGTTAAATTATTTCCTATTCAGCTAGTCCACCTCGCAGAGCTGTTGTGAAGATATAATGAAATATAATGAAACCACTCTGGATTTCAGGGAGAGGTTTCAGGGGCAAATGAAAGATTCACAGCAGATTCACTTTTGTTGGAATGTTGTGGGTAGCAGGAGAGGATATACCGATTAAATTTTATCCTCCCTAACTCACCCTAGTGAGTTTATTCTTCACACAGCAGGAAGCTAGTTTCAGGTTAGTTAGAATTTCTTAAGTTCTATTATTCCTGGCAAGACCCCTTTGATTCCCTCATAAAAGAATAAAGACACAACAGTCTTCTTTTTAAAAGTAATAAGAAGTTTACTCACATTCAGTTCACAGCTGGATCCCTGAAGGCAGGCTTTAGCTTAGAGTTACAGAAGAGGCTTTGAGTTCATCCCATATGGAAACTCATCCCACCTGCTGCTGGCTAGTCCAAAAGAAGAAAAGGCATCAAAAGAGAGAAAAAGAGGAAGGTGGCTGTGTGATTGGACCTTTTGTGGGGTCTGGAAGGGCCATGCCCACCTACCTGGTCACATGCAAAGGAAGGATGCTGCAGACCAGGAAAAATAGGAAGTTCAACTGGCTGGGCCAACATTCCCCTGCATGTCCACTCTAGGCAAACAGGAAATGTTGTATTTGACTGCTTTTGTTACATCCCACATCTTTCCTGCACACTTTTTATGTTGAATCTTTTGTCTCTCACTCCCTACAGCACGGTGGAGTGTGTCAGAATGTGGCCCCCCAGGCCTCTCTGCCTGGCCCTCGAGACTCTCCCAAAGTCACCCACTTCACACTGGCCTTGCTCCACACCCTTCCTGAGGGCCTTTGCTTTACTGGGATGTGTCATTGACCTCTGATAATGCCTACTAGTAAAGGTAAAGGGACCCCTGACCATTAGGTCCAGTCGTGACCGACTCTGGGGTTGCGGCGCTCAGCTCGCATTACTGGCCGAGGGAGCCAGCGTACAGCTTCTGGGTCATGTGGCCAGCATGACTAAGCCGCTTCTGGCAAACCAGAGCAGCGCACGGAAACGCCATTTAGCTTCCCGCCAGAGCGGTACCTATTTATCTACTTGCACTGCGTGCTTTCGAACTGCTAGGTTGGCAGAAGCAGGGACCGAGGAATGGGAGCTCACCCCGTCGTGGGGATTCAAACTGCCAACCTTCCAACCGGCAAGCCTTAGGCTCTGTGGTTTGACCCACAGCACCACCCGCGTCCCTTGATAATGCCTACTAGTTGCCTGGAATTTAGGGCCGAGGTTGTGTGCAGTCTGGATGTGTATAAATCTCTGGCCTTTGCATGGCTGGATTGTAGAAAGGTAAGAGTTGCACCCACTTTTCCCTCGGGCCCGGCCCCCAGGGCCATGTGGCCCCTGGGAGGTTGCCTGCAAAGGATTGTGGCCCTCAGGTTGGGAAACATATTTTCCTCACCCTCACCTACAGAACCATAGAGCCGAAACAGGCGCCCATCGCAAGATGCCAGAAAATAGGACCCCTTTCCCAGTTTTGGAGCCTGAAACCTTCCAAATTTGGAGCTAACTGCATCTCAGCTGCTTGCAGTTCCTTGCCTTGTAAAGGTAAAGGGACCCCTAACTATTAGGTCCAGTCGTGACTGACTCTGGGGTTGCGGCACTCATCTCGCTTTATTGGCCGAGGGAGCCGGCGTACAGCTTCCGGGTCATGTGGCCAGCATGACTAAGCTGCTTCTGGCGAACCAGAGCAGCGCACGGAAACGCCGTTTACCTTCCCGCCGGAGCGGTACCTATTTATCTACTTGCACCTTGACGTGCTTTCAAACTGCTAGGTGGGCAGGAACTGGGACCGAGCAACGGGAGCTCACCCCATCACGGGGATTCGAACCGTTGGCCTTCTGATCGGCAAGTCCTAGGCTCTGTGGTTTAACCCACAGCGCCACCCATGTCCATCCTTGCCTTGTAGAGGCCAACAAATAAAGGCCAAAGCAAAGGAACTCCGAGAGTAATTTCTCCTCCCCTTCGGATATCGGAGGAATCCTAACCCAGCTGGTTGAGAGCCTGAAGTCTGAAGCCGTAAGGAGATCTTCCAACTTGGGACCATCTGGCTCTCATGATTGCGCTGCCACTAAAGCAGCTGCTCAGAAGACTCTCACTGTGGAAGGAGTTACCTGCAGCCACCGAGCAGTTTTTTTTATTGCGCGCCGGAAGATGCAACATGCCTGGTGCTCAGGGCAATGTATCTGCTGTGGTGCTCTGTCGGGTCTCTCCGACGCATGCATTTCAGGAGCCCCGGGGTCAACCTGGGTCAGAGCAGTCCCGGAGAACTTGAAATGAGTTCCTGAAGTGCAGGCAAGTGGAAAGTGGGGGGTCCTGTCCCCCTCTGCTGCATTCCCACGACAAAGAGCAGACTGGGTTTGGTTTAGGATTAACGCTGACAGTCTGCTTGTTATATATTACAGTGGTACCTCGGGTTACATGCGCTTCAGGTTACATACGCTTCAGGTTACAGACTCCCCTAACCCAGAAATATTGCTTCAGGTTAAGGACTTTGCTTCAGGATGAGAACAGAAATTGTGCTCCAGCGGCACGGAAGCAGCGGGAGGCCCCATTAGCTAAAGTGGTGCTTCAGGTTAAGAACAGTTTCAGGTTAAGAACAGACCTCCAGAACGAATTAAGTACTTAACCCGAGGTACCACTGTACAATGATGATCAGGTGGGGTTTGCAGTGAATCCACACACACAAAAGAGCAACGCAAACCAAAGACTCTGCACAATCATTAAGATTATTAATTGATTAATCGCTGAATTAATTAATTCTGCCTGCAGGCTCCCCATTGGTATCTATCTGGTTGGAACTAGACTCAATGAGCCCCATCAAACTGTTCTGATAAGGCTTTAAGTAGCAGAGAGAGACCACATGGGACAGTGGTTAGAGTGTTGGACTAGGACTTGGGAGAGCAGGGTTCGAATCTCCACACAGCCATGACGCTCGCTGGGTGACCTTGGGCCAGTCACCATCTCTTAGCCTGACCTGCCTCACAGGGTTGTGGTGAGGATTAAATGAAGAGAACTATGCGCGTCATCTTGAGCTGCCTGGAGGAAAAGGTGGGAATGCAATAAATAAAAATAAAATGATTTAGGAGCAGACAACAGCTCCACACCTGGAGTGGTACAGTCCCTCCAGGACTCAACCACCCCCTTCTCCTCCTGGTTGGATGGTTGGTCCAAACCTGTAAGTGCTCTTAATTTGAAGATGCCTGGCCAGTGGCGTAGCGTGGGGGGTGCAGGGGGGGGCGGCCGTACCGGGCGCAACATCTGGGGGGGGGCGCTCGCACTCGCAGCTCTCTGCCCCTACCTGGCTCACTCACTCTCTCTCACTGCAGTGCTGGCTGTGCGAATCCGATCCGAGCCGCCGGGTCGCCGCCCACTGTGGAGGGGAGGGTGCCAGGCATGTGGTGCGGTGCGGAGAGAGAGCGAGGGACTACCTGGGGGAGGGACAGTGCAGCAGGGGGGGCGCAAATTACTTGCCTTGCCCCGGGTGCTGACAACCCATGCTACGTCACTGGCCAGGCATCTTCAAATTAAGAGCACTTACAGGTTTGGACCAAACCTGTCCAGACCATTAAAACTAGATGCTTCCCCGCCCCCTCTTCCCAAGAAAGGGGAAATAGCGAGCAGAAAGGAAGGGAAGAAAGAACAAAAGCGAACAAAAGCAAAGGGGAAGATGCAGGATTTATTTTATTTTATTTTTTTTAAAAAGAAAAGAATAGCTTTGCAGCTGGCAAAGCCCAGCCAGGGAGTCCCCCGGGGAACGGAGAGCATTATATTACCGGGGACGGAGCTGGCGGTGGAGACATAGATCACCCGGCAACATGTTTTTAAAAGTTCATTAACTTCTAGTGGGAAAGTTGTGGCAACCCGCCGGTGCCCCTCCGCGGTTCCCGGGGACTCCTTTGTTCATTTCGACAGGCCCATTAGAGAGCGGGAGGTCTGCGGGGAGGCATGAAAAGCTGGCGAGCTCCACTTTTCCTTGCGCTTCCTGAGCGCAGCACTTTGGAAATGGCACAGTGGGGGGGGGGAGGCCGGGAGTGCCTGCCTGGCTCTTAATGGCCGGACTTCAGGTCGAATGTTTCAACGTGGTTAGCAGCCTGTAAAAGGCACACATTGGAATGGGGGTTGGTGGAACATCCCGTGCTTTTATTTCCAGTTTCTGGGGCTGTTTCTTCTCCAAGTGCTTCCAGGTCATATGGGAACTGGGTGGTGGTGAAGGGGTCAAAGGAGGCCGCTCTCTTATTTAGGCTTGAAATAATGTAGGAACTGGGGAGGTGCGGGCATGGGGCGAAGCTCAGGGGTTGTGCATCAGTATTCGGATGATACCCAGCTCTACCTCTCTTTTAAATCAGAACCAGCGGAGGAGGTGAAGGTCCTGTGTGAGTGTCTGGAGGTGGTTGGAGGATGGATGGCGGCTAACAGATTGAGGCTGAAGACAGGAGTACAGTGGTACCTCAGGTTACATACGCTTCAGGTTACAGACTCCGTTAACCCAGAAATAGTGCTTCAGGTTAAGAACTTTGCTTCAGGATGAGAACAGAAATCATGCTAGGCGGCGCAGCAGCAGCAGGAGGCCCCATTAGCTAAAGTGGTGCTTCAGGTTAAGAACAGTTTCAGGTTAAGTGCAGACCTCCGGAACGAATTAAGTACTTAACCCGAGGTACCACTGTACAGTCATACCCTGGGTTAAAGACACTTCGGGTTAAATCTTTTTAGGTTGCGTCCTGCGGCGACCCGGAAGTACCCTAAAGGGTTACTTCCAGGTTTCACCGCTTGCGCATGTGCAGATGCTCAAAATGACGTCACATGCATGCGCAGAAGCAGTGAATTGTGACCCGTGCATGCGCAGACAAGGGTTGCGTTCTGCTCAGGTTGCAAACAGGGCTCCGGAACGGATTCCATTCGCAATCAGAGGTACCACTGTACTGTTTTGGGGGGACAGGGGGCGGGCAGGTGTGGAGGACTCCCTGGTCCTGAATGGGGCAACTGTGCCCCTGAAGGACCAGGTGTGCAGCCTGGGAGTCATTCTGGACTGACAGCTGTCCATGGAGGCACAGGTCAATTCTGTGTCCAGGGCGGCTGTCTACCAGCTTCATCTGGTACGCTGGCTGAGACCCTACCTGCCCGCAGACTGTCTGGCCAGAGTGGTGCATGCTCTGGTTATCTCCCGCTTGGACTACTGCAATGCGCTCTGCGTGGGGCTACCTTTGAAGGTGACCCAGAAACTGCAATTAATCCAGAATGCGGTAGCTAGACTGGTGACTGGGAGTGGCTGCCGCGACCAAATAACACCGGTCCTGCATTGTCTTCCAGTAAGCTCCTGCAGCCAATCGGAAGCCGCAGAAGCCCCATTGGGCTTTTGGCTTCCAAAAATAGTTTGCAAACCAGAACACTCACTTCCGAGTTTGTGGCGTTTGGGAGCCACAACGTCCGAGTACCAAGGCGTTTGAAAACCAAGTTATGACTGTAATTCCAATTGGCCCCAGGTCCTAACTCGTGAAGGGCTTCTATTACAATCGCAGGGCCCAGAGAGATCAACTTTGCCAGAAAGCACCAAGCTAATTCACTGCTGCGGAGGGATCCGAACCCAGCTCCCTGCAGGCAGAAGCCCAGCACTAAACTTGCCAGGGCAGGATTTATCGTTCACCTGTTATCTCATCTCTAATCGACTGCATCAAGTGGAGCTTAATACATATTTATCTAATATATTCATGCAAAAGACCCAACGCAGCACAATTATTAATGTGAACACTCAGGGACACCTCCTTTTCGGAGGGTTGTGGGGCTGATGGATCGATCACCACCTGTGCTAATCCTTCCCTGCCCAGCCCTCCCCCAACTCGGTTTCACAGGAACAGAGAGAAGCAGCCTCTTGCACAAAGGTTTGTTTCGTGCCCTTTAGGAACATTTTTAATTACTGTTTTGACAGAGAACAAGTTTAACTAGCTCTTCAGCCCCGGCTTATAAGGTCATTGCTATCACCATCCGTAAAGAAGATACAAAAATGAGGTAATAAAATATACAGGCCGGGCAAGTCTAGTAATTTAATACTGCTCTCATAAACCCAGGAATGAGTCACCTGTGGCTAATTTTAAAATGCTGATGTGCTTAGATAGAAAGCAGAGCAGGCTCCCTCGATCAGGCCGGTGGGACCTTAAATGCTGTTGCTGCAGGCTGAGATGTGTTTGTGTGCGCGCGTATTATGTATCAGAAGTCAATCCGAGTGTTGTCGTTTTTTTAAAAAATCTGATCAGATGAAATCAAGATATGTTTGCATTCCAAGTCCCAGCTGGGTTGAAATTTTTGCTGCTGAGCAGCTAAAAGTACCTTTCGGAAACCCTGTAATAGGACACTTCTTCCAGTAGGGGGAGTGTACAATTCTCGCTAGGCTAGGGTTTCTGCAGCTCTGTGTGTTGGGAGCTGTGTGGAAGGGACTGGGCAGGAAGCAGAGAGATGAGAGAGGCAGTTCGAATCCAACCCTACTGCTCTATGAATCTGTGTTGTGCCAAGCAGTTGCTATCCCACACACTTTGCAGGGCATTCGTGCCCTTTTCCTTACTGCAAAAAAATATGAAAAATGTCCATTTCTGGTGGGAAGCAAATTTGTAGCACAGAACCACAAAAGCACGTAATAATAATAATAATAATAATAATAATAATAATAATAATAATAATAATTTTTTATTTATACCCCACCCATCTGGCTGGGTTTCCCCAGCCACTCTGGGTGGCTTCCAACAGAATATTAAAATACAATAGTCTATTAAACATTAAAAGCTTCCCTAAACAGGGCTGGATTCTAAAAGTCTGATAGTTGTTTTTCTCTTTGACATCTGGTGGGAGGGTGTTCCACAGGGCGGGTGCCACCACTGAGAAGGCCCTCTGCCAGGTTCCCTGTAACTTGACTTCTCGCAGTGAGGGAACCGCCAGAAGGCCCTCAGCACTGGACCACAGTGTCCAGGCAGAACAATGGGGGTGGAGACGTTCCTTCAGGTATACTGGGCCGAGGCTGTTTAGTGCTTTAAAGGTCAACACCAACACTTTAAATTGTGCTGGGAAACATACTGGGAGCCAATGTAGGTCTTTCAAGACCGGTGTTACGTGCCTCGGCGGCTGCACCCAGTCACCAGTCTAGCTGCCTCATTCTGGATTAGTTGTAGTTTCCGGGTCACCTTCAAAGGTAGCCCCACGTAGAGCGCATTGCAGTAGTCCAAGTGGGAGATAACAGATAACTTGAGAATGCACCATTCTGATGAGACAGTCCACAGGCAGGTAGGGTCTCAGCCTGCGTACCAGATGGAGCTGGTAGACAGCTGCCCTGGACACAGAATTGACCTGCGTCTCCATGGACAGCTATGAGTCCAGAACGACTCCCAGGCTGCACACCTGGTCCTTCAGGGGCAGAGTTAACCGAGCAACCTGAATTTGTGGCGCTATGGCTGAATCCTGCCAGCAAAATAGTGGCTGTCTAGAAGCAGGTTCCGCTCTGCATATCCTGCTGTTTCTGCTGTGAATGTGAACTTAGAATCATAGAATCATAGAGTTGGAAGAGACCACAAGGGCCATCGAGTCCAACCCCCTGCCAAGCAGGAAACACCATCAGAGCACTCCTGACATATGGTTGTCAAGCCTCTGCTTAAAGACCTCCAAAGAAGGAGACTCCACCACACTCCTTGGCAGCAAATTCCACTGTCGGACAGCTCTTACTGTCAGGAAGTTCTTCCTAATGTTTAGGTGGAATCTTCTTTCTTGTAGTTTGGATCCATTGCTCTGTGTCCGCTTCTCTGGAGCAGCAGAAAACAACCTTTCTCCCTCCTCTAGGTGACATCCTTTTATATATTTGAACATGGCTATCATATCACCCCTTAACCTCCTCTTCTCCAGGCTAAACATGCCCAGCTCCCTTAGCCGTTCCTCATAAGGCATCGTTTCCAGGCCTTTGACCATTTTGGTTGCCCTCCTCTGGACACGTTCCAGTTTGTCAGTGTCCTTCTTGAACTGTGGTGCCCAGAACTGGACACAGTACTCCAGGTGAGGTCTGACCAGAGCAGAATACAGTGGCACTATTACTTCCCTTGATCTAGATGCTACTTCCTGGCAGACACCCTGCGCTCCTTACTCCGATATTATAATGGGGGGGGGGTGATAAAAGAAGACAGAACACAGTAGTTGAAGGTGGAGAGAGAGAGAGAGAGAGAGAGAGAGAGAGAGAGAGAAACCTGAAGGAACCAGTGAAGGTCGATGTGTATTGATTTTGCCCTCTGTGTTAGAGTACATCTGCAGCAGGGTGAAGAAGGGAATGGAGAAGCTTAGAAGGAAAGGGCTCAGTATCCTGTCAGAATAGATGTGTGAGGAATTGCCTTTTGGAAAATTGAAGTACAGTGTTACCTCAGGTTATAGACACTTCAGGTTACAGATGCTTCAGGTTACAGACTCCGCTAACCCAGAAATAGTACCTTGGGTTAAGAACTTTGCTTCAGGATGAGAACAGAAATCATGCAGTGGCAGCGGGAGGCCCCATTAGCTAAAGTTGTACTTCATGTTAAGAACAGTTTCAGGTTAAGAATGGACCTCCGGAACAAATTAAGTACTTAACCCGAGGTACCACTGTAGAGTTGAGATGAATTAAAAGAGATTCTGCCGCCATATTGTACGGAGAGGCAGGAGGCAATGGCAACCCCACCACCACCTTTGTTTTTTTGTTTTGTTCCTCTAGTCCCTTGTTTTGGTCTCCCTTCATAGCTGGGTTCTGGAAGAAGTTCTGTGCTGGGTGGAATTGTTATTAGTGGGGGTCATCCAACCTTTATTTAGTGCCAAGTCTCACAGTTCAGGCCTGGCGGTGCCAGCTGAGAGAGCTTGGTGTGGTGGGCAGTGTTGAACTGTGGAACTCCTTCCCACAAGAGGGAGCGGTGGCCAATAACTCGAAGGGCTTTAAAAGAGCGTTAAAGGTCAAGAGCTGCCTGAATTTTCACCATTGCATCTGCAAGCCAGAGAAAGCTGGACCTGTTGGATTTCCGTCAGTCATACAGGTGTTATAGCCAGGAAATAAAGTGACAATGCTCTCCGCAGCTCACCTGATGCGGCAGACAAGCTTATCTGGGTACAACCTTTCCAGGCAGACTCAGACAATCTTTTCCCATTTTGCCTCAGCTTGGTGGAAATGTTCCGTGTTTGTTTGCATTCTGTGTTTGAAAGAGTTACCAAAAAGCTTTAATAATGGCCCTTTCTAGCCAAAATGAGCTGTTGGAACCCTGTGAGTGTACATCTGCTCTAGCCTGTTTTTTTTTTTCAATAATAAAAAAAGCATTTGGGTTAAAACAGAAGGAAATAGTAACATCTGTTCTCTAATGAGCATTTTGATATCCTTATTTTAAACTCCAAGAATGCAGTGATTCAGATTTTCCTTCTTTCACTCATTAGCCATTACCCAACTTGCAGCCTGAAGCCCACTATTCCCTGTGCGACAGAAGGCTTGCCAGACAATTTGGAGGAGGAGAGAGAGGTCCCCGTCTCATTTGCAACCTCCTGTCGGAAAGCCCAAATATCCACCGTACGCAGCCCTTCCCCGCAAAGTCTTCTCTTCCCTCCAGACTGCCGCTGTTTTGCAAGAGGGATTCAATTGCATCCTGGCAAATTTAACTTGGTGCAATTAAAGTGTATTTAAGTGCAACAGTGAAGGGGAAATGCACTAGAACTTGTGAGATGCCGAATGATGGGTGCAAATAATAATAATAATAATAATAATAATAATAATAATAATAATAATAAAAAATTTATACCCCACCCATCTGGCTGGGTTTCCCCAGCCACTATGGGTGGCTTCCAACAAAAGCTTCCCTAAACAGGGCTGCCTTCAGATGTCTTCTAAAAGTTTGGTAGTTATTTTTCTCTTTGACATATGGTGGAAGGGTGTTCCACAGGGCGGGTGCCACCACTGAGAAGGCCCTCTCCCTGGTTCCCTGTAACTTGGCTTCTCGTAGCGAGGGAACCGCCAGAAGGCCCTCGGTGCTGGACCTCAGTGTCCGGGCAGAACGATGGAGGTGGAGACGCTCCTCCAGGTATACTGGACCGAGGCCGTTTAGGGCTTTAAAGGTCAACACCAACACTTTGAATCGTGCTCGGAAACGTACTGGGAGCCAGTGTAGGTCTTTCAAGACCAGTGTTATATGGTCTTGGCGGCCGCACCAGTCACCAGTCTAGCTGTCGCATTCTGGATTAGTTATCATTTCCGGGTCACCTTCAAAGGTAGCCCCACATAGAGCTCATTGCAGTAGTCCAAGCGGGAGATAACCAGAGCATGCACCACTCTGGCGAGACAGTCCGTGGGCAGGTAGGGTTTCAGCCTGTGTACCAGATGGAGCTGATAAACAGCTGCCCTGGACACAGAACTGACCTGCGCCTCCATGGACAGCTGTGAGTCCAGAATGACTCCCAGGCTGCGCACCTGGTCCTTCAGGGGCACAGTTACCCCATTCAGGACCATGGAGTCCTCCACACCCACCCGCCTCCTGTCCCCCAAAAACAGTACTTCTGCCTTGTCAGGATTCAACCTCAAAGTCGAATAACCTCCACAAAAACAAATAAAAATGAAATGAGGATAAAATAAGGAGAAAGAATACTATGTGCTATCATGAGCCAACTTTGGAGGAAAGGTAGAGTGTAAATAAATATAATAGACCTCATTCTTCCTGACAGAATAAACGATACAGGGTTGAAAGGGCCATTTGCCTGTCAATTTAAGACAGCTGTCATCTTAAGAGGTACATCAGCACTATAATCCCCACCAGTCTTTATTGTATCACTTCAGTTGTTGTGGTTTCTCCCAAAGAACCCTGGGAGTTGTAGTTTGATGTTGATTCGGAATATCCTCTGTCAGAAAATCCCAGGCTCTGCCTCTGCCATTTAGGAACCCTGGGAAGTGTAGTTCTGTGCGAGAATGACTGTTACACCCGTGGTGCGGATGTGCATAGCAACAGCTCTGTATGTGTTTTTCACATCACAGACTTGGAGAGGATATTTGCCCAGGGAGAAATGCCAGTATGCAATCCAGTTTTTCACTCGGAATGTTTTTATTTGCTTTGTTTAAACTTGTGGTGTCCTTTAAAAGATATATAATAATTTGCATGCTTAATAATAATAATAATAATAATAATAATAATAATAATTCATATAGTAATTTGCATGCTTTAAAATAATAGTAATTATAATAATAATGTATATAATAATTTGCATGCTTTAAAATAATAGTAATAGTAATAATAATAATAATAATAATGTATATAATAATTTGCATGCATTAAAATAATAGTAATAGTAATAATAATAATGTATATAATAATTTGCATGCTTTAAAGTAATAGTAATAATAATTTATATAATAATTTGCATACTTAATAATAATAATAATAATAATAATATTGAGAGGGATTTGCAGCCCAGCTTGCCTGCAGCTTCGCTCGTCTCCAATGCAGAACAGCCTCTGAGTTCTGCAGACTCTGCCCTCTCTCCCTAACTCAATTAAAGAAATATATTGTGGGCCTTTTTAATTTCCCTGTGTGACGCTGGGAGACGAAAGCTGGAGAAGTTTGCCAGGGGGCAGCGCGGAGATGAGAATGTCAAGTCCGGTGAGGGACGACGGAGGAGCAGGAGAGCGGCGGTCTCCTCTGAAGGGCCTGGGAGTTCTCGCGTTTCAGCTCTGGCTGCCGAAGGCGCTGAGCTGCCGTGTAAAATGAGGTCCCCGGGGTCCCTCGCCGACACGGCAGTATCTGAAGAGTCCCAGTCAATTACCATCGGACGGGGCTCTGTCATTTCCATTCCGCCTCCCGCCTTTCCGCGGCGGGAATGAAGGCTCGGGATCTGACTACCTCCCGTGCGGCGAATTAATTGGATCGGTGCATTCTGCTACGGCTCTCCTTTCTAGGACGGGGAAACAAGATGGCCGTTGGGAGGAAAATAAATTCTGGGATTCGTTCTGGGCGAGAGGCTTCCGAGAGGCACAAAGAGGAGCCCTGCTGGGTCAGACCAAAGGCCACTGGGTCTTAGTCCAACTGAACCCAAAACTCCAGCTGAACCAAAAATTTGCAGCAAAGTTCACCGCCACCGGTGATGATCAGGGCTGGGACAGATGAACTGACCGAGGCCACATCTGTACAGTGGTACCTCAGGTTACAGACGCTTCAGGTTACAGATGCTTCAGGTTACAGACTCCGCTAACCCAGAAATAGTGCTTCAGGTTAAGAACTTTGCTTCAGGATGAGAACAGAAATCGTGTTCGGCGCAGCAGCAGCAGGAGGCCCCATTAGCTAAAGTGGTGCATCAGGACACTGACAAACTGGAACGGGTCCAGAGGAGGGCAACCAAAATGGTCAAAGGCCTGGAAATGATGCCTTATGAGGAACGGCTAAGGGAGCTGGGCATGTTTAGCCTGGAGAAGAGGAGGTTAAGGGGTGATATGATAGCCATGTTCAAATATATAAAAGGATGTCACCTAGAGGAGGGAGAAAGGCTGTTTTCTGCTGCTCCAGAGAAGCGGACACGGAGCAATGGATCTAAACTACAAGAAAGAAGATTCCACCTAAACATTAGGAAGAACTTCCTGGCAGTAAGAACTGTTCGACAGTGGAATTTGCTGCCAAGGAGTGTGGTGGAGTCTCCTTCTTTGGAGGTCTTTAAGCAGAGGCTTGACAACCATATGTCAGGAGTGCTCTGATGGTGTTTCCTGCTTGGCAGGGGGGTGGACTCGATGGCCCCGGTGGTCTCTTCCAACTCTATGATTCTATGATTCTAGGTTAAGAACAGTTTCAGGTTAAGTACGGACCTCCAGAATGAATTAAGTACTTAACCCGAGGTACCACTGTATTTACAGGCACATTTAAAGCAATATGATACTATTTTAAAACAGCCATGGCTTCTCTAGAAAACTCCTGGGAACTGTAGTTTGTTAAGGGTACTGAGAGACTTTGGGAGACTCCTATTCCCTCCCAGAACTACAGTTCCTGGAGTGGTTTAACAATCCATCCCTCTTCGCAGGGAACTCTGGGAATTGTATTTCTGGGAGAGGACTAAGGGGTCTCCTCACAGCTCTCAGTGCCCTTAGCAAACTACAGCTCCCATAATTCTTTGGGGAAGCCCTGAAATGATCTCACAGTGCTTTAAATGTATGGCCTGACTTGGCGGCCAACTCACCCGATTCCAAAAGCATTCTGGCACATTCACATGAGCTGGAAATCTGAAAGATGGAACACCCATTTCCTCAAACGCCCTGAACGCTTGGAAAATTAAACAATGGGGCATTTGTACATACTCACAGCTGACTCTACATATTTCAGCTAGACAGGCAGAGTTGGACTGTGAGTTCTGGCCCACCGCCTGATGTCACATAATGGTGTCCATTTATTTATTTTGTTTCTCTCCTGCCTCACCTCAAGATAGCGTCAACCCTATGAGGTAGACCAGATGGAGAGAGAGAGAGAGAGAGAGAGAGAGAGAGAGAGAGAGAGAGAGACTGGCTTAGGGTAAGCCAGTATGAGTCACAGCTGAGTGGGCATTTGAACCCAAGACTCTCAGGTCCTCGTCCAACCACGACACCACAATGACTCCCCAGCAAGCTATATTAGATATTTTAGAGGGGGAATGATTGGGTGCCATTTTCTCTGCACTGCCCTCTCTAGGACATGAGAGTGCCTCCTGAACAGCGTCCCTCAAATTCTGAAGTTCCTTCCTGAAAAAGGTTCAGTTCCCCTCCACCGTCACCTCTCTTGAGCTTTAGGAGGGTGACAAAGATGTTATTATTATTATTATTATTAATATTATTAATATTAATATTATTATTATTACTTTGACTTTAAGCTCTTTTAGCCTCCTGTTTTGGTGATATATTTTTAAACTGAGCCAGCTGTTTTATGTGACTGCTGTGCTACTGTCTTAATGATGGAAGGGAGATTCTGTATTTGTTTCATTTATCAATGGGTGGTATCTAATTTTTAATCTCACTGGGTGGTATCTGGGGCAGAGGGTTATTTCTTTGTGGGGCGAGGCTTGGGGATGAGAATGTCAAGTCCAGTGAGGAACTGTAGAGGAACATAAAGGTGGATTTCGTTTGATGGGGTGGTGGAGAAAGTCAATTCAGTTTGCGCTGAAAGGCAAAACTACCCAATTCGCAGATTCTGAAACAGTAAGTGGGCCAAAACGCAGCCGCTTTTTGAAATCCACACTTCTGCGAATTTTGCTGTGCAGGTCTCCAGCCAGGCAGTATCCACAAAAATGCAGATAAAGTATGCCTATAAATGCATATATTGGTGAAAAGACCATACAAACATACATAAATTATGAAAAAGATTGCCTTCAAATGTGTTTATTAGGCAAAATGGCATATGAAATTGTGTTTACAGTGGTACCTTGGGTTAAGAACTTAATTCATTCCGGAGGTCCGTTCTTAACCTGAAACTGTTCTTAACCTGAGACACCACTTTAGCTAATGGGGCCTCCCGCTGCTGCTATGCTGCCAGAGCACGATTTCTGTTCTCATCCTGAAGCAACGTTCTTAACCCGAGGTACTATTTCTGGGTTAGCGGAGTCTGTAACCTGAGGTAACACTGTATTTGGATAAATTTGTCCTACAATGCGGCTGAATTTGCACAAGTACTTTTAAAAAATCACAATCTCCTGGAGAACTGAACTGAAGATTGCAAAAATGAGAAGCCTCGAGCAGTCACAATTGATATTTTCATCCAGGTATAAATAATAAATTATTATTATTATTATTATTATTATTATTATTATTACCCCCAGGAAGGTTGTGGGGAGCCTGCAAGCAGTCTCCATTTATACATGTGTGTAAATCCTTATCTGGGTTAATGGGGGGCCCTGAGGAGTCTTGCTCAAGGACCCCCCCCCCCCCGAAAATCCTGGGGAGAGTAACAGTCTGTTTCAACTACAGGGGATACCTCCAAGGCTCCTCATATGGGGCATTTAATTTTGATCAAGGAGATACAGTTTAAAAAGACATAAATGGTCTTTGCTGAAATTGCCCTGGCCCAGAGTTCATAAATCATCGCGAGTGAATTATGAAGCGAGCCTTCATCCACTGTGCTGATTTTTCAATGCAACACGCAACCTGCAAACATGGACCTCACTCTGATAGATACACTTGGGTCTAGTCCTTGCTTTGGTGAAATTGCTGCACATATTGAATCCCAACCTACTCTGACTAAAATGATCCTTAATCAATTAGCTCTTCTCTCCCAACCCCCCTTCCAATAAAACTTTTAAGGGCCATTATTGAGATAAAACGCCTGATTAAACTTTTAAAGGTGTTAATGTTTAACTCGAGTGCCAAGTGATTAATTGCCCTTAAATATATTTGTGTAACCCCTGGGAGAGGAAGAGGCAGCGAGTTCGAAGCACGCTCTTCGCTCCAGTGGAGGGGTTCCGTCCCTTCCCACCTTGTTTTCCAGGGTGACACCATCCATTATCCTTGCGCGCCAGCCTCTGAACTCACACCAACCTCCGATTTCTGTGCGCACCGGAGGAGCAAATCAAAGGCTGAAGGAAGCAAGTTCCAGGAGAGTAGCCTTCCCCAACATGGTGCCCTCCATATGTTTTGGAATACGACTCCCATCAGCCCCAGCCAGCATAGCTCTGCTGACTAGGGCTGAAGTTATCGAGCAACCATCATAACTAGGAACCATGGATAGGTTTAAGCTGTTGTCAGGCTGTTCAGTCCAGTTTTAAAGTCTCCCGAGGGCCAAGCTCAATAGGGTCACCATTCACGCAATTGAAAATTACTCTATCTATCTGCAGATGAAAGTTATTGACTATATGGAATTGGCAGAGATGACTGGCAGAATCAGAGACCAGGGAGAAGAGACGGTGAAGGAAGATTGGAGGAAGTTTAAAGACTATTTACAGAAACACTATAAGATAATGAATGTTTGATGACACCAGATCGAATGTAAAAGGTTATTAGTAAAAAAAATTAAAGATTAAGAAAGATTAATATTTTATGATATACAGAAATGCAACTGTATTAAGATATCAAAATTATGATGAAATTAAATTAAGACAGAGGGAAGGTATTTGCTGACAGAATATAAGATCTGGAATACAGAGAAGGAAGGTCTGGGGAGGTCGGTGACACAAGTTAATGCCAAGATTATAATGAGACAAAAACTGTTTTTACTTTTTTCCCCCATATGTTGTTGTTGTTTTGTGTTTATTGTATTTCTCTGTTATATGTTGTTTTGTGTTTTTCTTTTTGTTGTGTTATGCTTATTGTAAAACTTAATAAAATATTTAAAAAAAACAAAGCAAAAAAAAATGAAAATTACTCTATCTATCTATCCATCCATCCATCCATCCATCCATCGATCAATCAATCAATCTACAGTATCAATCTATCTCTTTATTATTTATTATTATTTTTCTTAACATATAAAACACATACATATACATTTACACAATGCACGTACACAACACACTACCTAATTTTCATAACATAAAACATACCTACATTACTCTGTATAATACCTACCTATACTATACATAAGGGACG
This sequence comes from Podarcis tiliguerta, assembly GCF_965153285.1. Classification (NCBI taxonomy): domain Eukaryota; kingdom Metazoa; phylum Chordata; class Lepidosauria; order Squamata; family Lacertidae; genus Podarcis; species Podarcis tiliguerta. The sequence goes on along the minus strand of NC_139545.1, from coordinate 50,902,770 downwards.
CGGATAAACCACAGAGCCTAGGACTTGCCGAGCAGAAGGTCGGCGGTTCGAATCTCCGCAACGGGGTGAGCTCCCGTTGCTCGGTCACAGCTCCTGCCCACCTAGCACTTCGAAAGCATGTCAAAGTGCAAGTAGATAAATAGGTACCCCTCCGGCGGGAAGGTAAACGGCATTTCTGTGCGCTCCTCTGGTTTTGCCAGAAGCGGCTTAGTCATGCTGACCACATGACCCAGAAGCTGTATGCCGGCTCCCTCGGCCAATAAAGTGAGATGAGCGCCGCAACCCCAGAGTCGGCCGCGTCTGGACCTAATGGTCAGGCTTCCCTTTATGTTTTTATACATACTGGAAGCTGCCCAGACTGGGGCAACCCAATAAGATGTGTGGTGTATAAATAGTAAAATTATCATGGAACGGGACGTCCCTATTTTCAATGGAGAAATGTTGGAGGGTGTGGTTTCTTCCTCCCTCAGTTCCTTCCCATGCAATCTGAGGCTCCTTCGTCTTGCCTGTCTCTGCTCCTCCCTCTTCACACCTCTTCTGGTCCTGGGAGACCAAGGAGGAGGGGAGCTGATCGCAGCAGGATGTTTTTATATGCTGGGGCAACCCAGCAGGATGTGTGGGGTATAAAGAGTAAAATTATCATTATGGAACGGGATGTCCCTATTTCCATCGGAGGAATGTTGGAGGGTATGAAACTTTTCTCTTTTTCATGGTTTTGCTTGCAAAAAGAAACGATTTACAAAGTGCTGTGCATCTGACCAGAATAATGCAGAGAGCATTCCTGGAAAACAGAGGCATGGGGGGAGATGGCTTGGACGGTCTTAGTGGGAGAAGAAATGTGTTCCTCTCGCCACAATCGTCTTTCTCCTCTCCAGCAGCTGTGCTTCCCACCCCCACCCCACCCCATGGCTGTCAGATCTGATCATGCTGAAGGCCGTTGTTACCAGGATAATTAGAGGCAAGTCTCAGGAGCGTCGTGACGGTTCTGCAAAGTGGCAGGGAATGCCCACCAGAGGGGTAGGAGAGGAGGCCAATAGGACAGAGCGGTGGGGACTTGATTCGAGCAGGCAGAAGAAAAGGGCCGAATGCAATAATAGGCAGCAGAAATACAGACACACGCCGAGAGAGAGAGAGAGAGAGAGAGACAATCTCACTCTGAGTCAAGAGTGAATTATCTGGACCACGCATGCTACTCTGGTTCGCTTTGAAGCCTGTAGGTTATAGACAGGCACTAAAATTGGTTGAGCAACAAAAAAATGAAGTGTTGTCGATAATTTTAGGCTATAGGCCTAAATGCCTTCCCCTGGCTAAACTGAGGTTTGGGATATTTTCCATAAGATACAGTGGTACCTTGGGTTAAGAGCTTAATTCGTTCTGGAGATCCGTTCTTAACCTGAAACTGTACTTAACCTGAGGTACCCCTTTAGCTAATGGGGCCTCCCGCTGCTGCCGCACCACCGCCGCACGATTTCTGTTCTCATCCTGGAGCAAAGTTCTTAACCCGAGGTACTATTTCTGGGTTAGCAGAGTCTGTAACCTGAAGCGTACGTAACCTGAAGCGTATGTAACCCGAGGTACCACTGTAGAAGGAAATTCAGATCCATTGCACTGGAAAAACCAAACAAACCCAAAACATAGCTTTGTGACACTTATTCTCTATGGGAGCCAGCATGGTGTAGTGGTTAAGAGCGATAGACTTGTAATCTGGTGAACCAGGTTCGATTCCCTGCTCCTTCACATGCAGCTGCTGGGTGACCTTGGGCCAGTCACACTTCTCTGAAGTCTCTCAGCCTCACTCACCTCACAGAGTGTTTGTTGTGGAGGAGGAAGGGAAAGGAGAATGTTAGCCTCTTTGAGACTCCTTCGAGTAGTGATAAAGCGGGATATCAAATCCAAACTCTTCTCCTTCTTCTATGTATCACAGGGGCAGGGCAACCCAGCTTGTTTACTCAGAAGCAAGTGCCGCTGTCTAAAGCCATCCAAACTGCCACTGGGATACCACAACTTACTGTTCTGGCTACAAGAGAATGCTTCTTTCAAGTCTAATTTCAGAGGGCATAAACCACCCAGTGGCGTAGCGTGGGGGGTGCAGGGGGGCCAGCCGCACCGGGCGCAACATCGGGGGGGGCGCACTCGCACTCGCAGCTCTCTGCCCCTCCCTGGCTCACTCACTCTCTCTCACTGCAGTGCTGGCTGTGCGAATCCGATCCGAGCCGCCGGGTCGCTGCCCACTGTGGAGGGGAGGGTGCCAGGCGTGCGGTGCGGTGCGGAGAGAGAGCGAGGGACTATCTGGGGGAGGGACAGTGCAGCGGGGGGGGGGGGCGCAAATCACTTGCCTTGCCCCGGGTTAGGGGGCGCAAATTACTTGCCTTGCCCCGGGTGCTGACAACCCATGCTACGCAACTGAGACCACCCAATCAATGTGATTCCTGTATTGTAGGGAGTTGGACTCGATTAGCCCATGGAATCCCCTCCAACTCTCCCATTCTATGATTCTATGAGTCTACAAATGCATGCATGCTGAATTCCTTGTGTGGATTACCGTACAGAACATCTCTCTGAAGAAGGCTAAAATATAAATGCTTAGCCCGCCCACCTGCAAAATGTGAGTAGCTTGGATTTCCTGACATTATCCAGACTTTTGGCTGCATTGAATGCACCACACGGCAATAACGAATAAGGCTGAGATCCTAATCCCACCTATCTGGGAGGAAGCCCCATTGAATCCAACAGGACTTACTTCTGCGTAGACACGGTTTGGATCGCTCTGTGAGATAACTTTATTTTTAAAGTGGGTGTATGAAGCTTCCACATTTTATGAGATTGCTTCAGCAGCTGTGGGAACAATATTAATTCAAATAGGCTTATCCATGATCTTTCAAATGAAATCATTGTTGTGAGCACTTTAGGATAAGGACATAATCTAAACTTCTGTTGGGCTTACAGTTAATTCAAGCTTTCTTTGTGTTTGTTGGTTATCGTAGCCTGCTTAGCAGACAAACAGGTGATCGTATCTCCATTAATGCCATTAAAACACACGTTTTGATAGCTTCCTTCTTCTTCCCTGCCACATGATACCAGAGTGTTTTCACGGAGCTCTCCACCAACAGCACTGAGTTAATCCCAGAAAAGCAGAATTAGAGGTTATGTCACTGGTGCAAGGCGGCGTAGCCCTAGCCCTCTGTTCCTTTTGTTGTTGTTCTTGTTCTCCCAGAGCATCAAAGCACGCGGCTCTCATTGTACCTTGCCAAAGACAGCGTGTGCAGACTCTACTGACCTGCTTTTGCGAGCCAGGAGGGGAGCTCTAACCTCATTTGAGCCCGTTCCTCATTACGGATCAGATGCCTGCAGAGATATATCGGGAGATTGCTCTTCGCAGGTGCCCCAATGCCCTGGAAAACGGAACACTGTACGGCCTTCATCGTTCCTTGTCCTTGTTTGTATCGCTTTGTTTTACGGTCTGTCTCAGGAAGGTTTTTCCCAAGCCACCTTGGATAGCCTCTGCAATGGATAGGTAGACCGATGGTATGTAAAACCCACCCGCCTGTTCCTCCTCCAACGTTTCAGAGAGGAAAGTAGAGATCTGGTCGAAGCACCTTTGAGCCTGAGAACCGTTGCCTCCTTCCAAGTGCTTGCACATTGAGCTCCAGTGTGAGAGCCAGTGTGGTGTAGTGGTTAAGAGCAGTAGTCTCGTAATCTGGGGAACCGGGTTCAAGTCTCCGCTCCTCCACATGCAGCTGCTGGGTGACCTTGGGCCAGTCACACTTCTCTGAAGTCTCTCAGCCCCACTCACCTCACAGAGTGTTTGTTGCGGGGGAGGAAGGGAAAGGAGAATGTTAGCCGCTTTGAGACTCCTTAAAGGGAGTGAAAGGCGGGATATCAAATCCAAACTCTTCTTCTTCTTCCTTTTGCTGTCTGCTGTACAGTGGTACCTCGGGTTAAGAACTTAATTCGTTCTGGAGGTCCGTTCTTAACCTGAAACTGTTCTTAACCTGAAGCACCACTTTAGCTAATGGGGCCTCCCGTTGCCACCGTTCAATTTCTGCTCTCATCCTGGAGCAAAGTTCTTAACCTGAGGTACTATTTCTGGGTTAGTGGAGTCTGTAACCTGAAGTGTCTGTAACCCGAGGTACCACTGTATTTCCCTGCTCCCAAGAGCTTGTTCTCCTCTGTTTTTAAAAGCCAAAACAGTGTTCTTTAGTTAAAAAAAAAACACACAAAACCCTCAAATGAGTGCCAATGGATTAAGGCCAATTGTCTTTCAGTAATCTGGGGACATTGAAAGTCATGGAAGACCTCTGGGTATAGGGCGGTATATAAAGTCAATAAATAAATAAAATAAATAAAAATGGAATCATGGAATTGCAGAGCTGGAAGGCACCCCAAGTGCCATCTAGTCCAACCCCCTGCAATGCAGGAATCTCAGCTACAGCATCCATGAGAGATGGCCACCCAACCTCTGCTTAGAAACCTCCAAGAAAGGAGAGTCCACAGCCTTCCAATGGAGTCCATTCCGCTGTCAAACAGCTCTTGCTGTCACAAAGTTCTTCCTGATGTTGAGTTGGACTCTCATTTCCCCTATCAGCGCTGCTGCCGCCCAGTGCCAGATTACCCAATAGGCAGAGCAGACACTGGCCTATGGGCCCCACACCTTTCAGGGTTCCCACGCCAATGGATAGAAATAATATTGATTTGATCATGAAAGAAAATTGCAGTCCAGCTTTCTTAGTTCAATGTTATCCCACCCCGATATTTTGATTGCTTGTATGGTTGCCATGGGTGGTGCTGTGGGTTAAACCACAGAGCCTAGGACTTGCTGATCAGAAGGTCGGTGGTTTGAATCCCCACGGCAGGGTGAGCTCCCATTGCTCGGTCCCTGCTCCTGCCAACCTAGCAGTTTGAAAGCACATCAAAGTGCAAGTAGATAAATAGGCGGGAAGGTAAACGGCTTTTCCATGCACTGCTCTGGTTTGCCAGAAGCGGCTTAGTCATGCTGGTCACATGACCCGGAAGCTGTATGCTGGCTCCCTCAGCCAATAAAGTGAGATGAGCACCGCAACCCCAGAGTCGGCCACGACTGGACCTAACGGACTGGACCCTTTACCTTTTTATCGTTGCCATATGTCCTCTTTTCCCCAGACATATCCTCTTTTTCATGGCTATGTAAAATGAGAGTCATCATAGTGATCCATAGTTAAAAGCAGAAGTTAGCAAATGTGTCCTCTTTTTTGCACTTCAGTAACAACAACAACAACATGCCCGTCCATCTGACTGGGTTTTCCCAGCCACTCCCAACAGAACACTAAAAACAGAATAAAACATCAAACATTTAAAAACTTCCCTAAACAGGGCTGCCTTCAGATGTCTTCTAAAAGTCAGATAGTTGTTTATTTCCTTGACATCTGATGGGAGGGCGTTCAACAGGGCAGGGGCCACCACTGAGAAGGTCCTCTGCCTGGTTCCCTGTAACCTCACTTCTCACAGGGAGGGAACTGCCAGAAGACGCTCGGAACTGGACCTCAGTGTCCGGGCTGAGCAATGGGGGTGGAGACGGTTCTTCAGGTATACAGGGACAGGGCCACTTCAAAATATGGCAACCCTAATGGGCATCCACAGAGTTTAATCCGGCACTGCTGCCACTGAGCTCGCGAAGCAGAACAAGTTGGTGCTTGTCCCAAATGACAGTGGCGGCTGTCAGGGAGCCTCCTATTGTCCTTCCATGACTTCCGGTACCTTTGCTGACCTTCTGAGGGGCAGGCAGATGGCAGGACTGCCCTGGGCAGGAAGAAAGGGTGAGTGGAACAGAGCACAAGGAGACTCAGGGGTGTATGCGTGTGGATATGCTTTATGCGCCCACATCTAATCTTGCCCCTTTCTAAAACGTATTGATTGCTATGTGTTTTACTTTTTGTAGATCTACCAAAGAATAAAATAAAATGGGTATTAAGGGTTTTCCTCAAAACAGTGGTGTGTGTGAGAGAGTGTTCTGTGTCCCATTGGTGTGGGGGTGACATAGGAAATGTTCTGCAGGGGGGCGACAAAATGTGAGGTCAGAGATACGATAAGATACGATAATCTTTATTGTCATTGTCCCATACAGAGCAACGAAATTGAAAATCTACATCAGACATTCAGAAACCAACACGCCTGCTATCCCAGCTATCCCAGCCTGGTTAGCCCCCTGAAAACTCTGATACCCCATAATTAAATACAATATACTCCCATAGAGACTACCTTACACTGCGTTTAAAACCAAAATCACATTTGGGTAGAAACTGTTTCTCGGGCGGCTAGTCCTAGTCTTTATAACCCTGTACCTTCTTCCAGAAGGCAGAAGCTGAAAGAGATCATTTCCGGGGTGTGCTCTATCCTGTGGGAGGGGGGGAGAAATGTCCCTATTTTCATCGGAGAAATGTTGGAGGGCAGGTTCCCCAGCACTGCAATATTTGAATAATTGTAGACATATGGGACGTGGGTGGCGCTGTGGGTTAAAGCCTCAGCACCTAGGACTTGCCGATCGAAAGGTCGGCGGTTCGAATCCCCGCGGCGGGGTGCGCTCCCGTCGTTCAGTCCCAGCGCCTGCCAACCTAGCAGTTCGAAAGCACCCCGGGGTGCAAGTAGATAAATAGGGACCGCTTACTAGCGGGAAGGTAAACGGCTGGTTCCGTGTGCTGCGCTGGCTCGCCAGAGCAGCGATGTCAATCTGGCCACGTGACCCGGAAGTGTCTGCGGACAGCGCTGGCCCCCGGCCTCTTGAGTGAGATGGGCGCACAACCCTAGAGTCTGGCAAGACTGGCCCGTCCAGGCAGGGGTACCTTTACCTTTTACCTAGATGATTACATAGTTTTGTTCCCAATTGCTGGTGGTGGGGAAATGGTGCCCTGTGACTTTTCTTGCCGCAAATGTTCTTCTGGGTGGGAGGGGGGTGTCCGTCCCCCTGGGGAAACATCAGAGCAACCAGTAGAATTTCAGAGCTGTTAGGGACCACCAGGGTCATCTAGCCAAGCCCCCTTCAATGCAGGAATCACAGCCAATCAAAATAATAAACCAGAATGATGTGTGAAGGGTCCAGTATGAATCACCCCCCCATACGCTATGATTGCATCCATGGCGCACTGCAGAACGCGGCTGGAAAATAATCATCATACCAGTCTGCAGAGAGGCCCTGACTTCATGCCACCCACCTCAGGCAATAATCCTTCGAACTGGCAGGTAACACGCTAAGTCTGACTTGTAGATCATACCAGTGTGGGAACGTCAGTTGTCAGCTGGGATGGGAATTTGTTTGTTTGTTTGTTTCCTTGCTTGCTTTTTCCGAAACACTTACAGCGTTGTCTTCAGTAAATAATAGATAAGTCGGGTTTGTTTGTTTTTACCAGTGCTGCAGTTCTTAACACACAAAGAGGGTTTTTTTTTTTTGCAAATGTGTTTCTGCATTTCATCGGGCAAGCCAGTGTTTGCCTTCTCCTCTCGCCTTCTCCTCTGACCTTCGGGTGTTCTCTGAGAGAATTTTCAACCCGGTTTTGATACCTGTGCCAAAACAAACAAGAGATTTATCATGGCTGATAACAGCGCTGGCACATCAGCAAAACCAGCTGGTCATTGTTGGCTTCCTGGCCTTTTGGAGAGCAAAACGGGGCCTGGTTTTCAGTTCGGGTTGGGGGATAAATTCAGCTGTTTGTGTTTTGATGGGAACCTGCCTAATCTGCATTTCCCCCAAAATAATACGCAAAGGGGGATGCTGTGAATATCCTTCGACAAATATACTTCTCTGAATTTCGCAATGCGCTTCTGCAGCCAGACATTACAAAGGTGTGTAGATTAAGGGAAAGTGCATTTGAAATGTGTGCATTTCTTAAAGAATAGCATACAAAAATGCATTGTATTGGGGGGTTGGCTTGCGACAAATGTGTCTATTAGGAGAGATTTGCACAGAAATGCAGGCAAAATTTCACGAGGACTTTTTAAAGACGAATGAGTAAACTGCAAACTGTTGTGAAAATGTGGAGAGCTGGACTTCAGATTGGAAAAACGCGAAACCGAGAGAAACCAAAATGGACATTATTTCATCGCTATCGGTCATGTCCAAATTCCTTCATAGGTATTTTGGTAATGGGAAGAAACAAGACTATCAAATACATATCAACGCCAATCTTTCTTACTAACCTCTTTGCCATTGCCAAGGTGGTTTGCAGTTTAAAATAATGGCGTGCAATCTAAACAGACACAACATGAAAGGAAGAAGTGGTGGGGAGGGGAGAGGAAAATAAGCAAATTCAAGCACAGACATTTTTCTGATTCTTACACAATGAAGCTGCATAATGAGAAAGAGACTGAGGCAGTTTGAGGAAGAATTATGAATGAAAGGCCTCTCCAGGCATCCCTTTTCTTGCACATTAATGATGATTTATGCTCATGATGCCATCAGCACAGTTGCAAACAATCCTCTTTTCAATACTGTTTGTACCTGGGGAAGTGTTGGAGTGGTCACATGGTTTTTACTTCCAAACTGAGAATATCCCAGAACTTCCTGCTGAAACTCCCGTACCTTTCTACAGCACAAACCTCGCTGTTTGTTTTTGTCCCGCTTTTGTGACACTGCAGCCGCTCTGGGCAGCAAGAATGTGGTAGAACTGGGGAAGCAGCGCAGGAGAAACAAATAAAGCCGACTGAATCCACTGCTGACGCAGGATTCGTGACAGCCAGTGTGGTGTAATGGTTAGAGTGCTGGACTAGGACCTGGGAGACTAGGGTTCGAATCCTCACTCGGGCATGAAGCTCACTGGGTGACCTTGGGCCATTTGCTGCCTCAGCCAAACCACCTCAGAGGACTGTTGTGAAGATAAAATGAGAATGAGAAAACTGTGCACAACACCTTAAACTCCTTGGATGGAAAGGTGGTATATAAATGAAAGAGGATGATGATGATGATGATACAGTGGTGCCTTGGTTTTCGAACGTCTCTGTTGATTAATGTTTCGGAATTTGAATGCCGTAAATGCTTCCATTTTCGAACGCGCCTCAGAAGTCCAAAAGCTTCCACTGTGTTTTTCCCAATTTTCTCAATTGAATTTGCAGGCCGCCATTTGCGCCTTGGTTTTCAAATGTTTTGGAACTCGAACGGTCTTCCAGAACTGATTATGTTTGAAAACCGAGATACCACTGTAAAGTGGTACCTTGGGTTACAAACTTAATTCGTTCCGGAGGTCCGTTCTTAACCTGAAACCGTTCTTAACCTGAGGCGCGCTTTCGCTAATGGGGCCTCTCACTGCTGCCACGCCACCAGTGCACAATTTCCGTTCTCATCCTGGGGCAAAGTTCTTAACCCGAGGTACTACTTCCGATTTAGTGGAGTTTGTAACCTGAAGTGTCTGTAACCCATGGTCTTTGCAACCTGAGGTACCACTGTACAGTGGTACCTCTGGATACGAACGGGATCCGTTCCGGAGCCCCATTCGCATTCTGAAGTAAACGTAAGACGCGACTGTGCGTCCATGCGTGTCACGCTTCACCGCTTCTGCGCATGCACTTGACATCATTTTGAGCGTCTGCACATGCGCGAGCAGCGAAACCCGGAAGTAATGTGCCCCGTTACTTCCGGGTCGCCGCGGAGTGCAACCCGAAAATACTTAACTTGAAGCTACTTCAACCCAAGATATGACTGTATATCAAACACCAATCTGAAGGGCCCTCTCAGTAGAACTTCACTCAACATTTGGTGGGCTGAGATTCCTCAAAAGAGAGTTTTCCAAGGTGACTTCCACATGACCTCTGATATGTGTGGAGGCAGGTTGCACATAGCTGCACCAAGCAGTTCTTACCCCACACTTCCTGGTGCCGTCCCCTATCGCTTTCCCTTAACACAAATGAAGTGTGGGTGTGCAGATAAAGAACCGGCTTGTTCCACAAGAGCGTTAAATCCACATTGGAATTGCGCAGCCTGCATTTGCTTAATCCCACTTGCCACACAGGGACAGTCTTGGAACACCCCTGTCTGGCACCCCACTCTTCTCAGCACACGTCTGGAAGAGCGAACCGCCGAGAGCCATTCCGTCTTCCATCCCAAACAGCAGCACAGAGCCAAAGGGAAAGAAGCATCTCCCATCTTGGCTCGTCTAAGTGGATCGAACGGCCCGGATCAATCCAAAACCCTTTTCATTTGTATCAGTAAACTCAAACGGTCCTTTTCATTTGCCATTCCAAATGGGTCCCCCCCCTTTTAATTCCTCCCTTTCCCTCTCCCCTCTCCCTGTTTGCCCTTCCTTTCTGCCGCGAGAGCCGTTAATGTTTAATAACTCCAGCGCTTTAAAGTGCCTGGCGCACTTTTGGCAGCGAGTCATGCTCTCCGTTTGCCAAGTGTACTCTGGAAGACATCATGGCCACAGAAACGCAAAGGCAGGGCTTTTCCCAGAAGGTTTATTATTATTTTTATTTTTAAAAAAGGAAGGGAGGGAGGAAGAAAACTCTGCTGTGATCCAGCCAAAGTCCAGCACTTTGTGTTCCACTGTTTTCAATGAAGCAAAGTTAGCATGGCTGCAAAAGAATAAGTGTAGAGACATTTCCCTCGTGGTTTTTTCTATGTAATATACAATTACCGTATTTTTCGCTCCATAAGACGCACTTTTTTGCTCTTAAAAACTAAGGGGAAATGTCTGTGCGTCTTATGGAGCGAATGTGTGATCCCTGGGGCTGCGGGGGGGGGGGGGACCCAGGCTTCCCTTGCCAGCCCCACAAGCCCCTTAGCAGCTTTGGGGTAGCCTGCGAAGCCTCCACAGGGCAGCAGGGAGCCTTCATCCCACTGCCCTGCGGAGGCTTCACACAGCTATCCCTGTCTTCAGGGATAACCGCGCTTCCTTTAAAGAGCGTGTGGCTCTTGCGGGAGGTGGGGGGAGTGACAGAGCGAGGCTCTCTCACTTCCCCCACTTCCCGCAAAAGCCCCCAAGAGCTGTGCTCCCTTTCAAGAGCCGCGCAGAGTGTGAGTGTGGCTCTTGGGGGCTTCTCCCTCCTTGGGAAAAAGCCTGCAAGCGCAGCACACACGCTCCACACAGCTTTTGAAAGGGAGCGCTGAGCAGAGCCTGGGATGCATATAGGCTCTGCTCAGCGCTCCCTTTAAATAATATTTTTTTCTTGAATTCTCCCTCTAAAACCTAGGTGCGCCTTATGGTCAGGTGCACCTTATGGAGCGAAAAATACAGTACATTGTTCATGTGTGAGTGTTTGTGCCATACAGCAGGAGTTGGGAACCTCAGGTCCTGGCAGGGCTCTGCCCTGTGTATGGTGGAGGCAAGAGGGCCACAGAGTGACCTGGGATAGGGGCCACTGATTTATGGGGTTTGTCACCACCCACAAGGCCAGAGCCAGGCAGGGGGAGGGGGAGAGGAAGTGGGGATCAGTCAGAGATGGAAGGAGGGGCACAGGACCTGTCCGAAGGAGAGGAAGAGGCTGCTCAGGGGAGAGGCAGATATTTTATGGGGGCCACAAAGGGTCCTTGCTGCCTAGGAGGTGGCAACTGTACCGTGGGCCCCACTGTGACTTCTTGGTTTGGCGCCCATTGCAGGCAACCTGGTCACACTCCCTTAAATCTGCCCCTCTGCCAATCTCAGCACCTGAGAGGGTCTCTAGGGAAGTTGGTGGTCTTTCAGATATCTGGGGCCTGGAGACAGCTGTGGTCCAACAATGTAAGTGTGGTCAAAGGTTCTCCAGCTCTGGGTCAGAAAACCCCATGGAGCACGGCTCTCTCGACACCTTCAAGCCATTGCAGTGGTACCTTGGTTCTGGTACTGAAACACCTTGGAACCCAAACACTGCAAACCCGGAAGTAAATATTCCAGTTTGCAAACTTTTTTTTGGAAGCTGAATGTGCTCCGTTTTGAGTGTTACGCTTCCGATTTGAGTGTTACGCTGAGGTCTGTCTGTTTTTGCTGTTTATTTTGTGTTGTTGTTTTTGCGGCTCTTTGTTTTGTTTTGTTTTTGTGACTGTGCGCAACCCAGTTCAGCTACCGATGGATTGATAGTGTGACTGCAGTACATTGTTTCTTTCTTTCATTTTATGGATCAGTGGTCTCGTTAGATAGCAAAATCCATGTTAAATTGCTGTTTTAGGGGTTGTTTACAAAAGTCTGGAACGGATTAATCCGTTTTGCATTACTTTCTATGGAAAAGCGCGCCTTGGTTTTGGAAAGCTTTGGTTTTGGAACGGACTTCTGGAACGGATTAAGTTTGAGAACCAAGGTGCCACTGTAGCTAAATAAACTACGGAACTCACTGCCACAGGAGAAAGGGGTGGCCGCCATCTTGGATGGCTTTGAAAGAGAATTGGACGAATTCTTCTTCAAAGTCACAGTTGTCCTTTTCACATACAGTAATTTATGCGTCAATTTCGCCAGTCCCACATAGTCCATTAGTTTCCCTTGCCACAGTTCTTTTGTTGGGATTTCTTCGTTCTTCCATCCTTGCACTATTAAGACTCTTGCCGCCGTTGTCACATACATAAATATGTTCTTCAATTTCACAAAGTACTTAAAGAAACAACAAAATGAACTGATTCTCCTTGGTAGGTTTGGAATAAACAAATACACATTTATTATTGGTAACATATAGACAGATAAATTAAGGATCATTACAATTTGATAACATGCAGAAAATAACCTGTCCTTAAAAACCAGAGAGAGGAACTGAGGGAAGTCTGGGGGGGGGGGCGGGGCGGTTCTTTTAGGGAGGGGGAAAGGAAAATTAGGGGAGGGAAATGAGGATGATATGTTTTTGATAAATTGTTATGTTGAAATTTTCAATAAAAACTATTTTTTTTAAAAAAGGAAATACTGACAAAAGTTTGAGAACCAAAGTACCACTGTATAGCTAAGTGGAACCTCCATGCTCAGCCGCAGCAAAGCTCTGAATATCATGTGCTGTGGGCAGTGGCTTAGCGTGGGGGGTGCAGGGGGGGTGGCCGCACCGGGCGCAACATCTGGGGGGGGGCGCTCACACTCGCAGCTCTCTGCCCCTACCTGGCTCACTCACTCTCTCTCACTGCAGTGCTGGCTGTGCGAATCCGATCCGAGCCGCCGGGTCGCCGCCCACTGTGGAGGGGAGGGTGCCAGGCGTGCGGTGCGGTGCGGAGAGAGAGCGAGGGACTATCTGGAGGAGGGACAGTGCAGCGGGGGGGGGGCGCAAATTACTTGCCTTGCCCCGGGTTAGGGGGCGCAAATTACTTGCCTTGCCCCGGGTGCTGACAACCCATGCTACGCCACTGGCTGTGGGTAACAGGGAGAAGCAAACTCTGCCGCGCCCAGTCCATCAGCTTCTGGACCCATCACGCAGGCTGCCTTTCGGAAGCCTTCTCTGAGGTGACACAGAGGCAGGTGGGAAGGTGGGAAGCAGCGCCCGGGTCCGACCTGCCCCACCGCAAAGATGGAGTGCGAGGAAAGCTTGCACCAGGAGGCCGCCAGTCGCCGCTCGTTATGGAGTGATTTATGGCGAGCGCGACGGAGCCGCGTACTCTTTTTGTTTCCATGGCACCATAAAAAATGGATGGGAAGCAGCGGGGCCCCCGTGTTGTCGGGCGGTTTGTTTTTTCAATGCGACATTGTCATGGCATGGAAATCTCTGGAGAATGCCTGCGGGGCATGAGAACGAGACTGATGGAATGTGCTACCCTGCTAATGGAATAGGATGCAGAGTTTCCTTTGCCAGCGCCACCTCCTCTTCTCCAGTAATAGCAAGCATGCAGATGAAAGCAGAGCAGAGCAATGCACCTTGTGCCCCCTGTGTTGTTTTGCAGGGAAGGGGGGGGGGTCACTGTGGAGAAGGCCTTTTGAGCACTGATGCTTCCTGCAGGGAGCCCTCTCCTGAGTCTCTGGCACCTGGGTTGTGTTTCTTGGTTTGAAAACAAAAGAAGAGCCTGCCATATCAGGACAACGGCCCAGCATCCCATTCTCGCAGTGGCCAACCACATGCCCGTGAGAAACCTGCAAGAATCAGGATTCGAACACAAAAACACTCTTTCTTCCTGTGGTTTCCAGCGACTGCTGTTCAGAAGCATTGCTGGCTAGTAGCTGTCGATAGCAAACCTAGACAGCATCTTAAAAAGCAGAGACATCACCTTGCCAATAAAGGTCCGTATAGTTCAAGCTATGGTTTTCCCAGTAGTGATGTATGGAAGTGAGAGCTGGACCATAAAGAAGGCTGATCGCCGAAGAATTGATGCTTTAGAATGATGGTGCTGGAGGAGACTCTTGAGAGTCCCATGGACTGCAAGAAGATCAAACGCATCCATTCTTAAGGAAATCAGCCCTGAGTGCTCACTGGAAGGACAGATCCTGAAGCTGAGGCTCCAATACTTTGGCCACCTCATAAGAAGAGAAGACTCCCTGGGAAAGACCCTGATGTTGGGAATGATGGAGGGCACAAGGAGAAGGGGATGACAGAGGACGAGATGGTTGGACAGTGTTCTCGAAGCTACCAGCATGAGTTTGACCAAACTGTGGGAGGCAGTGGAAGACAGAAGTGCCTGGCGTGCTCTGGTCCATGGGGTCACGAAGAGTCGGACACGACTAAACGACTAAACAACAACAACAAGCCGTTGATAGCCCTCTCCATGAATTTGTCTAATCTGCTTTTAAAGCCTCCTAGGCGAGTGGCCTCTGCTGCCTCCTGCGGAAATGAGTTCCATAGTTCAACTGCGAAGAAGTAAAAACCACGAGAACGGCGAGCGAAGGGAAGCCCTTGATTGTGCCGCTATGAGCGGTAGGATCTCGCCCCTCCTGTTTCTCTTCCCAGGCCGTGGATATTTGCTGCTGCAAACTGTGCGAGACTATTCCGGAGGAGGGTGGAGCGTGGAACAAGCAAGGTGTACTTGGCGTTGTGCAACCCTGTACTTTCGTAGGCACCGTCCGCAAAATCAGAAAAGGGAGCCTCTCCAATCCTTGGTTCAGAGTGTTCAGGTGCCTAAGGCAGGGCGGCCTTTTTGCTGCAGGTGGTTAGAATAATAGAATCGTAGACTCATAGAGTTGGAAGAGACCACAAGGGCCATCGAGTCCAACCCCCTGCCAAGCAGGAAACACCATCAGAGCACTCCTGACATATGGTTGTCAAGCCTCTGCTTAAAGACCTCCAAAGAAGGAGACTCCACCACACTCCTTGGCAGCAAATTCCACTGTTGAACAGCTCTTACTGTCAGGAAGTTCTTCCTAATGTTTAGGTGGAATCTTCTTTCTTGTAGTTTGGATCCATTGCTCCGTGTCCGCTTCTCTGGAGCAGTAGAAAACAACCTTTCTCCCTCCTCCATATGACATCCTTTTATATATTTGAACATGGCTATCATATCACCCCTTAACCTCCTCTTCTCCAGGCTAAACATGCCCAGCTCCCTTAGCCGTTCCTCATAAGGCATCATTTCCAGGCCTTTGACCATTTTGGTTGCCCTCCTCTGGACACGTTCCAGTTTGTCAGTGTCCTTCTTGAACTGTGGTGCCCAGAACTGGACACAGTACTCCAGGTGAGGTCTGACCAGAGCAGAATACAGTGGCACTATTACTTCCCTTGATCTAGATGCTATACTCCTATTGATGCAGCCCAGAATTGCATTGGCTTTTTTAGCTGCCGCGTCACACTGTTGGCTCATGTCAAGTTTGTGGTCAACCAAGACTCCTAGATCCTTTTCACATGTACTGCTCTCAAGCCAGGTGTCACCAGGTTATTCTGCAACATGTTGCGGGTGCAAAAACAGGGCCCTCGTGGTGGATTTATACTAGACCATCTGCATGTCCTTTCACTTGATTCTCCAATGTTAGTGTGTGGATAGCTCAGTTGGTTAGAGCGTGGTGCTGATAACACCAAGGTCGTAGGTTCGATCCCTGTATGGGACAGCTGCATATTCCTGCATTGCAGGAGTTGGGACTCTATGTACATAGAAACTCTTTGCTTCTATGACCACTCCTGGGGGTCGGGGGAGCCCTGGTTTGGTATAAAAGCTTGCAGGATATCCCCAGGAAATTACAGGGCATGCACTGAAAGGTAACGAATCAGGTTGCTTGCCCTGAAACCTCTATAGGTGCAGACAGTATTGAAAATTGGAGTGCCCCGATATCATCATTGAATGCACAATTTAAAAAAGTGCCCTGGAAGACCCCACAGGCCACACCTCCACCATGCATTTAAAGCACAACTACAATACCATTTCATGGCTTCCCTCAAAGAATTCTGGGAGCTGTAGTTTATTAAGGGTGCTCAGAGTTGCTAAGAGACTCGTATTCCCCTCCCAGAGTTATATAAGACTCAATCCCTTTCCCCAAGGAATTCTGGGAATTGTATTCTCTGGGGGGCGGGGTATAGGGATCTCCTAGCAACTCTCCGTATCCTTAAGAAACTACAGCTCCCAGGATTCTTTGGGGGAAGCCACAACTGTTTCAATTGACACCATAGAGCTTTAAACGTGTGGAGGCACCTGGGCTCTTTCAGAAGTTTGCTACGCAACCGAAGAGGACGGGTGAGATCCTGGCCTTCTTTCCCTCTGTGAAAACTCCTCATCCCATTTGCTTGGTCCTCTAGCCCAGTGGCATAGCGTGGGGGGTGCAGGGGGGGCCGGCCTCACCGGGCGCAACATCTGGGGGGGGCGCGCTCGCACTCGCAGCTCTCTGCCCCTACCTGGCTCACTCTCTCTCTCTCACTGCAGTGCTGGCTGTGCGAATCCGATCCGAGCCGCCGGGCCGCCGCCCACTGTGGAGGGGAGGGTGCCAGGCGTGCGGTGCGGTGCGGAGAGAGAGTGAGGGACTATCTGGGGGAGGGACAGTGCAGCGGGAGGGGGCGCAAATTACTTGCCTTGCCTCGGGTCGCCACCCACTGTGGAGGGGAGGGTACCAGGCATGCGGTGCGGAGAGAGAGCGAGGGACTATCTGGGGGAGGGACAGTGCAGCGGGGGGGCGCAAATTACTTGCCTTGCCCCGGTTGCTGACAACCCACGCTACGCCACTGCTCTAGCCTAAGGTTACCTGACATCCCCGTTTCCCGGGGACAGCCCCTGGATTTATAAATTAGTCCCCTGACAAAATCCATCTACTGTGGTACCTCTGGTTGTGAACGGGATCCGTTCCGGAGGCCCGTTTGCAACATGAAAAGAGCGTAGCCCGCAGTGGCGCATCTGCGCATGCGCAGGTTGCTTTTCGCCACTTCTGTGCATGCGCGCAACGTCATTTTGCGCGCATGTGCATACGCAAGAGGTGAAACCCGGAAGTAACCCTTTCCAGTACTTCCCGGTCGCCGCGGGACGTAACCTGAAAGAAAGTAACATGAAGCGAACGTAACATGAGGTATGGCTGTACCTCGGGTTACATACACTTCAGTTTACATACGCTTCATGTTACAGACTCCGCTAACCCAGAAATAGTACCTCGGGTTAAGAACTTTGTTTCAGGATGAGAACAGAAATCGTGCTCCGGCGGTGCGGCGGCAGCAGAAGGCCACATTAGCTAAAGTGGTGCTTCAGGTTAAGAACAGTTTCAGGTTAAGAACAGACCTCCGGAACAAATTAAGTACTTAACCCGAGGTACCACTGTATTAGGAAGTTGAAAAGTGTCCCCAGAGCCATTGAACAAAATCTGGTAACCTTCCTCTAGCCAGGCCTCCTGGAGATGCACACAAACTGCCTCACACACAGTATGACCTAATGCATGTTTGGAAGATGTTTGGAAGTTGCTGTGAGATTTTTGGCCCCCTCTCCCGCGGTTGTATATTGTTCTTTCACTTAGCAGGGGACTGACGAAATCCAGTCAGAAACAAGATTGCAGGCAGTTGCTGCCAAGTGAGATCATCGCACTGTCTCCTTCCGAGCGAGCGTACGAAGGTTACGTGCTCCTTGTGTTGACAGGGTGTTGGTGACTGAGCAGATCGAGAGAAGCTTGAGGCGTCCAGGTGTCCCCGTGTTTTCACTTCAGCTGCTTCTGAAGAATAACATCTGTGCTGCCCTAGCAAAGAGGGAGTAGCAGAGCCAGGGGTGAGGTTTGATCTCAAATCATAGATCTTAAGTCCTTCAGGGACCTGAGGCCGCAGGAATATTCCCAGTCAGGGCTGGCCCAAGGTATTTCACGGCCTGAGACAAACCAGAACAACCTGACTAGGACCTTGAACAATCACCAAATGATAATACATCCCCCCCTCCTCATGATCTTAGGCAACCCCTCTTAATATATTTATTATTTTTGCTTGTTGTGTTTAAAAGCATTTCCATAGAGTCAGTGGCATGGTGGGGCAGTTTCCACAGGCGCAAAATTGTTAGAGGCACAGATCTGGCAGGAAACCGAGCGAGGACCCAACTAAAGAAGGACAACTTTAACTAATGGAATATGTGCAGCTTGTGGACCTAACGTATAGAATAAGACAGGCATAGGCAAGCTCGGCCCTCCAGATATTTTGGGACTACAGCTCCCATGATCCCTAGCTACTATCCTGCAGTATCTCTGCAGCTTTCTTATGACACCTGGAAGCATAGAATTGATCCAAGGTGGGAAGAGTGCACCCAATTATTCTCTCTGCAGTCTTTACAACTCTGGACAGCATTGTTTTTCCCCTGAACTAGTATTTGCAAACAAATATGTGTCTATCAGGAGAACTCCACACCAAAATGCTGTCGAATTTGCAGGAGATATTTCTGTGCGTGCGTATATCTGATGTGGAAATGTTTTGCAGCTTAAGGCTAGAAAAATGATAAACCGAGAGAAACCGAAACCGAAACTTGTCAAGAGATCCAGCCACAAATCTTCCGAGTCGAGAGCGGTTTGGCTGCAGGTTCAGTTTTCTTGTTTGATGCTGTTTGGTAGCATTTGGCAACTGACATGTGAGATATCACACTCTTTGCCTGCCCAAATTAGAACTGCTGCGTGCAAGTTCAAAAGCTATCACATTTCGAGGTAAACTGCAGAAATAGATATAGGTGGAATCTACACACATATTAAAAACGCTGTGAAAATGCTCGTTTTGAAAAATACATTGAATTTAGCATAGCTCACTTTCGCCATCTAGTGTTGCATTTGTACATTGCACTTTACAACACATTTAAAATGTTCTATTTGGAGCTGTATAGCTGAGTCCATGGCTTAGTTCCAGTTTGTGTGCGTGCATAGCTTCCTATGGAGAGGGATTTGGGATCTAGCGATTTGGAATCATGTCCACAGCTTTTTAAGTGTTTCAGTTCTCATGTATGTTGTACCCCGATAACTGGTTCTTGTGCAACCAGAAATGAACATTTCCACGAATGAATCCCAAGAACCCTGATTCTCGTGCGGAACGAGGATATTGCAAGCCTAAGCTGAAACGGCAGAATTGCCTCAGCTGGGATGGAGCCAGTTCTTTATCAAGCAGCGGAATGCTTTGCCAACAAAAGTTGGGAGCTAGCAGGAGGAGGAAATGTAATTTGGAGATAAGGTCTTCTGCTTCACCTTAGAATTTTCTCCTCCTGCTTCCAGAAAGGGGTTTTGTTTTTAATGTCATGGTAGATTCCACCCTGGCACTTGCTCCATCAAAGGGGCTGTTTGTTTCCTGGCCAAGATGTTCCGTAGTGGGACGGCAGCGAGGGCTAAATTTAGCCGACAGCTTGTGCAAACTGGACCGTGTCCTGCCAGCTGCAATGTCAACGTTATGCTCTGAGTTAAATATGTGGCTGTGCCTGCATGCATAGGTGGATGGATAAGGGCACAGTGTGTGTGTGTGTGTGTGTGTGTGTGTGTGTGTGTGTGTGTGTGTGTAAGGGGGGGGAGTCTTGAGGACAGCACAATTGCCTGCAGGTCGAAATTAAGATTGCCGGAAGAAATATCAGCAACCTCAGATATGCAGATGACACAACCTTGATGGCAGAAAGTGAAGAGGAATTAAAGAACCTTTTAATGAGGGTGAAAGAGGAGAGCGCAAAATATGGTCTGAAGCTCAACATCAAAAAACGAAGATCATGGCCACTGGGCCCATCACCTCATGGCAAATAGAAGGGGAAGAAATGGAGGCAGTGAGAGATTTTACTTTCTTGGGCTCCATGATCACTGCAGACGGTGACAGCAGCCACGAAATTAAAAGACGCCTGCTTCTTGGGAGAAAAGCAATGACAAACCTAGACAGCATCTTAAAAAGCAGAGACACCACCTTGCCAACAAAGGTCCGTATAGTTAAAGCCATGGTTTTCCCAGTAGTGGTGTATGGAAGTGAGAGCTGGACCATAAAGAAGGCTGATCGCTGAAGAATTGATGCTTTTGAATTATGGTGGTGGAGGAGACTCTTGAGAGTCCCATGGACTGCAAGAAGATCAAACTTATCCATTCTGAAGGAAATCAGCCCTGAGTGCTCACTGGAAGGACAGATCGTGAAGCCGAGGCTCCAGTACTTTGGCCACCTCATGAGAAGAGAAGACTCCCTGGAAAAGACCCTGATGCTGGGAAAGATGGAGGGCACAAGGAGAAGGGAACGATGGAGGACGAGATGGTTGGACAGTGTTGTCGAAGCTACCAGCATGAGTCTGACCAAACTGCGGGAGGCAATGGAAGACAGGAGTGCCTGGTGTGCTCTGGTCCAGGGGGTCACAAAGAGTCGGACACGACTAAATGACTAAACAACAACAAAATCCTGATCCAGCTGGAAGCAAGAGCTTTGCTGTACGACAGATCCACAACCCAAGCCAGATGAGGAATGGCGCACAGATGCTGCTCATGTGGTCGTCTCCTCCATCTAGCTGTCATGGCTGACAGTCGTGCAGGGGGAGAGCTGTGCGCCAGGGCACATGCCTTGCATGCAAAAGGCTGCAGATCCAGTCGTCAGCATCTCCAAGCTAGGATTGGTAAAGACCCTCATCTGAAACCTTTGAGAGTAGCTGTCTGTCAGTGTAGACAACACTGAGCTAGGTAGACAAATAATCTGACTCAATGCAAGGCAGTTTCTTGTGTTCTTATGGCATTGTCAGCAGGTGGCGCAGAGTGCCTGATGCATCGGCCTTGGACAGGCATAGGCAAACTCGGCCCTCCAGATGTTTTGGGACTACAACTCCCATCATCCCTGACCACTGGTCCTGTTAGCTAGGCATGATGGGAGTTGTAGTCCCAAAAATGTCTGGAGGTCTGAGTTTGCCTGGTCTTAGACCTGCCACCCTTCCCCCATGCTTTAAAAGAATTTTAAATTTCGTTTAAAAAAGAACAGAAACCTTTTATTCCAAGCAGCTAGGCTCAATTTCTCTAGAAAAGCAGATTTGTGGTTTATGTCTCTTGGTCACACATTAGTGCGACCGTAGAACAGAACACAGATGGATCTATGCAAATGGAGGGGGGGGTGGCGAGGCTACACAAACCGTAAGCAGATTGGCTGAAAAATATCTCCTGCTTAGTTCTAGAGTGCAGAAGAGATGGAGTGCAATCCAGACCATAGCTGTCAACTTTCAGATTTGAAAATAAGGGATCAGCAGCCTCGGAAAAAAGGGATCAGCAGCCTCACCTGTCCCAGGGACAGTCTACAGGATATCTAACAATCCCAGATAGCAGTGGCGCTGGAATAAGGGAATTTCCCGCAAAAAAAGGGAAGGTTGACAGCTGTGTCTGGGACCCAGCTGAGACAATCTGAAACCTACCAGCCCCATAGACACACCTGCTGTGAAATATTTGGGCCCTCCTTAAAGCACCTCCTATCTTGAACCATTGTAATGTGAGGCTGAAATCAAAGAGGTAGCGCGGCACAGTGGTTAGAGAGCTGGACAAAACCAGAGTTCAATTTCCCATGAAGCCCACTTGGTGACCTTAGGCCTGCCCGCCATGTTCACACCAAACATTTAAAGCGCTATGCTAGATCACTTTAATGAGCCACGGCTTCCCGCAAAGAATTCTGGGAGCTGTAGTTTGTTAAGGATGCTGAGAGTTATAAGAACAACCCTCATTCCCTCCACAGAGCTACAATGAACTCTGGAAATGGTACCTCCATGGGGGGGATATACAGTGGTACCTCTGGATATGAACAGGATCCGTTCCAGATCCCCGTTCGCATCCTGAAGTAAACGTAAGACACGACTGCGCGTCTGTGTGTGTGCGGGTCGCGTTTCGCTGCTTCCGCGCATGCGTGTGACGCCATTTTGAGCGTCTGCGCATGCGCAAGCGGCGAAACCCGGAAGTAACTCACTCTGTTACTTCCAGGTCGCCATGGAGCGCAACCCGAAAATACTTACTGTATTTTTTGCTCTATAAGACTCACTTTTTCCCTCCTAAAAAGTAAGGGGAAATGTGTGTGCGTCTTATGGAGCGAATGCAGGCTGTGCAGCTATCCCAGAAGCCAGAACAGCAAGAGGGATCACTGCTTTCACTGCGCAGCGATCCCTCTTGCTGTTCTGGCTTCTGAGATTCAGAATATTTTTTTTCTTGTTTTCCTCCTCCAAAAACTAGGCACGTCTTGTGGTCTGGTGCGTCTTACAGAGCGAAAAATACGGTAACTTGAAGCTACTTCAACCCGAGATATGACTGTAAGTCTTTTAACAACTCTCAACACCCGTAACAAACATTACTCCATACCCTCCAACGTTTCTCCGATGAAAACAGGAAAGTCCTAAGGAAAAGCAGGACAACCCAGGACGGTTTCTGTAAATCCGAGAGTATCCCTGGAAAATAGGGACATTGGAGGGTCTAGATCCAACAGGGCTCTCCCAACGTTCTGATTTGTCCCCAGAACAAACAGCACAGGCCTTCCGAAGCTGGCACTCATCCCGCTGACCATATGGGCATATGTGCGACGGAGCAAGGCCTGTCTCTCGCGCAGGTGCGTTGCTCGCTTCCTTCTTCGCACACCAGATTTCCATCTCTGCTCTGCTCCCTCGAGGGTCCTCCTCACGCAGCCTTTTAGCCTGACTTCTGCCGGCTCTCATTATTTCTCTCCCCTGCTGATGCTGATGTTTCTCAATTGGCCCTGCCTTCCCTGACTGGATGCCCGTTGCAGCAGCATCTCAGCAAAGCCCCCTAGTTGACTCTCTCTTTTGAAATCCCCCCTTTGTCACTGACAAAAAAAAGGGCCCTTGTCTCTGGCAAGCAGCCTTCATTAAACCCATTCAGCCAGCTACCCAGTGGGAGACCGGGACATTTGCATGAGCGCAGTGGGGTCTTTCTGCCCCCTCAGACGGCATTATAAGTAAATAAATCATAGAATTGTAGGGTTGGAAGGTCCCATGGGTTGTCTAGTCCAACCGCCTGCAATGCAGGAACCTTCAGGAGAGAATTATTGAAATGCGATCATCATTGAGGCCACCTGCAATTCTGTGTGCATGTGGAGGCTTTGGGGGTCACACAGATCTCTAAAAATCAGACGAAGAGATCTGTGAACTCTGTAGTACACTGAAATGTACACAACCTAAGGTGCCAGCAGGCTCATTTGCTGCAAAATGGCTACCCCTCTAGGAACTGTGTTTGGAGGGAATGTTATTGTTGTTGTTTAGTCGTGTCCGACTCTTCGTGACCCCATGGACCAGAGCACACCAGGCACTCCTGTCTTCCACTGCCTCCCGCAGTTTGGTCAAACTCATGCTGGTAGCTTCGAGAACACTGTCCAACCATCTTGTCCTCTGTCGTCCCCTTCTCCTTGTGCCCTCCATCTTTCCCAACATCAGGGTCTTTTCCAGGGAGTCTTCTCTTCTCATGAGGTGGCCCAAGTACTGGAACCTCAGCTTCAGGATCTGTCCTTCCAGTGAGCACTCAGGACTGATTTCCTTCAGAATGGATAGGTTCGATCTTCTTGCAGTCCATGGGACTCTCAAGAGTCTCCTCCAACACCATCATTCAAAAGCATCAATTCTTCGGCGATCAGCCTTTGGAGGGAAAGCAGGGTTTTAATAATAATAATAATAATAATAATAATAATAATAATATGTAACTAAGGCCATTCCCACATATCAGTTGATAGTGCTGATCACGCATGCAAGTTTTTCATGTATACATTTGTGTCCCGGTCGTATCCTGATCCTGGCCCGGCATTTGCATATTCATTCTCTCCAGGTGGCGGCGATGACATCACTTTATCTGAGACATTTTTTTGCACATGATACTGGACATTCGATGGCACTTGTGGTAGTCATGGCTCGCTATCTCGCAATGCAGGGAGCGGCCTGGAAGAACTGATTTGCACGAACCGAGGGAATCGCAGAGCGCCGAGAACCATTAAATCAGCCCGAGGAAGACAACTGCAAGACGGCACTTTAGCCATTTTCGATAGATAATGGCAAGGTCACATCGGGATGCCGGATTTCCAACGATGCCATCAAGCGATCCATAATTCAGTGCTTAAAATGCAACCTTAGCAATACAATTAATGCTTTTTTATCGGGCTACAGAGGCCACATGGAACTACTTAAGAGCTGTATAACACCATCCGGCATTGTAGCTGCCATATAAATTCATCGAATAAGATAAACTTTTAAGGGCTTGCAGTCGCATGGGCAGCAGGAAATCTGCAAAGCCAGCAGAACCGGAATAGCTTTCAGATTTGATATAATATCACTCCATAAGCTCTGTGTGTGTGTGTCATACACACACACACACACACCGCTACCGGTCCTCTGCTGAGAAATGTAACAGTGCTAAGACCTTGGATGAGAGGAACAGCCAAGAGACAGCTCCCAATTTGTACTAAATCATCTCCTCCCACACAGAAAGCAGCTCTAAGTGAGAGTTTCCTGTCTCAGAATTCATGCAGCAGGGCACCCATTTCCTGAGTCTTAAAAAGGTAAAGGTACCCCTGACCATTAGGTCCAATCGCGGACGACTCTCGGGTTGCGGCGCTCATTTTGCCAAGGCAGCCGATGTTTGTTCACAGACAGCTTCCGGGTCATGTGGCCAGCATGACTAAGCCGCTTCTGGCGAACCAAAGCAGCGCATGGAAATGCCGTTTACCTTCCCGCTGGAGTGGTACCTATTTATCTACTTGCACTTTGATGTGCTTTCGAACCGCTAGGTGGGGAGGAGCAGGGACTGAGCAACAGGAGCTCACCCCGTCGTGGGGATTTGAACTGCCGACCTTCTGATCAGCAAGCCCTAGGCTCAGTGGTTTAGACCACAGCACCACCCGCATCCCAAAACTCCCAGCTCCAAGTGTGTTAAATGATGGCGATGATTCTTAACAGCAAGCTAGGTCAGTAACAACAACAACAACAACAACAATTTTATTATTTATTATCCGCCCATCTGGCTGGGTTTCCCCAGCCATTCTGGGTGGCTTCCAACAGAACACAAAAACTGAGTGAAACTTCGAACATTAAAAAGTAGTGCTTGCTGGGATGTGTAGAGATGCTAGGAGAGGGTATATTTATTAGATATTATCCTCTGCACAGTGTTTCCCTTTGCAGCTTAAAAGGGAAGCTTAGATAGGCTGGTTTTAGCTTTTTAGTTTAAGTAATCCAGGATGCTTTAAGGCAGACTGGATTCTCCTGGTATTTCGCCCTTTTCACCCCCTGAAAACAATAATAACGCAAACGGACTTGTTAAAGTTAAGAATGACAATTGTTCACTCAGCACTTCTGTTGCGGAAGAACAGATACGTCCTGTCAGGCTTAAAATGGTAATTCGGTTACAAAGACCTTCTTAAGTCTAGCTTAAGATGGAGCCTGGACTGTAGCTCAGACATAGCAGATGTTCAAAATTGCTGGCTTGGCAAGGAGATGAAAAGTGTTATGTACTGAAGTTCTCACCCTGGGCTAGCAGGGGGATACTGTAGATAGTTTTCACTCAGGTCCGCATATGCAAATAAGGGATTGAAAGTGACGTTCAGTGATTGGATAGTTACAGAAAGTTGTTACTGTTGCTTTGTAGTGGAGTTCTATATAAGCAGGCTGGCTGAGCCCTTCAGTTCAGTTCTGTTTTGGCCTGTGAATAAACAAGAGCTGTCTGAAGAATTGCTGTGTCATCTGATATGTTCACCCACAACTTAACAAGAAGCAAGAGTCCTCTCCAGCAAATTTACAACAAAACTTCGGTGAGCTTCGGTACGGGCGGAGGAAGGGGTGTGTGGTGAGTGCGGCCTGCCCCGGGTGTCATCCCTGAGGTGGGGGTGACATCGCCGCACCACCCCCCTGGGACGCCCTGCCCCCGTGGGCGGCTATCCCCACCCCCGGGACATTCGCCCACCCCCTGGATGCTCGCCCAGCCCCCAGGTGCACATCACGTGCAGCGCTCCAGGTGCCAGAGCAGCTAGCTCCGCCTCTGATCTCCGGCTCCTCTCATGTGCCTATCTAGCAAACAATGAATCGTTGGTTTGACTGCCCTTTGAATATCCCGCACTGCTATTCCTGCACTGTCGGCTGAGGCTGTTAGTCTAAGGATGCTGAATAAGATTGTAAGGAGGTGAAAAGGCTAATTCATCTGCTCTCATGCAATCTCTGACATCTTAACTACAAACCAGGGCTGGGGAGCCCTTTCTGGATCGAGGGCCACCTTGCAGGCTTCCAGGGGCCACATGTCAGTGGCGGACAGGTCCAGTAGGAAAAAGGAGGTTGTTCAATGGCTGCAGATTTCACCCCTGTAGAGTAGGCTGGTTGCTACACACACTCTCACACAGTGGCGTTGCGTGGGTTGTCAGCACCCGGGGCAAGGCAAGTAATTTGCACCCCCTAACCCGGGGCAAGGCAAGTAATTTGCGCCCCCCACTGCACTGTCCCTCCCCCAGATAGTCCCTCGCTCTCTCTCCGCACCGCACCGTATGCCTGGCACCCCCCCCCTCCACAGTGGGCGGCGACCCGGCGGCTCGGATCGGATTCGCACAGCCAGCACTGCAGTGAGAGAGTGCCAGGTAGGGGCAGAGAGCTGCGAGTGCGAGCGCGCCCCCCCAGATGTTGCGCCCAGTGTGGCCGGCTCCCCCTGCACCCCCCACGCTACGCTACTGCTCTCACACCCTCCTCTGTCTTCCGACTAGGCAAGCAATTGTCGGAGCCTCCGCTACGACCAAGCCACTCCTCTTCCTGTCGAGTCCTTCAGAGTCGCCTCCGATGATAATAAACGACCTGAGCCTCTGACAAGGCTCCAAGCACGTTCCCATTCCGCAGAGTTTCAAAGCAGCAGAAGTGATGAGATGTATGAGCTACATTGCAAAGAGTTTTATTTTCTAGCTAGGCAGACAGAAAAGAAAGACATCGTCTCTCTGTGAAAGCAGAGAGCAACTGGAAAACCAAGGAACAGGAAACCAGTAACGTCACATCTGTCTCCTGTCTTCCGTGAGATTTCCAACAGTCTGGAATCTCTGGAAGGCAAAACTGTGTTTGCAGTGGCAACACACAGAAACCAACACCAATAAGCGTTATTGGAGTTTGAGGACACATTTCAGCCAGGCAAAGACCCTTGAGGAAGCTGCAGAGCAGGGCAGGAGAGGGGCGTGGCTTGGGGAGAGGGGCGTGGCCATGGAGGAAGCATAGCCTCGGGAAACTCCCGAGGGCCAGAAAGGGCCGG
This sequence comes from Podarcis tiliguerta, assembly GCF_965153285.1. NCBI lineage: Eukaryota > Metazoa > Chordata > Lepidosauria > Squamata > Lacertidae > Podarcis > Podarcis tiliguerta. The sequence goes on along the minus strand of NC_139545.1, from coordinate 50,875,342 downwards.
AGGGCCACATTTGGCCCCTGGGACCTGAGGCTTCCCACTCCCAAGAGTTGAACCAAAGGTCTGACTAGGTATTTGGCAGCTTCCTATGTGAGATTCGAACCCAGGACTCCACAGGTCATATTTCTAGCCTCTGTTTATTGATTTTGCTCCATTTATATACCCACCCTTCGTAGAAATCCTCGGGTGGGTAACAGTGTTAAGACGGCATTGGAAACGTCTAATAATAACTGATGGAAAAATCGACAGGAGAGGGAAAAAGAGCAGTTAATCCAGCCATATCCCTTCCTTGCAGCCTTGAATGCTTGGAGTGAACAGGTGTCTCAGTGCCTGTTGCACTTAAGCCCAAATTCTTCACCTACCAGCTAATTATGATTATTTTGAAACCTTAATGTATTTGAAGCAATGCTTTTCATTTTGCTTCCCCTTGCAAGAACCCCCCCCCCCCTCTGTGTGTGTGTGTGTGTGTGTTTTGTACTCCGGTTGTGGAGGCGGTAGTTGAGGCATTTAAAAGAAGAGGGAAATGGTGGTCGGTAGAGACAATGGAGTTATTTATTGTTACTCTTTACAGTGGTACCTCGGGTTACATATGCTACAGGTTACAGACTCCGCTAACCCAGAAATATTACCTCGGGTTAAGAACTTTGCTTCAGGATGAGAACAGAAATCGGGCTCCGGCAGCGCGGCAGCAGCAGGAGGCCCCATTAGCTAAAGTGGTGCTTCAGATTAAGAGCAGTTTCAGGTTAAGAACAGACCTCTGGAAGGAATTAAGTACTTTACCTGAGGTACCACTGTACAGTCACACCTCGGGTTAAAAACGCTTTGGGTTACATTTTTTCAGGTTGCGTCCTGCGGCGACCCGGAAGTACCAGAAAGGGTTACTTCCGGGTTTTGCTGCTCGCGCATGCACAGGCACTCAAAATGACGTCACGCGCAAGCACAGAACTGTGGGGAGACTCGCTTGCCTCCGTAGGGCTTCCTGCCCCACAGTTGGCCTGGGAGCTCAGCTGGGCTGCAGCGCTCAACTCTTTGTGGGCCAAGGGACCTGGGCCCTGGCTTCCAACTGGTGCTGAGCACTGTCGTCTGTTTGGCTGCTCGTGTGCAGCAGTGCATGCGCCACTGAGTGCTCTGTGCAAAGGTCTGTGGATCCCAGCCAGTGCTGTCAAAAGCCTTCTAGTGATCGGTGTCACTGCAGCCGGGCTCAGCTCATACTCGCCTATCGCAAACAGAGTGCAAAAAAATCCCAATTCCGTTCCCGTCTGCAGCGATCCGGCTGTTCTGCTGCGTGGGGCGACCTTGGGTTTTTATCCTAATAAAGCTAATTGTTGGCTTTGTGGAGTGGGAATCCCTTTGGTCTCCCGGGTGCGACTTTGACATTATATTCCCCAGTACGCTTCTTGCATTGCATTGAGTGTTAATTTATTATGGAAGCCGGTGGCAGCTGCTGCTTCTCCATGTGGGAATATCTAGTGTTTTGTTTTTCCTGTCTAGGAGGCTGCTGTTCGGAAGCGCTTTTCAAAAGAGGGCTGTAAATAAATTTGCATTTCACATAAAGGGAGCCTGAGGTTTGCGTTCCTCCACTTCGCAGGTCTCGGAGATGATCTCCAGGGGCAAATAAATCACATGGCCACTTCAGAATGTTCCTGCATAATCAAAACGAAATCTCCCTGCACATAGAAAAGTAGCAGATCAGGGAGAAAGCTGATCTGCTGATCTCAGGATAGTGGGTTGGAGCCCCACTTTAGGCAAAAGATTTCAGCATTGCAGGGGGTTGGACTAGACTCTACAATTCTATGGTCCTATGATACATGGATTTGGAAAGCAATCAAAATGCATTTGCAATCCAGCTGTCTTCACTGTAGGGACGCGGGTGGCGCTGTGGGTTAAACCACAGGGCCTAGGACTTGCCGATCAGAAGGTCGGCGGTTCGAATCCCCGCGACGGGGTGAGCTCCCTTTGCTTGGTCCCAGCTCCTGCCAACCTAGCAGTTCAAAAGCACGTCAAAGTGCAAGTAGATAAATAGGTACCGCTCTGGCGGGAAGGTAAACGGCGTTTCTGTGTGCTGCTCTGGTTCGCCAGAAGCGGCTTCGTCATGCTGGCCACACGACCCGGAAGCTGTATGCCGGCTCCCACGGCCAATAAAGCGAGATGAGCGCCGCAACCCCAGAGTCGGCCACGACTGGACCTAACGGTCAGGGGTCCCTTTACCTTTACCTTTGTCTTCACTGTTTAGCTCAGGAGTGGCTAACCTACTTTGTTGGACTCCCAACTCCCATCAACCCCAATTAGCATGGCCAGTGATGATGGAAGTTGGAGTCCAAAATTGCCAGTACCCAGGCTCTGCTGCGATCCTTACAACAGTTCTGCAGGGAGAGTCAGGGTTATTTTCTCCCATTTCTCAGATGGGGAAAACTGAGGCAGAGACATCCAGCTGCCAGGTAGCAAATCTTGGCATCCGGATTTGCAGAGGAGGAAAGCAGGAGAGCCCATTCCCTGAGGCTCAAGAAGGAAGAAGCCAGGAAGGATGCTGAAGGGATCACACAGACTCCTGCCTGGGTGTTAATGAGGCGTTAATGGCTTTGGAGAAGGTGTGAGTTTCTGCCTTAGAGGGCTCTCCTGGGAAAAGACCGGAATGCAGAAGAAGCAATGGAAACAGAAGTGGACACACACACACACACACACACACACACACACCCCAAATAATCTGCAAGATAGGAATAAATTCAACTAGTAAAGCCTTCGCAATCCTGGCAAGCTTCACCTGTTGAATTGTGCCTTGTCTGCCCCAGGCAAGAAAATACACTGCAGCCAGCTATGGGCCATTTATAGCAGGATAGTTGCTGCTTGATCTGGCATTTTAAAGAGGGAAAATTGTAGCGATCGCCTGCGACTATGCCAACACACTGCTATTATTAGAGAGTAACCCATAACCAGAAAATGCCAAAGTTATGAGCGTATACATGGGGGAGAGCCCTTTCGTGGCTTTGTTTGTTTGTTTCACACCTAGTATTCCGGAAAACTAGCCTAGAAAATGAATAACTAGAAGAGGAAATTTGTTCCTGCCTGACCTGGCTATTGTGATTAAATTTTGCCTGCAGTTAATGGTTGCTGTCATGGGTATTATTCTTATTTTTCTGTTGCATTTCCATTCCATCTTTCCTCCAAGGAGCTCAATGTGGCTAAATAATAATAATAATAATAATAATAATAATAATAATAATTTTTATTTATACCCCGCCCTCCCCTGCCAGAGCTGGGCTCAGGGCAGCTAACACCAGTAAAATTACAGTAAAAACATAATAGGAGGGGGAGAACCAAATTAAAATACAGGTTAAAATGCAATTTAAAATGCAGCCTCATTTTAAAAGTAGCCCACCCCCGTTTTATCCCCAACCTAGGAGCCAACCTAGCAGTTCGAAAGCACGTCAAAGTGCAAGTAGATAAATAGGTACCGCTCCAGCGGGAAGGTAAACGGCGTTTTCGTGCGCTGCTCTGGTTCGCCAGAAGTGGCTTAGTCATGCTGGGCACATGACCCGGAAGCTGTACGCCAGCTTCCTTGGCCAATAAAGCGAGATGAGCGCCACAACCCCAGAGTCGGCCACAACTGGACCTAATGGTCAGGGGTCCCTTTACCGTTACCAAATCAGGGGACCCCTGTTTTGGGTGGCCATGACCTTCCAAGATCAGGGCTAACCGGCTACGCTGGTAGATTTTTAAAGCCAGCAACCCTCACCCCAGGAATTTATTTTATTTTATTTTTTGCGCCCCTGTGCTGCAGCGCTCCTTTCTCGGCTGCGAAGCTGGCAGCGCTGCGGCTCAGCACAAGAAAAGCTGTTCTGTAGCGCTGCGAACCGGGAGAGGCTGTAAATCTTGCTCGGCTGCCTAATCTCATGAGACTTCCTGCCTCCCTCTTCCAGGCCAGAGAAGGGTTTTGGCTGCGCTTCAAAGGGGCACCTCAGCTCCCAAAGACTTCTATTCCTGACCTCAGCTCTAAAATAAATCCTGCAGGGTGAGTCACTCAGGAGGACTGGCAGCGGAAGGGGAGGGCGACTGGGGTTGGTTGGGTGCTTAGTGTGTTTGAAAAGTTCTCCTCTTGGGCTTCAAGGAAAGAGAAGAAGCTCTGCTACACAAGTCCGTGAGTCATTTCCCAACCACCTCAAGAGTGGGACAACCACAGAAAAGTCCCTCGGCTGAGCATCCCAGCACAACTTTTCCAGCTGTGTGGGGTAGGGACCGGTGCCCCCCCCCCCCCGAGAATTTGCAACTTCCTCCTTCTTCCTTGATTGGCAGCCCCCCAAAGCGCTGGGAACGGGATGAAGGCCAAGGGAGGAGCCCGGCTCCAGGCTATTCTTATCCCTATAATTTTATTCATCTTAACGTAACAAGATTTATTCACTGCTTAATTAATAAAAACTCACCCACCCCAACCTTCCAAGTGGTTTAAATAAAATACAGTGGTACCTTGGTTCTCGAACGGCTTAGTTGCCAAACAAATCGGCTCTTGAACGTCGTGAACCCGGAAGCGAGTGTTCCGGTTTGCAGAGACGTTTTTCGGAAGCCGAACGTCCGACGCAGCTTCCGTTTGAGTGCAGGAAGCTCCTGCAGCCAATCGGAAGCCGCGCCTTGGTTTTGGAACGGTTCCAGGAGTCAAATGGATTCCCGGAACAGATTAAGTTCGATAACCAAGATTGTTGTTGTTGTTTAGTCATTTAGTCGTGTCGATTCTTCGTGACCCCATGGACCAGAGCACGCCAGGCACTCCTGTCTTCCACTGCCTCCCGCAGTTTGGTCACGCTCATGCTGGTAGCTTCGAGAACAAATGATAGTTCAGATGTCTCCTATAATGCCTAGTAGGAAAGCTTCTGGTTTTTAAATAAAAGTTATTTTAAACATCTTCTTCATTTCATTATAAATAATTTCCGGCTAGGAGCCATAGATAGCCCCCTCCTTCTCCCTGAATTTGTCCAATCCTCTTTCAAGTTGGAGGCCATCCCCGCCTCCTGTGGGAGTGAGTTCCACAGGTTAACGATGCGCTGTGTGAAGGGCTTTCTCTTGTCTGCCTTTAACCTGCCAACGAAATCTTCATCACGCACAGCTCCGCTGAGAAACCAGTAGCGATACCATTAATATCTAATTAATGTCTAATTTTGCCCCTTGCTAAAATGTATTTATTGGTGTGTGTTTCTCTTTTTGCAGATCTACCAAAGAATTAAATTAAATTAAATTAAATTGGGATGGGGGTGTTTGCCCTCGCCCTTCTTCTGAGAGTTAGTGCTCTGCACAAAAATGCGGGGGTCAGTTTGGGGGGAATGGGAAATGTCCCTATTTTCATCTGAGGAATGTTGGAGGGTATGGAATTCCATTCCCCCTCTGCTCATCTTAGCAGATTCTTACCACTCCCCAGTTACCTCAAAGGGCTTGGCTGTTTATATATTCAGACGCAATCCCTCGGGATGCCCCCTGTTCAATTCTTCGCTTGCTCCTGTATGGAAATTGAAAATCATTGTGGGACCACATCTCTGCTTGCGCATTCAGGAAGCAAAGGCCCCTTCTCTGCTCTGGTTAGGTGATAGCACCAATCCACACTTTCGAAGGCGGCTGGCAGCCTAATTTAATACGGCTCGGCCTCCGTTCTTTCAATTATATCTTTATAGGCTTTTAATTAGCCCGAATCTGACTAATTTAAACCATCCTTGTTTGGAGAACGAGGCTTCTGTGCTGCAGCTGTTCTCAGTCAAACACTCGTTCTGTGGGCTTGGTCAGGGCAGCGAAGAGATGTTTGTTTTGTTTTCTTTTTTTCAATAATATTTATTACTTTTTGAACAATTTAAACACTACAAAACAAAACAAAAACAAAAAAGAACAATACAATACAATACAAAGACACTACAAAACACTAACACATTAAACTAACAAAACCAAACAAAAACAGTTTAAAACACTCAAACAGTTTCAATATCTTGTCTTTCATTCACTTATTTCACCGACCTCCTCGCACCTCCCTTTTTGTATTCCACTTAGAATCATAGAATCATAGAGTTGGAAGAGACCACAAGGGCCATCGAGTCCAACCCCCTGCCAAGCAAGAAACACCATCAGAGCACTCCTGACATATGGTTGTCAAGCCTCTGCTTAAAGACCTCCAAAGAAGGAGACTCCACCACACTCCTTGGCAGCAAATTCCACTGTCGAACAGCTCTTACTGTCAGGAAGTTCTTCCTAATGTTTAGGTGGAATCTTCTTTCTTGTAGTTTGGATCCATTGCTCCGTGTCCGCTTCTCTGGAGCAGCAGAAAACAACCTTTCTCCCTCCTCTATGTGACATCCTTTTATATATTTGAACATGGCTATCATATCACCCCTTAACCTCCTCTTCTCCAGGCTAAACATGCCCAGCTCCCTTAGCCGTTCCTCATAAGGCATCGTTTCCAGGCCTTTGACCACTTTGGTTGCCCTCCTCTGGACACGTTCCAGTTTGTCAGTGTCCTTCTTGAACTGTGGTGCCCAGAACTGGACACAGTACTCCAGGTGAGGTCTGACCAGAGCAGAATACAATTGATACAATGACTTCTATCAATTATTTCAGCAATTCCTTTCCATCTTCCTCTGTTTTCTGTCCTATAATTATCTTAACACATTCTAACCTTATTTTACCTATAATATTCTATTAATATATTTATACTTAAATCCTTATAACATTTCTACTAAAGCCATATAACTTCATTCCACCATTCTTTGAACATTGATTAATTTTGCAGTATTTCTGAAGAGATGTTTGTTTTCATGGTGCAAATATGTTTTTCTTTCTTCCTTTTTCCTGGCTTCCCGGCCACCCCCACCCTCACCCATGCGCCAGCAAAGAGCTTCTAGGAGGAAAGTTTGCTTCCACCAGATGCACCTTCACAACTGACAAATAAATGCCTCTACCCTGGGACATGCAGAAAGAGTTTACGTTGCAAGAAAAATATATTATCTCTGTGCGCAGCCAGCACAGTGACTCTGATCTGATGCGAACACAAGGCTGATCCAAGCGTTTCTGTGAAGTGTCCCTAGGTGTGGACAAACTGATTCCTTGCCCTTCGTGCATCTGTTCACATAATGGCCCCATTCACACATAATGCTAAGCCATGGTTTGTGCTAAACCAGGGTTTATTAAACCACGGGTTAATGTTACATGCGAACATTACACAGCAGCTGAACCGTGGTTTTCTTCCTGCCAGCAAAGCATGATCTGAAACCATAGCTTGTTGTTAGTTGAGGAACTTTGTTTTGAGGTTGTTGTGTTTTTTTAAACAATCAAGTTGTGTATACCTTTTATGAAATAACCCCCCCCCCCCATAAATAGCATTCCTTAGACACAGTTTGTTTAACCGCCCTGCCCCAGACAGACACAAAGTTACAAATGATATTGTAACTTTCCCAGATGCCCTAACGAGAAAGTCAGGGCATCTGAGAAACAGCTGTTTTTAAAAACAATGTTATTTATTTACTAGTACAACATTATTTCCATAATAACAGCCTTTATGGGGCTTCCCCCCACCGACCTTCAGCAGAAAAAAAAGTTCCCAATCCTTATTGTAAAAAAAAAAAGGGTAAAGGGTTTAACCCACAGTGCTACCCGTGTTCTTAAAGGTAAGGTAAAGGGACCCCTGACCATTAGGTCCAGTCATTGCCGACTCTGGGGTTGCGACGCTCATCTCGCTTCATTGGCAGAGGGAGCCGGTGTACAGCTTCCGGGTCATGTGGCCAGCATGACTAAGCCGCTTCTGGCGAACCAGAGCAGCGCACGGAAACGCCATTTTCCTTCCCGCTGGAGCAGTATCTATTTATCTACTTGCACTTTGACGTGCTTTCAAACTGCTAAGTTGGCAGGAGTAGGGACCAAGCAATGGGAGCTCACCCCATCGCAGGGATTTGAACCGCCGACCTTCTGATCGGTAAGCCCTAGGCTCTGTGGTTTAACCCACAGCGCCACCCGCGTCCCAATCCTTATTGTAGTACAGTGGTGCCCCGCAAGACGAATGCCTCGCAAGACGGAAAACCCGCTAGACGAAAGGGTTTTCCGTTTTTCAATGCGCTTCGCAGGACGAATTTCTCTATGGGCTTGCTTCACAAGACGAAAATGTCTTGCGATTCTTGCGATATTTTTTCGCTCCCCACCCCCTTTTTCTAAGTCACTAAGCTGCTAATAGCCTTTTAGCAGCTAATCTGCTAATCCCTTAAGCCTTTAATAGCCGCTAATAGCCGCTAAACCGCTAATAGCGCTAATCCGCTAATCTGCTAATGGGGTTGCTTCGCAAGACGAAAAAACCGCTAGACGAAGAGACTCGCGGAACGGATTCTTTTCGTCTTGCGAGGCACCACTGTAGATGGTTAAGAACTAGGATTGATTCAAATCCCTAAGCAGCATGAGGTTCACTGGGTAATATTTCACTATCTCTATTTCTACCTTACAGGGTTCTTGTGAGGATAAATGACCTGAATGCCTTGGAGGAGAATTGGTGTAAAGTTGAAATAAACATCTGCCACGGTCTCTATGTGTTATAACAGAGTCAGTTTGTAGGTTTTACAGTCAAGGTTGTTGTTGCTTGAGGTAGAGGACAAGATTTGAGGTATGAAAAGTTACTGGATTTCCACACCCTCCAACATTTATGCGATGAAAATAGGGATGTCCTATTCAATAATATGTATTATTATTATTATTATTATTATTATTATTATTATTATTATTAATATTATCATCAGACTGGGTTGCCCCAGACACTCTGGGCGGTTTCCAGCATATATAAAAACACATTAAACATTAAATATTTAAAAAAATTCCCTATGCAGTGGTACCTCGGGTTACATATGCTTCAGGATGAGAATAGAAAACGTGCTCTGGCAACATGGCGGCAGCAGGAGGCCCCATTAGCTAAAGTGGTGCTTCAGGTTAAGAACAGTTTCAGGTTAAGAACGGACCTCCGGAACGAATTAAGTACTTAACCCGAGGTACCACTGTACAGGGCTGCCTTCAGGTGTCTTCTAATGGTTGTATAGTTACTTATCTCCTTGGCTCAGGGCGTCATAGGACTCCATACCCTCCAACCCTCCAAGATTTATCTGATGAAAATAGGGACGTCCTAAGGAAAAGCAGGGCATTCTGGGAATAAATCAGAAACCGGGTCAGCAGCTTCTGTAAATCCGGGACTGTCCCTGGAAAATAGGGACACTCGGAGGGCCTGGATTTCAGCATAAGTTACAGGACCTATACACAAACTGGAAACAAAGCAGCGTGTCTGCCTGAAATTTCTGAAGGCACACATGGTATTGAAAGCGCGTCTGTGTATAACTGCCCCAACACCATCGTGAGCGATGCACATATGCGCAATAAAACGAACATATGCACGATAAAAGCGACATCTGGAGGGGCCGTGACAGAGTTGCCACATGAGACATGCATTGGCTCGACTGAGGATACTGCTTAATGCAAGCAAGCACATTGAAGAACCTAAGAAGAGGCTGCTATATCAGGCCAATGGTCCATCTAGTCCTGTATCCAGTTAGGACCCTTACCTTTCCCGCCCCGACCTGGCCACAGTGATCCATGCGACGGTCACCTCCAGGCTTGACTACTGTAATTCGCTCTACGCGGGGCTGCCCTTGAAGCTGTCCCAGAAACTCCAGCGGGTGCAGAATGCTGCAGCGAGGCTCCTCACGGGGTCTCTGCCATGGGAGCATATTCACCCAGTGCTTTTCCAGCTGCACTGGCTCCCGGTGGAGTACAGGGTCAGATTTAAGGTGCTGGTTTTGACCTTTAAAGCCCTTCACGGCCTAGGACCCTCGTACCGACGGGTCCGTCTCTCCCGGTATGCCCCACGGAGAGCCTCAAGGTCCATAAATAGCAACACCCTAGAGGTCCCGGGCCCTAAGGAAGTTAGATTAGCTTCAATCAGAGCCAGAGCCTTTTCAACACTGGCTCCGGCTTGGTGGAACTCTCTGCCTCATGAGACCAGGGCCCTGTGGGATCTGATTTCTTTCTGGAGGGCCTGTAAGACAGAGTTGTTTCGCCTGGCCTTTGGCTTGGAGCCAATTTGATTCCCTCCCTCTCTTTCTTTTTTCTTTTCCTTCTCCTCCTACAATGAGGCATTTTAATGCGGCATTTTAATATTTTTATGTTTCAATATTTTAATATTTAATTATTATTTAATATTTTAATATTTTAATATTGAATGTTAAAATATTGAATGTTAAAATAATGTTAATTTTGTTTTAAGTTGTAATCATTCAATTTGTTTTTATTATTGCTTGTTAGCCGCCCTGAGCCCGGCCTTGGCTGGGGAGGGCGGGGTATAAATAAAAAATTATTATTATTATAATTTCCCCTCCTTTCCCCTCCTGTCGTCTCCAGCAAGTGGTATTTGGAAGCCTCCAAATATTGGAGGTCTTTGCTGCCTCCAACCATGAGAGCACAGCCATCATGGCTAGCAGCCGTCAATAGCCTTCCTCTCCATGAATTTGTCCAATCCTCTTTCAAAGCCATCCAAGATGGCTGCCATCCCTGTCTCCTGTGGCAGTGAGTTCCGTAGTTTATTTAGCTACAGTGGCACCTTGGTTCTCAAACTTAATCCGTTCCGGAAGTCTGTTCCAAAACCAAAGCTTTCCAAAACCAAGGTGCGCTTTCCCATAGAAAGTAGTGCAAAATGGATTAATCTGTTCCAGACTTTTACAAACAGCTCCCAAAACAGCGATTTAACATGAATTTTACTATCTTACGAGACCATTGATCCATAAAATGAAAGCGATAAACAATGTACTGTACCATAAAATAAATAAATCAGTATTATAGATGATAAAAATAAAATAAAATTTCTTACCTGCACTGATAGTAGTCATTGTTTGAATGGGGGGTATTTATCCATTTCTGCAGTCACGCAATCAATCAATCAATCAATCAATCGCTGAACTGGGATCCACACAGTCACAAAAACAAATTAACTGAAAAACAAAAAACGCAAAATAAATAGCAAAAACAAAAGCACCAGATATAAGCTCCAAATATCACCTCAGAACACTGTGATCGGAAACTGAAGGCTTGAATTACAACTGGGGGGGGTGGGACGCAAATTATCAGCGCAACAGGAAACACAGGGGGACTCAAAACGGAGCACGTTCGGTTTCCGAAAAAAAGTTTGAAAACCATAACACCTACTTCCGGTTTTGCAGCGTTTGGGTTCCAAGTTGTTCATGAACTAAGCTGTTCAAAAACCGAGGTACCACTGTATTTGCTTCACGGTTACATCCTTTAAAAAAAATAAAAATCAGTCCTGAATGTTCCCGTAGTCTGCTTTGCCGAATGTTCATGAGTTCTGGTGTTGTGAGAGAAGAAGAACGTAATTTCAAAGCTTAATTTTACAAACTTCTAACATGTCACCCCCTTTCTATTTCAGAGTGGCTCTGACTCTGTTGGGAGACAGGCCTGAGTGTTCCGGCGCAACCTAGAATCAGATTAATTTGTGTCTCAGCTGGACGACGGGCGAACAGCCTGAGCATCCAGTCTGCTCCTTGAGGATTTTCCTTTCTCTCCTCCTGGTTTTTCTCAGTCTGCCTGGGGTGGTCCAGCCTTTTGCCAGCTGCGATCGTGATCTGTCACCATTTGTCAAATTTACAAGGTTCAGGACAAACAGAAGAGGCTTGGGACAGTGGTAAGCTGAAGGACCCCAGAGGGGGAAGAGGTGTGAAGGGATTCTCACCTTGTCAGGTGGGTATCTTATTTTCTCAGGTTTTCGAGAAGGTGAGACATTCTCACTTGGGCATGAAATGCTTCTGCCAGAACTGTTTTACCCTGGCTGCAGTTCTGCTTGTCTGCAGGGACTGAGTAATTATTTTAAAAAGTATGGTGTCCAGAACAAAGGAAGTAATAGTATACTGCTCTATTCTGCCTTGGTCGGACCAGACCTGGAGTCCTGTGTCCAGTTCTGGGCACCACAATTTAAGAAGGATGTTGACAAGCTGGAATGTGTGCAGAGGCGGGCAAGCAAGATGATCAAGGCTCTGGATCCAAGCCTGATGAGAAACGGTTGAAGGAGCCGGGTAGGTTGAGCCTGTTGGCTGTCTCATGGAAGATGGAGAAAGCTCATTTTCTCCTGCTCTGGAGGGTAGGACTCGAACCATTGGCTTCAAGTTACAAGAAAGGGGATTCCAACTAAATACCATTAATAACTTCTGACAGTAAGAGCTGTTCGATAGCAGAACGGTCTCTCTCAGGAGGTTGTTGTCTCTCCTTCCTTGGAGGTATTAATAATAATAATAATTTATTATTTGTACCCCGCCCATCTGGCTGGGTTTCCCCAGCCACTCTTTTTAAGCAGAAGTTGGATGGCCATCTGCCTTGAATGCTTTAGCTAAGATTCTTGCATTGCAGGGGGCTGGACTAGATGACCCTCAGGGTCCCTTCCAACTCTGCAATTCTGTGATCTCCTAATGTTCATGAATCACAATGTTCTTCTCACAAAGGTTAAACTGGGCAGAGCTACATTTCAGCCCCTGACGACGGCACTGATTCGAGCTGAGCTCGTCCAGGAATGAGTGTGGGAGGCAAGGAAAATAAAGTTGTTCCAGGATGTGGGGGTTCTGGTACGGTTTTGTTAGGGCGTGAGTGTGACACTCCCTTGACATGTATATAAATCAGGAGACGCTGGAGCAAGGAGAGCTTTCTGAATCCCACAGCAGAGAGCCAAGGATGCTTTGCCAAAGGAGGTCTCACCACCCGTGGCTTCCTTTTCCTGTCGCACCATGTGCTGAAGAAAGACCAGAAAAAAAACAGAAAAGACCTTGCTTTCACTTTCTGATGAGATTGCACTTGTCCACCCGTTCCCAAGGCTCTGTGTTCGCTGTAACTAAGAAATACAACAACAACAGGTGTGTGTATAAATGGGCATATTGGATACACATACAACAACCATTACAGTGGTGCCCCGCAAGACGAATGCCTCGCAAGACGGAAAACCCGCTAGACGAAAGGGTTTTCCATTTTGGAGGTGCTTCGCAGGACGAATTTGCTATGGGCTTGCTTCGCAAGACGAAAATGTCTTGCGATTCCTGGGGTTTTTTTTTCACTCCCCACCCCCTTTTTCTAAGGCACTAAGCTGCTAATAGCCTTTTAGCAGCTAATCCGCTAATCCCTTAAGCCTTTAATAGCCGCTAATAGCCGCTAAACCGCTAATAGCGCTAATCCGCTAATCCGCTAATGGGCTTGCTTCGCAAGACAAAAAAACCGCTAGACGAAGAGACTCACGGAACGGATTCTTTTCGTCTTGCAAGGCACCACTGTATTGGATACACATACAATAACCATTAGTTACTGACAGCAGAATTCAGAATTCTAAGAAACTCTGCTTTTGTGGGTTTTTTTTTAAAAAAACAAGTTTCTAGTCCTGAATACTGCCATAATCTCCCCCCCCATTTCCCCCCCTTTTTGTGTCCTCTTGTCATATTGAGCTTGAAGCCCTGCTAATCACCCCAGAAGCAAAGAATGCCCCCCGCCCCGTGTGTAGTCACTATTCAGGTTGGAAGCAATGGGCAGAGAATCATAGAACTGTAGAATTGGGAGGGACCCGAGGGTCATCTAGTCCAACCCGCTACAATGCAGGAAACCTGCCCAACATGGGGATCAAATCCATGACCCTGAGATTAAGAGTCTCATGCTCTACCAACTGAGCTACCCCAGCTGACACGTCAGAGATCAGTGCCCATAGGTCATGGATACCAAATCAGGGCCCTTGCAATGGCCTGACAAAACGCAGATCATCAGATCAAAACATTTCCTGGCACATATGAAAATGATGTGCCGGTGGTACCTAGTAAGCTGACAAAAATGTATAGGACAAGTACAAATACCTCTGGAAATGTAAAGAAAAAGAAGGTACCTTTCATCATATGTGGTGGACTTGTAAGGTAATAAAAGCTTTCTGGGAGATGATATATAATGAAATGAAGAAAATGTTTAAAAGAACCTTTGTTAAAAACAAACAAATTCAGAAGCTTTCTTATTAGGAATTATAGGTACTGACATCCCAAAGGAGCAGCAAAGACTTTTTATGTATGGGACAACAGCCGCTCAGATGCTACTAGCCCAGAGATGGAAAGAAGACAAAGAGGAATAGCAAGCTAAGCTGACGGACTATGCCAGAATGGCAAAACTGACTGGAAGGCTCAGGAACCATGAAGACAGAAACTTTAAAAAAGAATGAGGGAAAATTGTAACGTATCTCGGAGACCAGTGTAAGCAGATGGAAATATTAGCAGGATTTTAATTCCACTTGTAATGTAACAAATACCAATGACAATATGGATTGATATAAAATTTAGAGTATGGAAAAATGTTGATGTTGATGTTGTTGTTGTTTAGTCGTTTAGTCATGTCCGACTCTTCGTGACCCCCTGGACCAGAGCACACCAGGCACTCCTGTCTTCCACTGCCTCCCGTAGTTTGGTCAAACTCATGTTGGTAGCTTCGAGAACACTGTCCCACCATCTCGTCCTCTGTCGTCCCCTTCTCCTTGTGCCCTCCATCTTTCCCAGCATCAGCGTCTTTTCCAGGGAGTCTTCTCTTCTCATGAGGTGGCCAAAGTATTGGAGCCTCAGCTTCAGGATCTGTCCTTCCAGTGAGCACTCAGGGCTGATTTCCTTCAGAATGGACAGGTTTGATCTTCTTGCAGTCCATGGGACTCTCAAGAGTCTCCTCCAGCGCCATAATTCAAAAGCATCCATTCTTCAGCGATCAGCCTTCTTTATGGTCCAGTGGAAAAATATGCAGTTGTAAATGTTGAGAATAGGACCCCATGGAGGGGGTGGGGGAAGTCTTGAGATTCAGAGTAATCTCTTTATATGGATATGCATTTGGAATGTTACAATTTTGTATTTGCAAAATCAAATAAAAGTGATTTAAAAAACAAAACATTTCCCAGCACATCCCTGATAACGCTGTGAAGTTCTTGCAGTTTCATCATATTCCTTTGCTTGTTGGGTGACCAGCAAGGGCTCGAGCTCAATAAGGCAATAATATCACCATAATATCACAGCTTCTCAGGGTTCACGGGGAGCCGAGGGAAGCTGCAAAGAGCCAGAGCTTTGGGGTACAGAAGGCACTTCGCTCGCAATATATGTCCCCACCTTTCCACAGGGAAGCCAGAGCCTCGGCTGACACATCGCAAGGCCGCTGAGCGAGCTGGCAGGAAAATAGGGCAGATTTTGTGGCGTGGTGCAAAGGGGAAGGAAGAGACGACGTCTCTTGCGATAGCCTGGGAAGGAGCTGGAGGAAAGTAGGTTAAATTGCTGGGGGAGGGGGAGAGGAAGGAGACAAACCTGACCCCAAAATAGCTGAAAAGGTTAGTAGGGCGAGGAAGAAATGTTCGCGAGAGGAGCGCCAAGATGCCAATGGCATATGACATGTATTTGCAGCCTGTGGCTTCGTTGCAGTAATGGTTTTAATCAGCCATGAGAGCTAAAAGGCACTGCATTCAGGTGCGGACAAGCAGCAAACTGAGCCAAATGAGGCCCAGTCTGTTTGATTCCCCTGCACCCAGAAACAAATGCAGGGGGGAACATACCCATTTGCACCCAGAGCCGTCTTTCCCATTGGGCTTACTGGGACGTTGCGCCAGGGCGCCAGCCTCTCAGCGGCACTCCAGTGAGTGGGGGAGCTGAGCGGCTTTGCCAGCAGCCAGGTATGCTTAAGACGGCCCTGTTTGCACCATTCAAGGGGTGACAAAGGGGCTTCGATAGCCACTATTTCATGTTTTCCAGAATGCTGTGGGTCATAGCTGTCAATTTACAGATTTGAAAATAAGGGACCAGCAGCCTCGAAAATAAGGGATCAGCAGCCAAAATAAGGGGTTTTCCAAGCACAGGTATGTTCAACTTCTGAGCCCCTCCGAGCCAAAGGCAGAAAGCCCAGCCAGCAGCCAAACGAAGCCTCAAGCGGAGCAACTCCCACAGCGCAGCAACCCGGCAAAGGGGATGCAGCAAGGAAAACCACCGTCACCTCTCCACTGGGAAGCACTGAGCAAAGGCGAGTCCCCAGGCAACGTGGCCGATTTGATCGGCACAAGGCATGCAAGCTCCACCCCCCAGTGGTTCTTAGACTTCTTATTGGGTGAGCAATGCAGCC
Organism: Podarcis tiliguerta; assembly: GCF_965153285.1. Taxonomy (NCBI): domain Eukaryota; kingdom Metazoa; phylum Chordata; class Lepidosauria; order Squamata; family Lacertidae; genus Podarcis; species Podarcis tiliguerta. Next base: position 50,859,196 of record NC_139545.1, on the reverse strand, counting down.
AAGCAACACAGTTGGAGCCTCCCTCCTCCCTGGCCAGCAGGGAGGGAGGGAGAGGAGCTGCTTCCTTTGAAACCCGGGAAATTTAAGGGACATCATCAATAAGGGACACGGCACTGGGATAAGGGAGTTTCCCGCCAAATAAGGGACGGTTGACAGCTATGCTGTGGGTCTTGCATCATTCTGATGGGGTGGCCACAAGTGTGGGCTGCTGTTCTGGGTTGGGGATTCCATTCCCCCTTTACAATGGCCAAGAACCACGTGGTGTCTGGGGCACTCTGGGGGAAAAACAAGATGGCGGCTGCCAACGGGGCCCACAGATGTCTGCTCTACAGCCACCACAGCACAGTGATAAACAAGTCAAAATAAAATAAAATCAGAAAACGGTATCTGAAGGAGAAGAAGGTGCATTCAGGGCCAGTGCTGCCATTAGGCAGAGTGAGGCGATGGCCCCAGGAGCTGGGAGGAGGCTGTGGCAGCCCCCTGACCGTATCTTCTGGGCTGCCACGCCATTCCTTTCTGTTGCAAATCAGAGCTGTGGCAAGCTGCCTGGCATCTTCCTTCAAGACTTGCTTGCTGCCCTCAGGTGATGCTATCTCATGGCCGGTGTCAACAGTAAAATCCAGCTGCCAATCTAGTCAGTTTCTGTACACGGAAGGTGGGGGGGGGGGAGTTGCCATCTTTCCCTTTGCCTCAAGCAGCAAAATATCTTGGGCTGGCATGTGTCCGAGGATGAATGAAACACGAATGAACGAAGCGCAAAACCAATGCACTTTTAATGGGCAAAACACAAAATTAAGGGCTTTCTTTCATGAAGATAAACTATCCAACAAAAGGGAGGGAGGGAGAGAGAGAGAGAGAGAGAGAGAGAGAGAGAGAGAGAGAGAGAGAGGAAATCTTGAATGGCATGCTGGAGACAAAGAAGAAAAGAGATTCTCTGCCTCCCCCCCCCCCTTTTCTGGTGATCTTCCTAAACATCTCCTAGATAGCTGAGAAGATGCAATAAGTTGTGTTTACAGTAACAGCAGGAAACCACCACCAGCTGTGCAGTTTTATTTGTGATTAGGAACATATGAAGCAGCCTTATTCCAAGTCAGGCTGTTGTTTCATCAAGAATCGTAGAGTTGGGAGGGATCGTGAGGGTCATCTCAGCCTGCCCCCTGGAATACAGCAATTGCAGGAATCTTTTGCCCAATGTGGGGATTGAACCCACAACCCTGAGATTAAGGGTCTCATGCTCTACCAACTGAGCAGTCCCAGCATGGCTCAGTCACACTGGCAGGGCCTCACCAGGGTTTTAGACAGGGGCCAGCCATACCTGGATTTGCCAGGGATTGAGTGGTCTAAGTGGTCTAACGCTTAGAGTGTTCGATTAGGACCTGGGAGAGCCGGGTTCGAATCCCCACTCAGTCATGAAACTCACTGGGTGACCTTGGGCCAGTCATCGGCTCTTAACCTAATCCGCCTCACAGGGTTGTGAGGATGCAATGAAGAGAACCATATACAGCACCTTGAAATCCTTGGACGATAAAGGTGGGACCATTAGCTTCAGTCGTGGCCGACTCTGGGGTTGCGGTGCTCATCTTGCTTTATTGGCTGAGGGAGCCGGCGTGCATCTTCCGGGTCATGTGGCCAGTATGACTAAGCCGCTTCTGGCGAACCAGAGCAGCGCACGGAAATGCTGTTTACCTTCCCGCCAGAACGGTACCTACTTATCTACTTGCACTTGATGTGCTTTCAAACTGCTAGGTTGGCAGGAGCAGGGACCGAGCAAAGGGAGCTCACCCCGTCGTGGGGATTTGAACCGCCAACCTTCTGATCCTTCCTTGGCTCTGTGGTTTAACCCACAGCACCACCCGCGTCCCTTGATAAAGGTGGTAGATAAATGTAATAAATAAAATAAAATAAAAACCTGGAACTTTCTGCATGCAGAGCAGGTGTTCTACCACAGAACTAGAATCATAGAATCATAGAATCATAGAGTTGGAAGAGACCACAAGGGTCATCGAGTCCAACCCCCTGCCAAGCAGGAAACACCATCAGAGCACTCCTGACATATGGTTGTCAAGCCTCTGCTTAAAGACCTCCAAAGAAGGAGACTCCACCACACTCCTTGGCAGCAAATTCCACTGTCAAACAGCTCTTACTGTCAGGAAGTTCTTCCTAATGTTTAGGTGGAATCTTCTTTCTTGTAGTTTGGTTCCATTGCTCCGTGTCCGCTTCTCTGGAGCAGCAGAAAACAACCTTTCTCCCTCCTCTAGGTGACATCCTTTTATATATTTGAACATGGCTATCATATCACCCCTTAACCTCCTCTTCTCCAGGCTAAACATGCCCAGCTCCCTTAGCCGTTCCTCATAAGGCATCGTTTCCAGGCCTTTGACCATTTTGGTTGCCCTCCTACATCTCTTCCCCTCTGAAAAGAGAGGAACAAGATTACACCACCACCACCAGGAGACCCTTGGTTCTAACATGCTTAAATTCTCCAGAATATGTGTTTTGTGTGACATTTTAAATAGGGGAAATCTTTTGGCAGAAGCTGCCCTTTCTGCTAGTGGCCCGATGAAAGGTTTACCATATACTGCAAACCCATTCAAAGCTACAACTTTCCAGTTCCCAGTAAATGTCAACCCTTTGCCGCACGTCGGGGTGTTCCATTGAGAAGAAATTTGCATGCTGGAGATGCAATGGGTGAAAAAGTCACATTGTGGCAGATTCACCACATTATAATTCATAGGAAACTTGGAGAGGGGAGGCGAAGAGGAAGGCACACTTTGCAGCACGGCACGAACACAATGAATCATTGCGAGAGAAAGCCCATACGGTAGCAGGGCCTATCATTTCATTTTTCCTTCTGCAGTTTCACTCACTCTACCGGTACCAGGGCAACTCCCTGAAATAGGCTGAAAGCAGAGGCAGGAGTTTTATCTCAAGAAATGCATGAGGAAGAAGGTAGAACCAAAACTATGCACCAGTTTCCCGGAACATCTTCCGTTGTATCAAAAATGCTCTCGTTTCCCGACAAATTTCCCCCTCCTCTGCAACTGGGTGCAAAATTTCTGTATTGTTTACATTGTCCTCTCTTCCACATTGAGTGTCCCTGCTTCTCAGCTGACTGAATTTGCCTTCAGTCATCTTGTCCCATAACTAGATTGGATTGGCTATACAGTGGTACCTTGGGTTACATACGCTTCAGGTTACAGACTCCGCTAACCCAGAAACAGTGCTTCAGGTTAAGAACTTTGCTTCAGGATGAGAACAGAAATCGTGTTCCGGTGGCGCAGCAACAGCAGGAGGGCCCATTAGTGGTGCTTCAGGTTAAGAACAGTTTCAGGTTAAGAATGGACCTCTGGAACAAATTAAGTACTTAACCCGAGGTAAAGGTAAAGGGACTCCTGACGATTAGGTCCAGTCGTGACTGACTCTGGAGTTGCGGCGCTCATCTTGCTTTATTGGCTGAGGGAGCTGGCGTACAGCTTCCGGGTCATGTGGCCAGCATGACTAAGCCGCTTCTGGCAGACCAGAGCAGCACATGGAAACGCCGTTTACCTTCCCGCCACAGTGGTACCTATTTATCTACTTGCACTTGACGTGCTTTCGAACTGCTAGGTTGGCAGGAGCAGAGACTGAGCAACGGGAGCTCACCCCGTCACAGGGATTCGAACCGCCAACCTTCTGATTGACAAGTCCTAGGCTCTGTGGTTTAACCCACAGCGCCACCCGAGGTACCACTGTGTGAAGTAGTTTCCCACTCAGCACATGAATCCTGATTGGCTGGGATCATGGTATCTAATTCAGAAAGGTGCCTTGCATCAGGCCAGGCCACCTGACCCATCAGACACGCTGGGGCTCTTCAGAATCTTGGACAAAGGTATTTTGCCTCACATGCGATCTTATCCTTTTGCCCGATTACCTGTAGACACGTGCTCTGCGACAGAATCGGGGCCCTCCCTAAGGAGAAAGAAGAGAAAGGTGCAGAATGAAAAAACAACAACTGGATAGCTCTGTCGAACACTTTGCTGACTTAGATGAATGTCAAGGTGTTTTTTCATTGTCCCGTATTGAAAGATTTTTGGCAGGAGGTAACTGAAACCATCAACAGAACTGTACGGAACAACCTTACATTTACAGAGCGAAATATCCTCTTGAATTATATGGCCAGCACAATGGAACCTGACGAAAGGAGTGGACTCTTCGTGCCCTCACCACAGCAAAAAGACTGGTGCTGATGAATTGGGAAAATAAAAAGGCGGCTCCCTTCTACGAATGGATTGAAGACTTATACAAACTCGCAGCATATGAACAACTTGCATATAAACGCATAGTTGCGGACTACATGGAATTGGCGGAAATGACTGGCAGAATCCGAGACCAGGGAGAAGAGTCGGTGGAAGAAGATTGGAAAAAATTCAAAGTATATTTACAGAAATACTGCAAAATTAATGAATGTTAGAAGAATGCTGGAATGAGGTTATATGGTTTTAGCAGAAATGTTATAAAGAATTAAGCAAAAACTGATTGTTAATGGGCCAAAGTGGAAAATTTAAAGTTAAATTGTGTTAAGATAAATTATAGAACAAAAAATTGAGAAAGATGGAAAGGATTTGCTGAAATAGCTAAATTGAACTAGAATACAAAAAAGGGAGGTGTGAGGAGGTTGATGAAACAAGTAAATGAAAGGTAAAGATATGGAAATATTGGATGTGTTTTTAAATGTTTTTGTTTTTCTTGTTGTTTTAATGTATTTTTTTTGTTTTTATTTTTATTTTCGATGTACTGTTTGTTAAATTTTTTATTGTTTTTGTTTCCTTTTTTTCCACTGTAGCTATTAAACTTCTAATAAATATTATTTAAATATATATATATATATATATATATATATATAAACGCAGAGTTGCCATGGACAAATTCAACGGTATTTGGAATCCATGCAATAGGTTAAGATCTGGTGAAGTTTAGTGCACATATAATTATGTACTTTTTGAGCTTTCAATAAAGATGTTTTAAAAGGGGGGGAATGAAACTGAATCTTACTTTGGTGCTGGCGCTGGACACAAACCAGCGGCTTCAAGTTATAAGAAAGGAAATTCTGAGTCAACATCAGGAAGAACTTTCTGGCAGTAAGAGCTGTTTGACAATGGAACCCTCTCCCTCTGGAAGTTGCGGGCTCTCCTTCCTTGGAGGTTTTTAAGCAGAGGTTGGGGCATTTCACAGCTCTGCCCTCTAACCCCTCACTCTTGCCTCTCAGCACTTGCTGCCTGAGGCAGCTGCCTCACTCTGCCTAACGGTAGAACCGGCTCTGTATCCTCACTATTGTCAGCTTGGAAATCTAAATGGAAGAATATGTGCTTTGATTATAAAACAGGGCTTTATTCATCCCCACTGAAATGCATGAATTAAAGAGAAACACACCTGGAAATTAGTAGCCTCACGCAGAACTTTTCGATTTCAGGGCCTGATCTTGAACACTGCAAAGGGGACCAGTTCTCTGCCAGGATCTCGGCAGCGGTGAAGCAATTCCTCCCTTATCTCTTGATCAATTGCATTTCGACAAGGGCAGGCGGGCGCTTGCTTCATCCCATCTGGAAGCTTAAGCAAACAGTCTCCCTCCTGGGTGAGGCAACACAAAGTTGGTTTTCCCGGTTGCTCAAGCGCTCCAGCCGCGCGCACAAGCGGGCTGAACTTTGAAACAAATGCCCCTTTCGGCCCGCGCAACGATTTGCATCAAGAGCCTCCGATAATGTGCTCAAAGAACAAGATTATATTAGCTGACACAGTTCAGGCTCAGCGCTGCCAGGAGTGAATTGGTCTAGTTTTTCAGACCCCGCAAGAGACCTGACACGGCCACCGGCACATTTTGCAAGAGCAAACAGCTTAAGCTACATTTGTGCTCCAGGTGAATGTGCTCCCACTGGTGAAGCATTGATTCACATCGTGCACAGTGGGGTCGATGCAAAGGAGGAACATTTTGCAATGTGCATATCAACATCTCCCTCCATGCACATCGGATATATTTCCAGTTTTGATATTCTACCTCCCTTTGTGTGGCTGTTCCTTCGGCGGTATCAGTTGTGCACTTCGCTTAGAGTCCCCAAGTGTTTTCAGTTCAAATATTTTCAAATACAGTGGTACCTCAGGTTCAGAACATAATTCGTTCTGGAGGTCTGTTCTTAACCTGAAACTGTTCTTAACATGAGATACCACTTTAGCTAATGGGGCAATTTCTGTTCTCATCCTGAGGTAAAGTTCTTAACCTGAGGTACTATTTCTGGGTTTCTTAACCTGAGATACCACTTTAGCTAATGGGGCCTCCTACTGCCTCCGCACCGCCGTCGCAAAATTTCTGTTCTCATCCTGAAGCAAAGTTCTTAACCCAAGGTACTATTTCTGGGTTAGTGGAGTCTGTAACCTGAAGCGTCTGTAACCCAAGGTACCACTGTACAGGTGCAATGCATCATGGGTTGCCCAATCATGTTCCGCCTGCGCGCTGCATCATGGTTGTGCAGTCTTAAGGCTGCAGAAACCGCTCCTGTGCATTCATATTTAGCTTGCCCATCCCTTCTACTGTTTCCGATGTTCAGAAGAGGGAGCTATCAGCAAGTCTCTGGCCCTGCCTGCGGCTCTCTTCTCCTGGTTTACATATCGGGCTGATGAGAAACCCAGCGACATGTGTGCACGTACAAACAAGCCCATAGTACGATGACAAGCTTCCCGATCTCTTGAAAGCATCACTTTCTGAAAAGCAGCAGAGATAATGTTCTGCGACGTGCCTCTTGGCTTGTGAGGTTGGGCTTCAAGTCAGAGCTGTTGATTGAAGTTGACGTGGCCTGAGCTAACCCGAGATGGCACTTCCAGTGGACCTTGCCTCACACCCCTGGCATCTGACTTCCCCTTGACCCAAATAGCAATAGCATCGGAGCGCTTGCCAAGTCTTGGGTGAGGCACATCTCCCATGCATCTCCCATGTGCTCATGCATTTAAGCACCATGGTATTGAGGGCCGGATACAGAGGCCTGAGGTTCGCTTTACCCCTGACGTAAGCAAGCAGGACACTACAGAATGGTGAGTCCAAATATTCCCCAGGTCCTGGCAGAGTTAATACGGCTGCAGGCAACTTGCAGCTCGGGTGCCACAGCTGGCAGAAACAGCAGGCATTTGTGGCACACTTGGGCAAGAGCAGGATTGCCCACAGGCCTGGCACACCCGAGTCGCTACCACGCTGTGTCTCCTCCCAAGTCCGGATCTCACAAGCATCAGAGGAGGGGTTGAAACTAGAGATGGGGGAGGTCTCCCCAGTTCATGTTGCGCCAGCTACTTCCAATTGAGCCATTAGCCACCATTCCAATCGATGTGATTAGCCACCAGAACATCATTGCCAGAAGCAGAAAATGGAGATTACCCTCCTTTCTCTCTCCCGGTTTTCTGGTTAGAGTAACAGCCAGAGAGGCTGGGGAGAGGGTTTGAGGTTAGGGTACAGGAGGTGAAATTCTTCTTTGACTTGGATCTGTTCCTGAGCCGGAGAAGAACTCCCCAGTCATAATGCTAAGGATGGTGATTATTAAGAGAGGAAAAGTGGGTGGGTGTCAGAGAGATGGAGACGACCTTTTAGTTGCCTGTCCTCCGCATGTCGTCTCTCAAACAAGGAGGGACACACTGTTTGGTGTCTGGGTTTGTTTGTTTTTAAAAATATTGCACACATTTTCAATAAAATAACCAAGTGCCATGCTAACACAAATCCACACAATCCGCACAATTAGAATTTAAACAAACATTTGCTTTTGTTCAATGAATCTGCCTTAAGTAACACCGGCTTACACAACCTTTGGAAGACATTGCGAAATTGTGATTGATGTGCTCTACCTTTCCTGCATTTCAACATGAAGATGATTTTGCTAATCTGTCCCAAATATGGCCCATTGTACAGGATGCAATGGTTTTTATTTAAATTTCCATTAAAAAATAAAAATAAATGGGTGAGGAACCATATATACACAGCAAGCTCCCTTGCACTGTGTCCCACCTGGTTCAGTAATGTCTCTGCTGGCTGGTAGCAGTTCTTCAGCGTTCCAAGCTGAATTCTCTCCCGCCGAAACTTGGAGGGGTCAGGGTATGCCTCTCCTGGTCTGCCCTGCAGAGGACCTTAAGGTCCATGAATAGCCATAGTTTAGAGGTCCCGGGCCCTAAGGAAGTCAGACTATCCTCCACCAGAGCCAGGGCCTTTTCAGTGATGGCTCCGACCTGGTGGAATGCTCTGTCCCAGGAGACTAGGACACTTCAAGATTTAACCTCCTTCCGCCGGGCCTGTAAGACAGAGCTATTCCACCTGGCTTTTAATTTGAATTCAGCCTTATATTTTATTTCCCTTCTCTTCCCTCCCCCTCCCCTTTTATGAAGATTACCCACTCTGAGACCCCACAGCTAATTCTGGCCTCCTCGCTGGCCCAAGTAGGACCAATTCAGCCAGCTAGCCCTGAGGATTATCTAATGCCTATTTCCCCTAAATTGATTTTTGAATTTTACTGTTATTCATGTTTTTATACTGCATTTTATGCTGCTTTTATAATTAAGTGTTTTAAATTTGTGGTTAGGACCGTCCGCGGGCTAGATTGAGAAGGCGATTGGGCTGCATCCGGCCCCTGGGCCTTAGGTTGCCTACCCCTGGACAAGACCTTCTTGACTGGGATAGGCAGCTGCTGAAACAGACCTCCCGGCTCCTCTAGAAACGGTTTCAGTGGGAATTGACTGAGATGGAGTTAATTTGCAAGGGCTCCGTGTTGCTCATTTCAGTTTCTGGCAGGTGGCAGCTCTAAGAATAACCAGCTTGACCTTGCACAGGAAGCGAAGGCAGATGAACTGCCGAGGCGGCCCCAGGTTCCCAGAATCTCCAGCGCACAGCTGTGACGGCCGCAACCGGCCACCCTTTCGTGGTCGCCCCATGAGAGCAATCTTTGCCCAGGCAAACTGGGAAACAGGGCCCTGGTGGGAGCATAGTGACAAGGAGAGTTGCCATCCTTAATGAGCAAATTCATGCAGCTATCATTTATTAAAAGGGGAGCCTGTTTAGTCTGGGTGTTCTGTGTGAAGGGCCCATGTCTACGCATTTGTGTGAAGGGCCAATGTCTACATCATTTCCATATAATTTTCTTTAATCACCACACATGCTGTAAATTTTATCTCATTCTTCCATAATTTCCCCCATTCCTTCATCTGGATATTGCATCCCACATCTTGTGCCCATTTAATCATGACTGAGTTAACCCAGCTGCAACAAAACATGTCTCTCCCATATCAGTCTCTACAGCCACAGCAAGCGCTAATGGTTTGACTTTACCACCAAAGGCTCATTCCTCCGTTGTCTCCCAAGACAGACGGATGCCAACAACAGCTCATCCACTAGATCAACCACTTCCAATCTAGCACCTTCCAGATGTGCTGGGCTACAGCTTCCATAGTCAGCTTCCCCCAGCCAGTATGAGCATGGTCATGTCGTTGGAGAAAGCTGTTGTATATTCTTGTCCATCAAGGGTTTAGAAATATGCCCATTTTATAAGTTGCAAGGCTAGGGATTGATCTGCTAAAACATATTTTTAATAGGTGGACAGCGCTGGCGGCAATTATAGGTCCAGGGCCGAGGGCCTTCTGGCAGTTCCCTCACTGCGAGAAGCAAAGCTACAGGGAACCAGGCAGAGGGCCTTCTCGGTAGTGGCGCCCGCCCTGTGGAACACCCTCCCACCAGATGTCAAAGAGAAGAACAACTACCAGACTTTTAGAAGACATCTAAAGGCAGCCCTGTTCAGGGAAGCTTTTAATGTGTGACATTTTGATGTATTTTTATTAAACAAATAAATTATTATTATTATTATTATTCTACACCCCTGGCTTCAGATGAGTAGGGAGATGTCTTGAAGTCCCCATTTGTTCTTAGAAGAATTTGTTCTTAGAAGAAAAACTACCAGGGAGCGGCAGCTATAAGGCTCCTGTTGCTGGCTGTCACCACAGGGAAGTGTCAGCGACACAGCTGCGAGAGTGTCAGGCTGCAAGAAGCCAGCCGCGCTCTGCAGAGTCAGGCAGAATAACCCCGGCACTGATGCTCCTCACTTCTGACACCGCAACGCACGGGAAAAGGCCACAGCTCTTCTTGGCAGCGGAAAGAGACACGGGGCCAGGGAACGTCAACAGGTGCTAATTTTCCTGGAGAGCCTTGACAGGAAACGTAGCCAAGGCAGGGAGGGAGAAAGACGAGTTCAGAGATACAACGGTACAGTTGGAAGGGACCCCCAGAGTCATCTAGTCCAAACCCCTGCAATGCAGGAATCTCAGCTAAAGCATCCATGACAAATGACCATCCAACCTCTGCTTAAAAACCTTCAAGGAAGGAGAGACCACAACCTCCCGAGGGAGACCATTCCACCATTGAGCAGCTCTCTGTCAAAATGTTCTCCCTGATGTTGAGTTGGAATCTCATTCTTCTAACTAGGATTACCCGTATTTTTCGCTCTATAAGACGCACCAGACCACAAGATGCACCTAGTTTTTGGAGGAGGAAAACAAGAAAAAAAATATTCTGAATCTCAGAAGCCAGAACAGCAAGAAGGATCGCTGCGCAGTGAAAGCAGCAATCCCTCTTGCTGTTCTGGCTTCTGGGATAGCTGCGCAGCCTGCATTCGCTCCATAAGACACACACACATTTCCCCTTACTTTTTAGGAGGGGAAAAGTGAGTCTTATAGAGCAAAAAATACGGTAATTGGTTTGGGTCTTACCCTCCGGAGCAGGGGGAAGCAAGCTTGCTCCATCTTCCATGTGACAGCCCATGACATATTTGAAGATGATGATGATGATGATGATGATAATAATAATAATAATAATAATTTATTTATATTCTGCCCTCCCCAGCTGAAGCCGGGCTCAGAGCAGCTAACAACAGTAACAATAACACAGTTTACGTAAAATCACAATCAATTAATTGAAATACATTCTAAAATCAATTCATTCTAAAATCAATTCAGAATCAAATTAATAGCAACCATTGGGCTCTATGAGGATTACAGACAGAGGGGTTCAGACTGTGCCTTGGCCAAAGGCCTGGTGGAACAGCTCTGTCTTGCAGGCCCTGCAGAAAGATGTCAAGTCCCGCAGGGCCCTAGTCTCTTGTGACAGAGCGTTCCACCAGATCGGGGCCACGGCTGAAAAAGCCCTGGCTCTGGTTGAGGCCAGCCTAACCTCCCTGTGGCCCAGGATCTCCAAGATGTTTTTATTTGAAGAGTGTAAGGTCCCTCCCCATTGTCTCTTTGCTCACAGATCCTACCTTAAGGGCACGTTTGGGTGTGAATAGTGTGAGCCTGTGACCTGGACTCAGGAATCAAGTATTTATCATCACAAAAGAATGGCCAGGCTGTCCAGGTAAACCCATTAACAGGTTTCCTGCTAGACAGGATTCTGCCGTTGACCGTCCCTTCTGTGATGTATGTATGATGCATTGGGGGCAGGGCTTACTAGCTGTTTTGCTTCTCAATATTCTCAGGTTGGTCTCTGTTATTTTCTCCTACCGATAGAGAACCTACATAAGGACTCTATAGGGGCTCTTGGGTACCCCCAGTGGCGTAGTGTGGGGGGTGCAGGGGGGGCCGGCCGCACCGGCTGCAACATCTGGGGGGGCGCTCGCACTCGCAGCTCTCTGCCCCTACCTGGCTCACTCACTGTGCTGGCTGTGCGAATCCGATCCGAGCCGTCGGGTCGCCACCCACTGTGGAGGGGAGGGTGCCAGGCGTGCGGTGTGGTGCGGAGAGAGAGCGAGGGACTATCTGGGGGAGGAACAGTGCAGCGGGGGGGGGGCGCAAATTACTTGCCTTCCCCCGGGTGCTGACAACCCACGCTACGCCACTGGGTACCCCATAAGGGAAAAGGAGCGGTTTTTTCTTATAACAGGAGAAACTCTCCTGCAGAACACACTGGGTAAATAAAGGGTAAGGTGGCCTCTCACAGCACATTCCCTGCTCTGGTCTAGTAGTATCTTTTCAAGCTTCCCATTCAAAACCGAGAAAGACTTGTTTGATGAACCCTGCGACTTTGTCCAGAAACCCTGCTTGTACACAGGGTTCTTTTTCGCTCTGTCTTTCAAAAACAACATCAGTTTGGGGACATCTCCGTGGTCAAGAACGTTGCTGCAGCTCTTTAGAAACCGCAGAGGTTTCACTCTTGAGAGCAGCTGGTGCTGAACCAGGGATTGTCAAAGCAACGGAAACGGAAACCCGGATGCAGCTGTAACTGCAAGTGCAGTACACTTCACCTGCGATCAGTTCCCTCCCCCTTGCCTCTTGCTCCTCTCTGTAGACACACAGGGACTGCATTTGGACATGAGGATAAGTTCATACTCTCCAACAGTTCTCCGGTGAAAATCGGGGCATCCTATTCCACAATAACGAGAGTGATAATAATAAATTTATTATTTATACTTTGCCCATCTGACTGGGTTGCCCCAGCCACTCTGGGCAGCTTCCAACATATAGAAAAACATAATAAAGCATTAAACATTACAAAACTTCCCTATACAGTGGTGCCTCGCAAGACGAAATTAATTCGTTCTGCAAGTTTTTTCGTCTTGTGAATTTTTTCGTCTTTCGAAGCACCGCTGTGTATTGACGGTTTCCCATAGGAATGCATTGGCGGTTTTTAAAAAAAGGCGTAAGATGTTTTTGTCTTGCGAAGCAAGCGCTTAGCGAAATCCGTCTTGTGAAGCAACTCAGAAAATGAAAAACTCTTTTGTCTTGCAAGTTTTTCGTCTTCCGAGGCATTCGTCTTGCGAGGTACCACTGTACAGGGCTGCCTTCAAATGTCTTCTAAAGGTTGTATGGTTACTTATCTCCTCGGCTCGGGATTCACATAACTCCATACCCTCCAACACTTCTCTGAAGAAAATAGGGATGTCCTAAGGAAAAGCAGGACATTCCAGGATCAAATCAGAAACGGGGAAGGCTTCTGTAAATCTGGGACTATTCCTGGAAAATAGGGACACTTGGAGGTCTGCAAGTTTGGGGTGGGAGGATGGGAGTTGTTGTCCAACAACATCGGGGAGACCACAGGTTAGACACCCCTAATGTACTGGTTTGGTTTCATTCTGGGAGGGGGGACTTTGGGCAATGCAACTATGATAGCAACCTTGAGCAGGGGTATTCCTTTCTGTGCCCTCATTAGTGCATCAGGCCCATTAAAAGGATCATCAGGCCCATTAAAAGGATCACTCATCCCGGTGGTTCTTCCACCCTCCTGAAATCACTCACCACTTCCTAGACTTAATCGGGTCCCGTGGTTTGATATATAAAGATGGGTTGGTGGAATCCAAGTGAAATCAATCAATCATTCAATAGGTCAATGCTTGTCCTACTCAGAGTTGACCCATTGAAGTTAATGGTGAAATGCTATGTCTTTTCTTCTTCTATTTCCTCTTTCTTCACATTTTTTAAAAATTATGTGTTGCATGTATGTTCTTCTTCTTCTTCATTGGCGATCACTTGTTGCCAAGTAAGATTGTCTTCCACAAACACATTTTTAACAATGAGTCTGTAAGTGACTGTGGAGGTCAGTTCTGGAACCACACATCCTTCCATTGTGGGCACATAGATTTCGGGTTGGGGGTTGATCACAGTGTGGATTTGGCAAGCGTGCCTTCCTCTTAGTACATTTCTCCCTTGTGTCCTGAGTTTGAGTGTCTTCAAAGCCCATGACACCTTTGGCAAAAGCTGTTCTCCAATTGGAGCGCTCACAGGCAAGTGTTTCCCAATTGTTGGTGTTTATACTATATTTTTTTAGATTTGCCTTGAGACAGTCTTTAAACCTCTTTTGTTGACCACCAGCATTACGCTTTCCATTTTTAAGTTCGGAATAGAGTAGTTGCTTTGGAAGACGATCATCAGGCATCCGCACAACATGACCAGTCCAACGAAGTTGATGTTGAAGAATCATTGCTTCAACACTGCTGATCTTTGCTTCTTCCACAGTTGATGGAATCTTTCGAGGAGCTGGAGATGGTGTTTATAAGTGGTCCATGTTTCACAGGCATACAGTAAGGTTGGTAGTACAATAGCTTTGTAAACAAGCATTTTGGTTTCCCTGCAAATGTCCCTGTCCTCAAACACTCTGCACTTCAATCGGGAGAAAGCTGCACTCACAGAGCTCAGGCAGTGCTGGATTTCGGCATCAGTGTCGGCCCTTGTGGAGAGATAACTGCTTAGGTAGGAGAAGCGATCAACATTTTTCAATGTTACACCATTGAGTTGGATTTGTGGCGAGCAGAGGGGTTATTTTGTACTTGTTGGTGCAGCACTTTGGTTTTTTGGATGTTGGGCAAGAGGCCAAGCTTTTCGTAAGCTTCTGCGAAGAATGTACAGTCATACCTTGGGATGAATATGCTTCAGCTTAAATATTTTCGGGTTGCACTCTGCAGCGACCCAGAAGTAACGGAGCACGAGCGGCAAAACCCAGAAGTAACGGAGCACGTTACTTCTGGGTTTTGCTGCTCACGCATGCACAGGTGCTCAAAATGACGTCACGTGTTTGCATCCAGAGGTACCACTGTATGTATGTATGTATGTATGTATGTATGCATGTATAACTAAGATGTTGAGATCCATGCTGGGAGAGAGAGCAGAATCACCTGAACTGCCAATTCCCAGGGAAGAAATTGAAAATCCGGATACACTCCATGAGAGTCAGCAGAAGATTTTTCTTGCAGCGTCAGGTAGTGTGACCCGATGCATCTTGATTCCCTGCACACAGCTCCGCAATTGTTTAGTTATGTAGGTCACTTGGACAGAAGCATATCGAAACCACGGCTTAGGCTGCTTCATCCAAGCTCGATGTACACAGACTGTATGTTTTTGTCAAACAAGGCCCCTGGGGAGTGACTCATTCACAAAAAAAGAGAGTGCTGCTTCTCCTTTGATAGCGCGGCTTCCATTCATACGGAATGTCAACTCACTGACTGCAAGTGATACTTGGTTGGATGGGGGCACAATCACCTTTACGGTAGGGTGAAGGGTGCCTTTTTCAGTTGCATTGGCTCATGGTCAGTCTTCTGGGGGCCACAGGTCAGTGGTGGGAGAGGCTAGTGCAGAGGTGGGCGGGGCCATGGAGGTGACCCTTATAGCAAGCTACAGTCAAGCCCTGGAAAAGTCAAAGGCTTCTGCCTCCCTCCCTTTCCCCTTCTCTTTATCCAGGCAAGCAAAAGGATTTGCGACAGCCTAAGGACACGGGTGGCGCTGTGGTCTAAACCACAGAGCCTAGGGCTTGCTGATCAGAAGGTTGGCGGTTCGAATCCCCATGACGGGGTGAGCTCCCGTTGCTCTATCCCAGCTCCTGCGTGTGTGTTTTTCTTGTTGTATAAATAAAAGAAAAAGAAAAAAAGAAGAAAAAAAGCCCTATCTGGTTTAAAGGTAAAGGTAAAGGGACTCCTGACCATTAGGTCCAGTCGCACAGGTTGTGGCGCTCATCTCGCTTTATTGACCGATGGAGCCGGTGTACAGCTTCCGGGTCATGTGGCCAGCATGACTAAGCTGCTTCTGGCGAACCAGAGCAGCGCACGGAAACGCTGTTTACCTTCCTGCTGGAGCGGTACCTATTTATCTACTTGCACCTTGACATGCCTTTGAACTGCTAGGTTGGCAGGAGCAGGGACCGAGCAATGGGAGCTCACCCCGTCACGGGGATTCGAACCACCAACCTTCTGATCAGCAAGTCCTAGGCTCTGTGGTTTAACCCACAGTGCCACTCACGTCCCTCCTATCTGGTTTAGCCCCAAGCTAACTCCTCTTCTGCAGGCTGAGTTGCATCCAGACTTCCAGCACCACAGATCTTTCCCTGTTCCTGCTTTCTTTCCTCACGCTGGAGCAAGCCCACAGCAAAGTGCCCTGGTTGCTGGAAAGTGGAAACCCAGAAGGTATCGAGCAAAAATCTCCTCGTTGTGTCTGGCGTCGATCTTCCCACTCGGGCAGGGACAGCGTTCTTCAGAGCTTGCACAACCTGTCATTAGATCCTTGACAAGCAGGAGGAAATCTAAGTTTCACGGTTCCGGTGGGAAATGAACAAGCCCTGGGAATCCGGCCGGACTTGTTTTTGAGCTTCTTGTTGTTGTGTGTGTGTTTCGTTCATTTGGAGCCAGAGATCACCGGAAGCCTAGGAGGCAGCTCCATTCCATAGATAAGCAGGGCTGTTGCTTCTGCAGCCAGAAAGATGGCAGGATTCTGCAGCCAAAGAAAAGGGTCAGGATGGGGCCTTGAGGGAAGGCAAGAATCTCTGGCCTCTGTGCCCACCGCTCTTCCCAGCCGGTACTGTGTCTGCACTGTTGTTGTTTTTAATTAAACACAATTTTAAATGTTGAAATTGGATTTTGATACATGGATGTTCGCAAGCTGCTTGAAGATCTGCAGATACATGAGTTAGAGTCCCCCCCCCTCCTCTGCCACCCCCTGCAATTTAGCCCTAAATCAAACGTTCAATTCCTTGAGGCAGGCTTTTTATGCGCCTGCAAAGCAGGGGCTCCTATGCGCAGCTCTCTATGAATAAATAATACGCAGTAATAATAGTTAATAAAACATGCCGGAGGGTGGAATTTCGGGGGGGGGGAGAAAGAGGCAGGGAAGGGATCATATCATTGACGACAGTCCGGAGGGGTTGTACGAGGCAGAAAATATCCAGGATCCCATGCTCCATTTCTCTTGCTTTTTGGAAAAAGTGGACTCTCCTTCCTTGGAAATCTTTAAGCAGAGTTTGGGTGGCCATCTGACATGTATGATTTAGTTGAGATTCCTGCCTTGCAGGGAGGTGGGGTGGACTAGATGACTCTGGGAGGTCTATGATTCTATGAACGAGTGGGTCACAGATTCAAAGCACATCCAACACACGTTTAAGACGTATGACCGTCCCAAAAGAAGCCTGGGAACTATAGTCTCCCCACTCACAGAGCTGCAATCCACAGCACCTTTAATAAACTACAGTTCTACATATTGAGAGCGTGCTCACTTATGGCTTATGTGTGTGGTACGGAAGCTGTACTACCCAGGACAGGATGGGGTTGCGCAGGGTTGTTAAGGCAGCAGAGAGCATTGTTGGCTGCCCACTCTCCACCTTAGAGCAGATTTATGCCACAAGGTGCCATAGGAAGGCACTGGACATAGTAAAAGATCCATCGCATCCTGGTCACTGTCTCTTCGAGCTCTTGCCGTCGGGACGGAGATACAGGACGATGAAGACAAGAACGAGCCGTCTTAAGAACAGCTTCTTCTCCAGGGCGATCTCGGCCCTGAATGGGAAGCCCGGACTTTGAAAGTCATCTAATCTCCCTTGCTGTATTATACTGTATTGTTTAATTAGTCTTTTTATGGAGCAGTCAAGTAATTTCGTTGTCCCCGAAGGGGGCAATGACAATAAAGATATTATTATTATTATTATTATTATTATTATTATTATTATTATTATTTTATTATATTATTATTATTATTATTATTATTCTCAGTAGTTGTGCCCACCCTGTGGAACCCTTCAGAGAAACAATCATATGACTTTTTGTGGACATCTGGAGGCAGCCCCCATTTGGGAATCTTTAAATGTTTGATGTTTTGTTGTGTTCCTTTATACAGTGGTACCTCGCAAGACGAATGCCTCGGAAGACGAAAAACTCGCAAGACGAAAGAGTTTTTCGTTTTCTGAGTTGCTTCGCAAGACAGATTTCCCTATGGGCTTGCTTCGCAAGACAAAACGTCTCGCGCCTTTTTTTTAAAACCGCCAATGCATTCCTATGGGAAACCGTCAATACACAGTGGTGCTTCGCAAGACGAAAAAATTCACAAGACGAAAAAACTCGCAGAACGAATTAATTTCGTCTTGCGAGGCACCACTGTAGTTTGTTGGAAGCCACCAAGTCAGATGAGTGGGGTGCAAGAATATTATTATTATTATTATTATTATTATTATTATTATTCCCAGTATTCCTTGGGGAAAGTTGGGTGCTTTACATGTGTGTTGCATGTGCTTTAAATGGATGGTGTGGATCTGCCCCGAAATGAGGCTCACGGGCAGCACTAGCACCATACGGATATATAGTACATATATCTCTCATATATATGAGAGGATGGGAATTGTAGTCTCAAAACATCTGGAGGGCCGAGTTTGCCTATGGCTGGTCTATTGGTTAGTGCCTAATTTCCAGGAAAGGGTATACCAGGGCTTAAGACCCTGATAGATAGGATTTCTGTTGTTACACATTGGTGGGGAAAATACATTCTGTGCTACTGTAACAAAACTGGGTCCAGCAATGAGGGGGCCATGGGAAAATTAAGTTTCCCTGTCTCCCTTCCTCCATCAGCCTTTCACAACAGCGTGCGCATAGATTAGCACTTTCCCTTGCATCTCAAGCTGCCATTTAAAAAGTTGGTGAACCCAAAAGACAAGGGGCGAGTTCTTCTTGAGGTCAGCAGCAGAACTGGTGCAATGCCAACACGGATCCCAGAAGCAAAATGCAATTTATGCCTGGGGATTTCTGCGCTCCCTGTGTGGGTATTGCAAAGAGTGGAGGGTTGGGGTCTCATCGCAGGAGACAACGGTTCTCCTTTTCTCTTTTAATAGAAGGAAGACAATATTATTCAATGTGCCTCCCAAAGCTATTGGGAGAATGGATTTGATTAATGTTTGCCTGACACAGGTTGACAACGCACTACATCCTCAAAGTGCTGACTATAAGGATTATTAAAGGTTTAGGGGAGGAAATCGCTTTGGTGCTATCTCCGCGAGAAATCAGCTCGCAATCTCAGCGAGAAATCACCTCCCAGCAATTAGCTGCTAGCAAATTGCGACGAGTTGTGGCTCAAGGGTATACCTCTTGCTTGGGTCCCGGGTTCAAAGCGTGGCATCGCCAGGTGGAGCTGGGAATGTTTTCTGACTGAGCCCACTGCTGGTCTGTAAGCTGGCACCAGCAAGACACAGCAGCGTTCGTCCATCGTTCTCTCTCTCCCCAGTGTGGTGTAGTGGTTAAGAGCGGTAGTCTCGTAATCTGGTGAACTGGGTTCGCTTCTCTGCTCCTCCACATGCAGCTGCTGGGTGACCTTGGGCTAGTCACACTTCTCTGAAGTCTCTCAGCCTCACTCACCTCACAGAGTGTTTGTTGTGGGGGAGGAAGGGAAAGGAAGATGTTAGCCGCTTTGAGACTCCTTCGGGTAGTGATAAAGCAGGATATCAAATCCAAACTCCTTCCTTCCTTCCACACCTCTCCGGCACAACAATTTAAAAAACCTTGTTATACATCTGAAGCATAGGTGGGCCTCCAGTTTTCGCTGGACTCCAGATCCCATCACCCGTGAGCATGGGCCACACTTACTGATGGATTTGGAGTCAAACAACATCCGCAGCTCGCTGAATTGGCTGCTCTGTATCTAAAGCATGTCTTGGAGGTGGAGTGTGTGACCCCCTCAGCAACTCCCCTGTCCCCCCAAATGTCACCATTCCATAAATGATATAATACAAATTTATGACATCCCTTTTGGTGAGAACTTTGTAGCTGTGGTTTTTAAGATTCTATTATTTAAGAATGGTGGGAAAGCAGAATTAATGCCATATGTTTCCAGACTTCAACATGATCACATGATTCTGTCTTCCGGTCAGGACTCAGAAACAACCTTTCAGATTCTTCACAAATAAGGAGGAATTGAGGCGAAAGTCATGTGTGTACATGAGAACAGTTGGACAGTCGTCCGCAATCCAATCCGGCGCATGTTTACTCACACACCCCGAGCAAAAAAAGGGTCTTACTCTGAAGTAAATGGGCAGCCTAAGGACTGCGTGAGGATCACAGTTAAGTAAATATGCCCCTTATTGGGCTGTGTAAACCATGAGTTGATTTGTAGCCCAGCTACAAAGTCACTGCACAATTCTTAGGTAAACCCTGAGATAATACTGATCTATCCTGCAAGCTAGTTGTAAAGGTTACACATGCTCTACAGATGAAACATGTTGTATAAATGATATATTTTATTATTCTTAGGAAGGAACTGTAATTTACCCAAATGTAATTCACAGAGCTGTTGGCCCACTAAGGAATTTGCAGTCGATTAATCATCAGCCTTTGAGTCTCTTAACTGAAAAGATGATTACCTTTAAGTTGTGTGTTAAACTACAAATGAGATATTTCTGAGATATTGCAGAAGTGTGAGATGATGCTTTAATAAGCAAATGCTACCATTTGATGTTAACCTTTCTTTGCTAACCTTTATTAAACCTATGTCTATTATTTCATTTTTGATTCATAAAAGGTAAAGGGACCCCTGATGGTTAGGTCCAGTCGTGGACGACTCTGGGGTTGCGGTGCTCATCTCACTTTACTGGCTGAGGGAGCTGGCGTACAGCTTCCGGGTCATGTGGCCAGCATGACTAAGTCGCTTCTGGCGAACCAGAGCAGCGCACAGAAACACCGTTTACCTTCCCGCCGGAGCGATACCTATTTATCTACTTACACTGGCATGCTTTCGAACTGCTGGGTATAAGGCAGTTTCTAATGCTCCTCTTGAGAGTCCCATGGACTGTGAGAAGATCAAACCTCTCCATTCTGAAGGAAATCAGCCCTGAGTGCTCACTGGAAGGACAGATCCTGAAGCTGAGGCTCCAATACTTTGGCCACCTCATGAGAAGAGAGGACTCCCTGGAAAAGACCCTGATTTTGGGAAAGATGGAGGGCACAAGGAGAAGGGGACGACAGAGGGCGAGATGGCTGGACAGTGTTCTCGAAGCTACCAGCATGAGCTTGACCAAACTGCGGGAGGCAGTGGAAGACAGGAGTGCCTGGCGTGCTCTGGTCCATGGGGTGATGAAGAGTCAGACACAACAAAATGACTAAACAACAACAACAAAGCATCCCTTGGGCTGGGACTATGATGTGAGTTCCAGGGAGCATTTTGACATTACTGATTCACTCAGTGCCCTGGCACGACTTTCGTTTTATTAGAGAACGCTTGATTACAAATCAAGGCACTGGCAGTCAAGAGAGAGAGAGGGAGAGAGATAATAATAATAATAATAATAATAATAATAATAATAATAATAATTTATTATTCTTACCCCGCCCATCTAGCTGGGTTTCCCCAGCCACTCTGGGCGGCTTCCAACAGAACACTAAAATACAATAACCTATTAAACATTAAAAGCTTCCCTAAAGAGGGCTGCCTTCAGATGTCTTCTCAAAGTCTGGTAGTTGTTTTTCTCTTTGACATCTGACGGGAGGGCATTCCACAGGGCGAGTGCCACTACCGAGAAGGCCCTCTGCCTGCTTCCCTGTAACTTGGCTTCTCGCAGCGAGGGAGAGAGAACAAAATAGACAACAAAGATCACACGCCTAATATCAATCTGACTCCATGCAAAAAAAGTATCCTAAGAAACTGCTTTGTACTGAATTACTTCATTAGTCCATTGAGCTTAGTATTACTGGCACTGGCTGGCAGCAGCTCGTGGTTTTAGGCAGGAGACATTCTCAGGCTTACCTGGGGATGCCAGCAGGGAATGCACCTGAGACCTTCTGCATGTGACGCAGATGTTCTGCCACTGAGCTACAGCTGAGATCTCTCCTATCTCTCTCCCTAATAAATGTCAGAATTGATGGGGTCAGTGGGGAGGGAAAGGTTCTGTGTGGCTGGAATGCTAGGGATTATATCCAATGGTACACCACTGTGGGGGAAAGGAAGGAGGGCACAGCGTTCCAGATTGCAGAACTTGGCATGAAATAATCAGTCAGATGGGCGATAAATCACGCAAAGTAGCCGTGCTGGTTTATTGCACAGCTCTTTGTTCCGGGACCACCCTGGCAGAGTGTGCCAGACCCAAAGGGAGTCCCCATGTTGGCATTCACTCTGTGTGTGTGGCAGAAGGGTGGTAGCGGGGAGGTCCCCGCCCTCATTCCTGGGCCAGACACACTGGCCTTTCGCTTCATTCCTTGCTCTCTCGCGTGAGTCACTCTCAGGACGCCTCTCCCTTTCCTGGCCCCCGCCAGCCGGCTCCTTCCCCGGGAGCATGTCAGCCTCTAGAAAAAGAGCAGGCGAAACAAACCTGAGGTTTTAGGGGCCATCTTCCCTGAGAGACAAAACAAGGGGGGGCGGGTGAGAGAATGGCACCCGCTTGCTGTGGCTAAAAGGAGGGCAGAGTAACAGCGTGACCAGACTGACCTTGGCGTGCTGGCTTTTTATTCTATGCATTTCTATGGGGTGTTAGGGGAGGGGTAGTACCTCGCGGGTGGCGCTGTGGGTTAAACCACAGAGCCTAGGACTTGCTGATCAGAAGGTTGGTGGTTCGAATCCCAGGGACGGGGTGAGCTCCCGTTGCTCAGTCCCTGCTCCTGCCAACCTAGCAGTTTGAAAGCATGTCAAAGTGCAAGTAGATAAATAGGTACCACTCCGGTGGGAAGGTAAATGGCATTTCCGTGCGCTGTTCTGGTTCACCAGAAGCGGCTTACTCCTGCTGGCCACATGACCCGGAAGCTGTACGCCGGCTCCCTTGGCCAATAAAGTGAGTTGAGCACCGCAACCCCAGAGTC
This sequence comes from Podarcis tiliguerta, assembly GCF_965153285.1. Taxonomy (NCBI): domain Eukaryota; kingdom Metazoa; phylum Chordata; class Lepidosauria; order Squamata; family Lacertidae; genus Podarcis; species Podarcis tiliguerta. The sequence continues at coordinate 50,836,637 of NC_139545.1, read as the reverse complement.
AGCCATGACTGGACCTATTGGTCAGGGGTCCCTTTACCTTTACCTAGTACCTCTGGTGAGGGGGGTCATGTTGTGCTCTTTCTGGGGTAGTTTGTCTACCTTTGGTCCCCACCTTGGGCTTATCTCTCACCTGTGGTTCTCTTAGAACAGGCATAGGCAAACTCCGGCCCTCCAGCTGTTTGGGACTACAATTCCCACCATCCCTAGCTAACAGGGCCAGTGGTCAGGGATGATGGGAATTGTAGTCCCAAATATCTGGAGGGCCGGAGTTTGCCTATGCCTGTCTTAGAAGCTGTCAGCATGCAACAGCGGCTACAAACTGGGAATGGCTTCGACTGGCCAGCTAAATCAGGTGAGGGAAGCCGATGGGACTCAGACCCATTCACCTGGGAAGGGAGCCCCTTTAGGTGATGGAAAACTCTGGTCCTAAACCAGGCACCTCTAAACTCAGCCCTCCAGATGTTTTGGGACTACAGCTACAACTCCCATCATCCCTAGCTAACAGGACCAGTGGTCAGGGATGATGGGAGTTGTAGTCGAAAAACAACTGGAGGGGCCAAGTTTGGGGGTGCCTGTTCTAAACTGTTGTGGGTGAACATATCAAACGACACAGTGATTCTTCAAACCGCTCTTGTTTATTCACAGGCCAAAACAGAACTGAGCTGAAGGGTTCAGCCAACCTGCTTATATAGAGCTTAACTACAAAGCAACAGTAACCATTTTCTGTAACTATCCAATCACTGAATGTCACTTTCAATTCCTTATTTGCATATGCGGACCTGAGTGAAAACTATCTACAGAACCCCCCCTGCTAGCCCAGGGTGAGAACTTCAGCACATAACACCAACCTTGCGGGATATCTTCAAGTGAAGAAAAGGCTCAGGAGTAAAATTTTGTCAAATCCAGAATGGAGTCCCTAGGGCAGTTGAATGGCGCCTTGCTTGCCTCCTTCTGGCAACTCCTGCAGCCAAGCTGGTGCCAAACGTCTTGCCCAGGCTTGCGCCCCAGGGAGGTCACTTTTATGCTGCAAACGCAGCCATTTGACTTCACCCCCTGAGGTGTACTCCGTTTTCTTTTGAGACAGAAGGGTGCCAACAACAGAAATATGTCACCTTTTTCTACAAGGAGCTCAAGTACACGGTTCTCCCCCCTCCTTGTTTAATCCCCACAACAACTCTGAGGTCCGGCGCCGAGGGCCTTCTGGCGGTTCTCTCGCTGCGAGAAGCGAAGTTACAGGGAACCAGGCAGAGGGCCTTCTTGGTAGTGGCACCCGCCCTGTGGAACGCCCTCTGTTTTTCAAAGAGAAAAACAACTACCAGACTTTTAGAAGACATCTGAAGGCAGCCCTGTTTAGGGAAGCTTTTAATGTTGAATAGGTTATTGTATTTTAGTGTTCTTTTGGAAGCCACCCAGACTGGCTGGGGAAACCCAACCAGATGGGCGGGGTATAATAATAATAATAATAATAATAATAATAATAATAATAATATTTAGGTTAGGCTGAGAGAGGCAGTGACTGGTCCAAGATTACCCAGCAAACTTTATGGCCAAGTGGGGATTTGAACCCTGGTCTTCCAGGCCTTAGCCCCACGCTCTAACCCAGGGGTAGGCAACCTAAGGCCCGTGGGCCAGATGCGGCCCAATCGCCTTCTAAATCCGGCCCGCGGACAGTCCGGGAATCAGCATGTTTTTACATGAGTAGAATGTGTCCTTTTATTTAAAATGCATCTCTGGGTTATTTGTGGGGCATAGGAATTTGTTCTCCCCCCCCCAAAAAAAAAAATATAGTCCAGCCCCCCACATGGTCTGAGGGACGATGGACCAGCCCAGGCTGGAAAAGGTTGCTGACCTCTGCTCTAACCACTACACCACCATGGCTCCCTGTTGGTCTTCACACATAAAAGGGTTCTCAGGACTGGGTGTTCTTAATGTCCTTTCAGCTGTCCAGTTGCACCATGCTTTTTTATTGTTCAGGTTGGTTTTAAAATGTTTCGCTCCAAAGACCAGTGATTTCTCCCCTTCGTCTTTATTTCTGTCCTCCTGTGGATATCGTTATTTTTATTTTCCGCTTAGAAGGAGAGACGTCTGTGCTTGGGAGAAAGACAAACATGCAGGGAAACGGCAGCATTTGGGAATATTGTGCAAATCACTCTGGGCCCAGGAGGGGCCCCAGCTAATTAGAGCAATTAGTCAGGAGGTGGGCTGAATAACAAGAAGATAACTCCAGCCAAGTCAGGCGTAATAACTGGTTAGCGCATCTGCTCAGGTAAGAGAAACACAAACCAGAGACAAGGTACTGGGGTTCAAGTCCATCCACTGAGAAATCCACATGGGAGAAATTCACAGGGCCATTTTACCACACGAGGCAGTGGCAGGGCCGGCCCAAGAGTTCTTGCTGCTGGGTGTAGAGCAGTAAATGGCACACACATGGGGGGGGCTAGCAGGGGTAGGGAAAACTTTTGAACCCAAAGGCCGCATTCCCTTTGGTCGACCATCTGGGGGCCACACACCAGTGATGGGCGGGGCTAGAGGCAAAAGTGGGTGGAGCAAAAGATGCAAATTTTACCTTTGTATAGTAGACCAGCTGACAATATCCAGAGGGGACTGTGCTTGTTTATATACTTATGTATTATACCACCTTTATGTTTCCAGGAGCTAAAGGTGGTGTATATGGTTCTCCTACCTCCTCCATTTCATCCTCACAACAACCCTGGGAGGTAGTGAAATATACTCGGAGTCAAGAGTGGATTTCATGCTCTTTATTCAGCTCATAATGGTGAGGAGGAATGGAAGTTCCCCCAGAATGTCTGCTTTATATACATTATTTACACAATGGGCCCCATGTTATTGGCTAATTCCGGGATTCTCCTGTAGGCCAATCATGTCACGGATTCACTTCCACCTGGAGCTGGATTGGGTGGCTCCTGTGGACCAATCAGGCTGCTGCATTCTGAATCCTATTTTTCTAGGACCAATCAGACTGCTGCCTTTTGGGTCCTATTCAACTCAGTACATAACAGGTAGGATAGGCAAAGAGACGGTGACTGGCCCGAGGTCACCCAGTGAGCTTCATGGATGAGTGGGGATTCGAACCCGGTTCCCCCGGGTCCTAGTCCAACATTCTAACCATTACGCCACTATCCCAGCTGCAAGGAAGAATAGGCTTGCTAGCAGGCACGATCTTTTCTCCCCCTCTTGCAGAAGTTATATAAGCAGCCACAACAACACTTCAGCGTCTCCATTCTGAGCACATCATGTACCACGACAACGACACATAACAGCGTTGCGGCTGAGTTCAGCAGTTCGTCATTTGACCTCCTTTATCCAGCACCCCCATCCCCTCACAATCATATTCAACTGTGTGGTTCTTGGTGCATTTAACCTACTTGAGGGCTGCTTATCTTCAAGAAGCGTCGGCCAAAGATGCTCAATGCGTAACCCGTCCTATGGCAACAGCCAGATAAGAACCGGGCAGCACAGGTGGTTTTGCAAAAAGCTTTTCCGAGTGCACAGATTCGCACACACAAGACAAACGATCGCAGGATGCACTGCTCCTTGCTTGCATCCTGCTTTGATGCAGCTATGGTTTCTTCACGGGAGGCAGAAGTTATTCTTCCGCTGAAGAAAACCCCAGTCCGGTGACATTTACGCTGTCCTGTCCTGAAAGTTATCTGCTGGTTCCTGCAGGCAATAATTATAAGGGCCTGTAAGGCAGATTTCCATTACCGTGCTGGCTATAGTTGGCTCACGGAGCGTAGGAGCATTGTTGTTGTTGTTGTTTAGCCGTTTAGTCGTGTCTGACTCTTCATGACTCCATGGACCAGAGCATGCCAGGCACTCCTGTCTTCCACTGCCTCCCGCAGTTTGGTCAAACTCATGTTTGTAGCTTCGAGAACACTGTCCAACCATCTCGTCCTCAGTCGTCCCCTTCTCCTTGTGCCCTCCATCTTTCCCAACATCAGGGTCTTTTCCAGGGAGTCTTCTCTTCTCATGAGGTGGCCAAAGTCTTGGAGCCTCAGCTTCAGGATCTGTCCTTCCAGTGAGCACTCAGGACTGATTTCCTTAAGAATGGAGAGGTTTGATCTTCTTGCAGTCCATGGGACTCTCAAGAGGAGCATTAGAAACTGCCTTATACGGAATCAGACCATCGGTCCATCTAGCTCTGTATTGTCTGCACTGACTGGCAGGGGCCGTCCAGAATTTCAGGAGGAAGTGTCTCCCAGCCCAAGGTGGGAACTGAACCTGGGACCTTCTGCATGAAAACCAGATGCCCTGCTCCCGAGCTACAACGCTTCCCCATTAGAACAAAGAAACAGTGGGGTCACTCAGAGGAGAAGATGGTGAAATGCAAACAGGGGACACAGAAAGGGCTGAACTCCTCAATGCCTTCTTTGCCTCAGTCTTCTCCGATAAAGAAAACAATGCCGGACCTGAGGAATTTGGAGCAAATGATTCAGCAGAGGAAACACAGCCCAGAATAACTAAGGAGATAGTACAAGAATACTTGGCTAGTCTAGATGTATTCAAGTCTCCAGGGCCAGATGAACTGCATCCAAGAGTATTAAAAGAACTGGCAGATGTGATCTCAGAACCACTGGCAGTCATCTTTGAGAATTCCTGGAGAACAGGCGAAGTCCCGGCAGACTGGAGGAGGGCAAATGTTGTCCCTATTTTCAAAAAGGGGAAAAGAGAGGACCCAAATAATTACCGCCCAGTCAGTCTGACATCAATACCAGGGAAGATTCTGGAGCAGATCATTAAGCAAACAGTCTGTGAGCACCTAGAAAGGAATGCTGTGATCACCAATAGTCAGCATGGATTTCTGAAAAATAAGTCATGTCAGACTAACCTGATCTCGTTTTTTGACAGAATTACAAGCCTGGTAGATGAAGGGAACGCAGTGGATGTAGCTTACCTTGATTTCAGCAAGGCATTTGACAAGGTGCCCCATGATATTCTTGTAAAGAAGCTAGTAAAATGCGGTCTTGACTATGCTACCACTCAGTGGATTTGTAACTGGCTGACTGACCAAGCCCAAAGGGTGCTCATCAATGGTTCCTCTTAATCCTGGAGAAGAGTGACTAGTGGGGTGCCACAGGGTTCTGTCTTGGGCCCGGTCTTATTCAACATCTTTATCAACGACTTGGATGATGGACTCAAGGGCATCCTGATCAAATTTGCAGATGACACCAAACTGGGAGGGGTGGCTAACACCCCAGAGGACAGGATCACACTTCAAAACGACCTTGACAGATTAGAGAACTGGGCAAAAACAAACAAGATGAATTTTAACAGGGAGAAATGTAAAGTATTGCACTTGGGCAAAAAAAATGAGAGGTACAAATACAAGATGGGTGACACCTGGCTTGAGAGCAGTACATGTGAAAAGGATCTAGGAGTCTTGGTTGACCACAAACTTGACATGAGCCAACAGTATGACATGGCAGCTAAAAAAGCCTATGCAATTCTGGGCTGCATCAATAGGAGTATAGCATCTAGATCAAGGGAAGTAATAGTGCCACTGTATTCTGCTCTGGTCAGACTTCACCTGGAGTACTGTGTCCAGTTCTGGGCACCACAGTTCAAGAAGGACACTGACAAACTGGAACGTGTCCAGAGGAGTGCAACCAAAATGGTCAAAGGCCTGGAAACGATGCCTTATGAGGAACGGCTAAGGGAGCTGGGCATGTTTAGCCTGGAGAAGAGGAGGTTAAGGGGTGATATGATAGCCATGTTCAAATATATAAAAGGATGTCACATAGAGGAGGGAGAAAGGTTGTTTTCTGCTGCTCCAGGGAAGCGGACACGGAGCAATGGATCCAAACGACAAGAAAGAAGATTCCACCAAAACATTAGGAAGAACTTCCTGACAGTAAGAGCTGTTTGACAGTGGAATTTGCTGCCAAGGAATGTGGTGGAGTCTCTTCTTTGGAGGTCTTTAAGCAGAGGCTTGACAACCATACGTCAGGAGTGCTTTGATGGTGTTTCCTGCTTGGCAGGGGGTTGGACTCGATGGCCCTTGTGGTCTCTTCCAACTCTATGATTCTATGATTCTATGATTCATTTAGGGGTCCTTATCCTGCCTTTGCAATGTGTGCGCGTTGCTCAAAGTGGCTTACAGCAATTGGACGTTGGCATCCGTCTGTCTCGGGACACAATGGAGAAGTGCATTGGGGGGCTGAGGTCAAATTAACAGGCAGAGCCAATCACAGGCAGAGAGAACTAACTCCAGTTTTGCAGAGATGAGCTCTACAAGGGCAACACAGTGATTAAGGAAGAGAAGGAAGCTGCCAGCCAGTGCCAGCCCCTGGACTGGCTAATAATAATAATACAGTGGTACCTCGGGTTACATACGCTTCAGGTTACATACTCCGCTAACCCAGAAATAGTGCTTCAGGTTAAGAACTTTGCTTCAGGGTGAGAACAGAAATTGTGCTCCGGCATTGTGGCGGCAGCGGGAGGCCCCATTAGCTAAAGTGGTGCTTCAGGTTAAGAACAGTTTCAAGTTAAGTACGGACCTCTGGAACGAATTAAGTACTTAACCCAAGGTACCACTGTAATAACAACAACAACTATTTATTTATACCCTGCCCATCTGGCTGGGTTTCCCCAGCCACTCTGGGCGGCTTCCAACCGAATATTAATAACAATACAGCAGCAGACATTAAAAACTTCCCTAAACAGGGCCGCCTTCAGTTGTCTTTTAAAAGTAAAATAGTTGTTTATTGCCTTGACATCTGCTGGGAGGGCGTTCCACAGGGCAGGTGCCACTACTGAGAAGGCCCTCTGCCTAGTTCCCTGTAACCTCACTTTTCGCAGCAAGGGAACCGCCAGAAGGCCCTCAGAGCTGGACCTCAGTGGACCGGGCTGGATGATGGGGGTGGATACACTAAAGAGGCTGGTTGGCTAAAGGCAAGCTTAGGTTGGTGGGGCTTGGCATGATGGTGTGGTGGTAATATTATTATTAATACCCTGCCCATCTGGCTGGGTTTACTCTGAGTCACTCTGGGCGGCTCCCAACAGAATATTAAAAACATGATAAATACATCAAACATTAAAAACTTCCCTAAACAGGGCTGCCTTCAGATGTTTTCTAAAAGTCAGGTAGTTGTTTATTTTCTTGACATCTGATGGGATTTACATATAAGCTAAACAAGGTATAGCTAGGGCCCCATTCTCTTGAGGGCCCCCCAAAAAATTAAAGGGGAAAAAAACTGGATGTACATTTCCAAAATATAAGATAAAAAACAAATAAAATAAAACCTAATACGACAACAGTGTTTTGTGTTGTGTAGGCTCCTGTTTGTTATGTGCGAATGGCTTTAGAGACCTATAAATGACCATATATAGCATATATTCAACACAAAAAGCAGCGACAATTTGTTGTTGACAAAGGACAGCTGGACATATAAAGGGCCCTATTACCTTCAGTAGCTTAGGGCCTCATCAAACCTAAATCCGACCCTGGGCATTCCACAGGGAGGGCACCACTACCAAGAAGGCCCTTTGCCTGGTTGCCCCCAATAACGTTGCATCAAGGTTTTGTTTAACAGCCACACCTTGCTATCGTCCCCATTGCCCCCCCCCCCCCGGGTTTGGCAGCAACTCCTGCCAAAGATGTCCGCCTGAGATCCTAAAATCAACACCAGCTCCCAACGCTGTGCGAGAGTCTCGACAGCAGGCTCTCCGGCGCTTCCTTGAATCCAGGCACCGGTCTTTGATTGACTTGAATCGCTTACGGCTTGCTGAATCGCAATGGTATCTTTCCACCGCTTCCCAAACAAAAGCCTTCTTAATATTTGCACAACATTTTCACCTGTCTGTTCTCTGGAGAGGTAAAAGGAAGATGCTCTGCGGTTATTTATACTCACTTCATTCAAAGTGTGTGTCTGTGTTTGTGTGTGCGTTAAACTGAAGTATACAGAACTTCTGGGTTTTTAGCCATTGATCCTGCAGCAGCATGCTATCGACTTTTAAAAATAAACCCTTGCTTCTTAGGTGTACATTTCTGGCACACATTTTAGCACACTGGTGGGGAAAATAAGGGACAGGTCTAGAGAGCTCAAGGTGGCATAAGCTTTCTGGCTGCTTGGGGATTTGAACCCTGGTTTCCAAGGTCCTAGTCCGCCACTCTAAAGACTACACCACACTGGCTCTCTGCCTGTTTTCCTAACAAAGGTGAGTTGCATGGATTGGGGCCGGTGGGGCGTAGGATTGTGGCAACTTTAGCCCCGCCCCAAAGTCTCATACCTCATCACTCCTGAAGAAGGGCATCCGGTCTGTGTGCAGTTTAGAACCCGGATCGCTAAGGGTTCTACATATTTTGTAAGGAGCCTTCATTTCATTTCTTTATTTAAATGTTTATAAACCACAGTTTCATTAAAAGAAAGGAAGAAAGAGGACAGCAAGATGGTGTATACACACCATACAAAAAGCAAAGTAAGAGCAATAATCACATCTGGGTTTTTATATATACCAGCTGATATAAATACCAATAAATACCAGCTGATAAAATATCAATAAATACCAGCTGATAAAAAGAAATCCACACTGCAAAGCCCTGTCTAAATACCAGTAACACTGTTTTTAGGAGACATCTAAAATGAAGGCGGGAATGATTGCTGCTGATCCTCCAGTGGCAGGGAGTTCCACAGGGCAGTGCCTGCCACAATAAGGCTCAGTCCCTAGTGAAGGTCAACTGAACCTCAGAGGTGTGGTAAACCACAAGACGTGGCCCATTAGAAGATGTCAGCGACTGAGGTGAAGAATAAAGGATCAGACAGTTCTTAGCTGCTCACTTCAGAAGTTATCCCCCATTATACTTACACTATATATGATCTGATATGCTTAATTCTTATGGACTCAAATATATAAAAAGATCATACATATTTATATTTGTATTTTATTGCTATAGTTACCATATTTATATTTTCAATATAGCTACTCTATGCATATTCATATTTTTTAATATAACTGCTCTTTGCATATTCATATTTTTTTAATACAGCAGCTTATCTACATTTATTTATGTGACATTTCTATACCATCTTTCTTCCAAGGAACTCAGGGTGGCAAGCATGGTTCTCTGCCCTCTCCATCTTAAACTCACAATAACCCTGTGAGGCAGGTCAGGCTGCCCCAAGATCACCCAGTGAACTTCATCGCAGACTGGGGATTCGAACCCTGGTCTCCCGTACCCAGTGGCGTAGCGTGGGGGGTGCAGGGGGGCCGGCCGCACCGGGCGCAACATCTGGGGGGGGGGCGCGCTCGCACTCGCAGCTCTCTGCCCCTACCTGGCTCACTCACTCTCTCTCACTGCAGTGCTGGCTGTGCGAATCCGATCCGAGCCGCCGGGTCGCCGCCCACTGTGGAGGGGGGGGGTGCCAGGCGTGTGGTGCGGTGTGGAGAGAGAGCGAGGGACTATCTGGGGGAGGGACAGTGCAACGGGGGGGGCGCAAATTACTTGCCTTGCCCCGGGTTAGGGGGCGCAAATTACTTGCCTTGCCCCGGGTGCTGACAACCCACGCTACGCCACTGCCCGTACCCTAGTCTGACACTCTAGCCATGCGACTCTGCGTTGTCTGTAATTGCACCATGTCATTTACACAACCATTCCTTGCAATTGCTTTGCTGTTCAAAATTCTCTGTGTTAATGTTTGCATTATTCTGTTTAAAATAATAATAATCTTGTGGTGGCAGGAGAAGCCATGTGACTTTGGCTAGTGGACGTGTGCTTTAGCCACGTTCCCCCCCCCCCTTTCACGTGAGTAACCCCTGAAGAGGACTCTCCCCTCTACCAAGGCAAACAGCACTATTATTATTGCTGCGGATTCCACTGTGCTCACTTGCCTGACAATAACCTGTCACCCAGCCCAGCGAGTGTTTGCTCTTTAGTTAAAGATACGCTAGACAAGCAAAAGCCAACAGACAAAACACCCAGCGGAAGAGACTTCTGGGACCTTAAAGGCTAAAGCATTTAATGTGTCCAGGGTTGTAAAGACTGCGGAGAGAATAATTGGGTGCACTCTTCCCACCTTGGATCAGATCTATGCTTCCAGGTGCCATAAGAAAGCTGCAGAGATAGTGCAGGATAGTGCGTACCCCAGAAATGATCTCTTTCAGCTTCTGCCTTCTGGAAGAAGGTACAGGGTTATAAACACTAGGACTAGCCGCCTGAGAAACAGTTCCTATCCAAATGCGATTTTGGTTTTAAACGCAGGGTAAGGAGTCTCTGAGGGACGTGGGTGGCGCTGTGGTGAAACCACAGAGCCTAGGACTTGCTGATCAGAAGGTCGACAGTTTGGATCCCCACGATGGGGTGAGCTCCCGTTGCTCGGTTCCTGCTCCTGCCAACCTCGCAGTTCAACCCCTGACCATTAGGTCCAGTCGTGGCCGACTCTGGGGTTGCGGTGCTCACCTCGTTTTATTGGCCGATGGAGCCAGTGTACAGCTTCCGGGTCATGTGGCCAGCATGACTAAGCCGCTTCTGGTGAACCAGAGCAGCGCATGGAAACGCCGTTTACCTTCCCGCCAGAGCAGTACCTATTTATCTACTTGCACTTTGACGTGCTTTCGAACTGCTAGGTTGGCAGGAGCAGGGACCGAGAAACGGGAGCTCATCCCATCGCGGGGATTCGAACCACCGACCTTCTGATCGGCAAGCCCTAGGCTCTGTGGTTTAACCCACAGTGCCACCCGCGTCCTTGGCTCAGGGACCAGGGAACTATAAATGCTTTCCTTTGTACTGTGATGGAGTGCATGTGAAAGACTATATTTGAGTGACAGGGGCACGCCTGGAGCTCAGGTTCTACCTGCGACTGCACCTTTTCTGTGACCTATCTACGATGTCTTTGGAAATGCAATATGGGAAACTTTAAAATAGTGATGTAACCATTGTTTGGGGCTCCTGGCTGCTTCATCTTTGCGGTAGTGGGAAGTCTTGTTGCAATGATAAAGATCAGCCCTGCAGGCCGATGTCTTGCTTCTGTCTCCTGGCTGAAGTCTCTTGCTTGTGACCCCCGACCTGAACCTATGGGGACCAAGGTTACAGTGGCGTAGCGTGGGGGGTGCAGGGGGGGCCGGCCGCACCGGGCGCAACATCCGGGGGGGGGCGCGCTCGCACTTGCAGCTCTCTGCCCCTACCTGGCTCACTCACTCTCTCTCACTGCAGTGCTGGCTGTGCGAATCCGATCCGAGCCGCCGGGTCGCCGCCCACTGTGGAGGGGAGGGTGCCAGACGTGCCGTGCGGTGCGGAGAGAGAGCGAGGGACTATCTGGGGGAGGGACAGTGCAGTGGGGGGGGGCGCAAATTACTTGCCTTGCCCCGGGTGCTGACAACCCACGCTACGCCACTGCAAGGTTAGGCAATTGCGGGATGCTCCAATGACTCCCTTATATGAAAACGAAAATTTCAAGTCAAAACGGGAGCTGGCCAGTGTGTGCGAGTCTACACTTTTTAAAGATCTATGACCCCTACTCCTAGCCACTCCTAGGCACGATTGGTCAAACGATGGGGCAGGGCCAATTTGTATTTCCTTTTCTTCAATCTGTCTCCCGCGTAGCAGCTGTGGGCTTTAAGCTTTCCAGCCAGCCCTCTACTGTTGCACGCATGCACATTTGCACGAGGGCCCTTCATTGCAGGGGGTTGGACTAGATGACCCTCAGGATCCGTTTGAACTCTACAATTCTACAAGCTCAACATCAAAAAAACGAAGATCATGGACACTGGGCCCATCACCTCCTGGCAAATAGAAAGGGAAGAAATGGAGGCAGTGAGAGGTTTTACTTTCTTGGGCTCCATGATCACTGCAGATGCTGACAGCAGCCACGAAATGAAAAGACGCCTGCATCTTGGGAGAAAAGCAATGACAAACCTAGACAGCATCTTAAAAAGTAGAGACATCACCTTGCCGACAAAGGTCTGTATAGTTAAAGCTATGGTTTTCCCAGTAGTGATGTATGGAAGTGAGAGCTGGACCATAAAGAAGGATGATCGTCAAAGAATGGATGCTTTTGAATTATGGTGCTGGAGGAGGCTCTTGAGAGTCCCATGGACTGCAAGAAGATCAAACCTACCCATTCTGAAGGAAATCAGCCCTGAGTGCTCACTGGAAGGACAGATCCTGAAGCTGAGGCTCCAATACTTTGGCCATGTCATGAGAAGAGAAGACTCTCTGGAAAAGACCCTGATGTTGGGAAAGATGGAGGGCACAAGGAGAAGGGGACGACAGAGGACGAGATGGTTGGACAGTGTTCTCGAAACTAACAGCATGAGTTTGGCCAAACTGCAGGAGGCAGCGGAGAACAGGAGTGCCTGGTGTGCTCTGGTCCATGGGGTCACAAAGAGTCGGACACGACTAAATGAAAAAACAACAACAACATAATTTTGGGATGTCTTGGTAGCTTTGCCCTTTTAACTTTATTTAAAAAAAAAAAAAAACGTAATTCCAAGTGTGCAAACTTCAGGGTCACCTACGAATTCCGAACCTGAATTTCACACTGCTGAACTTGGGGGCTCCTTTCAGGCTGCCCACCCCCCTCAACCTGCTGCTTCCCCTCCTCGCACACTGTCTTGTCCTCAACTTCTTTGTATTCTGCTGCCAGGCAGCCAAGTGCTTGAAATTCAACTCAGAGAGATTATCTTCTAGTGCCAGACAGAACACTTCCTAGCTCCTTCCCAGTAAAAAAAAATGATACGAAATGCCTGTTGCATACAGTGAGGCTTATCCTATCTAGGACAAATCCCAAACAGCCTGTCTCCCCATTCCTGTAGGAAATCACAAAAAAAGACCCTGTGTGGGGTGGGAGTGGGGAGCAAGTTCAATTTAGAAATAGGGGCATTGCACCCTTTGGGTTTAAAATGCCCCTGCGGCTGTTTCTCTGAAGAATCACAACCCGGGTGGCTAGAAATAAATAAATAGCCTTGCATACTAGCTGCAATCTCTTCGCTTTTGTGGTTGTTGTTGTTTTGGGGGGAGTGATGGTAGGTAGTCTTGCTGGAGGTGTTCAGAAACAGAAAAAGGAAACCACAGTCGCACAGAGTTTTGTTGTTGTTTTGCCGCCGCTTAATCCTGTTGTGTCTCCAAGATCATGGAACAAGAAATCTCTTTAGACAGCCAGTTGTGTTAATCTCATTATTCCTGTAACAATTCTGCTAATCTCCAGCTCTTTCTTAACCCCTTTCCAGCTCCATTTCCTCCCCTTCCTGTATCTCTGACAGCAGCCACAAGGAGTGCTTTGCAGAGCTACTGCAATGCCCACCATCATCCCTGAGAGGTCGGAACAATTTAAATTTGCCTCGTGCAACAAAAAGAAGGCGTTGTATGGGCCCTGCTCTCTGCACAAGTTCAGAGGCATTATTATTATTATTATTATTATTATTATTATTATTATTATTATTATTATTTCCAACTATGTCCCCAGGACTTTTGCAGTAGTAGATTTTAGGAGCAGACCCAGATGCCAATTGAGCCCAGTTTGCTCAGCGTTTTTGCACGTTAAGGTAAAGTAAAGGTACCCCTGCCCGTACGGGCCAGTCTTGACAGACTCTAGGGTTGTGCGCCCATCTCACTCAAGAGGCCAACGGCCAGCGCTGTCCGCAGACACTTCCGGGTCACGTGGCCAGCGTGACAAAGCTGCATCTGGTGAGCCAGCGCAGCACACGGAAACGCCGTTTACCTTCCCGCCAGTAAGCGGTCCCTATTTATCTACTTGCCCCCGGGGGTGCTTTCGAACTGCTAGGTTGGCAGGCGCTGGGACCGAGCAACGGGAGCGCACCCCGCCGCGGGGATTCGAACCGCCGACCTTTCGATCGGCAAGCCCTAGGCGCTGAGGCTTTTACCCACAGCACCACCCACGTCCCTAAGCGCCACCCGTGTCCCTAGCACCACCCGCGTCCCTTTTGCACGTTAGACCCCTTGAAATACATCAGCTCCTTCTCTGCAGAAACAAAACTGCTTCTGCAGAGAAACCTTCTAGGTGATGATATCTGTGTAAATACCAGAGCAATGCCAGATGCCTGAGCATATAAATGAAGAACCCTAGCCTATGCTCCACCTTTAGGAATACCATGCAAACCGGTTCAACAAGCGCCTGCAGTGTAGATGCAAATAGGGCAGGTTATAGATCACGACGAGGGGGAGGGGGAAGAGAAAATCTCCGGCTGCCAGCTTCTTTTTGCTCACTCTGCTCTTGTGCCTCTACAGGTGCCACATAATACCCATTCCCCATTTGCAAGAAATTGCTATTTTAGTGTGGCAGCACCTATCCTATGGAACTCCCTGCAACTTGACATCAGGCAGAAAACTTCATCGTACTCTTTTCGGCTCCTGCTAAAATCTTTTGTATGTTTGTTTGAACAAGCCTACCCTGATATCTTGAATGCTTACGTGTTTTCAGTTTATTGCTGGTTTTAATTTTCTTAATGCTTTAATTGTTTTTACTAATAGTCTACCAAAGTTGTTGAGTTTTACTTTTTTTAGTTTTGCCCACTTGTTGCAAAATCTCAAAAAAAATGGCAACCCTAGCTTTAGGTTTACAAGCCTACCCAGACATGCAAGAGAAGGTGCTGGCCTTAATGTTCACCTTTGACCAGTGGGGCAGGGTGAGGAAGATTGGGGTCAAGGGTCGTCTAGTCCGACCCCCCGGGGAGGCCTCTTGTGGTTGAATCCTGCTTGGGGGCTTCCCACGGGCAACTGCTTGGCCACTATGGGAACAGGATGGTGGACTAGATGGGCTGCATTGGCCTGATCCTGCAGGGAGCCAGTGTGGTGTAGTGGTTAAGAGCGGTGGACTCATAATCTGGTGAACCAGGTTCGCTTCCCTGCTCCTCCACATGCAGCTGCTGGGGGACCTTGAGCTAGTCACACTTCTCTGAAGTCTCTCAGCCCCACTCACCTCACAGAGTGTTTAGAATCAAAGAATCATAGAGTTGGAAGAGACCACAAGGGCCATCGAGTCCAACCCCCTGCCAAGCAGGAAACACCATCAGAGCACTCCTGACATATGGTTGTCAAGCCTCTGCTTAAAGACCTCCAAAGAAGGAGACTCCACCACACTCCTTGGCAGCAAATTCCACTGTCGAACAGCTCTTACTGTCAGGAAGTTCTTCCTAATGTTTAGGTGGAATCTTCTTTCTTGTAGTTTGGATCCATTGCTCCGTGTCCGCTTCTCTGGAGCAGCAGAATACAACTTTTCTCCCTCCTCTATGTGACATCCTTTTATATATTTGAACATGGCTATCATATCACCCCTTAACCTCCTCTTCTCCAGGCTAAACATGTCCAGCTCCCTTAGCCGTTCCTCATAAGGCATCGTTTCCAGGCCTTTGACCATTTTGGTTGCCCTCCTCTGGACACGTTCCAGTTTGTCAGTGTCCTTCCTGAACTGTGGTGCCCAGAACTGGACACAGTACTCCAGGTGAGGTCTGACCAGAGCAGAATACAGTGGCACTATTACTTCCCTTAATCTAGATGCCATACTCCTATTGATGTAGCCCAGAATTGCATTGGCTTTTTTAGCTGCCGCGTCACACTGTTGGCTCATGTCAAGTTTGTGGTCAACCAAGACTCCTAGATCCTTTTCACATGTACTGCTCTCAAGCCAGGTGTCACCCATCTTGTATTTGTGCTTCGCAATTTTTTTGCCCAAGTGCAATACTTTACATTTCTCCCTGTTAAAATTCATCTTGTTTGTTTTGGCCCAGTTCTCTAATCTGCCAAGGTCGTTTTGAAGTGTGATCCTGTCCTCTGGGGTGTTGGCCACCCCTCCCAGTTTGGTGTCATCTGCAAATTTGATCAGGATGCCCTTGAGTCCATCATCCAAGTCGTTGATAAAGATGTTGAATAAGACCGGGCCCAAGATAGAACCCTGTGGCACCCCACTAGTCACTCTTCTCCAGGATGAAGAGGAACCATTGATGAGCACCCTTTGGGTTCGGTCAGTCAGCCAGTTACAAATCCACTGAGTGGTAGCATAGTCAAGACCGCATTTTACCAGCTTCTTTACAAGAATATAATGGGGCACCTTGTCAAATGCCTTGCTGAAATCAAGGTAGGCTACATCCACTGCGTTCCCTTCATCTACCAGGCTTGTAGTTCTGTCAAAAAATGAGATCAGGTTAGTCTGACATGACTTATTTTTCAGAAATCCATGCTGACTATTGGTGATCACAGCATTCCTTTCTAGGTGCTCGCAGACTGTTTGCTTAATGACTGTTTGTTGTGGGGGAGGAAGGGAAAGGAGAATGTTAGCCACTTTCAGACTCCTTCGGGTAGTGATAAAGCGGGATATCAAATCCAAACTCTTCTTCTTCTTCTTCTTATGTTCTCATGAAAGCATGCACACCTCTCTACGGAGAAATGCTTTGTGCTGCTAACAGATAATATGACAAATAGTGAAACCAGCCAGTTCTGTTGCCGAAAAGAACTCCCCAGGCTCAGAATATGCTCAAGAGAGTCTTGTTCCTTCCTTCGGCACCTGGCTCTGTCTGCTAGCTGCTGAGGTCCTAGTAACTGAACGAAGTGTCTCTGATTAAGTCCGAGGTCTGCCTGGCTTCAGCTCTCGGACATTACCTTCCCAAGCTCACTCTCTGGCTTCCTGTGCCTGCTGGGCTTCCTGGGCGATGCGAGTCTTTATGGCTGGCGCTGGTGCTCTGACTGTTCCAGACCTCCGTGTTATTCCCTCAGCTGGCTGGGAAAGCACTGCTCAATAATGCATGGCCGCCGTTCGGCAGCATCCATCAGACAAAATGATCCACGCACAAGTACATCCGCTGCTGGCCTAACACAATTAAAGTAATTGTGGGAGCGCATTGTCACGGGGGGGGGGTCAATGTTATGTTTCCCACTTTGGAAATAAATGTCTCTCTGTTGCCGTGGTATTTATGTAGCAGCGGGAGACCATTATGCTGTGATAATGTTCAAGCACATCGGCATCATCTCTTAATTATACATGTTTGGGATCAGGGAGAGGAGCGAGTGCTTTCTCGCAGCCTCTGTAATCAGCACCGGCTGGTCTCCGCGCCAACCCCTTTCTGTCGGCGACCCTCTCATTCCCTGTTTTGTCGCGCTCGGCCTTTAACTGCTGGAGGAGAGCAGGAAAACAGCAAGCCAGCAGGGACGGGTCATTGGCGAAAACATCCAAAATGCAACCCCAGGAGGTCCTCCTGCTTCTTCACCCATGGCGCAAACCTCCCTTTAAGAACATCAGTTGTTATGATCCTACAACCCACCAAGGTGGCTGTCGGATCAACAAATTGCTCATTTGCTTTCATGGTGTGATAGGAATTTTGAGGTCTTAGATATATGGTGATGTTCATAAGTGTACCAACCAAGCACGTACATACATCAGCACAGGAAGACCGACCTGGAACCATTTTGATTCCCAAACTGACCAAATGTTTTCTCTGCAAGGTCAAAGTCAAATGGAAAAGCCTCCCCATTGTCTTTTCCTTCGCAAATCCTGTCTTAAGGGTATGTCTGTGTTTGAATAGGGTGTGAGCCTGTGACCTGGCCCAGGAACTAAGTATCTATCATTACAAAAGACTGGCCAGGCAATCCAATCAAGTAACCTGCCAGACAGGAGATAAACAAGGACAGGAGAAAAACAACATTCAAATTTCTGTTTAGACCGCCTTTTTTGTGATGTAGGTGTGATGAATCTGAGGGGTGGTCTTAGGTTACACCCCTTCTGTGATATATGTATGATGTTTCTGGGGGAGGTCTTGATCTACAGGGTGGCAATTTCAAAAGTCTTTATAAGGCCTTGCGCGCCATTTTTCTAGGTTCCTTCTCTCTCCTGCAGGTGAGGGGAGCACCCTGTTGCAACAGATCAATAAAGATCAAGCTTACTAGCTGCTTTGCTTCTCAATATTCTCTGGTTGGCCTCTGTTATTTTCTCCTACCAATAGGGAACCTATGTAAGGACTCTATATGGACTCTTGGATACCCCATAAGGGAAAAGGACAATTTTTGTTTACAACAATGGGCGCTTCCTGTTTGTGGAGCATTCATCCTGATTCCTTTGCAGGGAGAGTAGACGACGACGACGATTCCACGGGCGTACATCCCGATTTGTCTGCGGAGATCTTAGAGGACGTTGCATCAAAGCAAGCATTGTCTCTCGCTTTCCACTGCATTTCCCTGTCTCTTCCCTAAACATGAAAAGTCTGATATTTTGAGGAAGCAGGGGTTTTTTGCACTAAGGACCTCTCCGTGAACTGTAATTGCACAACCCGAATTTCCTGGGATGTGACTGGAACCCACCCAGTGGCATAGCGTGGGTTGTCAGCACCCGGGGCAAGGCAAGTAATTTGCACCCCCTAACCCGGGGCAAGGCAAGTAATTTGCACCCCCCCGCTGCACTGTCCCTCCCCCAGATAGTCCCTCGCTCTCTCTCTGCACCGCACCGCACGCCTGGCACCCTCCCCTCCACAGTGGGCGGCGACCCGGCGGCTCGGATCGGATTCGCACAGCCAGCACTGCAGTGAGAGAGAGTGAGTGAGCCAGGTAGGGGCAGAGAGCTGCGAGTGCGAGCGCGCCCCCCCCCAGATGTTGCGCCCGGTGTGGCTGCCCCCCCCCCCTGCACCCCCCATGCTACGCCACTGATCCCACCTGAAAATCTCGATGGTCTGAAGGGGCTCTAGTTCCTCAGAATGCTCCCATGTTGCCCCTTCTGCCCATAGATTCCAGTGCAGTGAGCAAACCATGTATAAAGACTGGACACAGGGACATAGGAAGCTGCCAAATGCAGCCCTCCACAACTCTCTATCTGGCTTTTCCCTGGCCAAACCCCTTCCCTGTTCTCGAGCTTCAACCCTCCATGCCTCAAGTGATAATTCTTGGCTGGGATGTCTTTATATTGCGATAATGCCCCCTGCTTACCTGTGTGGAGAACAGAGAGATATGTGAGGTATATGCAGACTTGACCCTGACTTCTCTGTACAGTGATGAGAGTCATGCTTGTTGCTTTTTAAAATAACCAGAAGCGTTTGTACTTTGTATTATAGGTGAGGATATTAATAGGCAAGATGTCAAACTGTTCTTATATGCAACAACAGCGGCAAGAGTATTGTTAGCCCAGAAATGGAAGCAAGAAGAGATTCTGATGAAAGAAGAATGGCTAACAAAATTAATGGACTATGCAGAATTAGATAAAATGACAGGAAGGATTCGAAACCTGAGGGACCAGAGATTTACAGAAGATTGGAAGAAATACACGAACTATTTGAAGAGCAACTGTAATCAACAAATTACGCTAGTAGGACTACAAGAAGCTTTGTAAGGAGAAATGTATGAAGCATTGCAAATTGGAGAAAGAATAGTGACATCAGTTATGAGTTAAATGTAGGACTATATGGAAATGGCGGAAATGACTGGCAGAATCCGAGACCAGGGAGAAGAGTCGATGGAAGAAGATTGGAAAAAATTTAAAGTATATTTACAGAAATATTGCAAAATTAATGAATGTTAGAAGAATATTGAATGAAGTTATATGGTTTTAGCAGAAGTGTTATTAAGAATTATATAAAAATTGTTAATGTGCTAAAGTGGAAAATTCAAAGTTAAACTGTGTTAAGATAAATTATAGAACAAAAATTGAGAAAGAGGGAAAGGATTTGTTGAACCAGCCAATTTGAACTAGAATACAAAAAAGGGAGGCGCGAGGAAGTCGAGGAAACAAGCATATGAAAGATAAAGAAATGAAATTTAAATGTTTGGTGTTTTTAAATGTTTTAGTTTTTTCTTGTTGTTTTGTTGTATTGTTTTTTCTTTCTATTTTTGATGTATTGGTTGTCAAATTTTTTAATTTTTTTATTTTATTTTCTTTTTTACCCCTTTTCCTTTTTGTAACTACTAAACATTTAATAAATATTATTTTTAAAAAAATGTAATTGAGGAAGGGGAAAATGTATATTTAGTGATTAGATTGGAAAATTTTCAGGTGAGATTGATGGAAGTCAAAAAAAATGTATAAGATGTTAAAATGCGTTCAATTATTGTTGAAAAAGATATGTTGAAAATTAATAAAAATTTATATACAAAAAAAAAGTCATGCTTGTTGCTTCGCCTACTTTTCCCCCGGCTCTGACCACTACTGGCATGCAGCTTACTCACGATGGAAGGTGGCCTTATAAAATCAAAATCCCCATGACAGCTCTGCATTTGAACCCTAGCTCTGCATTTGAACCCTCCTTCCAGTGGTGTAGCGGGGGGGCACAGGGTAAGTTGCCCTGGGCATAAAATTGTTAGGGGGTGCAAAATTTCAACATCTGGCCCTGCCTTAATGCAGCTGTGCGCTTCCATCGCTGGGATCCATTGAAAACAACTTCTCCATGCGAACCAGAAAGCGACCTCTCCAGACAACAGAACGACTCTTCTTTTCTTATATCTGCAGCTGTGATCTCCTGGGTGATGCGGACTCTATTAGGCAGTTGAATGCCCATGCGTACTCCATCCGTTTCCCTCCCACCCACTCCAGTCGACACGGCTCTGGGCACTGGCAACCCATGCTATGCTACTGCCTCCCTCACCACGTCCTCTGCAGTAGGCCTAATCTTCCCCAACACACTGCCAAAATGGAGAGGGCAAGTGGGTGGAGGCAGTGGCTTTGCAAAAGGTCACTCAGCTGCCTGTTTGGGGTGGGAAAGGAAGGAGGCAGTGAGGAGGAGGGGTTACCGCTGACACTATAGAGCAGGGGCCAGTTCACTGTCCCTCAGACACTGTTGGGGGCTGGACTGAAGAGGTGCCAGAAACATGCTCTTTTTCAGGTTTCTGTCTCAAAATCATAGCCAGAACAGACACACAACAGGCGCTATCCGTAATAATATAAGTTCCCTATACCTCACCTTTATACTTCATTTCTTCTGGGTTATTTTTGAGGTTGTTGTTCCTCATGCATGTGACTTTCTCTGCACTGAAGTTTATTTTCAAACTTGGGGAAGTTTGGGTGGAGCGCTTTATTTTAAAGATTAACCCACCACTATTTACATGGAGATTCCCTTGTACAATAAACTGCTGTGATTCAGACTTCCCTTCTTGCTTATTCTATTTGCATATGTCGCCTGTGTTTTTTGGTGCTTCCCGAACTTTTAAGGTTCCCAAGGCCGCTGCATATGTCGCCTGTGTTTTTTGGTGCTTCCCGAACTTTTAAGGTTCCCAAGGCCGCTGCATGGGACCCGGCGGGCACGGAGCGGGCCTGAGGGGAAGGGAGGAGGTTAAGGGCTGGCGTGGAAGGGGTTCCTTCACCGCCATCCCACCCTCCGGCAGCTTAAAGGGGCAGCGTGCCGTTATCAAGCATTACCAGGTCTTTATTACATGCACACGCTTTTACCTCAGGGCTCTAACCGCCCAGCTGCTTCCAAGCCTTGGGCCTTGCGGGTGGCTGGGTTCAGGACCCTGGCAGGCCAGATCTGGCCCGCGGACCGTAGATTAAGGACCCCTGCTATAGAGTCAGTGTTGCATACCGTATTTTTCGCTCCATAAGGCGGACCTGACCATAAGGCGCACCTATTTTGGGGGGCAGGGAATTCAAGAAAAAAAATATATGCAGTTCTTGGGGGCCTTTGCGGGAGGTGGGGGAAGTGAGAGAGCACATGGCTCTGTCCCTTCCCCCACCTCCCGCAAAAGCCAGGGATAGCCGCGCGAAACCTCCCTAGCGCAGCGGAATGAAGGCTTCCCGCTGTCCTGCGGAGGCTTCGCGGGCTACCCCAAAGAGCAGGTCGGGGAGCTGCAGAAAGGCTGCGCGCAGCCTTCCCGCTGCTCCCCGATGCTGGCGGTGGGGGAAGCACGGCTTTCCCCCATCGCCAGCCCCACAAGCTCGGGGAGCAGCCTTTCCGCTGCTCCCCGACCTGCTCTTTGGGGAAAGCCACCACGCAGCTTTTCCGCTATTCCCTGAGCTTGTGGGGCTGGCGAGGGGAGCCCGGGTTTCCCCTCCCCAGCCCCAGGGACCACACATTTGCTCCATAAGACACACAGACATTTCCCCTTAGGTTTTAAGAGGGAAAAAGTGCCTCTTGTGGAGCAAAAAATACGGTACTAGTTGGAGTGTTGAAGAAGGGCCTGGGAAAACAGGGTTCAGATCCTCACTCAGTCAGGACCTCACAGGGTGACCTTGGGCCAGTCACAGTCTCTCAGCCTAAGCTATCTCACAGGGTTTGCGTCATGATGAAATGGGGAGGAAGATAACCATGCAGTCCTTGGAGGAAAGATGGAATATCAACACAATAAACCCAAAAAAATTAAGCAGGACATGGAAAGAGGGGCCAAACTTCTCAAGGGTCAGTTCTGGTGGGCTCTCCCAAGATGCTGGAGCCTCCGCAGCTGTCCGACAGCGCCAACCCTTCGTGCCGGCCCTGAACAGGGCTGGTGGGCCATGTGGCCCTGCTGAATCAAATCCCTACTTAGTGTGGTGCTTGCTGACGATTCCCAGATCTGCGAACGGCAGTCAGCCCCAGCTGGGAATGGCATGCAATGGGGGACACGATTGCTGAAGGAAAACAGCTCAATTGATTTTGTTCCAGTTTCACAGGAGGAGAGGGCTGCGTGAGGGTTCAGCTCGCATGCATTTACCGAGGATGATAAATGTGCTAATCGGCGAAGGATCACAGAACTCCCCTTTGTTCCTCAAAGGCCGGGGCATGTCGGATTCGTGCTCTTGCAACAGACACATGGGAGAGCTGGCCGGTCTACGTCGCCAGCATTTAACTGGATGAACTAAAAAAACGTTTGCTCATTTCTCCTCTTCCCCATTGCCACAGTCCTGCCACCCCCAATCAGAGAACCAGACTTAGCACTTTGCCACAATGGCTGACCTTTAATGAAAGATTACCTTCTGGAAGATATTATCTATCTCCTCCATAGTGCCAAAAGAATAAAAGAAAAGAGAGAAAAGGGTTCGTTTTCTATAAATTCCTCGCATGCACCCATATATCGGTATCCATCTGGAGAAAGAGGTCTACTGTGTTACAAACCCTTGAGGACCTTCAGATCTTGTCCAGCCCCAGAGGAGCAGGAACTGGTGCATGAGGATCAGGGGGTGTCGTACATTTGTTATCTGAGCTAAACGTAGCAAGGAGGTCTAGGCGGTTGTCTGAAAGATGGTTGCACTGCCGAGTGGAACAAGAAAGGCGGTTCCACTTGCAGTTGTGGAGCCAAGCAGAGCGGTCATGAGGTGGTCCGGTGAAAATGCAGGGCTGCTGTTTTAGGGGGTTGTTAAAGGTGCAACTAGGCATTGTGGGCGGTTCGAAACCCCGCGATGGGGTGAGCTCCCATTGCTCGGTCCCTGCTCCTGCCAACCTAGCAGTTCGAAAGCACTTCAAAGTGCAAGTAGATAAATAGGGACCGCTCCAGCGGGAAGGTAAACGGCGTTTCCGTGCGCTGCTCTGGTTCGCCAGAAGCGGCTTAGTCCTGCTGACCACATGACCTGGAAGCTGTATGCCGGCTCCCTCGGCCAATAAAGCAAGATGAGTGCCGCAACCCCAGAGTGGGCCATGAGCTGACCTAATGGTCAGGGGTCCCTTTACCTTTAGGCATTGCAGATGATGCGTTTTCCTGATCACATTTGAAGAAGTAACTGCTTTCTCATGAGCTCACTTATTTGCCCAGAAGTCTGGGACTCTGACAGAACCAACATTTCTCAGCAGGGCCCTGTGCAAGACCTCCAAGAGCCTGACTCTTTCGTTTTCATACTTCTCTGGATTTCGCAACTGCATTCAAAAACGTGTGCAGAATGTGCATTTTGGGTTAGAAAGTCTACAAGCTTGCATACGTTAGAATAAAGGGCATGCAAACATGCATGCAACTCATGTAAGTTACACACACACACACACAACCAGGCAAGCAAGAGGCACGATCCTATTTGAAGGCCATGGTCCAGACAAGCAAAAAGCCTCAAGGACAGTCGGGAGCATGGCTGGGGGAGTGTTCTGAGGGTCAGAAAGAAAGATCTGGAGGGCCACACTCACAAACACACACACACAGGCTTGAAGTTCTCCATCACTGACCTAGACACTTCCGGAAGGTTTATCAGGGAAGGGATTCCCAGGGCACAACCTCCAGTGCCATTATCAGAACTTGAAGGACCCACCGCTGGTGTAAGGGGACAGTGGTCTTGAAATATACTCGGAGGCGAGAGTGGATTTCATGCTCTTAATTCAGCTCATAGTGGTGAGGAGGAATGGAAGTTCCCCTACAATGTCTGCCTTATATACATTATTTACACAATGGGCCCCACGTGATTGGCTAATTCCGGGATTCTCCTGTAGGCCAATCAGGTTGCGGATTCCCTTCCACCTGGAGCTGGATTGGGTGGCTTCTGTGGACCAATCAGACTGCTGCATTCTGGGTCCTATTGTTCTAGGCCCAATCAGACTGCTGCATTTTGGATCCTATTCACTCAGCACATAATAGGTCTGCTTCCTCTGGGGGCTGGACTCATCCAGCCCAATCCTGTGCACCAGGGCCTCGACACAGAGGCTGGGAGTCTGCCGGCAGCCGTAGGAGAAGCATAACATTACATAACCACCCCTTTGGGATGGGTTTCCAAGACACTCGAGCTTGTGATATTCTAAGCGCCGCTACCTAGTGTAAATTTAGAAGCTGATCGATTCCCTCCAGGGACTGAGGAGGAGAGGGGCACCCTACAGCTCAAAGCCTCTCTCTGAAAGAGCTGGACAGCCAAGGGAGCTCAGCCGGGGCCCATTCTCACAACACCCTGCTTATTGCGAGCCCCACTTTCTCTGCACTCAGGAAGGAAGGGGGTGGGGAGAGCAGCGGGTGGAAGGAGGGGGGGAGAAAGAGCTTTAAAGGTTTTGAGCTTCCAATTTCATTTCGAAGGATTTATGGCAGGAGTGCTGATGCAGTGCCGGCCGGCTTGAATATGCGAAGAGTGCTATATTTATTCTTTCTAAAAGCCGAACCTCTTGAACCATAAATATTCTTCCTCCCCCCCCCTTCCCCCTTCCTTCTTTTAAGAGGAGGAAATCCTGCAAAGGCATCTACTTCGCGCAAATGGAATTCCTAAGCCCATGCGGTTCCTTGAAGCCGGCCGACCGATTTGCCGCTCACCTGGGGCGACTAGCAAAAGCCCTTGGGCGAGCGGCCAAATGGCAAACGGCTCTGTCCTCACTTCTTCCTTGCAGTTCTGCCCAGACACCCCCCCACACACACCTACCCTCAGCCCCTCAGCCCCTTTCTGCAGCTGTAGCAGTGCTGAAAATGAGGCTTTCTCTCCCTGTCTCTCTTTTACCTTCCCCAGGCAGGGGCAAGTAACATTTTAAGGGCAGCACAAACAACCATTCTACTCAGTGCTAGGGCAGCACTGTTGGCAAAGCTCCTAGTACATTTGTTCTTCAAGAGCAGTATTGCTGCTCTGTTCTCTGCCTTCTGACAGGAAGCCAACATAGTGCTGCAACTTGTGGCTGTTGTAGTGGCACAGTGGTTGGACCAGATGGTCGTCAGGGTCCTTTGCCGCTCTGTGATATCTAACGGCCAAGCTTTCTTCCAAGGCTTTCTGTTGGCCTCCCTGCCTCCTGACGTACCAGTCCCAGGTTGCATTAGCCACCCTGGGCAAGTCTTGCATGGACCAGGATACCAAAGCGTGGCTCCCCCATCACACCATTAAGACACAAACTGGGCTGTGGCGTTTGCCCTCCTAGGTGTGTGACATCATACTGGGTTCATGAGGAAAGGGTTAACTAATTGTAAAATGCCTAACCAATAGGAACCCAAGGGGAGGAGTTAGAGTTGTTAAGAAGTCAGTCTGGAGTTAGAGAAGGGAGAGAGAGGTGGGGTGGGCTAGTCTGATGTGAGAGAGTGAGAGAATCTGTTAAGACGAGTGAGTCAAACAGTTGAGATGATTAGACAGAAGGTATTAGGAAGGGACGCGAGTGGCGCTGTGGGTTAAACCACTGAGCCTAAGACTTGCCGATCAGAAGGTCGGTGGTTCGAATCCCCGCGACGGGGTGAGCTCCCGTCGCTCCGTCCCAGCTCCTGCCAACCTAGCAGTTCAAAAGCACGTCAAAGTGCAAGTAGATAAATAGGTACTGCTCCAGCGGGAAGGTAAACAGCGTTTCCGTGCACTGCTCTGGTTCGCCAGAAGCGGCTTAGTCATGCTGGCCACATGATCCGGAAGCTGTACGCTGGCTCCCTCGGCCAATAAAGCGAGATGAGCACTGCAACCCCAGAATTGTCCGCGACTGAACCTAATGGTCAGGGCTCCCTTTACCTTTACCTTATTAGGAAGGTATAGGCCTGTAGAGAAACTAAAGTTAAGAAACTGGCCAGAATATTATCTGAGAAACCATAAACTTGTTAATAGTTATAAAATAAACTTGTTTAGTTGGTTTAATTTTAACAACTGTCTGGACTCAGTGTGTACCCGAGAGTAACGGGTTGGTGGCAGCGGGGAAGCGAGCACAGTGGTGGCACAGGGATCAATAGACCGTCAAACGTCCGGGGACCCTGTGTGATCACCACATGGGCCTTAACTGCTACTGTGTGTGGCCCTGAATCGAAAGAGGAGCCCCTCCCTTCTTCTTTCTTCACCGCCTTCCCATTCTGTCACCTACTGGCTGTGGAGGCAGCAAAAGCAAGCTTGCTAATCCCTGTGAAATCATTTACAGTCATCGCAGAACAAGCCCTGGTCTGGCCGGTGCCAGCCGGGAGGATGCTTGTCTGCTCAGCAGATTTTTATCAACACTGCCTTGATGTCTTCGCTTTTCCTAACACTCAGCTCCTTGCTCTGCACGTAGAATTCCCTGATCTTTTCTTTGTAATTTCACACACACACACACACACACACACACACGTTCTACATGCATATGTGTGCGTCTTGGAATTTATTAATAGAGGATAATTGCAGAGAAAGTGCCACAGAGGAAGTGCAGAAAGAGCTTGACTCATGAGCTTTTGAGCTTTTAATTAGTTATTAAGAGGCAACATATAGATGAGGAGGCAGATGCCTCAAAAGTGTGGACAACACTCTTGCAGCTGGGAACACCTCCAGACATGCTTTCCCTCCCTTGAAGAAATGAGAGATGCTTGAGACTAGGGCTGCCAACATTCCTGCTAGGGGGTTTTTTTTTGGGGGGGGGAGATTTGCATTTAAAGGGGGAATTTACCTAATTTGCATATCCAGAAACACCACGCAAACTGAAACGCAGCCATCCTCTGAAATCCCTGAATTTTACAATGCAGTTTTCCAGACACACGCTATGTACTAAAAAATAATAATATGCATATGCAAAGGGAAAGGTTGCTGCAGAATGACAGTAACATGCAAAATATAAGGGAGAATTGCTTGCACAAATGTGTGCTCACTGGGAAAAATTGCATATAAAAATGAACAGTGGGGAAAATTCGCAGCAAAACACTGGTGAATTTTCATGAAGACATTGTTTTTATGTTAAAAAAGTCACAAACTGATTTGGAAATAAGGGGAACTGAATTTGAAACTGGAAAAACAATAAACTGAGAGACACCAAAGCTAAATAAATAATAAAGCTAAATAAATCCAATATACATATAAAATAAATAACACAGTCACCCACTCCTAATTCACACTAATCAATGCAACTTTTTTTGCAATCTTGTGCCTCTCAGTTGTTGTTGGGCTGCAACTCCCATCCATCCCAGCCAGCATAGCCAATGATCAGGGATGATGGGAGTTGTAGTCCAGCAACATCTGAGAGGCACAAGATTGCCTATTCCTGGACTGAAGGCTCCTGAGAGCTGGGAGCACCATTCAGAAAAGGAGGCTCCCTGCTGCATCTCTGCATGAGTGGCTGCTCTGGCTTATAATTTAAGCAAGCAGGATGGGGAAACCGGTGGCCCTCCAGATGTTGTTGGACTACAACTCCCATCAGCCCCAGCCAGCCGGGATCGATGCCCAGGCAGCTACTGAGCAGATCGTAATCAGCATGAAAGGGAACTCTACCACCGTCTGCTCCAAAGGTAAGCATTTAGGAACAGAGGAAACACAAGGTGCCCCAATTCCAAGAGAATGGTGTTCAGATTTGGTTGCACATAATGTTTGTGAAACACAAGTCACATTGAAAGTTTATATCCAAGCGGGCCAAATCATTTCCTCATGGATGTGCACAGAAAATAGTAGTAGTAGTAAACTGTCAAGGTGGGAGCCGGTCAGCAATAACTCACAAGGTGCCAGTGAAGTTAACTCTCTATTCAAAACAGCTCAGGCCTAGTGAGCACAGCAACTCTTCCCAGTAGATCTTACAGTATCTACAGAAGGTAGATACCTTCCCACAGCTCTCTAAGTCTCCTCCTCCCTCGGGTCCTTCTCAGGCAATCTGAGGCTCCTTCATCTTGCCTGTCTCTGCTCCTCCTTCTTCATACCTCTTCTTATTCTGGGAGATTAGGGGAGAGGGGAGCTGGCCACAGCAGCAGGGGAAGACCCCATTGCTTCCTCACCAGCCTGCCTCCTCTCCTGCCTCTGATTCTGGACTGCTCTCTGCCACAGCCTCTCCCTGCTCACTCAACCCTGTCGCCTCTTCAGCTTCCAGCACCTCCTCTTCCCAGTTTGCTCCCTCTTCTCCCTCGGACCACTCATCATCATCTAATGCCCTGTCTCTGAGCCTCCTTCCTTTGGGGGGTTCCCCAGCCGGGGCCCTCCACCACTCCTCTGTACCCATGACATAGATGTGTCTGAGAGGCAGCACATGGAAATCTGCACGGGCTGTTGCAACGCATCTCTAATTATAATTATTGTGCAGTTATATGATTGCTGTAGAATCTTAGAAATCTGTACATGCTTAAAGGGGGATGTGGTTGCAAGCAGGGCGAGGCTGTGGCCTTCACAAGCGGACCCTGCACTTCTGAACTTGCCACTGGCCTATTGCTCCTCATCGCCATGGTGCTTGGCTTCAAAGTGGTTGTGGCATTTGCCCTCCTCTGTGTGTGACATCATACTGGGTTCATAAGGAAAGGGTTAACTAATTGTAAAATGATTAACCAATGGGAACCCAGGGGGCAGAGTTAACTGGGTATAAGGTTTAAGCACAGGGGGTTTGGGGGGAGAGTTAGAGTGGTTGAGAAGACAGTCTGGAGTTAGAAGAGACAGAGAGGATAAGTCTGTGGCTTGGGCTAGTCTGGTGTGTGAGCGGGAGAGAATTTGTTAAGAGGAGTCAGTCAAACAGTTGAGATAATCAGTCAGAAGGTATTAGGAAGGTATTAGGCCGGTAAAGAAACTAAAGTTAAGACACTGACAGGAATATTATCTGAGAACCCATAAACTTGTTAATGTTTGTAAGATAAACTTGGGGGTTTTTTGGTTCACTTTTAACAACTGTCTGGACTCGGTGTTTTACCAGAGAGTAACGGGTTGGTAGAGACATCACCTTGCCAACAAACGTCCATATAGTTAAAGCTATGGTTTTCCCAGTAGTGATGTATGGAAGTGAGAGCTGGACCATAAAGAAGGCTGATCGCCAAAGAATTGATGCTTTTGAATTATGGTGCTGGAGGAGACTCTTGAGAGTCCCATGGACTGCAAGAAGATCAAACCTCTCCATTCTCAAGGAAATCAGCCCTGAGTTCTAACTGGAAGGACAGATCCTGAAGCTGAGGCTCCAATACTTTCGCCACCTCATGAGAAGAGAAGACTCCCTGGAAAAGACCCTGGTGTTGGGAAAGATGGAGGGCACAAGGAGAAGGGGACGACAGAGGATGAGATGGTGGGACAGTGTTCTCGAAGCTACCGACATGAGTTTGACCAAACTGCGGGAGGCAGTGGAAGAGTGCCTGGCGTGCTCTGGTCCAGGGGGTCATGAAGAGTCGGACGTGACTAAATGACTAAACAACAACAACGGGTTGGTGGCAGCAGGGAAGCGAGCACAGTGGAGGCACAGGGATCAATAGACCGTTAAATGTCCATGGGTCCTGTGTGATCACCACAGTGGTCCCACAACTTGTCCCCCGCCCCGATGTCCCACTGGCCCAGAGGGAAACCTCCATCTGATGGATACAGATTCGTCAGTCCACAGCTGCCCGTTTCGTTTCATTCACATGCTGGCTGCATTGCGATGGAGCTGTTGGGCATTCCCGGGTGACAAACGCTCTCCTTGCAGGGCCCGAGGATGCTGCCAGCTGGCAACCTGTCACCGCAGCCGCAGCCACGGTGGGTGATCGGCTTCCTTGCCTCTGCCCGATAAGGATAACGAGGAATTATTCCCCCACCGTCGCTGTGAATCACGAGCGAGTTAAGCGGAGCCTCTTCCCCACCAACCGAACAAGGCTCGTAAATCATCCGGGAGTAACTATCAAGGCTGAAGGAACACGGAGCGAGGGAAGGTTGCCAAAGTTGCTTCCCACACGGCCTTCCCTACGGGTAAAGGAAGGTCTGTTTGGACATCATTCTGGCATCTCAAAAGCACTCTTTGGGGAAAGCGAGTGAAGAAATAGTCGGTGCTGACAGCACACTGGAAGCTGGAACCAGGGGCTCCTGTCCAGATCTGTTCCAGTTGCAAGGCTTGGGGCCTTTTTGTGTGTGCAAAGGGATGTGAGGCTTGACATTAACTGTGGACCCCGTTTGAAATGTGGGTGTTGAGTCCCTGTGTGTGGTGCTCCGAGCACGGCCCGTAAAAATCAGCCATGCCTCCATGTGTCAGGTGAAGGTCAGCAATGAAAAACACGGAGTCAGCGAAGTTAACTCTTTATTCAAAGAAGCCAAAACAGCGCAGGCATAGTGAACCCAGCAACTTTTTCCAATAGGTCTGAAGCAGTTGTACTGAAGGCCCCTGCCTTCTCACAGTCCCCTATGTCTCTCAGGCCCTCCAAGTGTCCCTATTTTACAGGGACGTCCCTGATTTAGAGAAGCCATCCTGGTTTCTGATTTGAACCTGGAATGTCTTGCTTTTCCTTAAAGGTAAAGGTAAAGGGACCCCTGACCGTTAGGTCCAGTCATGGCCGACTCTGGGGTTGCGGTGCTCATCTCGCTTTACTGGCCGAGGGAGCTGGCGTACAGTTTCCGGGTCATGTGGCCAGCATGACTAAGCCGCTTCTGGCGAAACGGAGCAGCGCACGGAAACGCCGTTTACCTTCCCGCCGGAGCGGTACCTATTTATCTACTTGCACTTGACGTGCTTTTGAACTGCTAGGTTGGCAGGAGCAGGGACCGAGCAACGGGAGCTCACCCCGTTGCGGAGATTCGAACTGCCAACCTTCTGATCGGCAAGTCCTAGGCTCTGTGGTTTAACCCACAGCGCCACCCGCGTCCCATAGGATGTCCCTATTTTCATTGGAGAAATGTTGGAGGGTATGGAATTATCCAACCACAGAACCATCAGAAGGCAATCCTATATAGGGAAGGGTTTTTTAATGTTTAATGTTTTATTATGTTTTTTTCTACATGTTGGAAGCTGCCCAGAGTGGTTGGGGCAACTCAGTAAGATGTGTGGTGTATAAATAGTGAAATTATCACTATGGAACGGGACTTCCTGTTTTCATTGGAGAAATGTTGGAGGGTGTAGTCTCTTCCTCCCTCAGTTCATTCCCATGCAATCTGAGGCTCCTTCGTCTTGCCTGTCCCTGCTCCTCCCTCTTCATACCTCTTCTGGTCCCGGGAGACCAGGGAGGAGGGGAGCTGATCGCAGCAGGATGGGAGACAGCCTGGCTTCCTCACTAGCCTGACTCATTGCTGCCTCTTGGGCCCCTCCTCTCCAGCCTCCTCTTCTGCCTCTGAGTCTGGACTGCTCTCTGCCACAGCCTCTTCCTGCTCACAAAGTCCTGTTGCCCCTTCAGCTTCCAACACCTCCACATCCCAGTCTGTTCCCTCTTCTCCCTCTGACCACTCATTGTCATCCCACCACCAATCCCCTGCCTCTGAGCCTTCTTCCTCTAGGGGTTCCTTTGAGGCAGGGGTCCGCAAACTTTTTCAGCAGGGGGCCGGTCCACTGTCCCTCAGACCTTGTCAGGGGCCGGACTATATTTTGGGGGAGGAAATGAACGAATTCCCATGCCCCACAAATAGCCCAGAGATGCATTTTAAATAAAAGGACACATTCAAGTAAAAACACACTGATTCCTGGACCATTCGCAGGCCAGGTTGAGAAGGCGATTGGGCTGGATCCGGCCCCCGGGCCTTAGTTTGCCTACCCATGCTTTGAGGGTTTTCCAGGTCGTGCCTCCCAGCTGCATCCAGTCAGTCCATGACAATGTGTGAGGGAGAGTGGGATGTGTATCCAGGGCTGGCCCTTACATGAGGTAAACCGAGGCAACGGCCTCAAGGAGCAGCTGCTGGGGGGCATGGCAGGATCAGCACACAACCCTTCTTCCTGAGTGCCCTTTCTGGTGGCACAAAGGCTGGCCCAAGATGTTTTTGTGAAGGACAAGATAGGGCCAACCCCATTCTACATACCAGAGCTGACCAGACAGGCAGCTCAGTTCCCACTGGCTATGAGACAGCAGAGTAACCCCAATTTGCTTAATGGCTGGGCCGGCCTATATTGCCACACAGTCTGTCCCATAGCTGTCAACCGTCCCTTATTTGGCGGGAAACTCCCTTATCACAACACTGTGTCCCGCTGCTGTCCCTTATTGTTGATGTCCCTTAAATTTCCCGGGTTTCAAAGGAAGCAGCTCCTCTCCCTCCCTCCCTGCCGGCCAGGGAGGAGGGAGGCTCCAACTGTGTTGCTTGGCTGCGTTGCTCACCCAATAAGGAGTCTAAGAATGACTGGGGGTGGAGCTTGCATGCTTGTGCCGATCAAATCGGCCGCGTTGCCTGGGGAATCGCCTTTGCTCAGCGCTTCCCAGCGGAGAGGTGATGGTGGTTTTCTTTGCTGCATCCCCTTTGCCGGGTTGCTGCGCTGTGGGAACCACTGCTTGAGGCTTTGTTTAGCTGCTGGCTGGGCTTTCTGCCTTTGGCTCAGAGGGGCTCAGAAGTTGAACATACCTGTCTTGGAAAACCCCTTATTTTGGCCGCTGATCCCTTATTTTCGAGGCTGCTGGTCCCTTGTTTTCAAATATGTATCGGTAAGTTGACAGCTAAGGTCTGTCCTGAGTTATGCAACTTCCTTCCACTCTGAGATCAGACATTCTAAAGAAGACGTTTTAAATCCTTCCAGTGTTCATTTTAACCGAATTCAGATTTTATCAGTTTAACCAATATTTGTTTTCAGGTTTTTTTGTACACCACATAGAGATTGCTGTAATTAATATCCTGCGCTTTCTTCTGTGTACCACCCCACCCCGAGATCTTAGGACAACATAAAATTCTAATAAATAAAATTAAAAAATAAGGTGCAGCTCTAAATTATTGGAATAAAATAAAATAAATTGCAGCTGCTTATGGAAGGTTGAGGAGTGAGGCAATATGCCCCCTGGTCTATTTCCTCACGCTGTCTTGCTCTTGGTGGGAGTTGAGGTGCCAGAGGGGGACATATCCTGCCCAGACTTCTCCCCCAAGCTCTGTTCCCTCCATTCTTTCTGCCCAGAGCACGTTCTCTTAAAGGGTGATAAAGAGACAGGACTCTGGGAATTAGCTATCAGATTAGGCTGATTGATTGAACTGAGTCAGCCAAAGGCCAGAACAGAAAGGGAAAGTACATAATACTAAACGCAAAGCAAAATAGCAATGGCATAGTAACAATGGGCAGTTATAGAACATGCAGCTGGAGAGAGAGAGAGAGAGAGAGAGAGAGAGAGAGAGAGAGAGAGAGGTGTTTCTGAAATGAAAAGTAAATTTAATTTACTTTTTAAAAAATGTACAGTGGTACCTCGGGATAAGAACTTAATTCGTTCTGGAGGCCCGTTGTTAACCTGAAACTGTTCTTAACCTGAGGTACCACTTTAGCTAATGGGGCCTCGCGCTGCGGCCACGCCATTTCTGTTCTCATCCTGAGGTAAAGTTCTTAACCCGAGGTACTATTTCTGGGTTAGCGGAGTCTGTAACCTGAAGCGTCTGTAACCTGAGGTACCACTGTAAGGGAAAGTCATAGGGAAGGGGGGAGGGGAATGACCTGCTTTGAGCCTCCGACAATTAAGATGGTAGATCCCATTGGAGTCAATGGAACCAGAGTCTTAACATTTTGCATTTCTCGCAATGGACCCTTAGTGCAACGAAGTCAGTCTCCAAACGGCGCCTATTGAATTTTATGGAGGAAAATAACAGGGTGCTCTCAGGGACGCAGCCTCCAAGGGCAGAATGTTGTTTTCTCTGCCAAGCAGAGCACAGTCCCAGTCAAGCATAAGCTCTTTATGTCAGCCTGGTTCTTAATTATTTACTTCCTTCTAATTGTCATGGTGAATGTCAACCTAGTCCCTAAATTCCTTTGCTGAGGCTCCCTGGATCAGGATGTGGCACAATAGCTCTGCCCAAAGAGTTTGACCTCTGAGGAAGTGTTGACTAAGTGGACTGCCAGCTCGGCCCGGCATACCAATCAGACTTAAGGTATAATTCGAACACAGGTTCCACCCTGCCATTTGACTTCCCTTGGAATCAGCTTGAAAGCCTGCCCTGAGGCAGGTCCAAAGTACTGGGTTGCAGGCAGCTAAATTCTACTCCATGGGTAGGCAACCTAAGGCCCGGGGGGCCGGATCCGGCCCAATCTCCTTCTAAATCTGGCCCGCAGACGGTCCGGGAATCAGCGTGTTTTTACACGAGTAGAATGTGTCCTTTTATTTCAAATGCATCTCTGCGTTATTTGTGGGGCCTACCTGGTGTTTTTACATGAGTAGAATGTGTGCTTTTATTTAAAATGCATTTCTGGGTTATTTGTGGGCCATAGGAATTCGTTCATTCCCCCCCCCAAAAAAAAAATATAGTCTGCCCCCCCCTCCACAAATTCTGGGGGACAGTGGATTGGCCCCCTGCTGAAAAAGTTTGCTGACCCCTGTTCTACTCAGAATAAACCCATTGAAAGTAATGGTCCTACATTAGTCGTGTCTGCTAATGTCAATGGGTCTACTCCGAGTAGGACCAAATAAAACCCATTGCCTGTTTGCAGGTAGGACCTGCTGCAAAAACGTTGCGATGCAGAAATGTCCCTTTCACTCCTGCAGGTGACTTGTTCACAAAGCTTGCCCTGAAGTTACATGACAGCCCCTCTTTATTGAACATCCGTCCTGATTTGGTTGCAGGGAGGTTATACGTCATCCTGTCAATCGATGGTCCGTGCCACGCTTCTTAATGCATTTTCCAAATTGCAAAAAAAAAAAAAGTTGTACTTTTAAGTGGATTTGTTGTGCTTAAAGTCCGACCAGAACAATCCAACACAAGGCTCTTGCACTGGGCTGTGGGGTGGGGATTGGATGGAGTCAAGGTCTCTGTAGCATAGCTGTCAACTTGCAGATTTGAAAATAAGGGACCAGCAGCCTCGAAAATAAGGGATCAGCAGCCAAAATGAGGGATCAACAATTACTTTGATAAAATACATATTTTGTTGCATGCAAATGGCTTTAGATACCTGTTAGGTCCATAAATTACCATATAGCATATATTCAGCACAAAAAAAACAGCAACAATTTGTTGTTGACAAAGGACAGCTGGACATAGAAAGGGCCCCATTACCTTCAGTAGCTTATTTAAGGGACATCATCAATAAGGGACAGCAGCGGGGCATGGCGCTGGGATAAGGGACTGTCCCACCAAATAAGGGACGCTTGACAGCTATGCTCTGTAGGCAAGTGGGAAGCCAGCTAGTAGTTTTTCTACAGATAGGCCCAAAACGAGGCATTTCAAGGCCCAGGAGGTGGCAGAGCTGAACCAGCCTGGAATCCACTGGATCCTGAGCCAGCCTCCCCCCAATTGAGACATGGCACCAGACCCAATCCAGACCAGGTCCCTACAACAGCCTGAAACCTGGCCAGGGATTATCCTGCCCCTCCCGCCTTCCTCTACGGCTGCTCCACAAGCCCCACGGGGAAGGGAGTGGAGGATTAGTCTCCCAGCCTTAATCCACTGGTAATTGCATAAACCTAAATTTCCAGTGTGCAGCTGAATCCCTCTTGCAAAATAGTGGCAGTCTGGATAGCAGGCTTGCCCTTTTTTTTCTGGGAGACTCCAGTCCATTCCTGTCTCACAAAAGCACACACTCTTTTTCTCACCCACCCCCAACAAGCAGGAGGTATCAGAAGCCTTGGGAGAACCCCAAGAGCTGCAGGGGCACAAACAACTTTTTGTATTTTGAAATATACTCGGAGTCGAGAGTGGATTTCATGCTCTTTATTCAGCTCATAGTAGTGAGGAATAGAAGTTCCCCCAGACTGTCTGCTTTATATACATTATTTACACAATGGGCCCCACGTGATTGGCTAATTCAGGATTCTCCTGTAGGCCAATCAGGTTGCGGATTCACTTCCACCTGGAGCTGGATTGGGTGGCTCCTGTGGATCAATCAGACTGCTGCATTCTGGATCCTATTGTTCTAGGACCAATCAGACTGCTGCATTCTGGATCCTATTGTTCTAGGGCCAATCAGACTTCTGCATTCTGAATCCTATTGTTCTAGGACCAATCAGACTGCTGCATTCTGGATCCTATTGTTCTAGGACCGATCAGACTGCTGCATTCTGAATCCTATTGTTCTAGGACCAATCAGACTGCTGCATTTTGGATCCTATTGTTCTAGGACCAATCAGACTGCTGCATTCTGAATCCTATTGTTCTAGGACCAATCAGACTGCTGCATTTTGGATCCTATTGTTCTAGGACCAATCAGACTGCTGCATTCTGAATCCTATTGTTCTAGGACCAATCAGACTGCTGCATTCTGAATCCTATTGTTCTAGGATCAATCAGACTGCTGCATTTTGGATCCTATTCAACTCAGTACATAACATATTTGGGGGGGACGTAATAGGAACCCCCAAAACTCAGCTCAAGAGGACTGAGCAGACAAGGAATAGTGGTTGGGGGATAAATGGGAAACTTGGTGGAAGGGAATGAGAATCGTAGAGTTGGAAGGGACCTCTGAGGGTCATCTAGACCAACCCCATGCAATGCAGGAATCTCAGCTAAAGCACCCATGCCAGATGGCCACCCAATCTCTGCTTAAAAACCTACAAGGAAGGAGAGTCCACCACATTCCAAGGAAGTCCTTTCCACCATCAAACAGCTCTTACTGTCATTAAGTTCTTCCTGCTGTTTAGTCAAAATCTCCTTTCTTGTAACCTGACGCCACTGGTTCGAGTCCTACCCTCCAGGGCAAGAGAAAACAAGCTTCCCAGGTATGTTGGGAACTGGCAATCTATTTAGCCAACCCTTTGGGCAGCGGTGCTGTGCTGAACCAAAGCTGTGTTCAGTCTTTTACCGAAAGAAAGAAAAAGAGAGAACATAAAAACACCCTAACCGTCATTATTTCCATTCCTTGTGCTCAGTGATATTAGGCACAGGGAAAGAATTGGAAAAATAAATAAATAGCATCTTCTTCTTGACCTCCAGAGGTGCCCAACAGCAGGACCAAGGGGTCCTTCAGAGTCCTGATGATGGAAACTCGGAAAGGTCAGGCCTGGACCCTCTGTGAGCGACCAAGCTGAACCCAAACCACCAGCCGTGTCATGTAGTCTTCCGGCCGTTTAACAGCTTTCTTGTTTTCGCAGTTCTCTAGACAGGTATTTGCATCAGGAAGTGTATTAAGACCTGGCAAGATGCCCTGTATCCATGGCTAGAAGGCTGCATTTACCATGATTGCAGGCCTCTCAAGAAACCTTAGCGTTCTGTTCTTGTTTATTAAAATGGATTAGTCATTTGGGGGCCTGTACCTGAAGCCTGGAAAAGTTTCTCTGACCCTCAACAGCCATTTCTCTGACCCCCAAGAGCCAGGGGTAAAACCCAACTATATCTGACACCTGCCCAATGCGCAGGGAGTCCGTTAAGGGTAAACCACCAGAAAGGGGAGCCCTGTCAATTCAGACCAATTCGAGCTCCCCCTGGTGTTCCCGTCAGGGTCGTGTCATGGCCCTAGCCCCGCCCTGGGCTTTGGACAAGATCCACACCCCCAGATTCCTTTAATGGAATACCCTTAAGCTTGGAGGGGCAGGTGATGGCCACACCTCCCTCATAAGGTCAAACAATGCCTACCCGCAAAACCTTACAAAGTTATGGCGATTGCTACGAGATAGGTGCCAATTTGCCAAGTGGAAAAATTCCTACCAGGCCCCTCAATGGCGACCAACTGAGGTCCATAGCAAGGCCAAAGACTAAAACCTGCAAAAAAAGGGAGGGAGGGCAGGTGGTTGAGGAAGCAAGCCAAAGAGGAAGCCCTCCGGCTCGCGCCTCTGCTTAAATAGGCCCAGCCACGCCCCCCGGCCAGCGGATCCCCCAGGCAACAGGGGACTAAGTCCCCCACCCCTGGAGGAGAGTGGGTGGCGACGCGGTCCACCTCAACTCATCCCCAGGGGGAATGGAGCGGATTTCTGCTCTTAGATGCTAAGCCCAGCTTTCACCATCTTGGCGCCTACTGAGGTTTTTGGACTACAACTCCCATCAGCCCCATGACAGGAATAACGTAGTCTTGTACACCTTGCTTCATAGCAAGTAATGGAAACCTTCTCTCTGAGCCCTGACAGTTTCCCTGTTTGTGAAATGGGGGTAATGAGGAAGCCAGCGACGTGCTGTGGTGGGAAGAGTGTCCATCTGGGGCCAGAGAGGGAGAACCGGGTCCAAAACAATCCCAGGAACACAGCTTGTTAAATGACCCATGGGGCACTTACACGGCCTACTCGAAAGCTTGTTGGAAGGACAAAACAGGGCAAAGCGTGGGGACACTTGAAATGCTTTAAGAGCCCACAAAATAACCTCATGCGGCATATTTCTAAGGAAACCTGGTCGTGAGTTAGAGCATGCCATCAAATAAAATAGATGTTATGAAACACTATTCCTGGGAAGGACACAGTAAACACAGTAAATCATCGCGTGAAGAACTGCTTCTGAAGACAGGAATTTGGGCATTCGCAGCCCATTAATCTCCAGATGTAAGACCGACATCTGGGGGAAGGGGGGGGGGGTTTGTTGCAATGCTCCAGCCCTCAGAAAAAATAAAAAATACTTTTAGAAAGGACAAAAGCGAGTAAAAGGCAACATTTTGGAAACCATATTTCTGTTTATTGGGGTGGATGCAGCGAGGCAGATTGCTGAGGGGTGAAATATGCCTGCCTCGATGTCAGGGAACTGCCATCGGAGCTGAAGGCGGAGAGAAGGCTCCAGAGGGATGGCGGAGAGGGTCCCAGTAGGGAGAGAGGTAGCCCATCCGCTGGGGAAGGAAATCAGCGTAACACCAGTGGAGAAGGGGGGCAGATGGGGGAATTGGAGAGGTGGCTCCAGGACTCCTCGCCGGAGACCAGCGGAGAGGGCACGGGTACTCCGCTGCCCACACCCACTTTGCGCAGAAGACTTCCGCGCAGGGAGAGTAGGAGAAGACTGGGCGTCAAACAGCTTCTATGCTGGAAGAGGTTCAAGAAACGCCCACTGACGGATTCTGCCAGTGACTGAGGCAGCCACGAAACTTGAGGCTGTCCAGACAGAAAGGGTTCAACCAGGTAACCTAGCCAGGAGTGGCGGCAACTTACGCACGAGCAACCCCTAGAACCATTACACTCGAGAAGAGTTTTGCATGCAAAGAGAAAGCAGGCCCTTGATGCAGCTTGAGAATTTATAATGAGGAAGTTCTACACATTTCAAAGGTATCCAAGTAGCTCCCCCCAGATATCTCAAGATGAAATACAGCCTTTGGAGGCAGGAACCGGGAGTGGAAGAAAGGCCTGTGGGGAGGTGGTCAACTTAACCCATTTCCCCCTAATATTCAACCGCCTTACAGGGGTGTTCTAAGTACTGCAGCAAGGTGCCTTATGAGGAACGGCTAAGGGAGCTGGGCATGTTTAGCCTGGAGAAGAGGAGGTTAAGGGGTGATCTGATAGCCATGTTCAAATATATAAAAGGATGTCACATAGAGGAGGGAGAAAGGTTGTTTTCTGCTGCTCCAGAGAAGCAGACACGGAGCAACGGATCCAAACTACAAGAAAGAAGATTCCACCTAAACATTAGGAAGAACTTCCTGACAGTAAGAGCTGTTCGACAGTGGAATTTGCTGCCAAGGAGTGTGGTGGAGTCTCCTTCTTTGGCGGTCTTTAAGCAGAGGCTTGACAACCATATGTCAGGTGTGCTCTGATGGTGTTTCCTGCTTGGCAGGGGGGTTGGACTCGATGACCCTTGTGGTCTCTTCCAACTCTATGATTCTATGATTCTATTCTATGATTCTAAGATTACATATGTGAAGCACTTTGGATATCTTGCTGTGGGGAGAGGCAATGGGGGGTTTGTTTAGAGTCAGGAAATGATGGGAAGGCAGGGGTTAAGTGCCTTCTGCCCACCTGTCTTGATGACAGCCTCCTGCAGCTGTTTTTCATAAGTGAATAAAATACAGGATCAGCCTTCCAGAAGGAAATTACACCAAATTCCATGGACTTTGGTCCTTAGATCACATTGCACATTTTGCCAGAGAACTGAAACAGAAAGTCTTCTTGATACTTCCTTCCTCCCTCCCTCCCTCCCTCCCTTCCTCCCTTCCTTCCTTCCTTCCTTCCTTCCTTCCTTGACATTGTAAGCACTGTATTAAAAATAAATAAATCACAAGGGCAAAGAAGGGTTGCTAATCTAACTTTAGAACTGGAATTAATTGGGGGAGCAGGGAGGGAGGGAGAGAGAGAATTTTCCCGCTCCGAGTTGCCTTGTGAAAATTAAAATCAAATACCCTTGCAAAAATTGAAATGTGTCTACGTTGGGTCCTCCTGAGAGGAGCGTCGGCCCACTTTGCAGAGACAGGAGGAGAGGAGGGCAGAGAGAGAAGACAGAAGTGTGTCTTCCTGCCGGAGTTCTCACATTATCCTGGCTGTATGGGAAGAAGAGGAGCTATAGCAAAGGACAGGTGCCTTATAGAGAGCAAGGTGAGAGCTCTCTGCAGCTTTGATCTCGCTTGGAGACCGCAGGTAACCTGCCCCCTCTCAGCCTCAGGTCCAGTCCATCAGAAATAAGGCAGTACAGTGGTACCTTGGTTCTCAAACTTAATCCATTCCGGAAGTCCGTTCCAAAACCAAAGCGTTCCAAAACCAAGGCGTCCTTTCCCATAGAAAGGAATGCAAAATGGATTAATCCATTCCAGGCTTTGGAAAACCATAGCTGTCAACGTTTCCCTTTTCTTGCAAGAATTCCTATTCGGAATAAGGGAATTTCCCTTTAAAAAAGGGAAACGTTGACAGCTATGTTGGAAAATAGCCCCTAAAGCAGCAATTGAACATGAATTTTACTATCTGATGAGAGCATGGATCCATAAAATGAAAGCAATAAATTATGTACTTGTAGTCACACAATCAATCAATCAATCAGAGCTGAACTGGGTTCCACACAGTCACAAAAACAAAACAAAAAAAGAGCTGCAGAAATGAAAACATAAAATAAATAGCAAAAACAGACACTCAAAATGGAAGTGTGGCACTCAAATCGTCAGTGTGGCACTCAAAACATAAGCATAACACTCAAAACGGAGCATGTTCGGCTTCTGAAAAAAGTTCACAAACCAGGACACTTATTTCCGGGTTTGCAGTGTTTGGGTTCCAAGTTGTTTGAGTACCAGGGCGTTTGAGAAGCAGGGTACCACTGTAATAATGCTGGCCTACCTCGGAGCATTGTCGTAGGGATCACTCAGGCAATGTATGCACTTATGATGCTCCAGGCTGCTACACAAAGGCTAAGTACAGAGAACTGGTGAAAGGGTCCTTTCCATCTGCAGATCCCGAGTCAAAGTGCCGTCCTGCCCGGTGCAGTTTGTGCAACGATCCTGACTCCAGCACGCACTTACAGCTGTCCTGGCTGCCCTGAGTTAAGAATACATGCCGTCTTTTATTATTAAACATGCCGTCTACCTCTTACGGACGGCGCATGCAGAGAGCATCATACATTTGTAATAAGGTTTGACACACAGAGAGAGAAACCCGTCACCATTCGCAAAAAAAGGAAGAAAGGTATAAATAGTTACAAGGCTGAACAATAGCAGCAATGGACTTCTTTACCCAATTTTGGAACCTAAGCCAACCAGAGGGAGGTTCTCCTTTTCTGGGAAAGCTGTGTACACACACACACACACACACACACACACACACACACCTGTTTGGAACGGAAAACGGCTGCTGTAATTGGTCAAAGACATGCCCCAGTGCTGCTTTTTCAAAAAAACAACCACCACCACCCAGTTCTGCTGGTAAGGCTGCACTGAATAGCAAAACGGCTGCTTTGTATTCAGTAGCAGGACAAAAGTGAAACTAACCAACCATTTATTGCAGGGGTGGGGAACCTTTTGCCTAGGGGCCAAATGAGGACCCCAACCCTCTCCATATGGCCCCCAGGACTCCCCTTAAGCCACACCCCCTAGTGTCTCTGCTTCCCACCCCCCAGTGGGTGATTTTGCATGGCTGGAACAGGGCTGTAAGGCTACTCAGTCCGGGCTTTAAAATTACAGGCAACTCTGCACTTACGTTCCGGGAATGAGGCATAAAGCCAAAATCGTGCGTAGTCAAAACACATTGGATTCAATGGCAGGGGGGATTCCCAAAGTCTTTTTTCTTGGATGCCCACCGCCCCTCTTATTTTTTTCAGCTTTTTCTCTGCCAAGCGTATAAAGCTGAATGCACACGATAAACGCACATTTGGAATGAGTTTTTACAGAATGT
This sequence comes from Podarcis tiliguerta, assembly GCF_965153285.1. Lineage (NCBI taxonomy): Eukaryota > Metazoa > Chordata > Lepidosauria > Squamata > Lacertidae > Podarcis > Podarcis tiliguerta. The sequence goes on along the minus strand of NC_139545.1, from coordinate 50,793,967 downwards.
GGTAGGCTATTAATATCTACATGCCTATTAGGATAATGACACTATATCAATTTATATAAGGACATATGGAAGTATCGTATTTTTCGCTCTATAAGACGCACCAGACCACAAGATGCACCTAGTTTTTGGAGGAGGAAAACAAGAAGAAAAATATTCTGAATCTCAGAAGCCAGAACAGCAAGAGGGATCGCTGCGCAGTGAAAGCAGCAATCCCTCTTGCTGTTCTGGCTTCTGGGATAGCTGCGCAGCCTGCATTTGCTCCATAAGACGCACACAAATTTCCCCTTACTTTTTAGGAGGGAAAAGGTGAGTCTTATAAAGCAAAAAATACGGTATATTACATTGCATTTTTGTATATTGTGGGTTTTTTTCTTATACACATCTTTGTTCTTTTTCCTCTCACTTCCCCCCCTTCCCCCCTCTGTATCATGTTATTTGTTTATCACTGAAATTCTTTCAATAACATATTGACACTAAAAGTTAAATGCACATAAGTTGCGAGTTGCCTGTACCTAGCACTGCTTTCCTGTATGAATTGTGTGGAAAAGGCATTTCACAAGTTGCACAGAGCTAAGGCATGCAGATGACGCTGCCAACACAAACACCCCAATACCCATGTGTTGGTCCTGGCAAAACCTATGAGAGTTGGGAAAGGGCTACAGCTATAGCTATGCAGTGCTTGGCTGAGGGTCCCAGGTTCGGTTCTCAGTGGAATCTTCAGGTAGGGCTGAAAATTTAATTCTGTGCAACTTGAAGTGGATTAAAGTGCTCTGTCAATCTAGTGCAACAAATCCACTTTTAATAAAGAGACAGACCTTTTGCAGTTAGGAAAGTGACAGGGAACTGTATTGAAAAGTGTGGCATGCTTGGCTGATTAAGAGGGAGTCAAGTAAATACCTCGCAAGTACAGATGAAGGATGAACCTTCAGTTTCATATAATCTTCCCCATTAGGGATGGGCAAATCTCAGTTTTGGTTTCTCTCCCTTGCTCATTTTCCCACTCCACATTTGCACATCAGTTGGCCTTTAAAAAAGAAAAGGGAAAAAAGAGTCCTCATAAAAAACCACCAGCATTTCAGTGCGCATTTCTCCTTGCACACAATTTTGCATGTGCTTTCCCCTAATACAGTGCACTGCTGTATGTTGTATTCACTAACATACACATGCTTTTAATGCACACTTTCCCCTAGTAGACACATTTTCGCACTCATTACTTGCTTGAACTGCACTGCAAAATTCAGAGAAGTGAGGATATCAGAGGTGGGTTGTGTTTTGGTTTGTTTGTCGTTCTGGAAAGCATGAATTAGGCAAGTTCACCTTTGAATGTGAACCAAAATGACTTTCTCTATTTTCCCCTGCCTCTTTCTTCCTTCCTTCCTTCCTTCCTTCCTTCCTTCCTTCCTTCCTTCCTCCTCTCCACCTTGGCAGAGGAGAGAGCCATGATTGCGAAAGCTGGACACATTGCAAGATTTGGCATGTGTGTGTGTGTATGTAAAGCAATGAAACAGGAGAGTTGCAAAGTTCACATTAATCATAAGTTCAATGGCGCTTGGCTCTAAGGCAACATTTGCTGGCACTGTTTCGAGTTCCAGAGCCCGAGGTGGAAAGGCTGCTGAAGGGAAAAGCTGGCGCAACCAGCCAGTTGGGATTACCAACTCTCCGAAATGAATCTGTTGCCCATTGCTTATTTGCAAACATTAATGGGAGCCAGGAGTACAAGGGAACAACAGCCCAAGGTCCTTCAGCCAGTGCTGTGCATTTGCTGCTGTTCTGCGTGAGCACATGCATACAAAATGACATAGTGACTGCAAAATTCGGGTTCCTGGAAATGTAAGCTTTTGGTTTGCTTTAATCAGGTGTCAAGTCTTTACGGTTGCAAAGCTCTTTTTGTGCCATGAAATCTCAGAAGCCAAACTACAAGTTAAATGTAGTGACATATCAGCACATGTGGTGGGAGTGTCCAAAAAGGTTTTGGAAAAAGGTATTTGCAGAAGTATATTTCATTACAAGGCAAACAGTTCCCATGACTGCAGCACTAGCTCAACTTAATTTGTATAGTCATGATACGTTGCAAATTAGAAATAAAGGACTCATAACACATCTATTAACTGCTGCAACAATAACCATTGCCAGGACATGGAAATCATTACAATTATTGACTGTGGATCAATGGTTTAATGCAATTTGGCAAACAGTGCTATCGGAAAAGCTGACACAATAATAAAAACTAGCAAGAGGCCAAAAGAAGCATGACAATTTTTATACAGCTTGGTGTGATTTTATTGATTGTACGAATAATGAGCCATATGGCAAAACAGTACCCATAGTTTACAGCACAGTTTGGTGTGCATGAAGTATTTTAATTTCCCCTTTTCTCCCTTACTTATGCCCTATACATTTCTATAAATCCTCATAAATTAAAATTGTTATTGTTTTCAAAACACCTTTTACTAGTGGTCAGCAATCTAAGCATATACATTATTATACATAATTTCATATCTATAATAATTATATATATATATATATATATATATATATATATATATATACATATATATGTAAAGGTACCCCTGCCCGTACGGGCCAGTCTTGCCAGACTCTAGGGTTGTGCGCCCATCTCACTCAAGAGGCCGGGGGCCAGCGCTGTCCGAAGACACTTCCGGGTCACGTGGCCAGCGTGACAAGCTGCATCTGGCGAGCCAGAGCCGCACACGGAAACACTGTTTACCTTCCCGCTAGTAAGCGGTCCCTATTTATCTACTTGCACCCGAGAGTGCTTTCGAACTGCTAGGTTGGCAGGCGCTGGGACCGAACAGCGGGAGCGCACCCCGTCGCGGGGATTCGAACCGCCGACCTTTCGATCGGCAAGCCCTAGGCGCTGAGGCTTTTACCCACAGCGCCACCCGCGTCCCCCCCCATATATATATATATATATATATATATATATATATATATAATTACACACACACACACTTTAAGACAACTTGTTGCTATATTCAGAAATGATTATAAAATTATTAAAATATATATTCAGAAATGATTATCTGAGCCCAAAACGGTTGTTTTATTTTAATTCTCATTTGATGTAATGGTGGTGTGTCATATGTCTGCATGTAGTAAATAAATAAAGTTTAATTAAAAATTGGCTTTGTAGCTGACCTTTCAGCCCAAGGGGTGGGTTGTTGTTGTTGTTGTTGTTACACAAATTGCCTCGTCTCGACCTGTGACCGGAATCAGGACCCTAATGTGGGGGCTATGGGACTTCAAAGGGTTCAAAGGGGGAATTGAAAAGGCTAAACCCCCTCCTGCTGTATTCCTGGTTCAGATCAGGGCCCCTGCCAAGTAGCCATCGCTGCAGGTTATTGGAGAGCTCAACCGTCAGAGCATGTGACTCGTCATCTCAGACTCATGGGTTCGAGCCCCACATTGGGCAAAATGTTCCTGCATTGCAAGGGGTTGGACTAAATGACCTCTGGTGTCCCTTCCAGCCCTACAATCCCATGATTCTACGATTCCGTGACGGGAGGTACTATAAGTGCCTCTGCCCTGCCCAGCCAACGACTATTTGTTCCATGCCTACAATTTGCATTGCGGAGGGGGAATTCCCACACTACCTGCGGCCTCACTGAAATCCAGGAAGAATTCAGATATACTGCAGCCCAAAGTTCACATCGTATGCAAACGTGTCTAGTGGTAGTCTGAGAGATCGTTTATTACAGGCAAACAAAAATAAATAAAGGGGAGGAGAGAATCCAATTGGGAGCAAATATATGTAACAGGGAGGGAAAAGGACATTTGCTGTATTTTCTGGCATATAAGACTACTTTTCAACCCAGGAAAATCTTCTCAAAAGTCGGGGGTCGTCTTATACGCCGGCTACAGCAGCAGCTCCCCACCAAAGGACAAAATGACCGCAAATTAAATCAGAGGACACCAAGCTCTCTAGATGAAACAGAAATACGCTTGAAAAGTGGCCCCAGAAGACCCCCCCAATCACCAGCAACAGAACTCTAACCGCTCCCGGTAGTAGGCCACGTGGTCCAAAATGGCGGCCTCGCGTTGCCCTAGCAACTAGACATGTGGCCGCTGCCTCAGCCCAAGCAGCCCCACAGTAAAAGAAAGGGAAAGGCTAACAACAAAGGCAGGGAACCAACAATAGCATTAAGTGCACCCCCAGCCACTGGGAAGTGGAGTGGATTTCCGAGCCGGACTGGAGACTGATTTTTTTAAAAAAATTGTTTGGTGTGCATTGGAAGAGGGGTAGTCTTATACGGCGAGTATATCCCAAACTCTATATTTTAACTAGAAAAGTTGGGGGTTGTCTTATACGCCCAGTCGTCTTCTACGCCAAGAAATACGGTAGTTTTTTCCCCTCATTTGCCAGGGCCATCATCAGGCAGAGTGAGGCCACTGATTTTTGGTGCCCTGAAAAGATAGCTAACCATGACCTGCCAAGGAAAAGAAAGAATTTTTTTATGTATGCAAGAACAGCAGCAAGAGTCTTGATAGCACAAGGATGGAAGAATGAGGAAACCCCGACAAAAGAACAGCGGCAAGAGAAATTGATGAACTACGCAGAATTGGCTAAATTGACATACAAAATGCGAGATGAGGACTACTGCGACTTTAAAGAAGAATGGGAACTTTTTACAAATTGCTTAAAAAGACAACAAAATGAATTGGACTCCTAGGCAGGTTTTGAATAAGCATACACAAATTTATTGATTGATAACATGGTGGGCAGATAATGTAAGGATGTGTATAATTTTATAACATGCAAAGAATAATATGTGCTGAGAAATCAGAGAGAGGAGCTGAGGGACGTCTCTGGGGGAGGGGAGAAAATAATGAATATGATATGTTTAGATATGTTGTTATGTTGAAATTGCTAATAAAAACATTTATAAAAAAACAAAAAATATGTGCTCTTTAGCACAATTTTTTTAAAAAAGCTTGTTGTTGTTTAGTCATTTAGTCGTGTCCAACTCTTCGTGACCCCATGGACCAGAGCACGCCAGACACTCCTGTCTTCCACTGCCTCCCGCAGTTTGGTCAAACTCATGTTGGTAGCTTCGAGAACACTGTCCAACCATCTCGTCCTCTGTCGTCCCCTTCTCCTTGTGCCCTCCATCTTTCCCAGCATCAGGGTCTTTTCCAGGGAGTCTTCTCTTCTCATGAGGTGGCCAAAGTATTGGAGCCTCAGCTTCAGGATCTGTCCTTCCAGTGAGCACTCAGGGCTGATTTCATTCAGAATGGATGTGTTTGATCTTCTTGCAGTCCATGGGACTCTCAATAGTCTCCTCCAGCACCATACTTCAAAAGCATCAATTCTTCAGCGATCAGCCTTCTTTATGGTCCAGCTCTCACTTCCATACACCACTACTGGGGAAACCATAGTTTGAACTATAGAGACCTTTGTTGGCAAGGTGATGTCTCTGCTTTTTAAGATGCTGTCTAGGTTTGCCATTGCTTTTCTCCCAAGAAGCAGGCTCAATTCATTAATACTGCATTTAGGCTGCCAGGAAGGATGTTCCAGATTCAGCCTCCAGCAGCAGTATCTCCAGGGTGGGATTTCTTGTGTGAAATTCCTGGAGCGCAGCTGCCGGTCAGTGCACAGAGTCAGATGCACCAATTGCCTGAGTCACTATAAGGCAATCGCCTGACACCAGTGACTGACAACACTTTCTGGCAGCGCAGTGGCGTAGCGTGGGGGGTGCAGGGGGGGCCGGCCGCACTGGGCGCAACATCTGGAGGTTAGGGTTAGGGGGCGCAAATCCACGGGTTAAAGGTAAAGGTAAAGGTACCCCTGCCCGTACGGGCCAGACTTGCCAGACTCTAGGGTTGTGCGCTCATCTCACTCTATAGGCCGGGAGCCAGCGCTGTCCGAAGACACTTCCGGGTCACGTGGCCAGCGTGACAAGCTGCATCTGGCGAGCCAGCGCACCACACAGAACGCCGTTTACCTTCCCACTGGTAAGCGGTCCCTATTTATCTACTTGCACCCGGGAGTGCTTTCGAACTGCTAGGTTGGCAGGCGCTGGGACCGAACGACGGGAGCGCACCCTGCCGCGGGGATTCGAACCGCCGACCTTTCGATCAGCAAGTCCTAGGTGCTGAGGCTTTAACCCACAGCGCCACCCGCGTCCCTATCCACGGGTTAGGGGGCGCAAATTACTTGCCTTGCCCCAGGTGCTGACAACCCACGCTACGCCACTGTGGCAGCAAGAGCTGCAGAACGGACTCCTTCAAAATGTGGTGGCCTTCACTGGAGATTTCTAGCCAGAGGCTTGATGGCTACTGTGATTCCTGCATTTCAGGGGGTTGGACTAAATGACCCGTTGGTTACCAGTCGCATCACAGGCATCTATTTGGCCACGATGAAAACAGGATACTGGTCTCTTCTTATGTTCTTCATTTTTATATTTCGGCGGCAACAACATTCCACGTTTGTTAGTGAATGGATTTTATTATTACGGTCACAGACCAGTTCCGGGTCACTTACAGTATCAGGAAAATCATAAAACACAACAGGGATACATTGAATTGCAATTGGGTATAACAGAGACAATTCAAATATAGCGGCAGTTAAAAATATATATAAAATCTTGGTCACTAAAATATAACCTAAAATGATCATTTAAAACCTTAATCATTTTGGTAGTACAGCTTGTTCCCTAAGTTTCATGGCAGTCGCACAAAATTTGGCTGTAATCTCTTGATCCTTGTCCTCTACCAGGGATTTTAGACATAGATGTTTGTTAGTCTCCCCGCTCCTGACCTATGCTTTTAAAACATTTTAGATCTCTCCGGGGCTTTGTTTTCGGGAGGAACTCACTGGAACTCAGTTCCGGCACCTCTTGGGCGCCATTGCCATTATAAGAGAACAAGGGAGGTGAGAGTTCCAGAACCTCTTTTTCGAGAAAAATAGCACTGGATCTCTCTCCCTCTTTCTTAATAATAATAATAATAATAATAATAATAATAATAATTTATTTATACCCTGCCCATCTGGCTGGGTTTCCCCATTCACTCAGGGCGGCTTCCAACAAAGTACAGTGGTACCTCGGGTTAAGTACTTTATTCGTTCCGGAGGTCTGTTCTTAACCTGAAGCACCACTTTAGCTAATGGGGCCTCCTGCTGCCGCCGCGCCGCCAGAGCACGATTTCTGTTCTCATCCTGAAGCAAAGTTCTTAACCCAAGGTACTATTTCTGGGTTAGCGGAGTCTGTAGCCTGAGGCGTATGTAACCTGAAACGTATGTAACCCGAAGTACCACTGTACTAAAATACAGTAGTCTGTTACAGATTAAAAGCTTCCCTAAAGAGGGCTGCCTTCAGATGTCTTCTGAAAGTCTGATAGTTGTTCCTCTCTTTGACATCTGGTGGGAGGGCATTCCACGGGGCAGGTGCCACCACCGAGAAGGCCCTCTGCCTGGTTCCCTGTAACTTGGCTTCTCGCAGTGAGGGAACCACCAGAAGGCCCTTGGCGCTAGACCTCAGTGTCCGGGCAGAACAATGGGGGTGGCGACGTTCCTTCAGGTATACTGGACCGAGGCCATTTAGGGCTTTAAAGGTCAGCACCAACACTTTGAATTGTGCTCGGAAACACTCTCTCTCCCTCTCAATATTTCTCTCCTGCTTCCACTTTCTCCCTAATGTGAGTAATCTGGTTCTTCTCCGACTGCTCCAACTGGGAGCTGCTGCTGCTGCTGTTTCCAGCTGCTTCGATGCCAAGTGGAATAACGTCCTCCAGAGCGGATGTTGGAACGATGAACATGAATTTCCCCCAAGAAAACACTCCTGGCCCCGGATGCCAAACATCTCCCGGCTCTTCCTGGGAAGAGGCAGCACCGCCGAGATGCTTGGAATTCACACGGCATGATGTCAAACATTCCGCCGAAGCCGTTCTCTTCGCCCGACAATCCGTTTTGTTTAGGAATGGAATGAGCCAGGGCTCCCGCGACTTTCCCTTTTTTGAGCAAAGGGTGGGAAGAAGCCAAGGGGAGTTTTACTGCATGGCCTGCTGTCTGTAGCAACCCAGTGGGAGGGGAGGCTTCCTCTGAGATTCAGGAACCCTTGGAGGCGGAACAACTTTTTATATCTGCAACTTGCTATTGAATCTGATAGCATCAGCCAGGCATTACCTGCATGTCTGAATGGCCATTGCAGAGTTTGCATGACAGCTAGAACTCATTACAACAACCCTTAAAAATATATATATACTTGTACTTTTCAGACTTAAACATTTCACTAATTTTACAATCGTTTCAACATTTCAAAACCTGACTTCCTTTCCCCACTTTCTGCGGTTCCTTATATTTATTTTTAATATCTTCCGCATATCCAAATGATCTTAATTTGTTCATTTAGTCATCTTCTTTAAATGTATACTCTTATGAAACTGCAGGTTATTGCAATAACCCTGGGAATGTTTTTATCTGTTTACAATTTATCTGCAAATATTCAATTAACCATTTCCATTCTCTTATTAAAAAAAAGAAAGTTTGCTATCTTGATTTCTTATTCTTCCGGTGACATTTTTGCCGCTGTAGTCGCATACATAAATAAGTTTCTATACATTTTAGGCAGTTCTGTCCCTATATTTCCCAAGAAAATAGCTTCTGGGGGTTTTTATGAACATTATTTTAAACATCTTTTTCATTTCATTATATATCATTTCCCAGTAAGCCTTAACCTTACTACAAGACCACCACATATGATAAAAAGAACCTGCTTTCTCTTTACATTTCCAACTCTTATTTGATTTAGATTTCTACATTTTTGCCAGTTTACTCGGTGTTAGATACCATCGATATATCAATTTCATATAATTTTCTCATAACATGCTGTAATTTTTATTACAACAACCCTTTGAGGTAGGCAAGGATGAGAATTAGCGCCTGTTTCGAGGGCAGCCAATGTGTTTTATTGCTGAGTAGGGACATGACGACAGGGTCTTAGGCTACGATCCTAGAAAACGCCCTAACTAGAGAGTAAGCCCCTTTGGACATAGTAGGATTTACTTCTGTGTAAGGATACATGGAATTGTAGGGCTTTGGCTGTGTACATATAAAACACATGGGTTCCCCTCTCCCCAGAAGAATCCTGGGAACTCTAGTTTGCCTCTCACAGCGCCAGTGGCGTAGCGTGGGTTGTCAGCACCCGGGGCAAGGCAAGTAATTTGCACCCCCCCCGCTGCACTGTCCCTCCCCCAGATAGTCCCTCGCTCTCTCTCCGCACCGCACCGCACGCCTGGCACCCTCCCCTCCACAGTGGGCGGCGACCCGGCGGCTCGGATCGGATTCGCACAGCCAGCACTGCAGTGAGAGAGAGTGAGTGAGCCAGGTAGGGGCAGAGAGGTGCGAGTGCGAGCGCCCCCCCCCCAGATGTTGCGCCCGGTGCGGCCGGCCCCCCTGCACCCCCCACACTACACCACTGCACAGCGCTACACTTTCCTGTACCCTTAGCAAATGATAGTTCCCAAGATTATTGGAGGGTACGGGGGTGTGGTTTTAAATGCATAGATGTTAGGATAGAGATGATAAAGAAAACAGGAAGACACAATGAGAGATAAAGGAGGTGCTGTGAGATTGGTGGAAGTCAATGTCTTGTTGTTGTTGTTTTAGTGTTTTTAATATTAACTTGTGAGATAGGGATATGTTTTGTTGTTGTTTTTTGTTGTTGTTGCTTTCTTTAGTTTTCGAATGTTGATTTTTGTGTGTTGTGTATTGTTATTTTTTTATATCTTTCGCATTGTTGTTGTGTGGAAAATACTAATAAAATTTATTTCAAATAAATAAACAAAATGCATGGTGTGTACACAGCATTTGTCTTTAAAACAACAACAACAACAACAACCTCATTCATCTCAAATAAAATTTAGCGGCAGAGATAGCATCTTTCTCCCAAGAACGGATGACATTACCATTTCCGTGCAAAAATAGCCAAACCAACCACCGACATTTCTCAGCGCACACAGCTCTCGACACAGGATGTGATGAATTAAATTCTGACTTGTAAGGCAACAAGGCGTGACTCATCGGCTGGGAAATTAAAAATGGTGTGTGTGTGCTTTTCATAGAGAAATACAAACACAGCCTGCCGCCCGGGAAACCTTCTCGATTCTGTGGAGTAGTGTAACTTGAAAATCTAGCTGGTGAGTGGACTTTGCAGAATTGGATAAACTAACCGGAGGAATTCGAAACCTGCAGGACCAGAGATTCACAGAAGACTGGTGTAAATTTACGGACTATTTGAAAAGTAATTGTGACGACCAGATTACGTTTGTAGGATTGCAAGACGTTTTGTGAGGTAAATTATCTGAATTATTGCAAAAATGGTTAAAGAGGTGGATTGTGAGTTGAGATAATTAAAGGCAATAGGAATTTAAGAAATGCAGAAGAAATTATACAAATGGTGGATCATCAGAGGTGCTGATGGAAGTCCAAAAAGATTGCATACGATGTGACGTTCTGTGGAATGTGTAATAATTGGTATGTTGAAATTAATAAAAATTATATATATATATATATATATATGCTTTCGTATATATATATATATATATATGAATGAAAATCTAGCTGGAGAGAGCAGCAGAGCCTTCTCTTTAAACTCAGAACTGTCCCATGTACATTGGAAGAGAGAAACGTCCTTTTTTTTTTTGTGAATTCGTGACGATTTCTGTTCAGGGTGGTATCGGAGCGGTTAACCGGTGCAGACACAAGCGCTGACTCCGACTCCAGTCTGCTTCCCCAGCGCTGGGATTTAAGCGCTGTGTACACAAGGCTAGAAAACATCTCCTGTAGTATCTTGAGAAATAATATTCCTGCTGGAGGAGTCCTGCCTTAGACCTGGAGCTGAAGCTTGGCTGCTGAGCCCCGGTCTCTCGGTCTACCTCTGCAGGCTCAGCGAGGCTGAGATCCCAGACACGGCGTGTGCTCCTAATTTCCTCTGTTTATTTGCCTTTCGTCCAGGAGGAAAGATACCAGCCACTACCTCTCCAGGTTTACGAGCGGCGGCAGGCAGACGGTTTCGTATGAGGCCTTTGCTAGCACTCTGCGGCTTTGACAGGGCTTCGGCGAACACCACAGACTTCTCCCGGCAGGAAGGCAAGAAGGCAGAGAAGCCAGAAAGGAAGGGGATAGTCTTTCTTCTGACTCCAAGCTGACCCCTCTGCCAACATATTGTTCTCATTTCACACACGGAGGGCCGGCCGCAGAGTTCAAGCGCCTGTCACTTTTCATCATTCTCAGCTGCGCGGCGTCCAAGGCAGGACCTAACTTGGGCATCCGTTCCGGAACCCGTTGTCAAAGCCGGGGGCTTGGTCCTTAGCAAACAGTGCCTCTGAGAGGGTGCGGAGTGCATAGCTGTCAACCGTCCCTTATTTGGCGGGAAACCCCCTTATCCCAGCTCCGTGTCCCGCTGCTGCCCCTTATTGATGATGCCCCTTAAATTTCCCTGGTTTCAAAGGAAGCAGCTCCTCTCCCTCCCTCCCTGCCGGCCAGGGAGGAGGGAGGCTCCAACTGTGTTGCTTGGCTGCATTGCTCACCCAATAAGGAGTCTAAGAGCGACTAGGGGGCAGAGCTTGCATGCCTCGTGCCGATCAAATTGGCCGCATTGCCTGGGGACTCGCCTTTGCTCAGCGCTTCCCAGCGGAGAGGTGATGGTGGTTTTCCTTGCTGCATCCCCTTTGCCGGGTTGCTGCGCTGTGGGAACCACTGCTTGAGGCTTCGTTTGGCTGCTGGCTGGGCTTCCTGCCTTCGGCTCGGAGGGGCTCAGAAGTGGAACATACCTGTGCTTGGAAAATCCCTTATTTTGGCTGCTGATCCCTTATTTTCGAGGCTACTGGTCCCTTATTTTCAAATCTGTAAGTTGACAGCTATGGCAGAGTGTCATCTAGGGGAACCGCACAATTCGTTCCCCAGCAGACATGAGCAGACAGTGTGGTGTAGTGCTTAGAGGACAGAGGAGGAACGGTGGGCTAGGAGGCAGAATGCGGCCCCTCAGCCCTTTCTATCCGGCCCTCAGGATTCTCCCTGGGTCATGCAACCTCCTGAGCCACACCCCAGCCCTGTTTTGACCCTTCCTTGAGTGTCCGGGATATGCCCCTGAAGGCTGATAATGTCTCCTTGCTCGCCCAGATGAGGAGAGTTGTGTGAACAGGTGTAGAAACGAGTCTAGTGTACAAATTAACAGTTGTTATTCTGTCCTGTTTTGCTTCTGGCTCCGCCCACAATGGTCATGTGGCACAAACACATCTCAAAAACTGGATTTTTGTCCTCAAGCTGGAAAAAGATTCCTCACCCTGAGTCAGAGTGTTAGACTAAGTAAGACCTGGGAGACAAGAAGTCAAATCTCCAAACACCCACAAAACTACACAAGCGACCTCATTCTTTCAGCTTGACCTACTTCACAGGGATGTTGTGAAGTTAAAATGAGAACTGAGAAAGCCTTGGGCATCGCCTTGAGTATCTTGGAGGAATTCAAGGGTGGGATAAAAATGCAACAACTGGGCAGCTACGAAGTTCGAATTACGTTTCATGAAGTAGCTCTAATAGTTAATATTCATCTATAGGAAAAGTAAACCAATAACTTGAATTTTTTACTCCTTTCTCAAGACGGCCTTTCCTTCCAGAACGCCCTACGTTGGCAGTGGGCAAATAATAATTACAAGTAATAGGACTCTGTGCATGATGCAAGACTTGGAAGAGTGGTAAATCTCAACTTTTCCTTTGTTTGTTTGTTTAAGAAGGGAGCAAGTTTCTAGTTCTCATGAAAGAGGACAACAACAAAAAGAGCCAACTTTGCAACGCTGAAGAAAATGTGCTCACAGCTCTAATCTGCCAGGGCATCTTGTAGCTGGCCACCTGCTTTTGCCCCCCAAATCATATTTGCACAATCCTATATTTAGACCACAGTGGGCTAACTCCTGCCAAAGGAGAGGCTCACAGGAGATGTCAGTGTTATTTTATTCCTCCGACCTCAGTGCTGAGGCTTTTTTTGCCTGCCAGCCACTCTCACGCCATTGGTATGCACTGGGGATTTCTGGGTGGCCTTGGGTGAAGGCCTGTTAGCTGCTGATCGGGCAGCAAATATCGGAAATCAGTAAGTACCGTATTTTTCGCTCTATAAGACGCACCAGACCATAAGACACACCTAGTTTTTGGAGAAGGAAAACAAGAAAAAAAATATTCTGAATCTCAGAAGCCAGAACAGCAAGAGGGATCGCTGCGCAGTGAAAGCAGCAGTCCCTCTTGCTGTTCTGGCTTCTGGGATAGCTGTGCAGCCTGCATTCGCTCCATAAGACGCACACACATTTCCCCTTACTTTTTAGGAGGGAAAAGGTGAGTCTTATAGAGCAAAAAATACGGTATGTCCATAAACCTGAACTATGCTTTGAAAGCCAAAGCTACAGATTCTGCCAGCCTCTACCACCGATGTGCCACATCCCTCCAAGCTCCAACCCAACCCAGAGAGAGGCAGTGTGGTGCAGTGGTTAGGGTATTGGGCTAGGGCCTGGGAGACCTGGGTTCAAATTACACCTCAGCCACAAAGCTCGCTTGGGGATCTTGGGCCATTCGCTGCCTCTCTATTTAACCTACCTCACAGGGTTGTTGTGTGGATTGTAAATGAGGAGGGGGAGAACAACACGAGCTCCTTGGAGAAAAAGACAGGTTTTAAATGCAATAAATAAATGAAATGCTCCTGACTAGGCAAATCTGTCAGTTTCAGTTTCTGCCAATTTCTGTCTTAACTTCAGATTTCTAACATTAGAAAAAAGGCCTCATGAAAATGCACCAGCATTTTAACTCAAATTTCGCCTCACAGACACATCTTTGCCTGCATATACGTTTCTGCAAAGCAGTTTTTCCAGATTCAATATGTTTATATGTTACTTTCACTAATATATGCATATATATATCTGCACTTTATTATATCTGCTCCTGGTTATCTCCTCCCCCCCTTACCTCCTACTTTCTCCATTTCAGCAAAATAATTTGGGTGGTGAGAGAAGCTATTTTGTTCCCAAACCATGAGAAACCCTTGATGATCTACCAGAAACCAAAGACAGGTCTGCCAGCAGATTCCAGTGCCAACGCCTGAGGTCCTGGCCCCGGAACGTCCTGCTTTCGTACCACATTGGTCAGAGTAAGCTCCCCTCAGAAAGTCCGCATCGGTTTACGACTTTGCAGATGCATTACCAGCACAGCCCCAGGGCCTGACTATGGCCCCCAGGGCACTCCATCTGGCCCTCAGGACTCTCCCTAGGCTGTGCCCTCTCCTCTAGCCACAACCCCTCATTGGCCAGGCTCCATGCGGCTCAAGGCCGCAATATAAGGTTGTCATATTTTGGCAAAGTTGTTGAGCTTCTTTCAGCAATTTCTGCCCAGACACAGTTTTCCGACGGCCGAATCCCCGCCTGGAGGGTGGCAGCACAAGAATGGCCTTTTTTGTGGTGGCTCCCTGTTTCCGGAAATGCTCTCCCCTGGGAGGCTCGCCTGGTGCTTTCATTATACACCTTTAGGCACCAGGCGAAGACTTTCTTCTTTGGCAGATTGACATCCGATGCCCTTTTAAAATGTGTTGTGGATGTGGGGAGCATTGTTGGTTTGTTTTTGTTCTTATTGTGTGTTTTTACATTGCAATTTTTTGTGGTAACCACCCTGAGACCTGCGGGTATAGAAGAAGAGTTTGGATTTGATATCCCGCCTTTCACTCCCCTTCAGGAGTCTCAAAGCGGCCAACAATCTCCTTTCCCTTCCTCCCCCACAACAAACACTCTGTGAGGTGAGTGGGGCTGAGAGACTTCGGAGAAGTGTGACTGGCCCAAGGTCACCCAGCAGCTGCATGTGGAGGAGCGGAGACGCGAACCCGGTTCACCAGATCAAGAGTCCCCCACTCTTAACCACTACACCACACTGGCTCTCCACCACACTACTTATGAATGCAATACAGTGGTACCTCTGGTTGCGAATGGGTTCTGTTCCGGAGCCCCATTCACAACATGAGCAGAATGCAACCCGCGTCTGCGCGGGTTGCGATTCGCCACTTCTGCGCATGCGCGTGACATCATTTTGAGCGTCTGCGCATGCGCAAGCAGCAAAACCCGGAAGTAACCCTTTCCAGTACTTCCGGGTCGCCATGGGATGCAACCTGAAAAGATTTAACCTGAAGCAAACGTAACAAGAGGTATGACTGTAAATAGATAAAATAATAAAGCCCCTTCCTCAGGAGATTTAGGATGTCTGGAATGTGTCCTTGAACTGCGACAATGCATCTTGCTTCCTCAGATAAACACTCTGTGTGTTTTTGTGTGTGTGTGTGTGTGCGCGCGCGCGTAGAGAAACCTGTGATTTGCAGTTCGAATGCCGCACTGATCTCTTCATGTTCGTCTTTGGCCCTGCCCACAGCTGAGGTGCGGCCCCAGGAAAGTTCCCCATGAGCAAATTGTGGCCCTCAGACTGAAGGTTCCCGGCCTTTGCCTCGGCACCTGCAAATTTCTGCCATTTCTGCCTGTACCCTGAGTTTGTTCAGTAACCCAGGGACACCCCTCCGTCCCGTCCCGTCCCAAGATACAAAAGCTCTCTTTTTAAAAGCCTTGGGAAGCTTCCGCCGTGAACTCTAAATGAGCCTCCGGACGTGATGTGTTCCAAATGGCTTATTGGTATGTGTGCGAGGAAGGAGGAAGGGTGCAAGTCAGAGGAGGCCCCGGGAGAGGCTGTTCCGAGCTTCTAATAACGGCAAGTGATTTGACAAGCACATGGGTCTCCAACTCAGATCACTTCCCAAACTAAGTGCTTATGAAAACGCCAAGCACTCCACCAGCTTTAAATCTTTCGGCGGGGGCCGCTGGATTTAAACCACCAGCACAGGTTTTTTTCTTCTTCCTCTTCCCCCCCCCCCTTTTCCTCCCTCTGACTTTTTAAGTAACACTTCAGGTTGGAACCAAGTCAAACACTTTAGAGGCTGCAGGCATATTGAACTGATTTGGAAATATGTTAGGGAGAGGAGGAGGAGGGTGCAGTAAATTATATTTTTAAACTCTTTGTCTTGAAAAGGGGGCGGTTTGAAGTCTGAGAAATGAGGAGATCGGCTAGAACTGGAATGTATTAAGCGGGGCCCGGGCGATGACTGCCCGACCAACGAGATCTGCTTGGTTTTCTGCGAGAGCATGCAGTGATATTTGCATGGGAGATATACTTGTTCTGAGATGAGCAAGCTGCTGATTCACAGAACTAAACTACACGCACCCCAGTCAATACAGGGTGCACGTGAGGGGTCTGACCTAGATAACTTCTCCTGCCGCTGTGTTCCTTTCTGGGTTGTTTTGGCTGCAGTCAGCGCCTTGAAAAGTCAAGCACATATTTACTGGAAGGTCGCTTAACTCATTTGCACCACACATAAATCTGGGGAAGGGCTGTAGTTCAGTGCTAGAGCATCTGTTTGCACGAGGAAAGTGCCAGGTTTAATTCCTGGCATCTTCAAGTCAGGCTGAGAGAGACACCTGAAAACCTGCAGAGGCCGCGACCACTTGTGGTGACAACACTGAGATAGCTGGACCAGTGGTTTGACTCAGAATAAGGCAACTCACAACATCCCGGTGTAACTTAGAGATGCTTTTTCACTGCTATGTGATCTAGTGATTCCCACCAATTTGCACGGCTCTGTAAAGGGCATTAGTCAAGCCTAGGGTTGAGGCACTAAATCTAAGCAAACATCAATCGGGTTTTCTGCATTTTGGCTTTTGCTCCAGATCTGATAGAGCAGTTGTTCATGAGGAAAGGAGCAGGGAGAATCCACAACCAGAAAGAAGAGGAAAATCAAGAAGACCGGAAGAAATTTAAAGACAATTTGAATAAATATTGTAATATTAAAGATATGTAACCACTTGAAAGAAACTATTTGGCCTAGGATTAAACTGGAATTAAATTTATAAATAAGAAAATGTACGATAAGGAAAGTTATGTAATATGATTAGGACTGTGATATGGTCTTTTGAAACACTGATATTGGTAACTGTTACATATAATTGCTAAGAAATTTGGATGGAAGAGATTCGAGGAAGTCAAATACTATGTTTATGAAGATGGATGGTACTTAATTTTAATTAATTAAGTGGTAATCTTTGTATGTATCTTTTTTCTCTTTTTCTTTTATTCTTTGTTCGTTTTTATTATTGTTAATCTTTTTTTTTTTTTACTATGTTTATCTACTGAAAAGAATAAATATTATTTGGAAAAAGAAAGGAGCAGGACAAAAGAAAATCGGTCTGTTTGGGTTTCTCATTTTTCCAGTCTTAGGTTCAGTTTGCCACTCCCACCCCCCTTTTTTTTAAAGGAGGGGAAAGTAAACTATGAAAAGCTCGCCAGCATTTTAATACACGTTTTTGATGCAATTTTGCCTAATAAACTTTTGTGAAAGTAAGAGCTGTTTGACGGCGGAATGGTTTCCCTTGCAAGGTGCTGGGCACTCCTTCACTGGTGGTTTTTAAGCAGAGCTTGGATGGCCATCTGTCAGGGATGCTTTAGCTGAGATTCCTGCATTGCAGGGGGTTGGACTAGATGACCGCTGGGGGTCCCAACTCTGCCGTTCCAGGGTTCTATCCAAATTGCTGCCTTTTGCAATAGCGAGCTCCATAAGACAACGGTATCATGCGCCAGGTGACGAAAACCCTTCCGGTTCTGTCCTGAATCTGCGACCAGCAAATGGGTTCAGGCCCGGCTGCTGACGCATGTTTTGAGCATGTTGTCGAGAGAACTCTTTAAACAGAAAATCTCCTGCATCGTTGTGAGCGGAAATCTTACGACAGCAGTGCCCAAGACGCATGTTTTGAGCATGTTGTCGAGAGAACTCTTTAAACAGAAAATCTCCTGCATCGTTGTGAGCGGAAATCTTACGACAGCAGTGCTCAGGAAGACGAAAGTGAAACTTCTACAAGCATCTTTGCTGCTGAAGAAAGAACAGGAAGGTGGAGGGAGGAGGGAAGGGGGGGGGAAACCCATTGAAGAAACATGAATGGCTTCTTTTTCTTCTTCTTCTTCTTCTTCTTCTTCTTCTTCTTCTTCTTCTGGAGGTAAGTTTTTAAAAAATCGTTGCAGAAATGACAGGTTACATGTTACCTTTAGATCAAAAATATTACTTTTATGATATTTCAAACATATACCGTATTTTTCGCTCTATAAGACGCACCAGACCACAAGACGCACCTAGTTTTTGGAGGAGGAAAACAAGAAAAAAAATATTCTGAATCTCAGAAGCCAGAACAACAAGAGGGATCGCTGCGCAGTGAAAGCAGCAATCCCTCTTGCTGTTCTGCCTTCTGGGATAGCTGTGCAGCCTGCATTCGCTCCATAAGACGCACACACATTTCCCCTTACTTTTTAGGAGGGGAAAAGTGAGTCTTATAGAGCAAAAAAGATGGTAATATTAGGCGGTGATGCATTACTCAGTAAGCAGGCTAAGCATGTGCTTAGAGCAACGGCAAAGCAAGGATACACAAAACAGGGATTGATAATAATAATAATAATAATAATAATAATAATAATAATAATAATAATAGATATTTCAAAAAAGGCATTGAAGGAGTCATCATGGGGGAAAGCAGAACTTCCTTTCACTCGGCTTGCAGAGTCTTCCCCTGTTTTCCCCCTCTTCTCTTTTTATTCCTTAGCCTCACCTAAAACGGGGTCTAGTCCCACTAACATTTTTCTTTTCAGTGCTTAAGGGTCTCCGAAGGTTTTAAATTGGACCCTGGTATTAGGCGTAGATTTGAAAATAAAAGTAGATTTATTGGCAACTGGCAAGAATCTGCATGGCCAGACACTGGAAATAGTGCAATGCCCTAGGCTTTGGCAGGTTGGTTTGAGAAAATGTGGAAGGGAGTGATAATGATCAAATTAAGATATTACAAAAAGGGGCCAGTTGTCTGACCCCGGAAAAAGCTAACGGGGAGATGGACGCTTTTTTAAACGTTCTGGAATGGCAAATGCCACAAGGACAATATTCAACCATGCAGATCGCCTCTGCTGTGATATGCAGAACATCACTCGCCCGTGTTTATTTTTCCTCTTTTTGTACAGATAGTATCTCTACTTTATTGTAACATTTGTAAAACGAACAAATAAATAAAAGGAAATGCGAATTGCTTTTACGCCGTGCGCATATCCACAATCACCTGCCGCAAAGTTGACACACTTTGACTATCATTTCGTGACAATAAATAGTTACACAATAGCCAAAGTATGTCCTTTCTACCGCTCCTTTCTCCTGGTTTTTAGATGATAAAAACTGAACATTTTGGTTTCTTTCCTTTTGCTGTGTGCAGTCCAGATGTCTCCCTTCTTATATTTGATTCATTGGGAGGCTTCAAACAAACAACAAAAGGAAAGGAGCAACCGGATTTTAACATAGTTGCTTGGAAGCAGGGCTGCAACTTTCAAGATCCCCATTTACCTGGAAGTAAGTCAAGAGAGAAGGGACGCAGGTGGCACTGTGGGTTAAACCACAGAGCCTAGGACTTGCCGATCAGAAGGTCAGCGGTTTGAACCCCCGCGATGGGGTGAGCTCCCGTTGCTCGGTGCCTGCTCCTGCCAACCTAGCAGTTCAAAAGCATGTCAAAGTGCAAGTAGATAAATAGGTACCACTCCAGCGGGAAGGTAGACGGCGTTTCCGTGTGCTGCTCTGGTTTGCCAGAAGCAGCTTAGTCATGCTGGCCACATGACCCGGAAGCTGTACGCCGGCTCCCAATAAAGCGAGATGAGCGCCGCAACCCCAGTGTCGGCCACGACTGGACCTAACGGTCAGGGGTCCCTTTACCTTGACCTTTAAGTCAAGAGAACGTAAGAAGATAACTGCAGGATCAGGCCAAGGGCATGGCTGCATCCAGCTGCAGGCATCATGGCTCCATGAAAAGTCCCATTGAATTCTATGGTGCTTACTTCCGAGTAGACTTTTATTGCGTTGTGCACTATTAGCAGAATAATCCATTAAAAATCTTGAGATCCGTTAAAAGGTGCTCCTGATTAATCACGCAGTACTTACTTTTCTGGCTGTTAACGATGCACACAGGTATTTTACACAGATTCTTCTGAAGAACGAATTATATGTTGCATGAATTCATTCTTTCTTTCTTTCTTTCTTTCTTTCTTTCTTTCGCAGCACAGGTGGGGCAAGATTAATCTCTTCTCCCTGCACATCAGTCGTGAACGTGCCTCCAAGCATCTGCTATTTACAGTTAAAAACAGATTGCACTTAACCACAGATTTCACCCAATGCCAAACCAGCAAAGTTACATGTAGGCTTGGCCTGGAGAGGAAGGCAGATGGCCGTCGTGTAGGTGTGTGCATCATTTCTAAGCTGATGTTTCCGCCCTAGCCTCACGACAGGCGTTTTCCCCCATATGCAAATAGATGCAGATTTAATGGGTGGATTAATTGATTCAGACTCGTGCGATTAATCAACTAGGATTTCTTTAATTAAGGGCACTTCCAGACTGTCGCTGTTTTCTGGTGGGACTCAATTATGTACTGGCAACTTGAGGCCTGCAAACTTAAAAGTTGGTTCAATGCGCTTGCCCCCATCACACACTCCAGATAAAAGCCAGATTTTGCACAAGAAGGAAAGTGGCCAGGAAGTTCAGACTATTGTATTTTAATATTTTGTTGGAAGCCGCTCAAAGTGGCTGGGGAAACCCAGCCAGATGGGTATAAATAATAAATTATTATTATTATTATTATTATTATTATTATTACCTAGAGATCCTCCCAGCAAACAAGAGACAGTGTGGTGTAGTGGTAAGAATGTTGGGCTAGGATGTAGGAGACAGTGGCGTAGCGTGGGGGGTGCAGGGGGGGCCAGCCGCACCGGGTGCAACATCTGGGGTTAGGGTTAGGGGGCGCAAATCCACGGGTTCGGGGGAGCAAATTACTTGCCTTGCCCCGGGTGCTGACAACCCACGCTACGCCACTGGTAGGAGACCAGGGTTCAAATCTCCACTGGGCCATGAAGCTCATTGGGGGAATTTGGGCCAATATCTCTCCCTCTGTGTGTGTGAAGGCAGCCCTGTTTAGGGAAGTTTTTCATATTTAATGCTGTACTGTTTTTAACATTTGATTGGGAGCCGCCCAGAGTGGCTGGGGAAATTCAGCCAGATGGGCGGGGTATAAATAATAAATTATTATTATTATTATTATTATTATTATTATTATTATTATTAGTGTGTCTGCCTGCCTTTGCCTAACCTACTTTACAGGGTTATTGTGCAGATTAAATGAGGAGCAGGGCAACTAGGTATGGCACCATGAGCTCCTCGGAGGAAAAGATGGGGTGTAAATTAAATGCAAGGGACGCTGGTTGCGCTGTGGGTTAAACCACAGAGCCTAGGACTTGCTGATCGGAAGGTCAGCGGTTTGAATCCCCGCAATGGGGTGAGCTCCCGTTGCTCTGTCCCTGCTGCTGCCAACACAGCAGTTCGAAAGCACATCAAAGTGCAAATAGATAATTAGGTACCACTCCGGCGGGAAGGTAAACGGCATTTCCGTGCGCTGCTCTGGTTCGCAGAACATTAGTCATAATGGCCAGCTCCCTTGGCCAATAAAGCGAGATGAGCACCGCAACCCCAGAGTCAGTCACGACTGGACCTAATGGTCAGGGGTCCCTTTCCCTTTAAATTAAATGCAATGCAATGCAATAAAATAAATAAAATAAAAATAGAAAACAGGGTGGACACTCAGGTTTTCTGTAAGGGACTTAAGTGCCAGCCCTGCTCAGAAGTACCGTATTTTTTGCTGTATAAGATACCATTTTTCCCTCCTGAAAAGTAAGGGGAAATGTGTGTGCGTCTTATGGAGTGAATGCAGGCTGCACAGCTATCCCAAAAGCCAGAACAGCAAGAGGGATTGCTGCTTTCACTGCGCAGCGATCCCTCTTGCTGTCCTGGCTTCTAGGATTCAGAATATTTTTTTTCTTGTTTTCTTCCTCCAAAAACTACATGCATCTTATGGTCTGGTGCATCTTATAGAGCAAAAAATACGGTAAGTCCCACTAAGTTCAAGGCGACTTCTTTCCAGGGAATCCTGTCCCTCCCTCCCTCCAATCTCTCTGCCGAATGTTCACAAAGTGGCACTCTTGCTCAACAGCGTTTGTGGGTTTTTGTGCAATGCAGTGGAATCTGCACGCACACAGGCAAACACACACACACACCCCATTGCACAGGCCAAAGGACTCCCTCCTCTGCCTTTTCTGTCCCCAGAGAATTAGGCTGTTAGTAAAAAGGGAGCTGAGGTGGTTTTTTGGCTGCGATCTGACAGCAGCCCGAACCATCTCGGCAGCAGGCGTGGGGACTATTTATAGAGCTGAGGCGGCTGGAGTAATATGCTTACCTTGCTTGCACTCCTTGTCTTCACTCAGCAGGGCAGCTTAGGAGGGGAAGTCGGGCCTGGCAGAGGAGGAGCGGGTGCTGGCAGGTGTGGGGTGGGTGGGGAGGGAGGGATTTGGGGCTATTTGAGCAAACAAAGGATCATCAGTCTTCAGCTAGGAGGGAGTCTGCTTAGGCATCTCTGCTCTGAAGGGTAAATAATAGTATCGTGTGTTATTGCATAGTGTGGGATAATGCAACATTTACCTCCCTCTCATTATGTTAGACCTCATGGGTGCCCAGCGAAGGTTTTTCTAATCTTGAATTCAGTTCTCCACAATTCCACATCAGCGCATGATTTCTTGGCTTCAAGCCATAGCTGTCAACCGTCCCTTATTTGGCGGGAAACTCCCTTATCCCAGCACCGTGTCCTGCTGCTGTCCCTTACTGATGATGCCCCTTAAATTTCCCGGGTTTCAAAGGAAGCAGCTCCTCTCCCACCCTCCCTGCTGGCCGGGGAGGAGGAAGGCTCCAACTGCGTTGCTTGGCTGCGTTGCTCACCCAATAAGGAGTCTAAGAATAACTGGGGGGTGGAGCTTGCATGCCTTGTGCCGATCAAATCGGCCGCGTTGCCTGGGGACTCGCCTTTGCTCAGTGCTTCCCAGCGGAGAGGTGATGGTGTTTTTCCTTGCTGCATCCCCTTTGCCAGGTTGCTGCGCTGTGGGAACCACCGCTTGAGGCTTCGTTTGGCTGCTGGCTGGGCTTTCTGCCTTTGGCTCGGAGGGGCTCAGAAGTTGAACCTACCTGTGCTTAGAAAATCCCTTATTTTGGCTGCTGAGCCCTTATTTTCGAGGCTGCTGGTCCCTTATTTTCAAATCTGTAAGTTGACAGCTATGCTTCAAGCCCGCCTGAAAATCTGTCAGCATTTTCATACAAATTTCTTCAAATATGCACATTTTTGCAAAGCGTTTCCCCCAATACCATGCATTTTTGTATGTCATTTTCTCTGTTGTGTTCATTTACATGTACGCTTTACCTTGGTACATGCACACTGGTTGGTACATGTCACTTGACCAGAGAACAGCACAGCAAAATTCAGAGAAATGCAAACTCTCTCCCATCCACGCTGCTAAAACCAATACCAACGGCACAATTCCTCTCTCTCCCTTCAAATCCCTCATCGAAATCGCCTTTTCCGCAAGCCCTAAGTCACCAAACCCTCTGGCCACAAAGTCTAAACATGTACAAACTGAAACCACCACATTTAGCCTGGTTGGTAGAGCACGAGACTCTTGATCTCTGGGTCATGGGTTCGAATCCCACATTGGGCAAAATATTCCTGCATTGCAGTGGTTTGGAAGAGATGACCCTCATGGTCTCTTCCAGCTCTACAACTCTGTGATTTTGCATTCCTGCTTAGCCCTGCCTCCGTTTCCCTGTCCGCCCTATGTTTTATATCTGATTCCTTCTAGATTGTATGCTCCTTGGGACGGAGACCTGTCCTCTTGTACTCTGTAGCATCGGTGTCCATGATGGATGGGGAGAGCGCTTCCCCTCCCCACCTGAATCTGAAATGTATTTATTTTGATGTATGCAGACACACCGGTCAACAAGATGTTTTCGAGTGACCTTTGAGACCACTTCCTATTGAGAGCACTGCAGGATTCAGACTTTTCTGCAGAAGAGGCTTCCTGAGCCAGCAGGCAAGCTCAGACAGGGGAATATTGCTTCTTCTTCTCATGTAATAATGCAAATACCAGTGTACTGGAAGAAGCAAAGATCACCAGTGTCGAAGCAATGATTCTTCAACATCAACTTCGTTGGACTGGTCATGTTGTGCGGATGCCTGATCATAATCTTCCAAAGCAACTACTCTATTCCGAACTTAAAAATGGAAAGCGGAATGCTGGTGGTCAGCAAAAGAGGTTTAAAGACTGTCTCAAGGCAAATCTTTAAAAATGTAGTATAAATACTGATAACTGGGAAACACTGGCCTGCGAGTGCTCCAACTTGAGAACAGCCTTTACCAAAGGTGTCATGGGCTTTGAAGACACTCGAACTCAGGACACAAGGGAGAAATGTACTAAGAGGAAGGCACGCTTGGCAAATCCACACCGTGACCAACTCCCGCCCGGAAACCTATGTCCCCACTGTGGAAGGACGTGTGGATCCAGAATTGGCCTCCTCAGTCACTTATGTACTCATTTTTAAGACTGTGTTCATGGAAGACAATCTTACTCGGCTACGAGGGATCGCCATAGAAGAAGAAGAAAGAGACAAGATTTGGAAACCCCAGAAATGCAATGACGACGTAAACAAGGGAGTTGTGGTACTTTCTTGCGATCAAGTGAGGCGCGCAGGCTGCTGCAGGATCCATCCCTGCTTTCGGAGGCAAAAGTAGAGAAGGTGGAGTCGGTGGCCAAGAATAGAAAACCCAGCAGAATAGAAACCAAAAGTGCCAGCGAGGTTCTAAAGAAATGGGTAGCGAAAATCATTTCCTTGGAGAAGCAGAAATATAGTAGTACTGTTTTGACTGGGAGAAAGCTGGGAGAAAGCTGCAGGGGGAATTCTCTATTAGGTCACTAGAAAGAGAAAGCAAAGAAGCCGAACTCTTTCCACAACAACTTTTTAAAAAGCAGAAGAGAGCTAGCGAGCCTCAGGCACCGACTGAGAAGGTTATTTTGTTTCATAAAATTTGTATACTGCTTGATTGTAGGAAAACCTCAAAGCGGTTTACAAAAAGGATAAAACAATAAAATGTTGGCTAAAAAGAAAATGCGACTGTCATTTAAACCTACAGAAAGTTAAAACCGCAGTAAAAGCCATGAGTAAGTGGTATCAGGGACGCGGGTGGCGCTGTGGGTTAAAGCCTCAGCGCCTAGGGCTTGCCGATCGAAAGGTTGGCGGTTCGAATCCCCGCGGCGGGGTGCGCTCCCGCTGTTCGGTCCCAGCGCCTGCCAACCTAGCAGTTCGAAAGCACCCCTGGGTGCAAGTAGATAAATAGGGACCGCTTACTAGCGGGAAGGTAAACGGCGTTTCCGTGTGCAGCTCTGGCTCGCCAGAACAGCGATGTCACGCTGGCCACGTGACCCGGAAGTGTCTCCGGACAGCGCTGGCCCCTGGCCTATAGAGTGAGATGGGCGCACAACCCTAGAGTCTGTCAAGACTGGCCTGTACAGGCAGGGGTACCTTTACCTTTTAAGTGGTATCATAGTGCTTAAAATGTAGAGCGTGAATGCTCCCCTAAAGCAGGAGTCCCGTTTCCCTTTCTTCTAAATTCCAAAGTTGATGGACTACATGGAACTGGCGGAAATGACTGGCAGAATCCGAGACCAGGGAGAAGAGTCGGTGGAAGAAGACTGGAAAAAGTTTAAAGATTATTTACAGAAATACTGCAAAATTAATGAATGTTAAAAGATTGTTGGAATGGAACTATATGGCTTTAGTAGAAATGTTATAAGGATTTAAGTATAAATAGATTAATGGAATTTCAAAGGTAAAATAAGGTTAGAATGTGTTAGGATAATTATAGGACAGAAAACAGAGGAAGATGGAAAGGAATTGCTGAAACATTTGACAGAAGTGGAATACAAAAAGGGAGGTGTGAGGAGGTCGGTGAAATAAGTGAATGAAAGATAAGATATTGAAATTGTTTGAGTGTTTTAAATTGTTTTTGTTTGGTTTTGTTAGTTCAATGTGTTTAGTGTTATGTAGTGTCTTTATATGGTATTTTATTTTTTTCTGTTTTTATTTGGTTTTGTAGTGTTTAAATTGTTCAAAAAGCAATAAACATTATTTTTTTAAAAAAAGAAGTTTTCACAGAATCATAGAATTGTACAGTCGGAAGGGACCACGAGGGTCATCTAGTCCAACCCCCTGCAACACTTGAACCCACAACCCTGAGATTAAGAGACTCGTGCTCTACCAACTGAGCTATCCAACGCCCATTGTGTTAGCTTCACTTTAGCAGCTACAGCTTGGGAATGGACAGAATAGACCCTACCCGCTGCGCGCGCACGCACGCACACACACATTGTTGGTTTAAAAAGAAATTGGGATGGTCATGGTTTAAAAAGCAAAAAAGCCACTGTTCCTGTTCTGCCTTGGAGCTCTGAAGTAAGAGGTTTGGGGCAGCTCTTGCTCTGCAGTTTGAAAGAGGGACTTGCTTGTCTGCTTTTGGGTCTCCCCAGTCTCCGTCTAGTCACCGGCAACGCTGAGCTTTCTTGCCTTCCACCTTCCAGGAAGTAATAAAGTTCCTTCCAAGAATAACAGGATGAAGGCCCGGGGTATAATTCCCAGAAGCACTGTGCTGATCGTCAGGAAGAAACTGAAAATAAAGCTGCAGCGAAAGGGAAAAGGGCAGACTGAAAACCAGGGAGAGCCAGCGGGATGCACAGTGCAACCGCTGCAAGGACCCTACCGTATGTTGTTCTGTTGTGGCCAGGATTGTTGGTGACATAAGAAGCTGCCTTGGGCTGTGTGCATCCACACTATACTTTTACAGCACATTCAAAGCCTAGTCTTTCGCTCAAAGACACAGCCTTTGCCAAGCACCCGATGTCCTCCAGACGTTTTGAACTACAACTCCTAAGAGCCTCAGCCAACTCTTGGGAGTTGTAGTCCAACACATCTGAAGTACAGTGGTACCTCGGGTTACATACGCTTCAGGTTACAGACTCCGCTAACCCAGAAATATTACCTCGGGTTAAGAACTTTGCTTCAGGATAAGAACAGAAATTGGGCTCCGGCGGCACGGTGGCAGCAGGAGGCCCCATTAGCTAAAGTGGTGCTTCAGGTTAAGAACAGTTTCGGGTTAAGAACAGACCTCCGGAACAAATTAAGTACTTAACCCGAGGTACCACTGTACATCACGTTGGCAACAGCTGCCCTAGTGGGGTGAATCGTCTCTGTCACTGTCTCTCTTAAATTTTAATTATTGGACTTTTTTAAAAAAAATACAGATTTTTAAATAATCAAACAAAATGGAGGCAAGGAGTAAATTATTAACACCGCAGGCTTATTTACAATGCACCGGAGTCATTTGGATCCTTTTTACAAGAGGGTCAGTTTTACGACTTGAGGTTGAGAAAAGAATTACTCCTCTTTGCGGGTTCCTGTGGGCGAGAGGCTGCGAGGGAGAAGTCCGTGGTGCAAGATGCAGCTGAAGTCCTCCTGCTGCTCAGCCCAGAGCAAATGTCAATAGTTCAGGAGTTAATTCGCGAAGGGGAAGGGAGTTAAACACACACACACCAAGGTCAGGAGCTCATGACCCGCAGAAGTGTCTACAGCGCTATCAGAAAGACCTTGTAACAGATAGGTATGTGGCTCCAAGGCTGCAGAGGCGACACAATTATAAGAGTTTCTGCTTCAAGCTTCGAGCCAGTTCCTAAATATGCACCGCTTTGGGCTCCTTCTAGATGGGTGTTTATTGCGGCATCCCTGCTCCTCCTGTGTGCATGTTTTTGCTTTGTGTCCACATGGCATCAAAATGCCAACTTGTATTTCCTCCCCATTTCATCTGGGTCGCTGTGGGTTAAACCACAGAACCTAGGACTTGCCAATCGGAAGGTCGGCGGTTCAAATCCCTGTGACGGGGTGAGCTCCCGTTGCTCGGTCCCTGCTCCTGCCAACCTAGCAATTCGAAAGCACAAAAAGTGCAAGTAGATAAATAGGTACCACTCCAGCGGGAAGGTAAAAACGGCGTTTCTGTGCGCTGCTCTGGTTCGCCAGAAGTGGCTTAGTCATGCTGGCCACATGACTGGGAAGCTGTACGCTGGCTTCCTCGGCCAATAAAGCGAGATGGGCGTCGCAACCCCAGAGTCGGCCACGACTGGACCTAACGGTCAGGGGTCCCTTTACCTTTACCTTTACCCTTTTTGCAGAAAACACAGCAAGTTTAAAAGGGGGGAAATAGCCTGCGGCCAATGACCTGTTTGTGACATCTGAACAACATGTTTTTCTCTGGAATTACCAAAGCGTAGTAATGCGTGCAAAAATTTACTACTGGAAGTGAGCATCTTTGGGAGGATTTCTGCACCTCTCACATGATGTTTCGGATATTCACGCCTTCTCGAAAACCACAACCGCTGGGCTGGAAAACATGTCCTCTGTTCAGCATCTTGGGAGCCAGTGTGGTGTTGGACTAGGATTGGGGACAGACCTGGGTTCAAATTCATGCATCACACAATTAGTTCACAAATAAGGCCACCAAAAGTGCCCCCTACACACACACACACACACACACACACACACACACTTTCGTGAGAAGAAAGCAGGCAGTGAACAGGAGGGTTTTAAAGACCCACTTTCATTGTCGGAGGAACAGCAGTCAACCTAATGCAGAAACTACAAACTGCTGACAATTCAATTAAGAGTGCAAATGTATGCAAAAGCAGAATGGCCCTGGGAACAGCTGCAATTGCTCATCGCCCAGTCATCTTAGCACTGCCAGTTCAACCAACACAGGAAACCATTGTCTCTATCCAGACCCAAACGAAAAGAACTGAACTTCTTGATAAAGGTGCAATTTAGCAGTTCCGAGCTGATGCCACAGCCTTTAAGGTGGTCCAATGTTCTTTGGTTCCATTCATCTTTAAATGCCACTACTCCCCCATAAACCAAGAGCGTCACCTTTTCTCCTGCTTTGAGCCCGCTAGCTTACATAAAAAAAATTAAAAATCCATTTTGTTGACCTACACCCTCATGGCAAAACAGAGGTCCTCCAGGTAGCTGCCATCTGCATTCCAAGCTGACCTTCATTGCCCATTAATTAACAGTCATAGTTTGGGGCCAGGCCATTAAGAAAGAGACTATTGATCATTTCCTGCTCTGAGTTTCACAAGCGTGCATAAGTGGATTGTGTGAGTACAGGCGCACCTGCTGAGCTTGATCAACCCATTTCCAGCCATTCCCTTCTCCATCCTCCATCATTTCCTCAACTCCAGAGGTCAGCAAACTGTTTCAGCAGGGGGCCGGTCCATTGCCCCTCAGACCTTGTGAGGGGCCAGACTATATTATTTTTTGGGGGGGGGATGAAGAAATTCCTATGCCCCACAAATAATCCAGGGGTGCATTTTAAATAAAAGGACACATTCTACTCATGTAAAAACATGCTGATTTCCATACCGTCCGCGGGCAGGATTTAGAAGGTGATTGAACCTTAGTTTGCGTACCCATGCTCAACTCCATACATCTCGATTCCTACTTAGATTGGCTTCAACCAGAGCCAGGGCCTTTTCAACACTGGCTCCGGCCTGGTGGAACGCTCTGCCTCATGAGACCAGGGCCCTGCAGGATCTGATTTCTTTCCGCAGGGCCTGTAAGACAGAGTTGTTCCGCCTGGCCTTTGGCTTGGAGCCAGTTTGAGTCCCTCCCCCTCTTTCTTTTTTTCTTTTCCTTTCTCCTCCTGCAATGAGGCTACATTTTAATATATTTTTTAAAATAAATATTTTATTGAGTTTTACATAGAAGAAAAAGAAACAACAAAAAATGAACAACAACAAAAACAGAAAAAATACAAAATTACACAAGCACAATGCGACAAAAGTATCAAAGAAGAAGAAAAAGGCAAAAATAAAAACAATTTTATCTTCATAATATTCCTTGCATTAACTTATTTCTCCGACTTCCCCAGACCTCCCTTCCCTGTATTCCAAGTCATATATTCAGACAACAAATCCCTTCCCTCTGTCTTAATTAATTTTCAACTTAATTTTAAAATCTTAATATAGCTTAATCTTCTTGTTTCTTAAAATATTAAATCTTTTAATTTTTAAACTTTTTACTAATAACCTTTTACATTCAATCTGATGTCATTCTAACATTCATTAATCTTATAATATTTCTGTAGATAATCTTTAAATTTCTTCCAGTCTTCTTTCACCGTCTCTTCTCCCTTGTCTCTGATTCTGCCGGTCATTTCAGCCAATTCCATATAGTCCACATTTTAATATTTTAATGTTTCAATATTTTAATGTTGTATTTTAATTTTGTTTTGTATTCATTCAACTTATTTTTATTATTGCTTGTTAGCTGCCCTGAGCCCGGCCTTGGCTGGGGAGGGCGGGGTATAAATAAAAACTATTATTATTATTATTATTATTATTATTATTATTATTATTACTCATGTCTTTCCAATGCCCTGGGTTGACAAGTCCATGAGCCGCATCCATTTTTTTCCCCAGAAAGAGAAAACAAAACAAAACAAAAACCGCCTACGACAGATCCCTTTTTAGGAAGCCTGCAGGTTTTAGGAGCAACATGCATATCTGAACATCTGGGATTCATCATCTGTTGATGACAGTTAAATCCCAGTTAGAAAAAGAAAGTTGCAGCGAATGGTACGGATGTGAGAACCCTCGCTTTAATAGACCGCGTAACAAAAATCAGCTCTTCTCTGCTGTAGAAGGCAGAAGACTTTTAAATGGGAGATGGGTGGAAGTGGTTTCTGGCAGAGTCGCTCTGTGTCCCTGTGGCGTGGAGAACCTACCTGTCCTCCATAGAGCACATTGCAGCATCTTTGCTCCCAGGTTGAGGCTAGTTTGCAAGGAGAGTCTCCCTTGATTAGACATTGGGGCAGTGAAGGGACGGACTGCTGCTCAGTCCACCAGGGGTGCAACACTTGCCCCGCCCCGGGCACCAGCAACCCACGCTAAGCCCCTGCCCGTACACACCTTTATCCGATAGGCACATGAAAGATCATCCTGTAAGACTGCAATCGAAACACACTTGCTACAGAGGAAGCCCCTGTGTGGGACTTATTTCTGCACCAACACATTCAGGATTGTTAAAAGGAAATGCTAAATATGACTGGTCTTTCTAACAACTGGTGGTTGTAGCAAGTTTATGCTCTCTTTTGGGGGGGGCAGCCACAGTCTCTCAGCCAAACCTGCCTCACCTTCACAGGGTTGTTGCGAGGATAAAATGGAGAGAGACCAGAAAGTGGGGTTAATCATCATCTCCGTTTCTTGTTTTCTCTTTATGCACACCCTTCGGTGTCTCCAAAAGTCCACCTAGACTTTGGCAACAGGCAAGAATTATTGTTCCATTCACTGGTGACGAATCAGCTGACATTCTTTCCTCGCTTCGTCCCTGTCGCTGTGTATGCAAGCACTGCTGCGAGGCACCCACCGGGAAGCCCACCCCCTCTGTTATCGTTCTTAACCGGCTCTGCGGAAGATTATGCCAGATTTCCAACACAGCTGCAAGTCACTCCCTGCGCTCTCCTGCTCTCTCTGTGGCTGAGTCACGCTGGAGACCTTACGGCCTCTTACTCAGCAGTCCTAAGTTAGAGCACTGAGAGACGGGGCCTCTTCCCGAGTGCGTAGTGCCTTCCCTTATCTGCTTTTTTTTGTTATGTGGGGCCACGTAGTATGTTTAGACTGTGGTTTGTCCATTTCCTTGCCAGTCTCCCACACTTGCCGGTGCAAAGTGTTGTCCATGCTAACACATCACCAGCACGTCATTGCCCTGATTCTGAGAAGCCCTGCACATTGTCTAAACCATGGGTAGGCAAACTAAGGCCCAGGGGCCGGATCCAGCCCAATCGCCTTCGAAATATGGCCCGCGGACGGTCTAGGAATCAGCATGTTTTTACATGAGTAGAATGTGTCCTTTTATTTAAAATGCATCTCTGGGTTATTTGTGGGGCATCGGAATTCGTTCATTCCCCCCCCCCTCAAAAAAATATAGTCTGGCACCCCCACAAGGTCTGAGGGGCAGTGGACCGGCCCCCTGCTGAAAAAGTTTGCTGACCCGTGAACTAAACGCAGTGGTGTAGTGTGGGTTGTCAGCACCCGGGGCAAGGCAAGTAATTTGCGCCCTCTAACCCGGGGCAAGGCAAGTAATTTGCGCCCCCCCCCCCGCTGCACTGTCCCACCCCCAGATAGTCCCTCGCTCTCTCTCCGCACCGCACCGCACGACTGGCACCCTCCCCTCCACAGTGGGCGGCGACCCGGCGGCTCGGATCGGATTCGCACAGCCAGCACTGCAGTGAGAGAGAGTGAGTGAGCCAGGTAGGGGCAGAGAGCTGCGAGTGCGAGCGCGCCCCCCCCCAGATGTTGCGCCCGGTGCGGCCGGCCCCCCCTGCACCCCCCACGCTACGCCACTGACTAAACGGTCCCCACTCAAAATCCATGTATTTATCTTTTTCTTCCTCGTCCTTTGTGCCCCCTCCAATTCCCTTTTGGACGAGGTGCCTGAACAGCAAATCCACAGTGCAGTTCACTTCCAGCAAAATTCTGCAGAAAGCTCCGTGAATCACATGCCCATTTGGGAAGAAACGGAAGCTTTCTCCTGGGAAAGCTCGAGGGATGTGAGGAGGAACAAAGCCTTGCTGTGGTCAGGAGGTTTCTCATGCCCTTCCCTTTCCAGAGCCCTTTTGTCTTTATAAGGGCTGCTGCGTTTCGTCACGTGGCCTGGCCAATCAGAGTTGCCTCCTGAGTCACTTTCAAGTCAGACGACGATCTCACAGTTTTGCAAGAGTGCAGAGGAACTGGGACATTAAAAGGTACACATAGGCTGCTTACACACCGTATGTTTTAAAGCATGTGGCTTCTTCCACAGAATCATGGGACAATGGGACTACCACGCCCATCATCCTTGGCCATTGGCCATACTGGCTGGAGGAGATGTTTCCTATAACCAGACATCAGGCATACAGACCCTCCTTGCAGCCTGTTTTTATTTATTTTTTTAAGCCTACTGAACCACACTATCTGTTATCAGAATTTTAAGGTCATATATATATGAAGTAAATGTTCAGAAATGTACCAAGCAAGCACAAACAGAAATGTATAGACCACATGTCTGAGACCCACAGAAAAGGTACTGAAATAATTTTGTCTCTTCCCAATTGACCTCAAATATTTCTCTGCAAGGTCGGAGGAAATGGGGAGCTTCCCCATTGTCTCTTTGCTCACAAATCCTGTCTCAAGGGCACAGTTAAGATATGAATAGGGTGACCTGTGACCTGGATTCAAGAATCGAGGAGTTATCATAACAAAAGAGTGGCCAGGATGCCCAGGTAATCCAATCAGGTAACCTGGCAGACAGGATTAAAAACAACGCACTCAGATTTCTGTTGTAGTCGGCCGCTTCACTGATGTAGGTATGATGTATGGGGGGGGGGGTCTTAGGTGATGCATTTAGGATTTATGATGTGTGGAGGGGTGGTCTTGAGCTCCAGGGTGGGCAGTTCAAAAGTCTATAAAAGGGCTTGCACACCTTTGTCCTGGGTCCCTCCTGCCTCCTGTGTGTGGCAGTTAGCACTCTGTTGCAACAGTTATTAAAGATCAGGCTTGTAGCTGCTTTGCTTTTGTATATCTTGGTCTGGTCTCTGTTCATTTCCTGACCGGTTTGAGCCTTAAAAGGTACGCTCTCTCTGAAGGTCCAGTCTTCCTTAAGAAGCTGAACCCCTTGACGGGACCCCTCAGTATTCTTGTTTCACTATCTATTTGTCTGTCTATGTATCTATCTGTCTATCTATCTACAGTCATACCTCGGGTTGAATGTGCTTCAGGTTGAGCGTTACTTCCGCGTTTCGCCACTTGCGCATGCGCAGACACTCAAAATGATGTCACGCGCATGTGCGGAAGCAGCAAAACGCACCCCGTGCACGTGCAGATGCGCCGTTGCATCTTACGTTCCATTCAGGATGCAAATGGGGCTCTGGAACAGATCCCATTCGCATCCCGAGGTACCACTCTATCTATTTATCATCCAGTGGCATAGCGTGGGTTGTCAGCACCCGGGGCAAGGCAAGTAATTTGCACCCTCTAACCCGTGGATTTGCACCCCCTAACCCGTGGATTTGTG
Source organism: Podarcis tiliguerta (assembly GCF_965153285.1). Classification (NCBI taxonomy): domain Eukaryota; kingdom Metazoa; phylum Chordata; class Lepidosauria; order Squamata; family Lacertidae; genus Podarcis; species Podarcis tiliguerta. The sequence goes on along the minus strand of NC_139545.1, from coordinate 50,759,800 downwards.
CCCCCTAACCCTACCCCCCAGATGTTGCGCCTGGTGCGGCCGGCCCCCCTTGCACCCCCCCCCACGCTACGCCACTGTTATCATCTATATCTATTTATCTATCATTTAACAAAACATATGCACCGCTTGATTGTTAAAAAAGCAAAGACACCTCAAAGCCGTTTACAGTAAAAATCAGGAAAAATTGACAGCCGTACTTTAAAACATACAAAAGTGAAAATACTAAAACAGGCTACGTTACCTCAACTTTCTAAGCCTAATCTAAACAGGGGATGTTTTCAGCAGGCACCAAAAACAGCGAAAGCTCCTGATCAGTCTCAATAGGCAGGGAGATCCAAAGTTTCGGTGTCACCACACGAGATGATCAAAGCCTTACAAATGTGGTATTATGTGACACCAGTAAAGGTAAAGGGACCCCTGACCATTAGGTCCAGTCATGACCGACTCTGGGGTTGCGGCGCTCATCTCGCTTTACTAGCCGAGGGAGCCAGCATACAGCTTCCAGGTCATGTGGCCAGCATGACTAAGCCGCTTCTAGCGAACCAGAGCAGCGCCCGGAAACGCCGTTTACCTTCCCACCAGAGCGGTACCTATTTATCTACTTGCACTTTGACATGCTTTCGAACTGCTAGGTGGGCAGGAGCTGGGACCGAGCAACGGGAGCTCACCCCATCGCGGGGATTCAAACCACTGACCTTCTGATCTAGGCTCCACATCCCATGTGACACCAGTAGCAGTGTCCAATTCCACCAGTCGAATCAGTTCGGGGGGACAACGACGACACCCCTTCACGTACACTCTGATCAAAACACCCTTATGTCGTCTTTATTTATTTTCCATTTTAATCTTCGTTTTCATTTTAAAATCCCCATCTGCTGCATTCTAGGGACAGGAGTCCCATGATCATCATCATCATTATTTTACAATAAACGCTTTCAGACAAACAGGGTCTGGCAGTTCCTATTACCTCATGGCGACGCAGTGGAGAGAGACACCCCCCCCCCCCCCAAGCTCCACCACACCTTAGGAGAATTTCGAAAGCACAAAGTAATGAGGGTTTTGTCCTTTCAAAACTGGGACGGCTTGCTGGGCCTGGCTGGTTGCCAGTAACATCAATTACCGACCTGGGCTTGGAGACAGTGGGGGGGGGGGGGTCGGTCTGAGACACTGCCATATTTCGGTGCCTGCATGCCCCCCCCCAAGCCTCCCGCCTCTTCCTCTTTCATGAAGAAGCCGCATTGTAGTCGCCCCTGTTCTCTTCAGGGGTCTCCTCGCAAGCCAGAATCCGAGGTGCCAAATAAAAAATATGTTAAAAGCCCGTCTCTGTTCGTTGCGTAAATAGTCCTGGCATGGGTTTTGACACCCAGTGTGTTGGGGGCTCTTAAAAAAAGTGACGCTGCCTTTTGGGGCACGGGGTGTGTGTGTGTGTGTGAAGAATGACAGCAGCACTGTCGCCTCTTTGGTAGCGTCTGTCTGCTGTAAGTCTTTTTTTAAAATGTGCCTTCAGTTACGGGGGGCTGGGGGGGTATATATTTGAGAGAAAACTAGTAAGGCTATTATTATTATTATTATTATTATTAAAATTTCCCTCCATCCGAAGATTGCAGGGATTGCAGACAAAAAGACATACACAGAGACCAGACCAGAATATACAACAGCAAAGCTGCTGTAAGCCTGATCTTTATTAACTATTGCAACAGGCTGCTCACTGCCACATGCAGGAATCATAGAATCATAGAATCATAGAATCATAGAGTTGGAAGAGACCACAAGGGTCATCGAGTCCAACCCCCTGCCAAGCAGGAAACACCATCAGAGCACTCCTGACATATGGTTGTCAAGCCTCTGCTTAAAGACCTCCAAAGAAGGAGACTCCACCACACTCCTTGGCAGCAAATTCCACTGTCGAACAGCTCTTACTGTCAGGAAGTTCTTCCTAATGTTTAGGTGGAATCTTCTTTCTTGTAGTTTGTATCCATTGCTCCGTGTCCGCTTCTCTGGAGCAGCAGAAAACAACCTTTCTCCCTCCTCTATGTGACATCCTTTTATATATTTGAACATGGCTATCATATCACCCCTTAACCTCCTCTTCTCCAGGCTAAACATGCCCAGCTCCCTTAGCCGATCCTCATAAGGCATTGTTTCCAGGCCTTTGACCATTTTGGTTGCCCTCCTCTGTACACGTTCTAGTTTGTCAGTGTCCTTCTTGAACTGTGGTGCCCAGAACTGGACACAGTACTCCAGGTGAGGTCTGACCAGAGCAGAATACAGTGGCACTATAACTTCCCTTGATCTAGATGCTATACTCCTATTGATGCAGCCCAGAATTGCATTGGCTTTTTTAGCTGCCGCGTCACACTGTTGGCTCATGTTAAGTTTGTGGTCAACCAAGACTCCTAGATCCTTTTCACATGTACTGCTCTCAAGCCAGGTGTCACCCATCTTGTATTTGTGCCTCTCATTTTTTTTGCCCAAGTGCAATACTTTACATTTCTCCCTGTTAAAATTCATCTTGTTTGTTTTGGCCCAGTTCTCTAATCTGTCAAGGTCGTTTTGAAGTGTGATCCTGTCTTCTGGGGTGTTAGCCACCCCTCCCAGTTTGGTGTCATCTGCAAATTTGATCAGGATGCCCTTGAGTCCATCATCCAAGTCGTTGATAAAGATGTTGAATAAGACCGGGCCCAAGACAGAACCCTGTGGCACCCCACTAGTCACTCTTCTCCAGGATGAAGAGGAACCATTGATGAGCACCCTTTGGGTCCGGTCAGTCAGCCAGTTACAAATCCACTGAGTGGTAGCATAGTCAAGACCGCATTTTACCAGCTTCTTTACAAGAATATCATGGGGCACCTTGTCAAATGCCTTGCTGAAATCAAGGTAGACTACATCCACTGCGTTCCCTTCATCTACCAGGCTTGTAATTCTGTCAAAAAATGAGATCAGGTTAGTCTGACATGACTTATTTTTCAGAAATCCATGCTGACTATTGGTGATCACAGCATTCCTTTCTAGGTGCTCACAGATTGTTTGCTTAATGATCTGCTCCAGAATCTTCCCTGGTATTGATGTTAGACTGACTGGGCGGTAATTATTTGGGTCCTCTCTTTTCCCCTTTTTGAAAATAGGGACAACATTTGCCCTCCTCCAGTCTGCCGGGACTTCGCCTGTTCTCCAGGAATTCTCAAAGATGACTGCCAGTGGTTCTGAGATCACATCTGCCAGTTCTTTTAATACTCTTGGATGCAGTTCATCTGGCCCTGGAGACTTGAATACATCTAAACTAGCCAAGTATTCTTGTACTATCTCCTTAGTTATTCTGGGCTGTGTTTCCTCTGCTGAATCATTTCCTCCAAATTCTTCAGGTCGGGCATTGTTTTCTTTATCGGAGAAGACCGAGGCAAAGAAGGCATTGAGGAGTTCAGCCCTTTCTGTGTCCCCTGTTTGCATTTCACCATCTTCTCCTCTGAGTGACCCCACTGTTTCTTTGTTCTTCCTTTTGCTACGAACATACCCATAGAAGCCTTTTTTGTTGCTTTTAACCTCTCTAGCAAGCCTGAGTTCATTCTGTGCTTTAGCTTTTCTGACTTTGTGTCTACACGTGCTGGCTATTTGTTTGAATTCCTCTTTGGTGGTTTCCCCCCTTTTCCATTTTTTGTACACATCCTTTTTTAATCTTAACTCAGTTAAAAGTTCTTTAGATAGCCACCCTGGCTTCTTTAGGCACCTTCCATGTTTCCGTCTCATTGGTATTGCCTGAAGTTGTGCTTTTACTATCTCCCTCTTAACAAACTCCCAGCCATCATGAACTCCCTTTCCTTTTAGTATTACTGTCCATGGGATCTCACCCAGCACTTCCCTAAGTTTTATGAAGTCGGCTTTCTTAAAGTCAAGAAATTGAGTCCTAGTATGCTTGGCTGCTCCTTTCCGTTGTATAGTAAACTTCAGAAGAGCATGATCACTTGCGCCTAATGATCCTTCCACTTCTACCCCATTAACCAGGTCATCGACATTGGTTAGGACCAGATCTAAAATGGCTGTTCCTCTTGTTGCTTCTCCCACTTTCTGGACAATGAAGTTGTCTGCAAGGCCAGTGAGGAATCTGTTTGACCTTATGCTCTTGGCTGAGTTTGACATCCAACAAATATCTGGGTAATTGAAGTCCCCCATTACTACTATCTCCCTTCCTTTTGCATGCTTGGCCATCTGTTCCAGGAAGGCATCATCTATGTCCTCCGTTTGGCTTGGGGATCTATAGTAAACTCCCACAATGAGGTCACTATTATTCTTCTCTCCCTTAATTTTGACCCAAATGCTCTCACTTTGGCTTTGAGGTTCTAAATCTTGGATCTCTTCACAGGTATACACATCCCTGACATATAACGCCACTCCTCCTCCTTTCTTGTCTGGTCTGTTTCTCTGAAATAGATTGTATCCCTCCATTTTTACATTCCAATCGTGGGACTTATCCCACCAGGTTTCAGTGATGCCTATTATGTCATATTTAGTTTGCTGTACCAAGAGCTCAAGCTCATCTTGTTTATTTCCCATGCTTTGTGCATTAGTGTACAGACATTGAAGTCCATTAGTCATTCCCCCGTGTCTCTTATTTAAGGATTTTTTCCTCCCACCACTAGGTCTGCTTGCTGTTTGCTCCATTTGGTCTATGACATTTGGATGATCATCTTCATCAATTAATAGACTCCTACCTTCAGGAGCACTGTCTCCCTCCCCCGCATTAGTCAGTTTAAAGCCCTCCTGATGAGGTTTCTTAGTTTTTTGGCAAAAACATTCCTCCCAACCGTTGTGAGGTGCAGCCCATCGCTTGCCAGAAGTCCATCCTCAAGAAACTGCAGTCCGTGATCTAAGAATCCAAACCGTTCCTGTTTACACCATTTGCGAAGCCAGCTGTTTACTTCCACTATTTTCCTCTCTCTCCTTGGGCCACGTCGTTCAACTGGGAGGACAGATGAGATGACGATTTGTGCATTTAATTGCTTCAATTTCCTGCCCAGAGCCTCGTAGTCTCTTTTGATCTTCTGGAGGCTATTGCTTGCAGTGTCATTGGTTCCCACATGAACCAAGAGGAAGGGGTATTTGTCAGTGGGTTTTATGATTCCTTGCAGTCGTTCAGTTACATCTTGGATCTTAGCCCCGGGGAGACAGCACACTTCCCGAGACATCTTGTCAGGCCCACAGATCACTGCTTCTGTTCCCCTCAGTAGGGAATCCCCTATCACCACTACACGCCTTCTCTTAGGTTTGGTCTTGGTTCTTCCGTGAGCGGTCCGTTCCAAGGTCGCCTGCACATTCCCTGAGGACTGACTTTGCTGCTCATCTTCATATACGTGATCGACTGTAATGAGGGAGAGATCCTCAAATGGAGTCCGCTCTTCGTCTTCCATGGTAGGGGAGAGGACCTCAAAGCGATTGTGTATTTCTAGACAATCAGAGCGAACCCTGGGCCTCCTACTTCTTTGAGTCACGTTTCTCCACATATCGAGCTCCTGTGTTGGTGAACTAGCCTCCTCCCCAGGGGAGTCTCCTGTCTCCTCCTTGGTGGAGACGGTGTGCTCTGTTGCTTCCAAGAAGAGCTCCAGCTCTCTAATTCTTTGGAGCGTAGCTACACGTTCCTCCAGTTGCTGGAGGGACCCAGGAAAAAGGTGTGCAAGCCCTTATATAAACTTTTGAGTATTTAAAGCAGCGGTTTCCAAGCATTTGGGGGGGCCACCCTCCCCTTGGTTACAGGGAACCAGGCAGAGGGCCTTCTCGGTAGTGGCACCCGCCCTGTTGAACACCCTCCCACCAGATGTCAAAGAGAACAACAACTACCAGTCTTTTAGAAGACAACTGAAGGCAGCCCTGTTTAGGGAAGCTTTTAATGTTTAATAGACTATTGTATTTTAATATTCTGTTGGAAGCCACCCAGAGTGGGCGGGGTATATATAATAATTTCTTCTTCTTCTTCTTCTTCTTCTTCTTCTTCTCTCTGTGGATCTCAAATATTTCCCTCCGGGCCACACTTTCAGGGGAAAATATTGCTCACTCAACATCGGGTTGTTGTTTTTTATTTATTGATAAGAAATACATTAGGAAATGAAAAGAAAGAACACCTGGCTTGATTAATAACATAGAACACAACTATGATCATGGTGTGTTATCCAGAAAGTACAGAACAATGCAGCTGCTGGAGAACGTGACTCATTCCCAAAATATAATTAAGAACGAGCCTCTTAAGTATGTATGAGAAGTGTGAGCTTGCTTTTGCCAGGTAATCTTGTTTCCATTAGGTCTAATTTGAGGCAAACAAACTCTCATCTCCTCGTCGACATGAAAAAGTATTTCTCTTTTCTGATCTTCCATATTTGTCTGAGTTGAAAATCCCTGCTCACAATATGTCATAGAGAGCTGTGGAAGAATAGCCAGGGCGACTCTGTTCAAACAGCGATTGTGGATCACAGCTAGGTATCACTTTATGGTCTTGCTTTTGTTTTGAAAAGGTACCTATCCATATTCTTTTTAAAAAAACAAAAATTTTATACTATACTATGCTATGCTATGCTATGCTATGCTATGCTATGCTATGCTATACTGTGGACGCTCGGGTTGCGAATGTGATCCGTGCAGGGTGCATGTTCGCAACCCGCAGCGGCACATCTGCACATGCATGGGTTGCGATTTGGCCCATGCACAAAGCGCGATTTAGCACCTCTGCGCATGCGCAACCCCTGAAACCCGGAAGTAATCCATTCTGGTAGTTCAGGGTTTTGGCGGGTCCATAACTCGAAAAAACGCAACCTGAAGCATCTGTAACCCAAAATATGACTGTGCTATGCTATGCTATGCTATGCTATGCTATGCTATGCTATGCTATGCTATGCTATGCTATACAGTGGTACCTCGGGTTACATACGCTTCAGGTTACACACCCCGCTAACCCAGAAATAGTGCTTCAGGTTAAGAACTTTGCTTCAGGATAAGAACAGAATCGGGTTCCGGCGGCGTGGCAGCAGCAGGAGGCCCCATTAGCTAAAGTGGTGCTTCAGGTTAAGAACAGTTTCAGGTTAAGAACGGACCTCCGGAACGAATTAAGTACTTAACCCAAGGTACCACTGTACTGTACTATACTATACTATACTATACTATACTATACTATACTATACTATACACAGCACTGAAATGTTTAACTATTTCCCTGCTTGTCCTTGACTTTTCCAGCCACACTTGGCATCCTCTCTCGCTATACCAATGGGGCTTGCCACACCCTTAAGAGAACTGCTGCATTAACTCACCCCACAACCGTAGCCTATAAAAAGCATTTTTTTCAGAATAGCAGTTTGTACAGCCCACTAAGGAAGGTAACAACACAATAAAGTTCAAAACGGTAACAGTCAATTGCGCATTTATTCAAAATCCAGTTCAATTAATACTACAAAATGGATGAATCTGATCCACTGACACAAGTTTTTCCAAGCCTGATCGTCACTTGCCCCGCCAGCGCGCACTCACACACACGGTTGCCCCCTTGCCTCTTAGCGCTCGCCCCACTAGGCAGTACCACCTGCTTTGGGAACCTGTTGTTCTAAAGATCAGAAATACACTGCTCTGCAAAATGCCTCTGGGTCTTTGCAACTCTTTCCTGGCTGACACGTTGTGGGTTGACAACGGAGCTTGCCTATGGGTTACAGTGAATTCAGGACAACAGTGAGTCATTGCGATTGTGTGGGTTGCACAAGGCTCTGGTTTCCAAGGATGTAGCCAAGTATGTCACTGGAAACCGTCAGGGCCACGGGGCCTGCCAAGCTGCCTCTGCCCCACCCTCTGTAAGGTGACACATGTTTTCAATTCCAAAGATGTTTGCCTGCAACAATGAGGACTAGAATCTTACTCAGAGATGGAATTGCACAACAGAGGCCTCCAATTCAAGTTCTTCACTGTCATGTGCGCCAGGACTGGGAAGCTGTTTCTTCCTATCGAGGGCCACATTCCTAACCTTTCTCTCTCTCTTTTTTTTTAATAAATATTTTTATTAATTTTTAGCATACAAAATTTTAAAGACATACCACACAAATTATTACACACATATCTTTGTTTGGACTTCCTTCAGCACCTCTGATAATCCTCCGTCTACAAGATTCACTTCCACCTGGAGCTGGATTGGGTGGCTCCTGCGGACCAATCATACTGCTGCATTGTTCTAGGACCTTGTTCATAACTGTATATATAACCACATGTCTGAAACCCCACCGATTAGGTCCTGAACAAATTGACCTCAAATATTTCTCTGCAAAGTCAAAGTGGGAAACCTCCCCATTCTCTCTTTCCTCACAAATCCTGTCCTCACAAATCCTGTCTTAAGGGCACATTCAGGATATGAACAGGGTGTGAGCCTGTGACCTGTGACCTAGATTAAGAAATTAAGTAGTTATAATAACAAAAGAGTGGCCAAAACCCAGATAATGCAATCAGGTAACTTGCCGGACAGGAGATAAACAACGCACTCAGATTTCTGTTGTAGACCGCCTTTTCTGTGATGTATGTATGATGTTTCTTGGGGTGGTCTTGGACTCCAGGGCGGGCAATTTAAAATGCCTATATAAGGGCAGACACACCTTTGTTCTGGGTTCCTCCTCCTTTTCTGTGTGTGAGTGGGGACCCTGTTGCAACAGATCAATAAAGATCAGACTTACTAGCTGCTTTGCTTCTCAATATTCCCTGGTTGGTCTCTGCTATTTTCTCCTACCGATAGAGAACCTACAAAAGGACTCTATATGGGCTCTTGGGTACCCCATAAGGGGAAAGGAGCAGTTTCTTTACTTATATCAATGTCAAATAAGCACAAGGTAGCCTTGCACGCATTCTCATTCCTTGCACCGCACATTCCACCTGAGATTTGCAGGATGGGCCGGGGAGACTGCGGAGGCTTAGCTGGATCCAACCAACCAGAAATGGGATTTTCCCTGTTGAAGTGGGTTGGGTGGAGGGGAGGCTCCTTTCCTTTGCCCTCTCTGCTGACCAGCCCCTTGTTGCCAAGGGTTTCTAAGCAGGAAAAAGCCAGAGCATACCTTAGATCCTATCTTGCATGCACTCACATGCATATTTGCCACGGCCCAGCTGGAAAAGTTACCGTATTTTTTGCTCTATAAGACTCACTTTTCCCCTCCTAAAAAGTATGGGGAAATGTGTGTGCGTCTTATGGAGCGAATGCAGGCTGCGCAGCTATTCCAGAAGCCAGAACAGCAAGAGGGATCGCTGCTTTCCCTGCACAGCGATCCCTCTTGCTGTTCTGGCTTCTGAGATTCAGAATATTTTTTTCTTGTTTTCCTCCTCCAAAAACTAGGTGCGTCTTGTGGTCTGGTGCGTCTTATAGAGCGAAAAATACGGTATTTAAAGACAACTCTGGGGTTTCCAAAGGCAGAGCAACTTGGACCTTCTTCACAGGTCAGCACTGCAGGCACCCATAAAGAGAAAAAACGGCATCCCACCTCGCTGACTTGGAGCATTTGAGAGCGCCAGACTGGCAGTCCACCAACAAAGGGGAATGCCTGGGAGAGAGGAGCCCCACAGCCAACATCCTTTGCTTGAGGCTTAGGGGACACAGAGCTGGCCATTGACACAGCTCTGTCCTCCAACGCTTCGGCCTGTTGCTCCGTTTCCCCCACTTGCACCCGAGTTGGCGGTGCCTTGACAGCTGCTTCCCTTGGCCTAAGGACAGGGCCGTCCCCTTCAACGTTTCTGAGCAGGAATCTGAACCCTATACCAGTGGCGTAGTGTGGGGGGTGCAGGGGGGGCCGGCCGCACCGGGCGCAACATCTGGGGGGGGGGGGCGCTCGCACTCGCAGCTCTCCGCCCCCTGCTAAAATCCACTGGTTAGGGGGCGCAAATTACTTGCCTTGCCCCGGGTGCTGACAACCCACGCTACACCACTGCCCTATACCCTTGGTTCTCAAATGCCTTGGTCCTCAAACAACTTGGAACCCAAACACTGCAATCCCGGAAGTGTTCTGGTTTGCAAAGGATAATATAATAATAATAATTTATTATTTATACCCCGCCCATCTGGCTGGGCCTCCCCAGCCACTCTGGGCGGCTTCCCAAAAATATTAAAATACTGTAATACATCAAACATTAAAAGCTTCCCTAAACAGGGCTGCCTTCAGATGTCTTCTAAAAGTCTAGTAGTTGTTGTTCTCTTTGACATCTGGTGGGAGGGCGTTCCACAGGGAGGGCGCCACTACTGAGTAGGCCCTCTGCCTGGTTCCCAAACTTTTTTCAGAAGTCGAAAGTGCTCCGTTTTGAGTGTTACGCTTCCGATCTGAGTGCCACACTTCCGTTTTGAGTGTTACGCTGAGGCAATTTGTTTTGCATTTTTGTGGCTCTTTTTTGGTTTTGTTTTTGTGACTGTGGGGAACCCAGTTCGGCTACTGATTGATTGTGTGACTGCAGTACATTGTTTATTGCTTTCGTCTTATGGATCAATGGTCTCGTTAGTTAGTCAAATTCATGTTAAATTGCTGTTTTAAGGGTTGTTTATAAAACTCTGGAACGAATGAATCTGTTTTGCGTCACTTTCTATGGGGAAGCGTGCCTTGGTTTTTGGAAAGCTTTGGTTTTGGAACGGACTTCCGGAACAGATTAAGTTTGAGAACCGAAGTACAGTGGTACCTCAGGTTAAGTACTTAATTCGTTCCAGAGGTCCATTCTTAACCTGAAACTGTTCTTAACCTGAAGCACCACTTTAGCTAATGGGGCCTCCTGCTGCTGCCATGCTGCCGGAGCACAATTTCTGTTCTCATCCTGAAGCAAAGTTCTTAACCTGAAGCACTATTTCTGGGTACCCGAGGTACCACTGCTTCTGGTACCTCGGGTTAGCTTCTGAATGTGGTCTCAGGCTGCATGTAGAATCACAGAATTGTACAGATGGAAGGGACAACGAGGGTGATCAATTCCAACCCCCTGCAATGCAGGAATCTTGTTGCCCGAAGTGGGATTCAAACTCACGCCCCGGAGATTAATAGCCATTCGTGCTCTGCTGACTGAACTAGGCTGGTGAACCCACAGCCCCTTTTGTGTCTCTCGCTGTCCTTTCCCCCTCCCTCTCCCAGCCGTTCCTCCCGCCGATCAGCCTCAATTAAACTCGGGCTTCAGCAAATGTACATTAGCAAGCTGTACCCGAGTGTAACGTACAGGCTGCACATAGCTTATCAATGAATCACTTTTTCCTGATGTACCGTTTCCAAGGAAGCCACTTGGGAGAGGGTGAATGGGGAAGGAGCGGGCCGTGTGTGTGTGTGTGTGTGTGTGCAGTGCAAGGACTGCCTTGGCCCAAGTCCAGTGAGCTTGCGAATGACGGCGAGAGGCGGCACGGTTTGTCCCGTTCACGCAACAGGTTGTTAAATAACAGTAATAATAAAGGCGAAGTGCCTCCTTTTTGTCCCAATGCGGAGAGGGACTGCTTCCAGCTGGCAGAGCGGCAAACCCAGGATTGAACAAGATGTATCTACAGACACACAGTTGCTTTCCTCTTGCCCTCTTTCTCGCTCTTGTTATCTGTGTTTGGAAATCACACACACACACACACACACACACACACACACACACTGTTACTCCAGGAGCTTATTTGCAATGGAAACTTTAAAAGGGATTGAGAGGACAAGGGGAAACCCTTTATGAGAAAGGGGCGGAGGTGCCCCAGGTTGCCACTATTTAGGGATGGCACAATTGTAGTCCGTTGGCAGGTCTAACGCAGTGGCGTAGCGTGGGGGTGCAGGGGGGCCCGGCCGCACCGGGCGCAACATCTGGGGGGGGGGCGCGCTCGCACTCGCAGCTCTCTGCCCCTACCTGGCTCACTCACTCTCTCTCACTGCAGTGCTGGCTGTGCGAATCTGATCCGAGCCGCCGGGTCGCCGCCCACTGTGGAGGGGAGGGTGCCAGGCGTGCGGTGCGGTGCGGAGAGAGAGAGAGAGAGGGACTATCTGGGGGAGGGACAGTGCAGCGGGGGGGGGCGCAAATTACTTGCCTTGCCCCGGGTTAGGGGGCGCATATTACTTGTATTGCCCCGGGTTAGGGGGCGCAAATTACTTGCCTTGCCCCGGGTGCTGACAACCCACGCTACGCCACTGGTCTAACGCAACAAACCCGTTTCCCCAAAGATCAGATTTTTTCTTTTTGTGTGTGTGTGATTAGGAAAGTGACATAACTGTCACCTCACCTCCCTGAAAACAACCCCCCATCTGCACTACAGGTTTAAAGCAGTATCATACCACTTTAAGATCACTGCAGACGGTGACAGCAGTCACGAAATTAAAAGACGCCTGCTTCTTGGGAGAAAAGCAATGACAAACCTAGACAGCATCTTAAAAAGCAGAGACATCACCTTGCCGACAAAGGTCCGTAAAGTTAAAGCTATGGTTTTCCCAGTAGTGATGTATGGAAGTGAGAGCTGGACCATAAAGAAGGCTGATCGCCGAAGAATTGATGCTTTTTAATTATGGTGCTGGAGGAGACTCTTGAGAGTCCCATGGACTGCAAGAAGATCAAACCTATCCATTCTGAGGGAAATCAGCCCTGAGTGCTGACTGGAAGGACAGATCCTGAAGCTGAGGCTCCAAGACTTTGGCCACCTCATGAGAAGAGAAAACTCCCTGGAAAAGACCCTGATGTTAGGAAAGATGGACGACACAAGGAGAAGGGGACGACAGAGGACAAGATGGTTGGATTGTGTTCTTGAAGCTACAAACATGAGTTTGTCTGCGGGAGGCAGTGGAAGACAGGAGTGCCTGGCGTGCTCTGGTCCAGGGGGTCACGAAGAGTCGGACACGACTAAATGACTAAACAACAACAACCACTTTAAACACCTGTGGCTTACCCCAAAGAATCCGGGGATCTGTAGTTCATTAAGAGTGCTGAGACCTGTTAGGAGACCCTCTGTCCCCCACCCCCACAGAGCTGCAGTTCTTACAGTGGTTTAGCAATAAATCCCTCCTCCCAGGGAACTCTGGGAATTGTGGCTCTGTGAAGGGAGCGGGGGTCTCCTAACAACTGTCGGCACCCCTCATAAACTACATTTCCCAGGATTCATTGGGGGGAAGTTGATTGTTTAAAGTGGTATGGCACTACTTTTTAAAAGTACAGTGGTACCTTGGGTTAAGTACTTAATTCGTTCCGGAGGTCTATTCTTAACCTGAAACTATTCTTAACCTGAAGCACCACTTTAGCTAATGGGGCCTCCTGCTGCCGCCGCGCTGCCAGAGCACGATTTCTGTTCTCATCCTGAAGCAAAGTTCTTAACCTGAAGCACTATTTCTGGGTTAGCGGAGTCTGTAACCTGAAACGTATGTAACCTGAAGCGTATGTAACACGAGGTACCACTGTATAGTGCGGGTGAGGCCTGTGTGAATTCTCATTCAATCTCCAGCATGGTCTGAACTCCCTGAAAAAGAAATCAGCATGGAAAGTCAATATACACCTCCCACTTCTAAGCCCTGGAGATGGAGGTTAATTGGGAGGAGGGAAGCAGAGAACAAACCCCTACAGAGTCCATGCAGTAATTTGCAATTGGCTCGTGCCAGGCTGAAGCTTGCAAGCTGCAAGCACAGTCTTCAGAATAATGTTATTAAGATTATTATCATTACTGCCGGCACTCCAGCCCCCCCGGGAAATTCAAGCTCTCCCCCTGCCACCTGGAGGGAGCCAAGCAAACCTGGGGGCTTCAGGTCTGGCGATCCCACAGGGAATCTACCTGGAGTGGATTCTGTTGGACGGAAAAACTCTGTCAGAAACACGGCTCAGAGGTTGTGCCCATGACACAACCCACACAGCTGCGCTGTAGGCTGGAACTGGTGAAAACCACAGTTCCCTTTCCCAAAGGAAACTGAGAAATTTTCAGAGAGGCTGAAACTAGGGATTTTTAACCAATTTCCCAGCATCTCGGGTGATGCTTTTTACTGGCACGGAGTTGAAGTGGCAGGGCCTCCTTCGTGCCTGTTTGTCAGGCTTCTGTTAAATGCATAGGCACAGGGAGATGAAAAATAGTTGGCAGTTTTAATCCTGTAAAGAGGCAGCTAAAATTGAGAGCTCTGGACAAACTGCCTTTCCTTGTCCCCTGCCTCTCCAGACGATTTATTTTATCTACTATTACTGTACTGTTCTTTCCCTTTTGTAAGTTTACTCCCAATCCTGTAGCGTTGAAGGTAGTTCAGAACATAAAAGTTGTAATCCGGCTGAAATAGCTAGTTACAGATTCCTGATCAAAGAACTTGAGATAGCTTTATAGCTTGAAAGTTATGCCTGTTTACTTAGAACGCTGCTTCCAGACAAGGGCTTAACATTGCTAACGGCTTTTTCAGATACTGCAATTTTTGTGTGTTTCTTTTAAAACTTTTTGGATTTCCTGCAAAAAGCGTAAATCAGATTAAATGTGCAAAAAAAAGATGGGCTGGTATTTTGATGCCAGTGATGTCAGATGCTGCAAAAACAAACAAACAAACAAACAAGAACAAAACAAACCAATTTATGTGCATGAGAAGCATTGAACCTAGGGTAAACACTGAGTTCATTATGCCAAATAGGAATGTGTACATACCCACATTTACTCTGCATCCTATGTGCTCCCTTTGATGGTTTAGGTTGCTGTGTACTCACAAGGCGTTAGACACAATCCAGAACTATCCTGTAGCTTCTTGTGAAATGCTGCGTTTTGATACATCCTCCGCTCCCAAACCAGCTTTGATCTGAATTGAGAACTGCTCAAAGACACTGTTGTGGACAAACGGCGGGGGACTTAGATACACATCAGACAGTAAGTTGATGCATACAACATTGTTGAAGTCCTGTTTTCATTGATTTAAGCAATAAAATCTACATTTTTTAAAAATGTGTACGGCAACTTGCAAAACACAGCAAAAACAACAACAACCTCATGGTGTTTTAAGCCAGTAATGTTTGCCTGCCTAAGCGCAGAAAGGATCTTAGTGAGGTCAGACAGTTGGCAAGTTAACCGGGCTCACTCTAACCCTACAAAGCATCCTTCTGGCGCTATCCAGATGTTTAGGACTACATGGGAGTTGTCATCCACAACATCTGGAAGGTGGCAGACTGGGGAAGGGCCCTGTGAAGTTTCACATTCCATTTCAAGCAGAGTAACTCCTTTGGTAGGGGACGTGGGTTGCGCTGTGGGTTAAACCACAGAGCCTAGGGCTTGCCGATCAGAAGGTCGGCAGTTCGAATCCCCTGATCCCAGTTGCTCGGTCCCTGCTCCTGCCAACCTAGCAGTTCGAAAGCACGTCAAAGTGCAAGTAGATAAATAGGTACCACTCTGGCGGGAAGGTAAACGGCGTTTCCGTGTGCTGCTCTGGTTCGCCAGAAGCGGCTTAGTCATGCTGGCCACATGACCCGGAAGCTGTACGCCGGCTCTCTCGGCCAATAAAGCGAGATGAGCGCCGCAACCCCAGAGTCGGTCACGACTGGACCTAATGGTCAGGGATCCCTTTACCTTTAACTCCTTTATTGGTGGGGTTCTCTGCTGATGTGCTGGGCATAGTTCTCTTGATAAAAAGAAAACTGTCATTCCCAGTTCTGTGTTTGAACACTGCATGTTTGTGCTGCGCAAGCATGATTAACCTTCCCTCATAGCACAGGTTCCTCGATGCAAATTGCCCCCCAGAGCTGCAATTAGCCACGGAAGGGGAAAACATCGGCACCATACAGGAAGGAGCCTGTACGTTTTCCTCTCCTTGGTTTATAGGAACTGGTGTGTGTGGTTTGAATCACGAGAGTAAGCACTGGGAGAGAGAGATTTCTGGTTTGTTAATTTTTAAGCTGTGCTAAGGCGGCCTAGCCTGATCCAATCCGCAGGGCCTGAGGCTGCTGTTGACGCAGGCATCTCCAACAACACATCCAGTTCCGTCCTTCTTGGTACTGGGGCCAGATTCAGAATTCAGAGATTCACATTGAAAGAAAAAGGTTTATGTCCATGCAGCTAAACCTGAAAATGTATGCTGGACGTGGGTAGCACTGTGGTCTAAACCACAGAGCCTAGGACTTGCCAATCAGAAGGTCGGGGGTTCGAATCCCTGCAACGGGGTGAGCTCCCATTGCTCGGTCCCTGCTCCTGCCAACCTAGCAGTTAGAAAGCACGTCAAAGTGCAAGTAAATAGGTACCGCTCCAGCGGGAAGGTAAACGGCATTGCTGTGCGCTGCTCTGGTTTCCCAGAAGCGGCTTAGTCATGCTGACCACATGACCCAGAAGCTGTACACCAGCTACCTCGGCCAATAAAGTGAGATGAGCGCCACAACCCCAGAGTCGGTCATGACTGGACCTAATGTTCAGGAGTCCCTTTACCTTAACCTATAATCTTGAAAGGCTGAATTGGCCAGGTCTTCCATGTGCTATGTGTGTAAATGGGTGCAAGAGCAGACCTCCGCATGTATCCCTAGAGATGAAATTATGCAGGGTAAACTGAAATATATATATATATATATATATATATATATATATATATATATATATGCTTAAAAATATTTTATGCAGACCCCAGAAATGTGGACTACCTCAAAGCAGGTGTCTGTTTGTTTTTAATCACAAAGGAGACAACAGGTTTGCCTTAAGCTTTTGAGGTAAAGGTAAAGGTGCCCCTGCCCATACGGGCCAGTCTTGACAGACTCTAGGGTTGTGCGCTCATCTCACTCTAGAGGCCGGGAGCCAGCGCTGTCCGCAGACACCTCCGGGTCACGTGGCCAGCGTGATGAAGCTGCTCCGGCGAACCGGCACCAGAGCAGCACACGGAACGCCGTTTACCTTCCCGCTAGAAAGTGGTTCCTATTTATCTACTTGCACTTAATTGTGCTTTCGAACTGCTAGGTGGGCAGGAGCTGGGACCGAACGACGAAGCTTTTGAGGTAGGTGATCTTTATTTCCTGCTACATGGAATCATAGAAGGGGCCCCTAGGGTCATTTAGTCCAACCCCTGCAATGCAGAAATCTTTTGCCCAACGTGAGGCTTGAACCCACGACCCTGAGATTTTGAGACTCCTGATCAACCAACAGAGGTACCGTCATAGCCTGGCTCAGCCTGGGCAAAAGGCAAGTAAAGTCAGCCACCAAAAAAACAGCTTTCTAGTTAACTGGTCCCTGGTTAACTGGCCAATGCTGTGCATATTTTCCTAGGGGGAAGCCCCAGTGTTTGGGCTTCTGTTCCTTGTAAACAGGCAAAGGCCAAGGCCTATCACTGGCACCTGTGAGGCTTAGGTGTGCTTGGTAGGAAAAGCCCCATCACAGAAGGCGTAGATGATATCAACTACAACTCCCAGGACAGTGCTGGCCCGGCCCTCATGGGAGTCATAGTTCAAAAATACCTGGAGGGCTCAAAGGCAGCAAGCTGTAAAAAAACAAAACAAAAAACCCCAATGATTTTGTTAAAAACAACAAATTTGTGTGTTTTTAATCCTTTATTTAAAAAAAAATGAATAAAAATTATATAAGCATAGCCACAAAAAAACACCAAAGTACTACCCTATGCCTGTTTACACAGAAGCAAGTCCCACCGAGTTATATGACACTTGCTCTCGAGTAAAATGGGCTCATGAACAAGAATTACCATCGGCCCAAAATGCTTGTTAACTCTCCCATAGGCTCTCCATTTGGAAGCTGGCTCGGGCTGAAACCAGTAAATTTACTTCCGAGTAAAGTCGATGCAACTCAGCAGAAAATGGAGTGGTGGTGGTGGGATTTTGTAGGTACATCTACTAATAACTCTCCCCGCCCCCTCCAACTCCCCTTCTGCGATCCCGTGCAAACGCTGCGTTTTACTCGAAAGTAAACCCCGCGAGCGCTGAGCACACCCAACCCGCGCCCAGCTTTGCAGCCACTCAGCAACTCCGGCCGAGGCGCGCACGTGCAGCCACACGCACACGCAGCGGGCTCCTTTTCCCAGTTCACGTGTGAATCCGCACACAGCAGCAGCAGCAGAAGCAGGCGCCGCTCCTCCAATCCGGGCGCTTTTTTCCCGGGGAAAAAAAAGGAGGGAGGCGACTGGGCAGCTCGTCTCCTCCTCCTCCTCCTCCCTGGCGCTGGGTTAGACGGGGGAAGGAAGGAGGGCGGGCAGGCGGGCGGGCGGGCCGGGAGGAAGCGGCGTGTGGGCTGGGAGCGGGCCGGGCTCCGGCTCGCTGTCTCTGGCTGAGGCTCCCTTGTCACCGCCTGCGTCAGAGCGCAGGAGTTTTCCACTGACGAAAAAGGGCAGCGCAGCAGCTGAGCCGGGAAGGAGGAGGAGCGACGGCGGCGGCGGCGGCAGAGCAGTCCAGCGCCAGGCGCAGCCAGCCAGCCAGTCTCTCCGCAGCCTCGGACGCAGCAGCAGCAGCAGCCGCCAGTCTCGACGGCGATGCAAGCCTGAGCGGCGCCGTCTCGCCCCCCTGCTCCTCCTCTTTCTCCAGCCGAGCCTCCTTCCTCCCAAGCCGGCTTGCCTGCCTTCCCCGCCGCCGTCCGAGGAGCCCCCAGCGGCGCCGGTGAGTGTCTGCGTCCGCTCGGCTCGCCGCCGTCGGAGCCCGCGCTGCGCTGCGCTCTCGGGGCGTAGAGCGCTGGCGGTGGGGTGCGGGGGACGCGGCGCCCTGAAGAAGGTTGGGGGGGCGTGTTCCCGCGGGGTACTAACTTAGGGTACGAGGGGCCATAACGAGACCGGCGACTGCCCCCACCCCGGCGGCTGCAGTCGTTGGATAAAGGGAGAGGGGGCGCTAGAGAGGCGGGAGTTGGGGCTGGTCCAGGTTGGATTGCGGGCGCGGAGGGCTTCGGTTCACGGAGCCCGACAGGGGGCGCCCTGGAGACGGGGGGTAAAGAGATTGGCACATTCATCGAGCGCCGGCCGGGGCTCGCTCGGGACCTCTGACTGTGATGGATGAGAGCAGTTCACGGCCAGGGTAGAAAATGAGGTTGATTTGAAGCGAAACGGAGTTAAGTCCGGGTTGGAAAAGCAGACGTCGGAGCGGGCGGAGGAGCGAGGGTCGTGGGGGAGGCGATGCCCACCCTCTAGGGGGCGCCGTAGAGCGGGCGAAAGAGGCGGCTCGAGGCGTTCCGACGGTCGGAAGGGGGCGCGCAGTGTCCAAATGGTGCGCCGAGGCGCGGAGCTGGGTCTGGGGGACGGGAAAGTGGCTCGTTTCTGGCTGTCACACTTCTGATCGTGTTAAGTGGGCTCTTCCGGAGGCATTGGAGGAGTGGAAACATTGAGAAGATTCCGGACTCCTGCTGTGCTCACGTCGAGGTTCCTCGCCGTCGAGGCGCTGACTTCCCCCGGCTGGGGATCTGGGGAGCCCCTCTCCATCCTTTCCCTTATTGTCTAGCGGCAGCCTGGATCTTATCCTGATCCCCACCCCCGCCACGATCTTACTCCATGCTTTCTCGTTTCCCTCCTTGCACCTGATCTCTGCCGAGGCGCCTGCGGTTTCGATTCCCGCCGCTCACGTTGATCTGGCCACGGTGTGTTTATTGTAACCTGGATTCTTGCGAGCATCTGTTTAAGGAGCCAACCCGCGCTTTTCTTCCTACCTCCCCCCCCCCTTTAAGGTCCTGGAGTGATGGGTTGTAAAACAGTTCAAAAGAAGTTAATTGAGTTGCCCAAATTCTCCAGCCCTGGGAGATAATGATATTTGGCTCCTCGCTGGGCTATCTCTTAAGGGACTGGCCAGATCTCTCCCTGGGGCGATCTTAGCAAAGAATGTGAGGCAGATTGTGTTCAACAGCAGCAACCCAAAACAAGAATGCCAGATACTACTATATTATAAAATGTGTTGTTTCTTGGTCTCAGCCTTCCTGGAACTAGAGAGAGAGACTCCACCATTGTGGAAACACTTTTGGAAAACGTAACTAGTTTTGGAATTTTTGTTTTCCATGTTCTCAGGGTTTTCTTTCTTACAGTTCCCCCCACCCCACCCAGGTTTGTTGTCATCAGTCCTTCCTCCTCGTGTGTCATAGTTACGCTGGGGAAATACTGTGCTTTAGCAGGAGTTTGATGCCAGGGATGTGAGTCACACACAAGGCAGCTTAAATATAGGTTCTTGGGGTTTTCTTTGAAACATCACAGTTGCTTGTCAATGGCATTGCATCAACGGCAGCCTGTCTGGTTTGCATCACTGAATAACGTCGTTGGAATTCAAAGCCGTGTCATGGCAGTGTTGTCCAAATGTCTCGCGATGGAGACAGGCACTCCACCACCTCCCTCAAAGTAAAACTGGACGCTCTGTGCTCACAAACACACTCGGAAACTGAATTTTGTTCCCCTGTAACCCCACCCCCCTTGCTGTTCAGCACAAGCCGCTCCAGGGAATGTCTCTTGGCTCCAGGGCAAGCTCAGAACAGGCACTCCTCCAGAGACACAGGAGGCAGCCTCCTCCTGGGGACTTGTGGCCAGTTCTACTACGCCTCTGTGTTGGGAGCGATTGAACGGTGTGAATGCACACAGTGCAGAGCGACAGTAGCATTTCTCCCCACAACCCCATCAGAGGCAAGGTCAGAACAGGGCATCATTCAGCGATGCAGCAGGCAGACTCTTTTTTTTTTGTGGGTGGCAAACCATATGCCTGCATTGCGGGGGGGTCGGACTAGATGACCCCTGGGGTCCCTTCCAATTGTACAATTTCTGTGAAAATCAACATTTCTTTTGTAGTGTATTAGTACGGTTCAGCAGATAGTAGGATTACGTGCATCAGGTTCATCATATCCCCTGGTCATAGTTGTTATGAAGTTAATTACCCTTTTGTCACAAATGCATATTGTGGGGAAAACTCACACTTGAGCTGCGCATGGTTGCTTTTCAACTTCTGAGCGGATTGTGCAGAAGTAGCTGCAAACGCTTGATCTTAGTTTTGCCGTGCTGCTGTGACGGGGGCTGTTTTTCTTTGCTCTTCCCCTTTTTGTGGTCGCTTGCAGAGTTTTGAGTTTGAGGCTGCGTACTTGCAAGGGCCCAAGTCCATTGCACTTGGAATAATAATGCAACTCCTCATAATTAATTATGCGTTGGGCTGGGTTGCCCGGCTGTCTTGAGGTATGCACTCCTTTTCTACTACAGTACAGCCTTTTGTGATGTGCTAAGTGACTCATTTATGACACCCCTACAGCTTTCCTGCATCTCTTGAGGACACGTGACTCTTCCGGCCTGTCAGATCTCTGCTCCGCCTGGAAGTTTGCATCCTTGGATGGGAGCAGAGCCAGACAAAGAAGGCTGCCTTTTCTTTCTGCATTTCTCGCTCTCCTAGACCAAGAAAGCAATAGCAGTTTCTGTTCCGGTTGCTGCTTGGTGAAGGAGCCACAGGGAAGCTGCTCTTGCTTTCTCTTGCAGCCACAGCAACACCTACTGGTGGAAAGGCAGGACTGATCAGGAGCAGGAGTTTCTTGGTGAAACTCCTGTGGGTGGAAGAGAGAGACTTGAGACCAGAGAAGGATGCAGGCTCATGTTTTTACTTGTCTTCTCAAAGCCTTTAATAATAATAAAAAAGCTGTTCTGACAGTCCTGGAGGCCAAAAGTTGATATCGATGACATTTCGTGGTTTCTCTGGCAGGGATTGGGGGGGGGGGTGTTACCTGTGGAAGCCCCTGCTTCTGCCCCACTGCCAATTTTTCTGCACTGTAACTCTCAAAATCCCTAAGGTAAAGGACCCCTGGACGGTTAAGTCCAGTCAAAGGCGACTCTGGGGTTGCAGCGTTCATCTCGCTTTCAGGCCAAGGGAGCCGGCGTTTGTCCACAGTCAGCTTTCCGGGTCATGTGGCCAACATGACTAAACCTCTTCTGGCGCAACGGGACACCGTGACGGAAGCCAGAGCGCACGGAAATGCCGTTTACCTTCCTGCCGGAGTGGTACCTATTTATCTATTTGCTCTGGTGTGCTTTCGAACTGCTAGGTTGGCAGGAGCTGGGACAGAGCAGTGGGAGCTCACCCTGTTACGTGGATTCGAACTGCCGGCTTTCCGATCGGCAAGCCCAAGAGGCTCAGTGGTTTAGGCCATGAACAACATTTGGAGTGTCTATAGGTTCCTGTTTCTCTTTCTCAGTCTTTTTATTTTTGCATGTATACCCCACCTGTCGTCCAAGGCGCTCAAGGTCAGCCTGCATAGTTCTTCTCCCCATTTTATCCTCACAGCAACCCTGTAAGGTAGGCTAGTCTTAAGAGACCGTGACTGGTCTCACCCAGTGAGCTTTGTGGCTAAGTGGGGATTCGAACCCTGGTGGTCTCCAACACTCTAACTTGGTGGTTCCCAAACTTTCGCCCCTTGGATCGCACTTTCAGATTAACAATTTGCTTGCACCACACCAAATATTTTTATTGATAAGGCATTGGAAAACAAACTAGGATTGTCCTGGATATCACTTGATTATCTTGCTCCCTTTGAGAACCACTGCTCTAACTGCTACACCACACTGTCTTTGTATTCTGAAGCAACAGGAGCAGCCTGCGCAATGACTTTGGTCTCCATCAGCTCTGCCTCTTTTGCTTGTTTTCAGTCCTAGTCATTGCTTTAGTGTGGAAGCATGAATGGAAGCATTAATTTGCAATTATAAGGGGGGATTATTATTGTTGTTTTAAAGCAAGCTTTTTCTTTCCAAGTGCCCTCATCGCCCTCCCCATCGAGGAATATAATACGCTGGAGGGAAGAACAGTTAACACGGTTCCCTCTCGGGTTACGAACGGACACCCTTTTGGCATCTGTTGCTGCAGAAAACAGATGTCTGTGTCCGGACGAAGGCATTGTCTGTTTGGCTGAGGGTTCCCCAATGGTGCCTACAGAGGGGGGGCAGGGGGGGACTTAAGTTGGAGCAGCAAGCAGGAGATATTGATTATGTCTATCAGGAAACGAATCATCTGTTGTCGTGTAGCTGAGTCAATTTGCAAAGCCGTTCACAAGCGCCTGTCCCCTCACCGCTCTGCCCTGTGAGGTCTGTCCCCATTTTACAGGGAGCAAAATAGAGGCTGAGATTGGATGGTAAAAGTCTTGTAGACTGTCCACAGCAGAGGAGTGGACTCTCAAACCCAAGTCTGTCTCCGATCCAAGTTGCCCCCCCCCTTCCCCGCAATCTCAGAGGACTCGCTATTTCTCTTGACGTGGTTGTTGGTGTGGTGGTTTAGAGCACGATTGGAATGTTGCTATTCCAGATCTCAACCCAGCAATCAGAAGGGACCTTGAGGGTCATCTAGACCAACCCCCTGCAAGGCAGGAACCTCAGCTAAAGCATCTGTGTCAGATGGCCATCCGAGCTCTACTTAAAAACCCTCCAGGGTCCACAACCACCTGAGGGAGCCTGTTCCATTGCCAGATAGCTCTTACTGTCACAAAATTCTTCCTGACGTTTAGTTGGAATCTCCTTTAAACCACTGGTTCGAGTCCTATCCTCCAGAGCAGGAGAAAACAAGCTTTCTCCATCTTCCATGTGACAACCCTTGAGATATTTGAAGGTGGCCATTAATGCTCCTCTCAGTCGCCTCTTTCCCAGGCTAAAGATGCCCAGCTTCCTCAACAGTTCCTCATAAGGTTTGGTTTCCGGACCCTTGGATCATTTTGGTTGCCCTCCTCTGCACACATTCCATCTTGTCAACACCCTTCTTAAATTGGGGTGCCCAGAACTGGACACAGTATTCCAGGTGCGGTCTGTCCAAGGCAGAACAGAACGGAACTGTTACTTCCCTTGATCTGGACGCTATACTTCTGTTGATGCAGCCCCGAAGAGCATTAGTGTTTTTGCTGCCGCATCACACTGTTGGCTCATGTTAAGCTTGTGGTCCACCAAGACCCCTAGATCCTTTTCACATGTAATACTTGGAAGCCAGGTGGCCCCCAGGTGGCTTTCTTACTTAGAACCAATCAGGGGATGGTTCCACCTCCTGTGGGTCTCTGTGCAATTCTGCCCTACCAGGCCCAAATGGGCTAACATTGGCATTGAAGTATTCAAAGCACCTCATTTGCGTTATCTTGCCAACACAACAACCCTGTGAGTTGGGCCAGTAGTAAGTGACATACCCCCTCAAGTGAATTGGTTGTTGTTTCACTGCTATACCGCTTTCTGTTTTAAAGAACAAATCTCAAAGTGGTTTACAGAGAGCCAGCATGGTGTAGTGGTTAAGAGCGGTGGACTCGTAATCTGGTGAACCGGGTTCGCGTCTCCGCTCCTCCACATGCAGCTGCTGGGTGACCTTGGGCCAGTCACACTTCTCTGAAGTCTCTCAGCCCCACTCACCTCACAGAGTGTTTGTTGTGGGGGAGGAAGGGGAAGGAGAATGTTAGCCAGTTTGAGACTCCTGAAGGGGAGTGAAAGGCGGGATATCAAATCCAAACTCTTCTTCTCTTCTTCTTCTACAACACATTGAACACCAAATAAAACAGTCCAGAACAAAACATATTCAAGCTTCAAGGAAAATCTTTCAGATCCTTCTCCAAGTCACCTGACACCCAGAGATCATCATGTGGTCACAATTGGACCCGGGGCTGGTGCCTGGCTGATGTTTAACACCGCTTCCCGGGTTCATGACTCAATTTCTTCAGCACACCCCCATTGTAGCTTTCCTGTTCTACTTCCTGCATAAAAGTGTAGCTCGCCAGAAAAGAAATTCAGACCCAGTAGAAATGTCCATTGCCTTTTCCTGCAAATCTGCAGCGATTGCTTGCATGTGTCTTCTGATGCATGTATCTTCCTTGCATGTACAGTGGTACCTCTGGTTACGTACTTAATTCGTTCCGGAGGTCCGTACTTAACCTGAAACTGTTCTTAACCTGAAGCACCACTTTAGCTAATGGGGCCTCCTGCTGTTGCCACACCGCTGGATCACAATTTCTGTTCTCATCCTGAAGCAAAGTTCTTAACCTGAAGCACTATTTCTGGGTTAGCGGAGTCTGTAACCTGAAGCGTATGTAACCTAAAGCGTATGTAACCCGAGGTACCACTGTATCTTGCATGTATCTTCCGATGCAGATTCTCTTCCTTCTTATATTCCACCTCCCCGATTGCTTTCCAGTTCTTTTTTTCTGGAAAGAAAGTAGCGAATCTCATTCGGATTCAGGGACTTAATTGTGGCATGCAGCAAGTAGACGGTTAGACACCCCCCCCCCCCCCCGGTTCTTCCTGCATTATTAAGAGCAGGAGGCCGGCGCGTCAGAGGTAAAACAGAGTGTGCCCACCAGAGGACAAACAAGGTAACCGGCTTTGCATTATTCATCAGGTGTAATCAAATAGAGGATTTGCCTAGACACTGAGGGCAGTTTGTATCTTTTGTCTTCCGTCCCTGCTTGAATTTGATTTAAAAGAATTAACAACCAAGTCACTTGCTTCTGCTGCCGGCATCTTTTTAACACGGCCGTTCGCCTTTACCAATAATGTCGAGGGTTGAATCCGGCAGGAGCCTGCAAACCACGCCTTTCTCTGTGTAAACAGAAGCCTCTGGGTGACTGTAGTGGCTCACGGGAGTTGCTGCAGCCACGCAGGTTGCTTCATAAATCCAGTGCAGCTGGAGAGATGAGTAGGCACTGGGGAAACTGCAGAGAGGGGTGGAGGGAGCCTGTCGGGTTAGAACCAGGGGCTGCTCTAGGTGTGAGCACCCTGGGGTGCCCGCAAACTGGCTCAGGAATTGGATAGAGTCGGTTCCTGCTAAAATGCAGGCACATCAAACCGTAGCCTGGGGGCTTTGCATGCAAGGTAAACACACAAACAGGCACTCACTAGGTTTTGCAAAACATTTAGCTATGTGTCGCCTGAAGGGGTTCATTTGGGAACTTATGGTCCGGTCCCCTCTCCCAGTTTGCTGCAGGGAAAACGGAGGTGTCTCCATTGCTGGAGCCATGAGTACCTGTTGCACGTGGCGATTCTGCTGTTAAGCTGGATCCCTCTTAAGACCTGCAGCAAGAAAAGCTGGATCCTGTGACCTGAATGAATTATGGAAATGAAAGCAAATTAGCATCGACACTCTTTGCATAATGCATTCTGCTCCAGTGATTCAAGAGGAGGGGTGGAGTGTTAAGAGTGAACCCTGCCGGCCAGAAATTCCTGAATAAAAACCCTTTCCTTTCTGAGATTTCACCAGGTATTGCTAGAAACTTCATTTCCTGTTTCGGTGAGAGCTGGGGTTCCCAGGAACTAGAATTCTGATCCTGATAAACCAAAACCCCGGGCTTCCTTGCATAGGTCTATAGGGCCCCGAAGTGTGTTCTCAGGTTTGGTTTTTTGCCGGATTTGGAAAGAGGGAGATTTAGCCTAGTGCCTGCGGCTGTCTGCAGAGAAAGCTTTGAGGCCTTGTAGAAAGATGTGCTGAGTGTTCCCGATACAGAGAGCAAGTTTTAAAATGGCATTTATGGCATCTTAAGCTTGTTCTATGGTTGTAAGAACGTTTCAGGGGCCCTCACTCCTTATTTTTGCATTGGCACAGCCTGCATCCAAGGTGTAGGGGGCTCCAAGAGAAAGAAGCAGTACGTATTCCTTTGCTAAGTTACAAATCTTGTTTACTGGTCACCTGGAAGTTTTCCATCCTCGCCACAGGAAACCCGAAGTCCAGTTTGTTGCTCCTACCTTTTTCTCTCTTTTTTGCGAAACTAGATAAACAATTTCTGCCTTTTAAAAAACGACATAGCAAATTTGTGCGCCCATACAGCTTAATATTTATATGCCACCCTTCCTGCAATGTGATCATGATGGGTATATGTCTAAGGCAGCGGTAGGCAACCTAAGGCCTGTGGGCCAAATGCGGCCCAATCACCTTCTCCATCCGGCCTGCGGACTGTCTGGGAATCCGCGTGGTTTTTATATGAGTAGAATGTGTCCTTTTATTTAAAATGCATCTCTGGGTTATTTGTGGGGCATAGAAATTTGTCCATTCCCCCCCCCCCCAAAAAAAAATATAGTCCGGCCCACCACATGGTCTGAGGGACGGTGGACCGGCCCATGGTTGAAAAAGGTTGCTGCCCCTGGTCTAAGGGCTACTCCAGGTTGCTTCCTCAAGAGCCCTGAGAGTAAGGTGGATGAGCTGAGTGTGTAACCAGTGAGGGTTTGAACTTACTGTTATTTGTTAAATTTTTACCCCACTTTTTCTCCAGGGAGCTCAAAGTGGCCTCCAACTCTTCCCACTCCCCAGTCTAACCTGACAATAACCCCGTGGGGTAGGCTAAGCTAAGAGCAAGTGACTGGCTCAAGGCGACCCAGTGAGTTTCATGGCTGAGTGGGAATACGAACCCTGCTTTCCCAGGTCCTAGGCACTCTAACCACTATACCACACTGCTTCTCCTGCGCCTAAACAGTAAGAGCTGTTCAATGATGGAACGGACTCCCTAGGAATGTGGTGGACTGTCCTTCCACGGAGGTTTTTAAACAGAGATTGGGTGGCCATCTGTCATGGATGCTTTGGCTGAGATTCCCGCATTGCAGGGGGTTGGACTGGATGACCTTTGAGGTCCCTTCCAATTCTATGATTCTGTGAAATCTAGCCCTGGACCGCAACAGCACTCTGTCTCCCTTGCCTAGCCCTAACTGGGCACTTGCCATCTTTATTTGTTCTAACGATGCTCAGATGATTGGCGCGCCCCTTCCAAGTCGCCTGCCCTGGTCGTGTGACTCCCATTCGTCTCCGCGGGGTTTGTGCCAGGGAGTCTCTGCGAGGCTTGCACCCTGTGTGACTGGGGCTTTCGGCTGAATTACGCCCATGAGCTGTTTTCTCTCGTGATGCGTGTTCCCTTCGTGGCTTCCTGAGCCCTCGGTCAGTCTCCCCGGACAAAACGCTGCCTGCATTTTCTGGCGGGTGGGGTTTGGTTGTCTCACCGGTCTCTGCTTGCAACTGATTCATGCTTTTTTATTCTGGGATGTGAAACGTACGTGTGCTTTCTAGCCTTTGCTGTCCCGACTCTATTTTTAGCAGCAGAGAGAGATTATGAAACCTTATAGTCGGCTTAAGTTAACCAAAAAAAAAAAAGGGGGAACCGCTTTAAGGAGCGGGAATCCCAATTTACTCTTCCTTGAAATAAGGTTGCTGAGTCCTTTTCTGTGCGCAAAGGGGACTTCTTGAATCTAGCCGTCGTTTCTGGTGGTTTCCCAATGTGGTATCTACATGGGAAATCGCAGGGTGAAGGTAGGAAAAACTTTACTGCTGTGGAAATCCCCCCCCCCATTTTTCCCAGCACACATACATATATGCAAAGTATTGTAAGAAGTAGCTTGGAATATTTTTAAAGGAAAGCACCAGAATTATTCCGTCTCTCTCCTTTTTATGTATGGCTCCAGTGTGTATTTCAGGCCTGGATTCACGGGCACCCGCATCACATTTCTAGGTGTGCAAGCAGTCGGAGAACGTTAAAAAAAATCAAATACTTGCATGATGCACACACTGAATCATTTGTCTGTGAATGGGACAAGAGAAGCTCTTCAGTATAATCTCTCCCCTGCTCACCTATGGTGAGTCGGTAGTACCTCCAGGTAACCAGGAAAGGAACTTGTTTCTTTCTGATTGGAAAAAGGTGGCCTTTTTTGTGTGGGCTAAATTGCAAGGTTGGCAGAGATGGTCGCTGGAAACTTTCCAGTGCCTGCCTAGTTTGGTTTTGGAAAATGAGAGTTGGGGGACCAGCATCCTAACTTCCCTCCCCAAGGAACCCCAAATTCACAGCTTTGCAGGTAGGGTTGTCTCAGGTGTTACCTCAAGATGGACTGCCAGATTTAGCCCAGGGCTCTCCAGTGGCCAATCCCCAACGCCTAGTATATTTCCAGAGCCAGTTGACCAGAGCGAGCGGGTGGAATTCTGTCCTCACCCCAAAGGGAACGTATGAGGCCAGACAATTGCTTCAGCTCCCCCAGTGCTGTCTAGAACTGGTATGTAGAGAGAGGTCTGCCCCATTCTGTGTCCACATCCAGGGTTTGGACCTTTTGCATGCGTGGTCTGCCTCTCGTACACAAACCTCACAAGCCAGGGCCCGGTGTTTGAAATCAGCCAAGTGCATTTTGCACCTTACTACTGACCATTCGGGACGCGGGTGGCGCTGTGGGTTAAACCACAGAGCCTAGGGCTTGCTGATCAGAAGGTCAGCGGTTCGAATCCCTGCAACGGGGTGAGCTCCCGTTGCTCTGTCCCAGCTCCTGCCAACCTAGCAGTTCAAAAGCACGTCATGTGCAAGTAGATAAATAGGTAGCACTCCGGCAGGAAGGTAAACGGTGTTTCCGTGCGCTGCTCTGGTTCGCCAGAAGCGGCTTAGTCATGCTGGCCACATGAGCTGTACGCCGGCTCCCTCGGCCAATAAAACGAGATGAGCATCGCAACCCCAGAGTCAGCCACAACTCGACCTAATGCTCAGGGGTCCCTTTACCTTTACTGACCACTTGTGACCAAGCAAAGATGCCTGGGCACCTGGTATCTCCGCCATCTGGAGGTGCGTGCCTGCGGATCCTTGGACCTGGACTGTTTTCACACACAAGCAACACATCCTGTAGGAATCTACCTGTTATATTTTACCTGCGCAATCGGAATGAATTTCGGGAACCGAAATGCTTTCTCTGTGCAGCTTGAGCAGGAGCAGTCACCGTTAAGAAAAAGAGGTCAGAAAAGGCCAATATATATGCATACTGTCCCTGGATCAAGTGACTTTTCTTCTTTAAGCTCTCATAGTTCTTCACTGAACTCAAGATGGTCCTCTCAGCTAGACAGATGTTTTAACTGAGAGTCAATCCCAGTCATCATTTGAAAAATAAGACTTTAGAGCTGCCTTACCCAAAGAGGGTAATGAGGGACGCAGGTGGCGCTAGGGACGCGGGTGGCGCTGTGGGTTAAACCACTGAGCCTAGGGCTTGCCGATCAGAAGGTCGATGGTTCGAATCCCCGCGATGGGGTGAGCTCCCGTTGCTTGGTCCCTCCTCCTGCCAACCTAGCAGTTTGAAAGCACGTCAAAGTGCAAGTAGATAGATAGGTACCGCTCTGGCGGGAAGGTAAACGGCATTTCCGTGCGCTGCTCTGGTTTCGCCAGAAGCGGCTTAGTCATGCTGGCCACATGACCCGGAAAAACTGTCTGCGGACAAACACCGGCTCCCTTGGCCAGTAAAGCGAGATGAGCGCGCAACCCCAGAGTCGTCCACAACTGGACTTAACTGTCAGGGGTCCCTTTTCCTTTACCTACCCACAGATGGCAACTAGGAATTCCGTTTTCGCAACTGCAACCTTGGTTTAACTTTAAGGAACCCTTTGGTTCCTAGCTTATATACAGTGGTACCTCGGGTTACATACGCTTCAGGTTACAGACTCTGCTACCCCAGAAATAGTACCTCGGGTTAAGAACTTTGCTTCAGGATGAGAACAGAAATTGTGCTCTGGTGGCACGGCAGCAGCAGGAGGCCCCATTAGCTAAAGTGGTGCTTCAGGTTAAGAACAGTTTCAGGTTAAGAACGGACCTCCAGAACGAATTAAGTACATAACCAGAGGTACCACTGTATCAGCTACCATTGCAAGCCCTCGAGAGAGAATTCTCTTAATCCTCTGAACGTTTTCTTCGAGTGTGTTCTTGAAAGCGCTTCTCCCCCCCGCCCCACTTCAGGAAACTGAGTGCTGTTATTTATGGCACCAGGCTCCGAAAATAACTCCCATGTAGGTGGGTGTTAACAGCCCAGAAGACTGGGGAGACGCGGGCGGCTGTTTTGGTGCCATCGACTCTGAGATCGCTTGTTTTCTCAGAGTACCACTCCACTGTAAATCATCTCTCTCTCTCTCTCTCTCTCTCTCTCTCTCTCTGTGCCCATTCTGAGCACCCACACACTTGGCACCAGCTCTGCAGACGTGAAGCCAGCTTTTTGGAGAAGGCTGCTGCAGTCTTGGCGGCTTGGTTGCAAAGGTTGCTCTGTAGTGTTTTGGCTCTCCTTTGTAAACACCCAGAGCCCCCTGGCCAAATGTCCTTGGCTTCACTTTTGGCAAACAATGACCTTTACCAAACCAAGGCTGCCAGGCCTGGCAGGAGCTGACCTCAAGAGGTGGGCAAGCAGGAACCTGGAGCTCAGGTGTTCTCTGGGGAGGGAGGTGGGCTGTGGTTGCCCTGTGGTGAGGGGAAAGGCACTCTGCACGTGCCTCAGAGGCACCATTTTTCTGCGTGCTGCAGAAGCTGAGCTCTTTCATGTTGAAACAGGTTTGGGGTTATGTGAGCTTAAAATCAATCTCCGTTGATGAAGCGCTCTTTAGAACAGTGTTAGAAACTCAAATAAATGAGCTAATTGCCAGATGGCACCTTAAACCGGGTTTGCGGTCGCCACAATGGAAAGTCTAGATACTGTGTTTCTTTTTGCAATGGAATTTGTTGTTGTTGTTGTTTCTATAGCACTTTATATTTTAAAGGGGGGGACCTCAAAGTGGTGTACAATACAGTGGTATCTCGGATTACATACGCTTCAGGTTACAGACTCCGCTAACCCAGATATATTACCTCGGGTTAAGAACTTTGCTTCAGGATGAGAACAGAAATCGTGCTCTGGCGGCAGCGGGAGGCCCCATTAGCTAAAGCGGTGCTTCAGGTTAAGAACAGTTTCAGGTTAAGAACGGACCTCCGGAACGAATTAAGTACCACTGAGGTACCACTGTACATTAAAACAACTCCAGAATAAAACGTATTCAAGTTTCAAGAAAGGTGGTTCAGATCCTTCTCTATTTTGCTTTCCCCATATTTACCTATTTAATTTATATAGTTGCCCCATAGGAAGCAATGTGGGGTAGTGGCTAGAGTATCGGACTAGGACCTGGGAGCTCAGGGTTCAAATTCCCACTCAGTCAGGAAACTCAAAGCCTCTTAGTCTATTTCAGAGGGTCAAGCTGGATCTTTGGCCTGATCCTGTGTGCAATGGGTTTACGTTCATCCCCCACCCCACAAGAAGCAACCTGAGCACAAGCTTCTTTATAGCTTTTCTCAGCCTGGTTGCTTGGAGAAGGCCATAACTCGCCATAGGCGAACAGCTGCTGATGCGCTTGTTCTGCAAAGCCGCAGGATTCTGCTCCCCTCTGACAGAATTGGAATTCACCTCTGGGGAAGCTTTCCGTTCCCTAATCCTGAAGAAGGTGGCTTTGCAGGAGGCGCTGCGCAGAGAGGGGGAGAACTTTCCCCCTCTTGTTTTCCCACTCTAAAACAAGGTGCCGTTTAAGGTGCGTTCAGGCGGCTACCTTGGAAGCCTGGAGAGCGAGAGGGGTCGGTGTGCACTGACCCCTCTCGCTCTCCAGGCTTCAGGTTCCTTTCGACCTGCTCTTTGGGGCTGGCGGGGGGAAGCCCACCACCAGCCCCAAAGAGCAGGTCAGGGAGCAGCCGAAAGGCGCAGCGGAGAGGCTCCTGCCATAGCCGCGCGTCACTTCTCCAGCCGGGAGAGGGTCGCGGGGCTATGGCGTCTTCGCGCCATAGGACGCACACACATTTCCCCTTCATTTTTGAAGGGGAAAAAGTGCGTCCTATAGAGCGAAAAATACGGTATATCCTGTGTACTAGGGTACTTCCGCCTTCTGAGTGGCTTAAATGAATCAGAAGCTTCCTTAGAGCTATCTTACTCCAAAGTAACTTTCTTGTCACACCTCAGAGGAGGTTAGCAAGCTTGTGTCTCCCCTTTTAGCCCCATCTCCCCCCCCCCCATTCCTTCCTGCACGCTTCAGAGATTTCCAGGAGAGCTAGCGGTTTCTAATCCGTGCCTCTCTGCCCCCCCCAAAAAAACCCTTTCCTTTTGTGCTCCACGACCTCCACCCCTCTTTTTTGAAAGCTGGATGTTCAGATCGGAGTGGAATGCACATCTGGGCTGAATATTTGTTAGAAAGTATTCCCAGGATAACGCCAAGTTGGCCGTGCCAAAGAGGAATTCCTGCGGGTTTGATCCGCTCCGTGATGTACTTTTTGTTAACGGGAAGAAAAAAAATGGGTTGTGGAGTGTCTCTTTTTGGTCAAAGAGATGAGTAGCGGAGCTGGAGCCCAGAACAAAATGTCAGATTTGGCAGTTTTGCAAGGGGAGATGAGATGCAAAAATCTGTTTCTATACAATACCATGCTCAGTCTTTTCCACCCCAGCCCATTGTTGTTTTTTTAAAGACCAGTGTTTTCCAATTTTTTAATAACTGAAGAAATTTTGGTTTGCTCTGAATTAAGATTGAAGGTGCTTCTGCGGTGATATCAAGCCGCACTCTGCTCCAAGGTGGCCCATTGGAATTGACGGACAGGCACATCTGTTTGTGGGTCTTCTCTGAATAGCGATTAACGTTGCGCATCACAGTTAGACTCCCAAATAATTTCGGTTTTAGAGTACCTTAAAAAGCGCCAGTAGTTTGTTTTGGTATGAGCAGCTGTTCTAGGTGTTTCTTCGGGTCCAATAGGGCCATACTCTCACCTGTCGCAGGTAGAGGGAGGCAGAATCGCTGCCCCCAATCCTAGACGAGGCTGATGGGAAGGCCAGAGCAGTGGATCACGCAGAGTGGCAACGGGCCACCTCCCCTGGAAGCAAGTGCCTTCCACCCACGAGAGATGTGATGCTTGTCTAAAAACCCATTTCTGATCTCCTTTCTGAGAGCGGAAAGTAGGAAATCCTAGATTTGAAAGGGACACCTAGGGTCATCTAGTCCAACCCCCTGCAATGCAGGAATCTCAGAGACCCTGAGAGAGTAGTAGTTGTTACGTGGTTTTATTCTTAAACCTCCCTTCATGGCCTGCGTGGAAATCTGAATTCTAGGCGTTAGCTGCAGTGCCCTTTTTGGGTATCAATTGCCTCCCATGTTTTGGTGCCCAAATGATTCAAAAGCCTTCGAAGCTTACAGAAGGGAATTTGGTTTGCTCCGATCTGGTTATTCCGGTTCAGATCTGACGCAACTGGTGCCTCGGGCCGATACCTGCTCTGTTGTTTGCCCTCCTCTGGATTCTGCACCTGGGATATGCTTCGAAATGCCTGGCCTCTTCCTGAACGTCCAAAGCAATTCATATGTGCATTGCTGTGAGCGCTACCTGGTGAACTCCTGGCCAGTGGCGTAGCACGGGGGGTGCAGGGGGGATCGGCCGCACCGGGCGCAACATTTGGGGGTTAGGGGGCGCAAATCCACGGGTTAGGGGGCGCAAATTACTTGCCTTGCCCCGGGTGCTGACAACCCACGCTACGCCACTGCTCCTGGCTGAGGGGAGTTTGCTCCTATTTTAGCCCTGGACTAGGAATAGTCTTGTTGGACTTCAGCTCCGCCCACTGGGCCTGCTGGCTGAGATTAAGAGGGGTTGTGTGGCCCAGGAAGATCTGGAAGGGGGCCAGGGACCAAGGATGGTGAGGGAGCAGCTAAATTGCACTTCCTTTCACGTAATGTGTGAAGTTACCCTCTGGAAACTTTACCTGGGCACCGTTCCAGTTCAAACTAATAAAAGCAGGGGCTGGCGGGGGGGGGGGGGGAGACAATGGGATTGATGTCTTGAGGGGCGGGGGAGCAGGGGAGAAAAATCTCCCTAAAAGCCTTGTCCACATTAATTACGAATAAAGCATTGCCTGGTCTGTGCATATTGTATCAACGGTGCAATAAAATTGTGGAGATCGCTTTTGGCCCTGCTGTAGGGGCTCCTTTCCCTCTTAATCTACTCATTCCTTTTGGAGAGGGGGTATTTTAAAACTCTTCTCTCCATCTTTTTTTTTAAAAGCGATATTGCTAGCCTGGGTTCACGTACAGATGGCCCTGGGCCCATGGTCCTTCTGACCATGTGCAGAGTGCCCGTCCCTGAGTAGCCTTAGTTCAGCATCATCGTTCTGAATTAAAGGGTATAGATGGCAATCGTGGCTTGGGTAAAATAAATAATAATAATAAATAATAGTTTATTATTTATACCCGCCCATCTGGCTGGGTTTCCCCAGCCACTCTGGGCGGCTTCCAACACAATATTAAAATAAAGCAATGCCTCAAACATTAAAAGATTGCCTAAACAGGGCAAAACTATCATATTCTTGAAGCCTGCCTTTATATGCAGAAACCTGGGCAAAGCAATCAACAGCCTGCTTCCCCATCTAGGATTTCCACAATTGATCTGCCCAAGTAACTCTTTCTGGTAGCCCAGTTCGGGCCTTTGGTAAAACAGGGATAGCTAATATATTTAACCTTTTAAAGGCTATGGTACCCAAGGCCAGTGCCCTTTGGTTGAGAGCTTTTGAAGGCTTGAGTGGAACAGTTTTCCTTCGGGAGGTTGTGGACTCTCCTTCCTTGGAGGTTTTTAAGCAGAGGTTGGGTGGCCATCTGTCATGGAGTTTCCCTGCATTGCAGCGGGTTGGACTAGATGACCTTTGGGGTGCCTTCCAACTCTAAGGTCCTCTGATTCTGTGTATCGCATTGGTGGTGTGTGTGTGTGATGTTTCTGCAGGGCTCGACTGCAGGTGGGTTTGGGAGGCATCTTTCCCCTACACAACACACACACGCAATTCCTTGCAAGTAGAAAAGCAAGCAAGCAAGGGTTAGAACCCGCCTCCTTGCTCTGCCAGATCTTCATTTCCACACACCCTGATAAATTTAAATAAAATGTTATCATCTTCTCATCCTCCTGCTTTT
Organism: Podarcis tiliguerta; assembly: GCF_965153285.1. Classification (NCBI taxonomy): domain Eukaryota; kingdom Metazoa; phylum Chordata; class Lepidosauria; order Squamata; family Lacertidae; genus Podarcis; species Podarcis tiliguerta. The sequence continues at coordinate 50,724,301 of NC_139545.1, read as the reverse complement.
GCAATTTGTTGTTATCTACTTGTGGTTTTATTTCGGTGCCTGGTGTGGACGAACCGGTGCGTTCAGCAGCCCTGCTTTTGATTCACCGGGTGAGTAATATAGCCTAGCTGCGATGCCTCATTTTGCTCTCCGTCTGGGCTCAGGGTAAACAAGCAGCAAGTTCAGCGGAGTTTGGGTGTTTTGAAGGGCTCGCGGGAAGAAGAGGGACGCTGGGGGAAGGCTTGTTAAGGCTCGAGGGCTTGCTCACCCAGAAATCCTCACCCAAAATGTGCCTGGGTTCCTCTGCACACACCAGCAGGCGGCCGAGGCTTGTCGGGTGGCATTCCGGCAGCCATCGAAGGAAGCACTTCTGCTCAAGGCTAGCCAGAGGCGTTCGGTGTTTTGTAAGGTGCTCAGTTGGAGCTGTGAGGTTGCGTGCGATCCGGCTGATAATGGCCACCAAGCAAGTGCAGAATAGGTCTCGGCTGTAATGCTGCTCAGTGCGCCGAATACTCAAAAGGTGTGAAGCGTCATTCGTGGGTGGAGCTTGCCCTCAAAGTGGGTGGGGGCAAACTGCGGCATGGAGACGGGCTGCCCCACCTTCCCGGTGAACATTGGCCTCTTGTTTTGCCTTTCAGCTAGTTTAGTGGACTTCAATTCCCATCATCCATGACCATCAGGCTGTGGGTGATGGGAGTTGTAGTCCAGCAGTATCAAAGGAAAGCAAGGTTGAAGAAACTCTGGGAAATAAAGTGGGGGAAATAAAATGAGGGTTTCTATTTAATATCCTGCCTGTTCAGGGTTCAAACCTTTGCGGTCAAAATTCACCAGGCACATTTTGCACTTGGTGGTGCTGTGGGTTAAACCACAGACTTGCCGATCGGAAGGTCGGAGGTTCGAATCCCCACGACGGGGTGAGCTCCCGTTGCTCGGTCCCTGCTCCTGCCAACCTAGCAGTTCGAAAGCACATCAAAGTGCAAGTAGATAAATAGGTACCACTCCGGCGGGAAGGTAAACAGCATTTCCGTGCACTGCTCTGGTTCGCCAGAAGCGGCTTAGTCATGCTGGCCACATGACCCGGAAGCTGTACGCCGGCTCCCTTGGCCAGTAAAGCAAGATGAGTGCCGCAACCCCAGAGTTGGCCACGACTGGACCTAATGGTCCCTTTACCCTTTACCTTTATCAACCCTTTGTGACCAAGTGAAGATGCCCTGTGCCAGAATGGGGCTTAATATCTCCTCCATCTGCATGCCTGGGGGTCCTTGGATCTTGACCGTTTTCACACACCAGCGATACACCCTGTAGAATTCTGTCTGTTATATTTTATTTGCACAATCGGAACGAATTTCAAGAACCAAAAAGTTGTAATGAGACTAGGCATTCCATTTTGGTGACTGTTTAGGTGACCCTGGTTTAAGGAGCCATTTAGCACATAGCTTTCTATACCTGACTTTCTAATACTGGCCAGCACAGTCGGGTGGCACTTAGCGCTACACGTTCCATTGCCCAGAAGTAAGGCTTTCATAGGTGTGGGCTGAATAGGCCTGGCTTCAGAAGGTGCCCACTTTGGACGTAAAATAGGGCTACGTCAACGTGGTGCTCTCCAGATGGATAGCCAACCTTGCAGGTGGGTTGCCAAACTGTGGTCTTGCAGGAAGCTTGCTTTTCCTGGGAGAGATGGGTGATAAACAGGTTTCTTTCCCTTTCCTGACTGTACCAGTGACATGTCTAGGAAATGCAGTTGCAAACTTTGCTCATTTACCTTGTGAACTTGTGAACCGTGAAAGATTAGAGAAAAGTGTGTGCCGCAAGGGGCCGAGTCAGAGGGCTCTGGGGGCCGGATGTTGCTTGTGGGCTGCGCCTGCAGCAGACACCTTTGCGGAGGTGGCTGGTTGGAGGACGGGAGATTACATGTTTGCAAATTGCACGGGGAGTTGGGGAGGGGATGTTTTGAGCCAGAGATTGGGGCTGGGCTTTGGCTTTGGGTGACAAATAAGCATTGATTCCTTGTGCGAGTCGTTCTCCCCCCTTCTTTTTTTCCTTTCCCCTGTTTCTGTTGAGCTGGTGCAATTTGCACAGGAACACTCTGTCTCCTCGGTTGGCGGAACTTGTTCCAAAGGAGCTACAGGCCAGAAATCTCCAAAGGGGTTGTGGGTTTTTGTTTGTTTGGACAGTTGGGAAAGAACGAAGAAAATGCAGCAATCCAAACACCGCCGGCGGTTGACTTTCGGGGGCATTCGCCCTGTTGTTCCAACGCTGCTTTTCCCCAACCGGCCGCCCTTCAGATGCTCTGCGCTACGGCGCCCGTTGTATGGGAGTTGTAGTCCAGCGAATATGAAAGGTGCACGGTTGGGGAAAACTATTCTGATGGGAAGCAAATAGGGTTTATAATCCAGAGTGGATCCGTGGCAAACATTCCCACCCCCTGCCATTTTCTGCTGTGGTCTGTTGCCGCTTTTAGGTGTTTTGTGTTTTTCCAGCGCACGAGAAGGCTGCGTTTTCTCACCAGGGACCTGCTCCTGGCTGCTTTCCCTGCAGAGTGGCTTTGTTTAATTAGCATGAGCTAATGCAGCGAGGGGCTTGCATTAAAGGCACAGCCCCCCCCCCCCCTGCAAGCGAGGCGTCGGGCTCCCTTACGGAGGAACATGTTGTGCTCAGATTCGTGCTCTGGCTTTGTTTGCCCCCCCTCTCCTCCCGACTTTTGCAAGTCTCGTCTTCGGCTACAGGAACACTCGGCTTGTCGGCAGCAATTAGACGGGAGCCAGTTTGGCTAGTTCCATGCACTACAAGGGGGGGGGTGCTTTCTGCTTTCTTGAACGTCTGCCCCCCCCCCTCCATACCCTAGTCGCGTGGCCATTTTGAAACCGTAGCCCAGGCCTCAAAATTAACTTGGGAGGCGTGCCCTTTGGGCAGTGGCGTAGCGTGGGTTGTCAGCACCCGGGGCAAGGCAAGTAATTTGCCCCCCCCTGCACTGTCCCTCCCCCAGATAGTCCCTCGCTCTCTCTCCGCACCGCACTGCACGCCTGGCACCCTCCCCTCCACAGTGGGTAGCGACCCGGCGACTCGGATCAGATTCGCACAGCCAGCACTGCAGTGAGAGAGAGTGAGTGAGCCAGGTAGGGGCAGAGAGCTGCGAGTGCGAGCGCACCCCCCCCTGATGTTGCGCCCGGTGCAGCCGGCCCCCCCTGCACCCCCCACGCTATGCCACTGCCTTTTGGCCGCACACAAACCTAGCGGACCAGCCCTCTGGCTCCTGGCTATCATCAGTGCCTTCCACGCAGAACGGCTATGTTTTCGTGGAATCGCAGTCGGAAAGGACCCCAAAGGTCATCCAGTCCAACCCCTTGCAATGCAGGAATCGCAGCACTACCTCCACAGGGAAGGGGTCCAGAAGTCTGCATTAGGCAGCCTGTCCCCCAAAGTATGTTGTAGACGTGGTTGGCCACCCCAAGGGTAGAAATGGCTTCTCTTCACTAGGGCTGGGCCATATCTGGTTTTCAACATTGCAGGGTGTCACCGGATAAACATCGCGATATACCGACATATCACAATGTCTGGAGGAAAGATGGAGCTTGGTAGAGGCGTTGGCTGGCTTCGCGGTTTTTCCTGCGTCGTGATTTTTGCCGGCACCTTCTCTTGGGATTCCCAACCCCAAGAGCTGAGCTGGTAGAGTAAACAAGGTTTGCAGGAATCGAGAGATTCGAACCACTGGTATACTGTACAGTAGCACCTCGGGTTACAGACGCTTCAGGTTACAGACTCCGCTAACCCAGAAATAGTACCTCGGGTTAAGAACTTTACCTCAGGATGAGAACAGAAATTGCGCCGCGGCAGCAGGAGGCCCCATTAGCTAAAGTGGTGCTTCAGGTTAAGAACAGTTTCAGGTTAAGAACGGTCCTCCAGAGCGAATTAAGTTCTTAACCCGAGGTACCACTGTATTCAGAAGCAGGCTGCCTCCCGACCGTGGAGTGACCACCTAGCCATTGTGGCTAGTAGCCACACAGAGCCTAATTCTAATAGGTTTGTCTAATCCTCTTTCTAAGCCACCCAGGTTGGTGGACATCACTTCATGGGGTGATGATGATGAAATTTGGGAGTCCAACCACGTCTGGCAGGCAGTACAGTCATACCTTGGGCTACAGACACTTCAGGTTGCGTTTTTCTGGGTTGCGGACCACCGAAACCCGCAAGTACTGGAACGGGTTACTTCCGGGTTTTGGCGTTCGCACATGCGCAGAAGCACTAAATCGCTCCTTGCTCAGAAGCACCGAATCGCAACCTGCAAAGACGCTCTGGGTTTGCGAACGTGCATCCTGCACGGATCACGTTCACAACCCAAGCGTCCAGTGTAGTTGAAGGAAGTTGTTCTGATTAGCCGCAGCGCCGTTTGAAAGGCTGCGTGGCTCGCAGCAACCAGCAAGGCAGATTTCTGTCTGTCTCTCCTTTTCATAGAATAGAATCATAGAATCATAGAGTTGGAAGAGACCACAAGGGCCATCGAGTCCAACCCCCTGCCAAGCAGGAAACACCATCAGAGTACTCCTGACATATGGTTGTCAAGCCTCTGCTTAAAGACCTCCAAAGAAGGAGACTCCACCACACTCCTTGGCAGCAAATCCCACTGCCGAACAGCTCTTACTGTCAGGAAGTTCTTCCTAATGTTTAGGTGGAATCTTCTTTCTTGTAGTTTGGATCCATTGCTCCATGTCCGCTTCTCTGGAGCAGCAGAAAACAACCTTTCTCCCTCCTCTAGGTGACATCCTTTTATATATTTGAACATGGCTATCATATCACCCCTTAACCTCCTCTTCTCCAGGCTAAACATGCCCAGCTCCCTTAGCCGTTCCTCATAAGGCATCGTTTCCAGGCCTTTGACCATTTTGGTTGCCCTCCTCTGGACACGTTCCAGTTTGTCAGTGTCCTTCTTGAACTGTGGTGCCCAGAACTGGACACAGTACTCCAGGTGAGGTCTGACCAGAGCAGAATACAGTGGCACTATTACTTCCCTTGATCGCTGGGTTTTATTGCAGAGCCTCATCCCCAGTGTGACCCAAAAGATTGCTCAGTCATTTTCCCTTTCTACCTCTGCTTTCTCTTCAGTTATATGAAAACCTCTCGCTAACCATGACGGGGGTGTTGAAAAGAAAATACAATGAACTGGAAGACGACGGCCCCTACTTCTCATCATCTTCCTGCTCGCCTTTCTCTTCCTCCTCGTCGGCGTCTTCAGGCTGGGACTCGGACGAGGAAAACTCACGAGGAGGAGGAGGCGGCATCAAACCCAGCTTGGCCTTGAGCTCCGATTTCACCCGTAAGTATATTCGCTTCTTACCTTACACCTTCTCCTCCAAGGAGGTCGCGGCAGCCAAACGCAGTTCGGCTGCCCCGTTTTTGGCCGCACAACGATGCTGTGAGGTAGGTTAGGCTGTGCGAATGAATCTTAGCGCTGGAAAGGGGCAAGGGTCATCTAGTCCAACCCCCTTGGCAATGCGGGAATCGTTCGCCCAACGTGGGACTCGAACACACGACCCTTGAGGTTAAGATGGAGTGTGCGAATGTCTGAGCTGCCCAAAGCCATCCACTGAGCTTTGTGGCTAAAGTGGGGTTTGAACCTGGAGTCTCCGTGTTTCTTACTGAGAACTCTACCCACTACCCCACACTGCCTCTCTCTAATGTGGACTTTGCATTGGCCCAAAGCTCTTTGCTTCTCTTCTGGAGTCTGCCTATTCCTGCCGATTTGGAAGCTCGCAATATGTTTGCATAAACCTTCTTCGTGATAGACTTGGGAATGACCTTACAAGTTGCCTGTTTACACACGTGAAACGGAAATGGTTGAAGTGATGGTGTCAGGCAGGTATGAAGGAGGAGGGGAGCGGGCAGAAAGTCAGCCTGAGAAGTCCTGGAAGAGCTTTGAAAGTATTTGTCTGCCGCTCTTCATAGGAACGCAGTTCACTACCCAAAGGGAAGGAAAACTGAGTTTGCAGTGGGTGAGAAGAATCCTGCATTTTGAGAAATGCTTCTCATCCTGTGCTAGAGTACAAAGCGTGTTAATTCAAGTTAAGTGTGTGTGTTTTTAAAATGTTAAAACAAGCAATTAAATGTTGACAAATTAGCTCTGGGCACACACTTTAAAAAAAATGAAGAATTAACTAGCTCATTGAATACAAGTGGAATTTGGTCATTCTAGTTTATTCAGCAAAATAGCCAGTGTGCTAAATTAACATTTTCTGGCTGTCCTCGCAGCATCCTTCCCCTCCTGCCATTAATAATGGCTTCCAGTTTTGCATTTTTCACTAAACCTCTCCACGGACTGTAGCTACATCCTGCAGAGATGCTCTCCGCTGCCCTTCCAGTGAAAGGCAATCGTTTTAATCGGTAAATCTTGTACCAGACTGCTGGGACTGTTTTGCTTCTGAGGTCCACTTAGGCGACGCTTGCAAACCGGCTGCCGTCTCCAAATGCCTTGGAAGTCTTGTAACAACAAAGAGGCTTTCTTTTTCTGTTCTGGCTTTTGTGCGGCAACAATGAACTTTCTGTGTTCTCCTCCTGGCTTGTGGGGAAGCAGGGGAAAGCATTGCAAACAATTCGAGGGATGACTGCAAATGCTGAAGTCTCATATTAACAAATATTTAACTTTATTTCTCTCTCTCGGTAATAAGTGTTTATATATTTTGACATTACTGAGCAGAACCGAGAGAGACCTGCCAACTGGCTGGCAGGGGGAGAAACCTTTGGATAAGCTGGCAGAAATCAAAGCGAGCTTTCTGGTACATCGCTCGCAACGGCTGGCTCATATTTTTTGACTCTTAATGGGCCACTAGATGTGCAGAAGCTTCAGTGTGCCTGTGTTGGTCACTGTCTGTAACAGCTATCACCAGCATCTGCAATGGAAAGCTCTCTTCTAGCCTTCATTCTTGCTCACCGTTGTTGGACAAGAAGTGCTTAGAACAAAAGAAAAATCGTCCACATCTGAACTGAGTCCCAAAGCCATTTTCTTGAACATTTTGGGTGGGGGTTTTTTTGGAACTTTTCACAGGACTTGTGAGAGTATCTTGCTTGCAGTGTTTAAATACATACATACATACATACATACATACATAGGTAAAGGGACCCCCTGACCATTAGGTCCAGTCGCGGACGACTCTGGGGTTGCGGCGCTCATCTTGCTTTACTGGCCGAGGGAGCCGGCGTACAGCTTCCGGGTCATGTGGCCAGCATGACTAAGCTGCTTCTGGCGAACCAGAGCAGCATAGGGAAACACCGTTTACCTTCCCGCCGGAGCGGTACCTATTTATCTACTTGCACTTGATGTGCTTTCGAACTGTTAGGTTGGCAGGAGCTGGGACCGAGCAACGGGCGCTCACCCCGTCACAGAGATTCGAACCGCCGACCTTCTGATCGGCAAGCCCTAGGCTCTGTGATTTAGACCGCAGTGCCACCCGCGTCCCTACATGCATACATACATTAAAAAAACCATTTTGGTTTTAAGTTGCATTTTAAAAAAAATACATTTGGGGGTTGCAAAACTAGCCGTAGTTCAAATCTTGCAGGCATTGCGCATCATCTCAGCTTCAGGAAGATCGCAGACACCTTGACTTTTTTTGCAAGTAGGATCAAGGTTACAGTACCTTAAATGATGACCAGCATGCTTTCTCTCCCTAGCAAAGCGCGCTAGGGAGGTGGAAACCGATCACTATAGATACTACGTTTTTAATCCTCTGCCTGCAGATTCCTGAGCAGCTGTTGAGCTTCATTCCTCTCCCCCGAGAGGCCTGGGAGCCTCATTATTTAATATAAGGAAGAGTTGTGCCAGTTTTTAAGTAAATGGATTCCAGATCGATCTGGCTAAGCCAGCACAGACGTGTCTCACAGATGCACTTAGATTGGTTTGACCCCTGCGTATCTCCATTTAATTGAATTCAGTAAATTGCCATCTTAAGCTAAACTGCTCCAAGCTAAGCATTGCGACATTATTCATAGCGGACGGAGAGCCATTTTTTGCGTGTGTTTTATTTATAGCAAAAAAAAAAAAAAAAAAAAAAACCCACAAAAAAAAACGAGCGAGCCTCTTTCTCTGTGATTGGAGACGGATGTGAGCCCACCTTGGGCGTTGAGAAATCAGTGCAGGGTATTCCTTCAAGTTGCCCGTGTTGGAAGGGAGTACAGTGGTGCCTCGCAAGACGAAAAGAATCCGTTCCACGAGTCTTTTCGTCTTGCGGTTTTTTCATCTTGCGAAGCAAGCCTATTGGCGGATTAGCGCTATTGACAATTTAAGGGCTAAAAACGGCTTTTTAAGGCTTAAGGGATTAGCAGTTTTGCTGCTAAAATGCTTTTAGCAGCTTAGCGCTTCAGAAAAAGAAGTTTTGGAGCGAAAAAAAATTCAAAATTTTTCGTCAATTTTCGTCTTGCGAAGCAAGCCCATAGGGAAATTCGTCTTGCGAAGCGCCTCTGCAAACGGAAAACCCTTTCGTCTTGCGGGTTTTTCGTCTTGCGAGGCATTCGTCTTGCGGGGCACCACTGTAGCTCAAAACCGGGACAGGAGTGTGAAGTTATTGAATCTGCAGCCCATCTGCATAATTTGGCATCGCTGGGTGGATTTGCATGCTATTTGTGGAGCCACAGCAGGTGCCAGGCCACAGCTGGTGGTGACGCTGGGCTTCCTTTGCGATTGTCCTGGAATTCGCAGCCCCGGAGATCCCAAAATGGCCAGCATGAGGTCTTACAGATGACGGGTGATGGAGCTGGCAGCCTCTTCCCACGTGGTTTTTGAGTCTAGGATAGTGTGGGGTGCGGGTCGTATCCGGCCGTGGCATTTGGGGGGTGGGAAGACAGGATGGGACATGGCAAAGACGGTGTGCAACTTGCGGTTCCCAAACTTTGTATTAACTTTTTGCAGGGTTTTTAAAAAAATAATCATTTAAAACAGCGAGAGGAAGAACTGAGGCATATGCTTGCAGTTCGCCAAAAGGGTGATCCCACATTGTTAGTTTTAAACTTTATTAAATATATATCCCGCCTTTCCTTCAGGAAGCTCAAGGCAGAATACAGTGGTACCTCGGGTTAAGTACTTAATTCGTAACCTGAAACTGTTCTTAACCTGAAGCACCACTTTAGCTAATGGGGCCTCCTGCTGCCGCCGTGCCGCCAAAGCACGATTTCTGTTCTCATCCTGAAGCAAAGTTCTTAACCCGAGGTACTGTTTCTGGGTTAGCAGAGTCAGTAACCTGAAGCGTTATGTAACCTGAAGCGTATGTAACCCGAGGTACCACTGTACACGATAATCTTCCCTGCTTCCTACTTAGTCCCAACAAAAACCCTGTGAGGTAGGTTAGGCTGAGAGACAGCAACCGGCCCGAGGTCACCCAGCGAACTTCACGGCTGAGTGGGGATTCGAACCCTGGTCTTCCAGCTCCTAGGCCGACACGCTAACCACTACACCACACTGGCTTTCAAGCACCTGCTCTCTCGTGCTCTTACCCAGAAGAGGGGTGCTTGTGTGTGTGTGTGTGGCTCAGTGGCTTGCTGAGTGCAAGTTTAAGGGGGAGGTAAGATTTGAACCCAGGACAGACAGCTGGTGGCAGCGCTTTCTTTATTTCCGCAAGAACCCCTGACTTTGCAACCGCTTGCCACCCCTTGTGAGATTCTGCAGGCTGCAATTCTGCATTTCCTGCGTTTTTTCCTTGCTGCTGCCACACTTGCATATTTGCGTGTCTTGGTGGCATAGCTGTCAACGTTTCCCTTTTCTTAAGGGAAATTCCCTTATTCCGAATAGGATTCCTCGCAAGAAAAGGGAAAAGTTGACAGCTATGCTTGATTGGTGTTTTTTTTTAAGCTTCTTTTTTCATTTGAATTTGCATTAGGCAGAAGTACCTGATTGCACCGGTAAGGTTAAACATTAAAAAAAAACCTCCCCCCCAAATATATATATACATAAAACGCATCGTGCAGGTGCTTTAAGATAAACCAGGCACTTGAGCTAGCCATGTTTACATTGGGATCACCTGCCTATGAAAAGGAATGGCTCTGCAGCTGCTTTTAAATTAGCCCCTGGAGATTAGGCTTGTAGATTTACAGTTCCTCCCAGCGGGCAGGGAAGGAAATGTCCTCAAAGCAGCTGTTTTGATGATCTTGTGTTCTCTCTCTCTCTCCGCCCCTCGCAAGAAGCTTCACCAGCAAAACTGTTTGGGTGTCTGTGTTTCCTTTTTAAGTAAAGTGGGCGGGAGGGCGGGGGAGAAATCTGGTCTGCAAAAAAAGCCCCCCCCCCCGACTCCCTTGGCTTGACAGCGCGCAGATGGTGCGCTTAGACGGCCGGAGTAACGTGCAGTGAATATTTCATGTCCCTGGTTGCTGTCGGGGGAAACACGTTTCCTTGAGAAAACTGTCACGAGCCCAGGAACGCGGCTGCGTCTTGCGGAATCTGCTGGCTGGCAGGACAGCATCTGGGGTGTGTGTGTGTGGTGTGACCGCGCAAGTCTCCCCGCCGAAATGAGAGCCAGCGCAAATGTGCAGCAGTGTATACAACAGACCTGGGGGGGAGAGGGACACACTGTAATATTTCCACACGTGCCTGGGCCGGAGGCAAAAGTTGGTCCAGCTTGCATTTAATAGCTGAACCTGCCAGATTTTGCACCTTCTGAAATAATAATAATTATAATTATAATTTTAAAATTAAATTATTTTATTTATACCCCGCCCTCCCCGGCCAAAGCCGGGCTCTGGGCGGCTAACACCAATAAAATTGCAGTAAAAACATAATAAAAGAAAGATTAAAATACAGTGGTACCTCGGGTTAAGAACTTAATTTGTTCCAGAGGTCCGTTCTTAACCTGAAGCACCACTTTAGCTAATGGGGCCTCCTGCTGCTGCCGCGCCACTGGAGCACGATTTCTGTTCTCATCCTGAAGCAAAGTACTTAACCTGAGGTACTGTTTCTGGGTTAACGGAGTCTGTAACCTGAAGCGTCTGTAACCTGAAGCGTATGTAACCCAAGGTATCACTGTACAAGTTAAAATGCAATTTAAAATGCAGCCTCATTTTAAAAGTCAAAACCATAAGCGGAGGGAAACATAAGGGCCAGACTGAGTCCAAACTGAGGCAAACCCAGACTCTGCCGCCCTCTTGCATGAATTTACATACATCGCAGAGGATAGCAAAATGAAAAGGCACCACGCATAGGGAAATGGCTTCTGCAAAAATGTGTGTGCAAGTTAGGAGGATAAAATACAGATGGGTGTTCATGAGAACTTGTTTGTCTTGAGAAAAACTGAAGCGGAAGTGTGGAGAAGAACTGAGCTTGAGATGGGGAAAATGAGAATCTGAAGCGGTGATTGATAGCTCTGCCCTTCCTTGCCTAGTTTCAGTGGGGGCTGCTGCCCCTAGAGGTGGGTAGAGAATTGCAGCCCAGGCTCTTTGCAGAGATTGTCCCCTGCTTTGTGTGACTTGCAGACCTGGTGATGTTAATGCTGATCTACTTGCAAGGTTGTTGTCAGGAGGATGGAGAGCATGCATATGAAAGGCTTCGGACCCTCAAAAGGCTGAGTAAAGGGGTCAAGAGGATCAAAATAACATAACGGATGCCTGCTCTAGATGAGCTGTCTTTTCCCGTTTTAATTTTATGCGTGGGTCTTTCAAGGCAGTTGGTTAGCTCTTTTGAAAAAAGCCGCTCTGATAAATTTAGTCAAAATATTTACTCCCTCCTTCTGTTATCGCCATCAGAAACTCTTAACCTTCAACTCTCAACACTTGCACCATTGTGTCTAATTGGAGTGATAATATAATATTCCTGAGCAACTAGATTTCTGCTTGTGGGGAAATGGTTCCTTCTCCCACCTCCAGCCTGTCTGTTTTTGGAGTCTTCTATTATTATTTATTGAATTTATATACCGCCCTATGCTCGGAGGTCTCAGGGCGGTTCTCAGAATAGAATCAAAATATAAAACCGCAAAATACGTAATCAAAATAAAAACAACAACCTGATACCACCCCCCCCCCCAAAAAAAACATTTTAAAAGGGCATAGGATGTCAATCAAATCAACCAAAGGCCTGGTTAAAAAGGAACGTTATTGCCTGGCACCTAAAGGTGTATTATGAAGGTGCCAGGCGAACTTCCCTGGGGGAGAGTATTCCACAGATGGGGAGCCACTGCAAAAAAGGCCCTGTTGCCACCCTCTGGACCTCTTGAGGAGGAGGCGGCACACAAAGAAGGGCCTCAGAAGATGATTGTGTCAATGAGTACTTTTACTATGTAAATATCTTGGTCTTTTTTATTATTAGTTCTTTGTTTATCTTTGTTACTTCTTTATTTTTCCTTTTTTCCTTTCTTTATAAATTTTCTATTTTATATAATTTTCTTTTTTCTGCCTGTTAAGAGATAGTACATAATGTTTGTAAGACATGCAATTTTTTTAATGAATAAAGAATATATATGTTTTTTAAAAAAAGGTAATGATCTCAGGGTCCGGGTAGGTTCATATGGAAAGAGGCAGTCCTTGAGGTATTGCGGTCATGTTAAAAGGCACTTCAGGTGTTGTAAACTGTTTTCCCCTCTTGGTTTTCAAAAAAAAGCAGGTTTCTAGCCCTCAATGGTACAGATAGGAGATGGAAACAGGAAAGATTCATTCTCTTTTAATACCCTATTCTCAGCCATTGATTATGCACTTTAAATGACCCATTGCGGCAAGCGCTCACCTTGTTTCGTCTTCTTCTCTCCCAGCCACCTCCATCCTGAAGAAAAGCAAGCGGTTGAAGCGCAACAACGTGGAGTTTGACCGGGTCACCGTCTTCTACTTCCCGCGCTGCCAGGGCTTCACCAGCGTGCCCAGCCGCGGGGGCTGCACCTTGGGGATGGTCAGCAAGCACGGCTTCTGCCGGGAGTTCACGCTGGCCGAGTTTTCCAAGGAGCAAGAGGCCGTCCGGCGGGAAAAGCTCAAGGAGCGCTTGAAAGAGGAGAAGCTGGAAGCTCTGAAGTGGAAAGTAAGTGGTGGCACACTGGGTGGGCATGCAGAAGGCCGCCGCTATGGGTTTTTAACACACAGAGGCGCCTCTAGCTGTAAAAACCATTTCTGGTCGTTCTCGGAATGTGCAGAAATAGCCAAATTAAGAGGGGAAATTAGACAACAGGGCGAGGAGACATTTCAAAAAGAATGGGGGAAATTTATGTCGTATATAGGAAAGATAAGATGAAATAGGGAAACCAATAGAATTGGAAATAAACCTCATAGAATCATAGAGTTGGAAGAGACCACAAGGGCCATTGAGTCCAACGCTCTGCCAAGCAGGAAACACCATCAGAGCACTCCTGACATATGGTTGTCAAGCCTCTGCTTAAAGACCTCCAAAGAAGGAGACTCCACCACACTCCTTGGCAGCAAATTCCACTGTCAAACAGCTCTTACTGTCAGGAAGTTCTTCCTAATGTTTAGGTGGAATCTTCTTTCTTGTAGTTTGTATCCATTGCTCCGTGTCCACTTCTCTGGAGCAGCAGAAAACAACCTTTCTCCCTCCTCTATGTGACATCCTTTTATATATTTGAACATGGCTATCATATCACCCCTTAACCTCCTCTTCTCCAGGCTAAATGTGCCCAGCTCCCTTAGCCGTTCCTCATAACGGGAAAGATTCAGAAAAGGGATGGATAATGAAAATAATAAGAAGCAAAATGTATAAGGAGATTAATACAACTAACAGTAGCTGTAAATAAATAAATAAATAAATAAATAAATAGACAGACAGACAGACAGACAACAATAATTGTATAAACAGGAGGATTTACCGTATTTTTTGCTCTATAAGACTCACTTTTTCCCTCCTAAAAAGTAAGGGAAAATGTGTGTGCGTCTTATGGAGCGAATGCAGGCTGCGCAGCTATCCCAGAAGCCACAACAGCAAGAGGGATTGCTGCTTTCACTGCGCAGCGATCCCTCTTGCTGTTCTGGCTTCTGAGATTCAGAATATTTTTTTTCTTGTTTTCCTCCTCCAAAAACTAGGCGCGTCTTGTGGTCTGGTGCGTCTTATAGAGCGAAAAATACGGTATTTGTTTATGGATATACTACGGGCAAATACGGAAAATGAATAACAATATACAAAATGGATGAAAATAATGTGATAAAATTATATGTGGTATAAAAAACCAGAAGGAGGAAGGAGGGAAGTCAGTGCTTAGGAGCAAGTATAAATGTAAAATGCAACACATTATGTGGCGTATGTAACCGGAAAACTAATAGAGATTATTTGGACAACAAGGAGGGATTTCTGATTTCAAGATGGCGGCCGTCATGCTTCTGCTTCTTACACAAGTTTTCTCTGCGTTTCTCCAACTAGCTGACCATGAACGGTACGAAGGAGTCGGAGGAAGCCAACCAGCTCACCACAGAAGACATCTCTGACGATGACATTGACGCCAGTGCCACCGAGCTGGAGGACGGCTTCTTCCTCCAGCCGTACCCGGCCAAGAAGAGACGAGCTCTGCTCAAAGCCATGGGCGTCAAGAAGATCGACAAAGAGGAGAAGCGAGAGCTGCATAGCATCCGCCTCTCCCGGGAAGACTGCGGCTGCGACTGCCAGGAGTTCTGCGATCCCGAGACGTGTAGCTGCTGCCTGGCGGGCATTAAATGTCAGGTGTGTGTGAGGAGGGGCCTTCTTGGCCGGGTTTCTTGCGGGGAAGAGGGCTTATGGGACCCGGGGTGGGGAAAGCGGAGATTGCCCTGGGAGAAGCTGGTCTTCCGCTGCTTCTGGTATGTTCGGGCTGAGAAGGAATGATAATAATAATAAATAATAATTTATTATTTATACGCTGCCCATCTGGCTGGGTTTCCCCAGCCACTCTGGGCGGCTCCCAGCAGAATATTAAAAACACGATAAAACATCAAAACTTCCCTATACAGGGCTGCATTCAGATGTCTTCTAAAAGTCAGATAGTTGTTTATTTCCTTGGCATCTGGTGGGAGGGTGTTGTACAGGGCGGGAGCCACTACCGAGAAGGCCCTCTGCCTGGTTCCCTGTAACCTCATTTCTCGCAGGGAGGGAACTGCCAGAAGGCCCTCGGTGCCGGACCTCAGTGTCCGGAATGGTATAAAGGGTCGAGGTCAGAAGCTTCAAGATGAGCAAAAAGCCTTGGAGGATGCTGAGATGAGCAGCTGCTTTTGCCCAGAGGGCAAATGGGAGACGGCCGTTCTCCCACCAAACAGATATTGGCCAGCCTTTCCACACTGTTTTTGTTTATCGATTTATTTCATTAATAAACCACCCTTTATCAGAAGATCCCAACATTAAGGACACATCGTACCGAGCGTAAAAATGAAAGCAGCATAATAAAATAACACAGTCCCCACCACTTTAACAGGCCATAGATTATTTAATGGCCCACAAGCATAGGCAATGAGAAATGTTTTTGCCTGGCGCCTAAAGACATGCAATGATGGCATCATGTGAGCCTCTCTAGGGATACCATTCCATAGACTGGGAGCCACCACAGAAAGGGCACTGTCTCGTGTTGCTACCCTCCCGGCGAGTGTGGACACAGAGAAGTTTGCAGCTCCACCTTTTTCCTATGTGCCGAGCTGGGCATAGGTGTAAAAGAAGCCGCCTTATACTCTTGTCAGGCCAGTTTGGCCATCCAGCCCGGTGTTGTCTGCACTTACCTGAACGCGACTGACACCAGGCGGGGGCACCTTCAGTCCTTTCTCTCTGGCACCTGCTTAAAATGTTACTGCTTAGGTGAGCCTCTCCAGACATGTCGAAGTCACAGGTGTGTTGGCAGCTGTATTAAAACACAGGGAGTGTTTGGGTGTTATTTTAATTACTTATTTGTGTTTTTATCTTGTATGGTTTTTATCTTGTGAACCACCCTGTGATCTTTTGCTGAAGGGAAGTGTAGAATTGTTGTTGATGTTGTATTTATACCCTGCCTATCTGGCTGGGTTTCCCCAGCCACTCTGGGCGACTTCCAGTACAGTGGTACCTTGGGTTACATACGCTTCAGGTTACATACGCTTCAGGTTACAGACTCCGCTAACCCAGAAATAGTGCTTCAGGTTAAGAACTTTGCTTCAGGATGAGAACAGAAATCGTGCTCCAGCGGCACAGCAGCAGCAGGCGGCCCCATTAGCTAAAGTGGTGCTTCAGGTTAAGAACGGACCTCTGGGAGGAATTAAGTACTTAACCCAAGGTACCACTGTACATATGAAAACATAACCAAACATCAAACATTAAACACTATCCAATACAGGCTGCCTTCAGATGTCTTCTAAAAGTTATGTAGTTCTTTATTTCCTTGATATCTAGAGTGTTCCACAGGGCAGGTGCCACTACCGAGAAGGCCCTCTGCCTGGTTCCCTGTAACCTCACTTCTCGCAGTGAGGGAACCACCAGAAGAATATCAGCACAGCACTATTAAAAGCCCTTTTCTTAATTTTGTTGTTGTTGAATAAAACAAAGAGAAATGCATGTGTCAGACTTGACAGACTAAAAGCAAGCAGTTGAACCAGTTATGAGCAGGTCCTTTTTTAAAAAAATAAAAAGTCTGGCTTAAAGGTAGAGGCCACATGACTAACATCTAGTCCTTCTGCTCCCCAGATGGACCACACGTCGTTTCCCTGCGGCTGCACGAAGGACGGCTGCGGCAACACAGAGGGCCGGATCGAGTTCAACCAAGCCCGGGTGCAGACCCACTTCATCCACACCATCATGAAACTGGAGCTGGAGAAGAACCAGCCCAGCCCTGAGCGGAGCCCGGAGCCCGAACCCCTCTTCCGGGACCGGCTGCTCCCCTTCGGGTGCCCGGTGGGCAAGGCGGCTTTTGAGGAGAGGACGGTGCCGCTGGCGCCCGCCTTCCAGTTCAGCACGGACCTGGAGGCCATCGGCGAGAACAGCTGCAGCAGCGACATGACCGACTCCTCGGTGTCGTCCAACCAGAGCGAGGACCTGGAGGAGCCGTACGAGGCCGTCCCCTCCGAGAAGTCGCAGTCGGACGTGGACGACGACGGCCTGGCCCGCATCCTCCACTTCAACGACTCCGACACGGAGGACGACAGCAGCAGCGCCGCTAGCAACTGCCAGGACAACCTGAGCTCCTTCCACCCCACCGGCTTCTTCAGCGTGGACGTGGAGAACCAGTGCGCCACCGACAAGTTTGGCTCTGGCCATCCCCTGAGCCATTCGTCGAACATCACGGGCTGTTTGGACGAGAACGCCAACCAGGGGGTGAGCTGTTTTCTGGAGGAAACTTTGCCCAGGGCAACCACGGGCGTTCCTTCCTGTGCCCCCTCTTCTTCCTCCTCCTCCGCCGTCGCCTCAATGGAGCAAGGCTCTCGGAGCTA
Organism: Podarcis tiliguerta; assembly: GCF_965153285.1. Lineage (NCBI taxonomy): Eukaryota > Metazoa > Chordata > Lepidosauria > Squamata > Lacertidae > Podarcis > Podarcis tiliguerta. Next base: position 50,707,006 of record NC_139545.1, on the reverse strand, counting down.
CATGGATTTGAGCCTCTCCTCAGACTCTCTGGATTTCTTCCAGTCCTTCTCAGACTACAACCTTGGACCCCTTTACAATTCTTTGAAGGAGTACGAGAACCTGGACAACTTTTCGGCGCTGCAGCTCCAGTTGCCGAATTTCCCCAGCTTGCCCCAGCCCGGGGATCAGAGCCCGTGCTTTCTGGAGTCCCTCATTGGCCTGTCCGAATCTGTCCCAGAAACCCCTGCGCCTTTTACAGACAATCAGCTCCTGGAAGATGCCATTAAGTCCTCTCTCATGGAAACAGTGAAGGTTTAAATGCTTTTGTTTTTTGGGAAAAGCCGAGGAGGAGGGGGGAAAAACCCCCGCAAGAAACTGCAAACCCCTTCGCGGAAGAGAAGGAAATGCTACGTAATATTTTGTTCCTTTTTTCAGATACTTTGGAGGAAGACGAAACAAACTCTGCAAGCCGCAATCGGTTTTCTTGCTGTTGGTGCAAAAAACTCACGGCGTTGGGGGTGGGCAGGGGGTGGAAGACAATTTTTTTGCTAAACACAATTTACCTGCATTTTGTATTTTGGGCTGGGAGGCACGTAAGGGAGGGGGCAGGGAAAGACCTTGTGAGAAATGCGTTGCTCGTCCACAAAGCACCTTCTGTGAACGTTTTCAAATGTTTGCAGACAATTTTCTCAAGCTACTTTGGGAAGTCTAAGTATATATAATTATATTTATTGTGGGGGTGGGGGGGGAAGGATTTGCTGAAGAGTTTGCTCTTGCTTAAATGGGAAGAGGTTTACAAGGAAGCAGAATAAATGACACAACACACACTATTATATACATAACTCCCCCCATGCCCTCCTCTATTTATTGCAAACCTCCACAGTTTTCAAGTAGCCTTCGAAGCTTGAACTGAGCGCCGAATCTTATTTAAATTCGTCATACCTTGGATGTATTATGTGCACAATCATTTTTTTTGCATAATATATCTGTATTTATTTATTTCGTGTTCATGCCTGGGTAGGAACGTGGTTTATCAAGGACCTGCAAATAGCACCAAGCCTGCCTCAAGGGGTCACTTGGTTTGGGTGCCCCATTTTCCCCTCTTGGTTAAAACACTGAGGAGTTGTCATACTTTCAAGTATAATCCTCCATCCCCTGTCTTTTGCATAAGTCCCATATCCACACTACAAACCATTCTGGGCTTCTAAATGGAACTTCTCAGAACTTTTGTCACCTTGGCAGAGAGTTGAGAAGACTCCTTGAGAGATTGCCCAGCCCCTCTTCTTGGATCGGAGAAGGGAGAGATTGTGGACCTTCTGGGTGTTGCCAGACCAGGACTCCCATCATTGCTGGCTTGGGCGTAAGGGAATCTTCAAGAGTTATGGGGCTCCATTTCTTCCTTAGTGGACCACAGAGGTTACTATTAGGAGGCTGGTTTTTAAATCTGTGCAGTAGCTTTGCAGTGCAGATATGAATGGGCTAGTGGGGAGTGTCGTTGCCACAAACGGTGCAAGTGAACGGGCTTCGCTTTGGGTCACACACCTGTGGTGTAGGAGAGCCTTTGAATTCTTGAGCATGCAGCACATTGGCTGCTGCAGCTGAGCATGAAAGGCACTCTCCATGCATCACTGCAGCGCCGTGTGGCGCAGGACTCCAGCGTTGCATCGCAAGGTTGTATGTCGCTATAACCATTTGAAAAATGAAATCACAGTTCCGTTCTTTTGTGTGCTATGTCCATAATTCTGCCAGGAGGCCGGGAACTATGAAGAGAGAGAGAATAGAATGAACTATTTAAAGAAGAGAGAGGAAAGGTTAAAATGGTGTGGTTAAATTATTTTGTAATTTATTTAATGTCCTTAAGGATTTGGCCATGAGATTTTTTTGATAGAACCAATCTGATCTATTACTATGCTGCCTGAATATATAGAGGAACCAATTCTGGAGCTGCCAAGGTTGCAATTTTTTAGAGGAATGGAAAGAGCAAAAATTGCAAAAGGGGGGGGGGTGCGCGGTGGGGAGCAAAAGACTGTGCTTGCAAGCCTCAGGGTGCTTTGGGATATCTTTGGGAGTCTTAACCCACAATCTTTAGCCAGGCCACTCCAGTTTCAGTACAGACTGCCCATGGCGCTATTAGCAGGAGAAGGCAGAACCGTCCAGAAAAATTGCGCACCTTTTCTTTCAAAGATGATTCTGTAGTGAACTAGAATCCCACTTTACCGGAACAGGTCAAAGATGGTTTTCTCTAGTATTCCCTTAGGCCATGAAAAGTTGACATTTAGGATTTTGTTGGTTAACCTGATGGTTGGGCCTAGTGGCTGTGCTTTGGGGTTGTTTTTTTTTTTAAAAAAAATTGGCCTAAGCTTCGTTAATGGAAATAGATTGAATTCTTGCCTCTCCTGAGATTGGGAGACCCGCACTTTGACCTCCCAGAGATGTACAAAGCACCCGGAATTCCTTCCACATGGGAACCTTTTGGTTGGAAAGACTTTGCCCCATCAGGTCTATGCAAAGAGGCCCCCCCCCCCTTTTAACTAACCTGCGTGGTAAAGAGAAAATGTCTACAGAATAATCTGGCATCTATCTAGTGTAAAGGGGTTATCCCACTGTGAGAAAACTTTAAACATCTGCTTAACTTTTTAAACTATACATACGTATATATACACCTTTTTTTATTTAATTTGTGGGAGTCTTTTTTTAAAAAAAACACACCTCAGTCTACTTTCTTTTAAAAAAAATACTTTGGCACATTTGGGGGGGGTGTTTTTTTGGTACTGCTTTTTCTATTTTTGTTTTCATTCTTTGGCTCTAAAGCAAAAATTTTTAGAACATTCCTGTGTTCCTTTGCATACGTCATTTTAAAATGAATGTTGGGAGATTGAGGGTGTTCGAAAACCCTCCTGCCTTCATGATCCTCCCCCCTCTAATTTATTCATTTCTTTGTTTCGTTTTGTTGGTGCCAACGTCCTGCTCCTTCTCACCCCAGGGTGCACTGATTTGTAAATAGATATATATTTTCCCCCTTCTGTACCTTGTATAAAATGTTGCCTGTTCAAACTGTCTTCTTTTTAAAAAAAAGAAAAAGAGAGAGAAAAACCTGAAAAACAAAATTGGGTATTTATTGACACAAATCTGTAATTATCTAATGTATTGATTGAAACTCTTTGGTTTCAACAGCTTTATGTTTGCTTTCTCTCAGTGTGTGTGCGTGTGTGAATATATATATATATATATATATATATATATTTGCTTTCGTAGATTTTCACGGGTACAGGAATGCAGGTTTTGGTGTCCTCGGGTGTCTTCCCGTGTAAAAGTTGGGGTGTCTAGGCGACGTTTCGACGAGGTCTCACTCGTCATCTTCAGGCTGGTGCTTTCGGCTTCTTGTTACTGGAACAGAGCAGGATCTCAGTGTTTGAGTTCCTATAAATACCGTTGAGGAGGTGTGGTGTATAGCCTCCAATGTTCTGGGCAGAGACGAGGTTCCCAGGCTAGTGTGCCTTTTCTTCTTTTGTTCCTTAATTACTTGAGGGATATCTTGAGTGATTTCTTGAGTGATTTCCTGAATCCCACTTAGGTGGGTCATTAGGTGTGGATTAGTTGCTAAAGCCTTCGTGTCTTGAACTCTTGAACTTTGTGAAGAGTTTTTCTGAGAAGATGGCTGTACTGCACTTGGTTGTGCTCTGGCTTGGCTTCGTGTATAGGGGCGAGCTGTGGTTTTGTGGTCTGTGCCAGCCAGATCTGTGTAGGGATTGCAGGGGGGTGCAGCATCCGGAGGTGCCACCCTGGTTTGGCTACTGGATGGTGTCTGTAATTTATCTGTGGAGAGGGTCTGGGTTTGGGTCTGGTGTGGTTGATTGGTGATGGCGTTCTGTGTGCCTCTGGATCTGGTGTCAGATTTTGTGGGGAGGGCTAATTTCCAGATGTCTGGCAAGCGGGATGTGTCGTCACGCTTGTTCATGTTGTGAGGGTGTTTCTCTATCTCGATGGCTTCCATGATTATTCTCTTGTGGTGATGTTCCATGTTAAAGAGCAATTTGGAATCTGCAAAATTAATTTCGTGTCCTGTTTCTTTCATGTGTTGGAAAAGAGAGGAAGTTTTTTCTTCTTTTTTGACGGCATTCTTGTGTTCTGCGATACGTGCATTTATTCGTCTGTTTGTTTGTCCAATGTACGTGGCTGGGCAGACTTTGCAGGGTATTTCATAGACCCCTTGGTTTTCCAACTGAATTTTATCCTTGGGGTTTCTGAGGATATTGGCTATTTTTTGGTTGGTGCAAAAGGCTGTTTTGATATTGTGTTTATGGAGGATTTTGCTAATTTTATCTGTAGTGCCCTTGATATAAGGAAGGAGGGCTATGCCATTGTTTTCTTCTGTGTCTTGGTTTTTGGGGGGTGTTTCTTTTTGGATTAGCTTCGTAACCCTGTTTTGCTGGTATCCATTGGCAATTAACACATTTGAGAGATTCTGTAACTCAGTTGTCAAGTGGTCTTCGTCAGCCAGGCGTTTGGTTCTGGAGATGAGAGTCTTGGCTACGGAGTTTATTTGTGCAGGGTGGTGGTGTGATTGTGCATGTAAGTAGCGGTTGGTGTGTGTTTTTTTCCGGTAGATAGTGGCTCCCTAGGACACACTATCTACCGGAAAAAAACACACACCAACCGCTACTTACATGCACAATCACACCACCACCCTGCACAAATAAACTCCGTAGCCAAGACTCTCATCTCCAGAACCAAACGCCTGGCTGACGAAGACCACTTGACAACTGAGTTACAGAATCTCTCAAATGTGTTAATTGCCAATGGATACCAGCAAAACAGGGTTACGAAGCTAATCCAAAAAGAAACACCCCCCAAAAACCAAGACACAGAAGAAAACAATGGCATAGCCCTCCTTCCTTATATCAAGGGCACTACAGATAAAATTAGCAAAATCCTCCATAAACACAATATCAAAACAGCCTTTTGCACCAACCAAAAAATAGCCAATATCCTCAGAAACCCCAAGGATAAAATTCAGTTGGAAAACCAAGGGGTCTATGAAATACCCTGCAAAGTCTGCCCAGCCACGTACATTGGACAAACAAACAGACGAATAAATGCACGTATCGCAGAACACAAGAATGCCGTCAAAAAAGAAGAAAAAACTTCCTCTCTTTTCCAACACATGAAAGAAACAGGACACGAAATTAATTTTGCAGATTCCAAATTGCTCTTTAACATGGAACATCACCACAAGAGAATAATCATGGAAGCCATCGAGATAGAGAAACACCCTCACAACATGAACAAGCGTGACGACACATCCCGCTTGCCAGACATCTGGAAATTAGCCCTCCCCACAAAATCTGACACCAGATCCAGAGGCACACAGAACGCCATCACCAATCAACCACACCAGACCCAAACCCAGACCCTCTCCACAGATAAATTACAGACACCATCCAGTAGCCAAACCAGGGTGGCACCTCCGGATGCTGCACCCCCCTGCAATCCCTACACAGATCTGGCTGGCACAGACCACAAAACCACAGCTCGCCCCTATACACGAAGCCAAGCCAGAGCACAACCAAGTGCAGTACAGCCATCTTCTCAGAAAAACTCTTCACAAAGTTCAAGAGTTCAAGACACGAAGGCTTTAGCAACTAATCCACACCTAATGACCCACCTAAGTGGGATTCAGGAAATCACTCAAGAAATCACTCAAGATATCCCTCAAGTAATTAAGGAACAAAAGAAGAAAAGGCACACTAGCCTGGGAACCTCGTCTCTGCCCAGAACATTGGAGGCTATACACCACACCTCCTCAACGGTATTTATAGGAACTCAAACACTGAGATCCTGCTCTGTTCCAGTAACAAGAAGCCGAAAGCACCAGCCTGAAGATGACGAGTGAGACCTCGTCGAAACGTCGCCTAGACACCCCAACTTTTACACGGGAAGACACCCGAGGACACCAAAACCTGCATATATATATATATATATATATATATATAAAACTTAACGGTGCCGAAAGGTACCAGTTTAAAATACTTTTATTTTTAACCCCTTTCCCCCAAATTTTCATTTGTAAAACAAAAAAAGCATCCTTTTGCCTACAAGCTGCTGTCTCTCATTTCATACAAGCAATATGAAGAAAATTTCATTACACTTTCAATAAAACAAACTCTTTTTTCGGTTTGGAATATTTGGTGCGTGTGCTCCTTCTCGACATATGGGGGGGGGGTGGGAGAAGCGGATAAGTGGAAATCTAATCTTCCCGGCCAAAGGCCCGGCAGTAGTTTCTTTCACAACTTGCCATTCGGGGCTGCCAGTTTCTGGGTTGTGTGTGGGCAGAATGGGGGTGAAGGGTTCTTTGTTCCTAGGTGCTCTAAGACCTCAGGGTCCGGGTAGAACGATGGGGGTGGAGACGCTCCTTCAGGTATACTGGGCCGAGGCCGTTTAGGGCTTTAAAGGTCAGCACCAACACTTTGAATTGTGCTCGGAAGCGTACTGGGAGCCAATGTAGGTCTTTCAAGACCAGTGTTATGTGGTCTCGGTGGCCGCTAGCTGCCGCATTCTGGATTAGTTGTAGTTTCCAGGTCACCTTCAAAGATAGCCCCACGTAGAGCGCATTGCAGTAGTCCAAGCAGGGATAACCAGAGCATGCACCACTCTGGTGAGACAGTCTGCGGGCAGGTAGGGTCTCATTCTGCGTACCAGATGGAGCTGGTAGACAGCTGCCCTGGACACAGAATTGACCTGTACCTCCATGGACAGCTGTGAGTCCAAAATGACTCCCAGGCTGTGCATCTGGTCCTTCAGGGGCACAATTACCCCATTCAGGACCAGGGAGTCCTCCACACCCGCCCGCCCACCCCCCCCCCAAAAACAGTACTTCCGTCTTGTCAGGATTCAACCAGAATCTGTTAGCTGCCATCCATCCTCCAATATCTCAGTTCACGTAGTCAGACAATTCAGGGGGGGTCAAGAAAGCCGAGAGTCCAAGGTCTCAAGAAACAGCAAGGTCTGGCCCGGAACGGCGTATGTTGTTTCCAGCAACTGATTTAAGAAACTGATTAAGAAAGCTGGAGCCAGCTGGTTCTCCTCAGGAGCAAGAAGGCTGAAAATCCGCAGGTGGAGTCACTCTGCCTTCTGTTCCTTCAGGCTGCTGCTCAGCAGGTGAAGTTGACTCCTGGCCCATGTCAGCAACAAGGAGAAAAGTAAGGCTGTGCACACAGAATACATTTAAAGCACACACTCTTAAGAATCTTGGGAACTATAGTTTACGTGCAGAGCTACCAATTCCTAGCACCCTTAGGACAGGACTGAACCTTGTATACGGACTCTGCCTCCAGGAAAGTACCCCTCTGAGACTTCGGATGGTTGGCTGGCTGGCTTCTCCTTCCTCTGAGCTCTGCCACGGCTGAGGAGCACAGGACATTGACATTCCCGAGTTTAGTACTGGATTTTGAGGTTAAGGCTTAGGGAGTGCAGAGGGGAAATAAGAGAATTTCCAGAACTAGAATAATCGCCCAGGGTAAGCACCAATATGTGCTTTAGCTACCACAGGCCCAACGCCACCTAAAAGCTGGCTGAAGGTTCCTCCTTGGATCAATGTTTTGACAATTCTGGAGCTGGATTTGGGAGCCAGATTTTTGTCGCAGCTCTGCCCTGTCTTAAGCCAGTTTTTGTATCTGCAGAAAAAATGAAGAGCAGTGGGATTCAATACCTGAAGAGCCCTAGGCAGACAGCAGTTAAATTAGCAGAGGAGATTAGAATCGCAAAGCGTGTGGTGTTCTGCAAATAATCTTGTGCCCCAAAATTGAATTAGCAGTATACTCCAGCACTGGGTCATGCCTGTATTTCAAGGCAGGCTGCAGATTAAGAGGTGTTCTCTGAAAGGAAAGAGAAAAGGCAGCTAGGGATGGGTTTTGGAGACTGTAGAAAGAGTGGGGGGTCCAGGATAGCCTGTGATGGCAATTGCAGGGTAAAGGTAAAGGGACCCCTGACCATTAGGTCCAGTCATGGCCGATTCTGGGGTTGCGGCGCTCATCTCGCTTTACTGGCCGAGGGAGCCGGCGTACAGCTTCCGGGTCATGTGGCCAGCATGACTAAGCCGCTTCTGGTGAACCAGAGCAGCGCATGGAAACGCCGTTTACCTTCCCCCCGGAGTGGTACCTATTTATCTACTTGCACTTTGACGTGCTTTTGAACTGCTAGGTTGGCAGGAGCAGGGACCGAGCAACGGGAGCTCACCCCGTTGCGGGGATTCGAACCGCCGACCTTCTGATTGGCAAGCCCTAGGCTCTGTGGTTTAACCCACAGCGCCACCCGCGTCCCAATGGCAGTGTGTGTGTGCGTTTCAAATTGGAAAAGAACAAAATGCAGGATTTCCCCTGCAATGTGTGATGAATTTGTGGAATCTCCTGCCGTTACTTGTGGCAAAATCCATTCCATTTGGCCCTTTTTCAAACCAAATAAGTGGAGTAGGTCAATCAACAGTGATTAGCCATGACTGATAAGAGAGCCAGGGTTCGAATCCCCATTTGGCCGTGAAGCTCACTGGGTGGCCTTGGACCAGTTGCGGATGGCGCTGTGGGTCAAACCACAGAGCCTTGGGTTTGCTGATCAGAAGGTCGGTGGTTCGAACCCCGTGACGGGGTGAGCTCCCGTTGCTCGGTCTCTGCTCCTGCCAACCTAGCAGTTCGAAAGCACGTCAAAGTGCAAGTAGATAAATAGGTACCGCTCTGGCGGGAAGGTAAACGGCGTTTCCGTGCGCTGCTCTGGTTCACCAGAAGCGGCTTAGTCATGCTGGCCCCATGACCCGGAAGCTGTACGCCGGCTCCCTCAGCCAGTAAAGCGAGATGAACGCTGCAACCCCAGAGTCGGTCCCAACTGGACCTAATGGTCAGGGGTCCCTTTACCTTTAAAACCACACAATCTCTATGTGGAGTAGGTCGATCAACAGTGATTAGCCATGACTGATAAGAGAGCCAGGATTTAAATCCCCATTTGGCCGTGAAGCTCACTGGGCGGCCTTGGGCCAGTCGCTTCCCCTCAGCCTAACCTACGTCACAGGGCTGTTGCTGGTCTCCTTGGAGGAAAAGGTGGGTTATCAATTTAAATACATAAATAAAGGAAACCCCCGTGTGGAGACACAATATTATCTCCGTATACCAGGTGCTGGAGACAGTGAGAGAGGAGAATCCAGCTGTGCACCGTTGGAAACAGGATGCTAGACTAGACAGATCTCTGGGACTGTACTCCAAAGAGTCTAGCCATAATCCCATTTGTGAGTGTGCCGTCGCCTAAGAGAGAAATAGCTGGATTTGTTAAGCTCCTGTTCTCTTCCCCGCGCAGCATTTTGTTCTGACAAGGAGGTTGAAGCTTCTTGAAAACAATCCAGTGGATGAAATCATTTCTGGGTGGCCAGGCTCGGGGAACAAGCGTTACTGTTAACAGAGTCCCCCCCCCCCCTTCTCTCCTTCCCGCCCCCCCCCCTTTATATAACGTATTAAACTTGCTGGCGCCTTCTGACAATTCACAGAATGCAGCATTCAGGTCTCCGCAGATTGATGCCATGCAGCAAACAGTAGGTGGCCAGGGGAAAAGAGAGCGTCAGAGAGAGTTCACCCCCCACTTGGTGCCAGGAGAAAAGAGGAGGAAAAAGAAGACACGCCTGCCCCAAGATTAAATGCATGCTTTTCCTAGCACAATCTTGCAATCATGGAACTTTAGAGTTAGAAGGCACACTCTCAAGAGTCATCTAGTCTAACTGTCTGCAAAGCAGGAATATATTAAGGGAAGTGTTTGAGTAATGGAACACTTTATGTATTGATAGTGTATCAGTAATGTGTGTTGTATCTGACTGTGCTTCCTAGGTAGGGACAGGAGAACCTGTCACTTTTGGTTTCTCTGTGTTTCACATTTTTTTGAAGTTCAGTTCTCCAGCAGTTTGTGATTTGGTTTTTTTAAAAAAGAAGTCCTCATGGAAATTCATTTTAGTGCAAATTTCTCCCATTATACAGTTTTGCAAAGCAGATTTCCTTAATCAAATGCTTATCTTCTTCTGTTTGCATGTTGTCTTCACTGATATATTGGCTTTTATGCAGACTTTGGGTACCTATTGCTTGGCTTAAAAACTGCATTGCAAAATTATGAAAAAGTGCAGATTTCAAAGGATGGCTGTGTTTCAGTGCATGTATTATTATGGAAAGAGCAAATTAAGGAAGTTCCCCTTAAAAGATGAACTGAACTCATTTCCTCCTCGCTCCCGTTTCCAAGACTGGGTTACATTCTGTCTGCCTGCCGCTCTCCAAGCAAAATTCCGCTGTCAAGATAACACAGTTCTGCACTTCAGAATGCATCCTGCAAGTTAGCACTCTGGTTCATTTGAATAATTATTTCTGCCCGCATGATTTGATTGGCCTTTCAGCCTGCTTTGTGTTAAAGCCTCTGTAGGGATGGCTGCTTGTGGGCCACTTTTCCCCAACTTAAGTTTCAGAGAACAAGCGGACAAATTTCCTTGCTTTTTCTAGCAGGGTCTGAAATGGATTTTCCTTATCTATTTGGACAAAATTGCTAGTGGCAATGTATGTCGTTGTTTTAAAGAAATAAATCTTTATTGTCACTCGTTCCAAAGGCGTTTCTAGGGTGTTTGTTACCTAAGGAGCTGAATTTGAGTCCTCTGGGTGCCTGATGTCTACACATCACCTTAGGTGTGTTCATCATGTTTCAGAGCCAAATAAAAGTGACAAGTAGTCTTTGCTCAATAAGGGGTTTATATAAAGCAAGGGCTGGCAGGGTAGGGATGGGACTGTGATCTGGCTCACAGAAGGAGGACACAGGGGCCTGGTTCATACCTGCATGTACATATACAGTATACCAGATCACAGCATGCTGAAAATTATCCTTTTCTAATGATATGTTGAAGAAGGGCTATGTTCACTGCACCTGAGCACTTCCTGGCAGCTAGTGCTTTGCTCTCACTCTGAACTACCTTTGTGCCACCGTGACGTAGAATCATAGAATCATAGCGTTGGAAGAGACCACAAGGGCCATCGAGTCCAACCCCCTGCCAAGCAGGAAACACCATCAGAGCACTCCTGACATATGGTTGTCAAGCCTCTGCTTAAAGACCTCCAAAGAAGGAGACTCCACCACACTCCTTGGCAGCAAATTCCACTGTCAAACAGCTCTTACTGTCAGGAAGTTCTTCCTAATGTTTAGGTGGAATCTTCTTTCTTGTAGTTTGGATCCATTGCTCCGTGTCCGCTTCTCTGGAGCAGCAGAAAACAACCTTTCTCCCTCCTCTAGGTGACATCCTTTTATATATTTGACATGGCTATCATATCACCCCTTAACCTCCTCTTCTCCAGGCTAAACATGCCCAGCTCCCTTAGCCGTTCCTCATAAGGCATCGTTTCCAGGCCTTTGACCATTTTGGTTGCCCTCCTCTGGACACGTTCCAGATCTGAATGGCTGTGTGGCCCTGGAACATCATCATGTCTGCAATGTGATTCCTGATCTGCTGCAGCAGTGAACAGGCCCGAAAATATGCAAGAAGAAAAATATTTGATGCATGGGGGCAGGGGTTCAGAGAATACTTTGTGTTTTTGAAGCCCCTTTCTTCTGTTTACCAGCTCCATCTGGTACGCAGGCTGAGACCCTACCTGCCCGTGGACTGTCTCGCCAGAGTGGCGCATGCTCTGGTTATCATCCGCTTAGACTACTGCAATGCACTCTACGTGGGGCTATCTTTGAAGGTGACCCAGAAACTACAACTAATCCAGAATGTGGCAGATAGACTGGTGACTGGGAGCAGACACCAGGACCACATAACGTTGGTCCTAAAGGATCTACATTGGCTCCCAGTATGTTTCCAAGCATAATTCAAAGTGTTGGTGCTGACCTTTAAAGCCTTAAACAGCTTTGGTCCTGTGCACCTAAGGGAGCATCTCCGTCCCCATGGTCCAGCCTAGACACTGAGGTCCAGCTCTAAGGGCCTTCTGGTGGTTCCCTCACTGCGAGAAGCGAAATTACAGGGAACCAGGCAGAGGGCCTTCTCGGTAGTGGCGCCCGCCCTGTGCAACGCCCTCCCACCAGATGTCAAAGAAATAAACAACTATCAAGACTTTTAGAAGACATATGAAGGCAGCCCTGTTTAGGGAAGCTTTTAATAGTGGAAGAATCATTGCATTTTAATATTCTGCTGGAAGCCGCACAGAGTGGGCGGGGTAATAATAATAATAATAATAATAATAATTTCTCCTCCAGGCTTTTTGGAAAGCTCAGAGAAGTTGTTCTCACAACAGCCCTAGGAGTAGATCAGCCTTAGCAAGTACAACTGGACTGAATATAACCTAGTAAACATCATGGCCGAGCAGAGTTTTAATGAAATAGGCGAGTCCAGTAAAGGTCTACTCAAGAGTAAGTGCCTGTGAGTTAAGTGGCAAGTGGGTGTAGGATTCCAGCCTTAACTTAGATACAGTCGTACCTTGGATCTTGTACGGTGTGTATGCAAATGCGTACCTTGGATCTCAAACACCTTGGCTCCCGAACAAATCGGCTCCCGAATGATGGAAACCCGGAAGGGAGTGTCCCAGTTTTTGAACGATTTCCGGAAGCCGAACATCCGGCACGGCTCCTGATTGGCTGCAGGACGGACTCCCGGAACGCATTCTGTTCGAGGACCAAGGTACAGTTGTACTGTGTTATTTTATTAGATTGAGCAATATTAAGCAAGCACTGAAGGTAAAGGTAACGGTACCCCTGCCCGAAGGGGCCAGTCTTGCCAGACTCTAGGGTTATGCGCTCATCTCACTCAAGAGGCCGGGAGCCAGCGCTGTCCGCAGACACATCCGGGTCATGTGGCCAGCATGACAAGCTGCATCTGGCGAGCCAACGCAGCACACGGAACGCCGTTTACCTTCCCGCTGGTAAGCGGTCCCTATTTATCTACTTGCACCCGGAGGTGCTTTCGAACTGCTAGGTTGGCAGGCGCTGGGACCGAACAACGGGAGCGCACCCCGCCGCGGGGATTCGAACCGCCGACCATGCGATCAGCAAGTCCTAGGCGCTGAGGCTTTAACCCACAGCAAGCACTGAAGCCAACACAAATTCAGCTCATTTTGTGGGGTTGTTTTGGTAGAATGTAACTTTGGGAGTTTCCATATATTTGGGATTGATGTTTGGTAGTGTCTAAGCTCCCCACCCACGCGGGTGGCGCTGTGGGTTAAAGCCTCAGCGCCTAGGGCTTGCCGATCGAAAGGTCAGCGGTTCAAATCCCCGCGGCGGGGTGCGCTCCCGCTGTTCGGTCCCAGCGCCTGCCAACCTAGCAGTTCGAAAGCACCCGTGGGGGCAAGTAGATAAATAGGGACCGCTTACTAGCGGGAAGGTAAACGGCATTTCATTGTGCGGCTCTGGCTCGCCAGAGCAGCGATGTCACGCTGGCCACGTGACCCGGAAGTGTCTGCGGACAGCGCTGGCCCCCGGCCTCTTTGAGTGAGATGGGCGCACAACCCTAGAGTCTGTCAAGACTGGCCCGAACGGGCAGGGGTACCTTTACCTTTAAGCTCCCCTCATCCTGATCACACTGTCTCCAGTCTCTATTGACTCCAAGGCTGAGATTCAACAGGTGTGCAGATAGCTTTCCCTTTTTTGGCTTCTACAGATAAGGGGAAGCTGTCAAACTCTAGAACCTCAGAAGGCCCTAAGAGCCTCGCCTGCTCCCCAAGGCAACCATACAACTCGGTTTAGAGAGCTGCAGGTATTTTTGCTATCCTTGCATCAGCTATGCGCCTCTTTGCTTGAAGTAACCATAGGAACAATTTATATTTGCTTCAGCGTTGCCGTGGTAATGCACTGGGCAACTCCCAGCTACACGCCCAACCTTCTGTAGCAGGGATTGTTAAAAAGTCCTGCTCCTCCCGCAAACCATGAAGAAATCCATTTACCAATAACAGATGTCTGTCTCCCCACCTCCAACCCCCCTCTCTCAAGGACAAAGAAGGAAGGAAGAGTACGTCTTGTCCGACAGCGGATTAAATGTACAGGAGTAATACATTTAAATAATAGTAGTAATTTAGGGATCTTCAGTGGCCTCTAACGGCCACAATAATGAAGCACATTGTGCTCTAGTATAAATAATATTAATTGCCAAAGAGCAACCAAGATCCTTATGCCAGGGTCAAAAACTAAGGGTGGCTCCATGTGGATAATTCAGATGTCACAACTGGGGGATTGGAAAGCGGTTTTTAATTTAGCAGGTTTTTTCATTGAAATGGTAAATCCATATTATTATTATTATTATTATTATTATTATTATTATTATTATTATTATTGATTGATTTTTAAATGGTTCAATATGGTAAATCCATATTAAATCCATATTAAATTACTGACAGTAAGAGCTGTTCGACAGTGGAATTTGCTGCCAAGGAGTGTGGTGGAGTCTCCTTCTTTGGAGGTCTTTAAGCAGAGGCTTGACAACCATATGTCAGGAGTGCTCTGATGGTGTTTCCTGCTTGGCAGGGGGTTGGACTCGATGACCCTTGTGGTCTCTTCCAACTCTATGATTCTATGAAATGTGTGTGGGGGATACAGACTGTCATTTTGTTGCGGATGTCGCTGTGCTGACAGTGCAAAAGACTTGCATACCTGAAGAGCGCCGATTGCACCATGCCAGCCTGCCTGGCCTCTCCGCAGCAACTCCTCCTGTTCCCTGGTCAAACAGCTGCGTTGGCCTCTGGTCCTGCCAACTGCTGGCACACAGGCCCTGGTAGGTTGCCCACTGCTAAATGTGACCAAGAGGCCGGGAAATGCTCATTCCTGGCTTAAAATATTCAAGGTGCTTCCGAAACCTTTGAGATGGGTTTACCCTCTAAAACTGCTGGACCACAACCGTCTGTTTGCTAGGGCACTAAGCAATGATTTTAATCTCCACCCCCATCGTTCTGCCCGGACTCTGAGGTCCAGCGCCGAGGGCCTTCTGGCGGTTCCCTCATTGCGAGAAGCAAAGCTACAGTGAACCAGGCAGAGGGCCTTCTCGGTAGGGGCGTCCACCCTGTGGAACGTCCTCCCAGCAGACGTCAAAGAGAAAAACCACGACCTGACATTCAGAAGACATCTAAAGGCAGCCCTGTTCAGGGAAGTTTTTAATGTGTGACATTTTAGTGTATTTTTGGTCTCTGTGGAAGCTGCCCAGAGTGGCTGGGGAAACCCAGCCAGATGGGCGGGGTACAAATAATAAATTATTATTATTATTATTATTATTATTATTATTATTATTATTATTAATCTCTAGGCACATTCACTAGAGTTCAAGCCCTCCTACGATCAGGAGGTTCTTCAGGTCAGGAGGGGTGCAGGCAAGAGCTCCCATTGATTCCTTCCCATTTTAAAAAGGTGGATTTCAGGGTGTCCAGTAGACATCCTCTTAATCCATTTTGAACTGACCGGTTACAAATTAGGTTTGGGAGAGTCCACCTTTCCCTAAATATTATCAATCCTGGGATAATATTTGGAAGCAAGGCAATGAATCCTCATTAATTCAGTTCCCCGTCATTCCCAAACACACAGCAGTGGAGTAAAGTATAACTCAGTGTGGCACCTGCATACATCATTCACTGTTGATGTTTCTATTTTATGTTAAGATTTAAGGAGTACTTTTGTATAGTAACATCTCCACCTAGTGGCATGAGTTGGAAATGGCACCCTTTTCTCACGCTACGCAGACATTTGTGCATAACATCTTTGAAGCAATTTTAGTGGGTTAAAATAAAATAGAAAAAATGTTTTGAGGTGTTCAGTCCTTTCCCCAACTGCTCTCTTCCCATTTCAAACTGTCCTCAAGTGATTTTAGCTCCTGTGATGAGCTTTAAAGTGTGTACTTGCCCTCGCAAGCACATTTCTTTCTCTCCCCCCCCCCCGCCTGACACACGGCTACTTCCCAAAGCAGGTTTCTGAGTTTAAAGAGACACTGGGGTACTGCAGCATGTGGTTTGGCATTGAGAAAGCCTTAAACTGTAAAGCATGGGTGGGCAAACTAAGGCCTGGGGGCTGGATCCGGCCCAATAGCCTTCTAAATCCGGCCCGTGGATGGTCCGGTGTAGCAGGAACCGCCCCCCCCCAATCATTCAGTTTGTACAAACTTCACACACACATCACACACTACATATGCTACGCTTCTGTTATAAATTCATAGAAAATCAACCATACATTGGATTTGCACTGTTCCACTTTTATTTTACTCCATGCAGGAAGGACTACAAAATGGGGAAGGTTTGATACAGGCCAGCCATAATCCCTTGAACATCCCAGCACATCCACAGGAGCCCTGCCCAGTTGCTATGCCAACCCTGATGGTCCTAGACAGAAGACAATCAAGATCACAAAGAACTTCCATATGGGAGTGGATTCAGCATGGACTGGAACAAAGGACAATGATCAGATCTTCCCTCAGGGGGCAGGAAACTGCGACTACCTTTTGTCTTCAGAAAATGACTCATGGGGAGGGGGAGAAGGGAGCCAGCCAGGTGACAGGACACTCAGGTTACCACCACAACTCCTCCCTCAACCCCTCCTTTCTGTAATGTATGCATGATGTTTCTGGAGGTGGGCTTGACCTACAGGATGGGAATTTCAAAAGTTTTTATAAGGTCTTGCACACCATTTTTCTGTGTCTTTCCTCTCTCCTGCAAGTGAGGGGAACACCCTGTTGCAACAGTTCAATAAAGGCCAAGCCTACAGGCTGCTGTTTTGCTCCAAGTTATCCTGGTTGGTGTCTTTGTTTTTGTCCAAGGGAGCCCTCGGATTTTTCCGGTAACACCGGGAATCAGCATGTTTTTACATGAGCAGAATTTGTCCTTTTTATAAAATGCATCTCTGGGTTATCTGTGGGGCCTGCCTGGTGTTTTTAAATGAGTAGAATGTGTGCTTTTATTTAAAATGCATCCCTGGGTTATTTGTGGGGCATTCATTCATCCCCCCCCCAAAAAAAAAAATATAGTCCCCCTGCTGAAAAAGTTTACTGACCCCTGCTGTAAAGGTTCTGCAACTGGGATAAATGAAACCACTCATACAAATGTGCAAAATGTTATCATGTTTGCATAATTGGTTGGGGTACATATTTTATTGTGCGATCTAGAATTTGATTCAGAAGGAAATCTCTGACTTCCTGAATGGCAGGCTGGGCAACAGATCTATGGAAAGAAAAGAAATGGAAAAGGACTGGGACCTATGCTAACGCACAAACTTTTGCATGCTTACTTAGAAGTAAGGTACCTCAAGGGAAATCTACTTTTTAAAAAGCAGCTTCACTTTATGCAGTTTGGAAAGTGATGGGGAAATGCACTGAAAACTGTGGAATGAATTAATCATTAATTTGCTTGGCTGGTAAGGCTATTCCACTAAGATTTTGTAACTGTCCACCTAAACGCCTGAATGTGATTAACAGGTGTCTGAAAATGCATGTATCCTACAGGTATGTTCATTGAAGAGATGGGATTGGACACAGCCTCCTGTATTCTTCCTGGCAAACATCAGTTGTTGTTGTGTACTGTGCAGAAGGGCCTTTGGTATGCTTGGACAAGTGAATTTTGCTGCTTTCCAAATGGCGCCAGTGCTCAATTCTTAAAGGCAGGCAGACAGAAAGAAAGAAAAACAGCAAGAAAGCGAAGTTTAATTTAAGGGCTGAGGCCTCCTACTGCAGGCTTCCAATGGCATTGCTTCAGGGTTTGGGGATCTGTAATCCCCTTTTATGTACAAACAACAATCTCTTGCAGCTTTGGGCCCCTAAAGCTGCCATCTGATTTCCTTTTGAACAGATGAAGAGAGGATTGCTCAGGCTGAAAATGAAGTTGAATGGCCACACTTAATATCAGTCATGACAAGTTTGAAAGCCAGGATCCAGTGCCTAAGCATTTGTCCTAAACAGTGATGGTTATAATGTCAAGTATCAATTCTTGGATACTCTAGGAATCATCTAGACCAGGTAAGCACTTTTACATCCTACCTATTTTAATCAGAAATCTTAACTTTCTGAAGCTAACAGCAGTTGGAACTAAAAACACATTCATTTCCCCCTTCTTTTTCATAGCTCGTTTCAACACTATTCATAAATGGAAAAGTGGTCTGGTGAAGGGAGATTTAAATTTGAAGGATATCCATTCAAATTCAGGGCAAGTGAAGGGACTTTATAACCCCCCCCAAATGGTTTAGCCCTCTTCACACTGCACCACCTTAGCACCTGTTCCTAGGATTCTTCAGGTCATGTGCTTTAAATGTCATGTGCTTTAAATGTAAGGTGTGTATGGAGCATCCTTTCTCAACCTTGGATTCCCAGCTGTTATTGGACTACAACTCCCATCATCCATAGCTAGCAGGACCAGTGGTCATGGATGATGGGAGTTGTAGTCCAACAACATCTGAGGACCCAAGGCTGAGAAACACTGGATGGAGCATCAGCCAGCTTGACAGGCAAAATGCAAGGCACTCTTGCCATGGTCAGGGGACCAAGGCAGCCCATTCAAACAAAAGTCACGGTTTGAATCCTAATTGGATAGGCTTATTTAGCAATCGTAGCTAAAGCCAATTTCCTTCTCAGTAAGCTACTTTGGCAAAGGGCTACTGCAGCTTGTAATACTACCAATTAAGCTGCTTTAAACTGCACAAGACAACTTTATTGAAAATTATGGTGTTATGTCCAAACTCCACTGACAGATAGCGCAGGAGTGATATAATCAACACTCTAAGGTTTAATTGCTGTTTGAGCCTTTTCCAAAATTTCTTCTCTAATTTTTGGATATTCTGGGCATGCCTTCAGAACCTTTAATAAACAAGAAATTAATGATTAGCTTTTAAAAAAATGTTGTAAATAAATATCTTAACACATTTTAAAAACTCTCTTAATATTAATCAACCACAATTTGGCAGCTATCAAACTCTGCATCTGATCCAGGCTAATCTCCATGAAATCAATGGAGCAAGTTAGTCCTGACTTAAGTCTCACTGATATCAATGACAACTAAGTGCAACTTACGATAGATCCAGCCTTGTGTTCCTAGGAACAAAGAAGCTTGCCGTTTTTCTCAAAAAGATCAGGAAAGGCAGACTAGCTTCACTGAAAGTCAGTTTTTAGCAGCTATGTGAAACTGCAAGAAAGTGTTGGACAAACCCTCAGTTTTGTGCTGGGTGGAGGGGTTCCAGAGCAAAATCATAGTGGGTTGCATGACTGCAAAATCAAGGGCAATAGGGCGCCCTGAGAGTAAAAACTGAAAATGCTGGTCTATAGCAAGCACTGTTTACAGATTTATGTTTGGAGAACTTACATCATGGCACACATCTATTGCTTCCACGTATCTCTTATCTTTTAGATAGTTGAAAGCAAGTTTAAATCCTACAAGCAAGAGAGGAAAAGGTTAGTGTTCTGCTTAATATCAATTGCTAACTAAAAACAAAATAGTAAATGATGGACGTGGTGAAAAGATTTTGTGGGAAGGGCAGTTAATGTCTTCAGTGCTTTTTAAAAATAATCTGAAGATAACTGCCATGCATAACATCAGAAACCTATACAATGACTAGTTAATGTTGCAATCCTTTACACAGATGGGAGCTGGGCTTTACTTCTACCTAGATATACACAGGATTGCACTGTAAGAATCATAAACCTGGCAAATTAAACAAGCAGAAACTAGATCAAAACGATATTTTATTAAACTGGAGAGTTATAAAATGTACTGTTCAATATGTATGGTGGTAACTGGTATAAGAAATAATATTACTGATAACAGGAATAATACTACTGTTTTAGTATTTTGCACATGTACTTCTGTTTCTGCTAGACTCTCAATTTTCCACAACTGGTTGAGAGCAATTTCACTGTTGCCTCAGCACAAAGATATAGAACCAAAGCAATAACTTTTTTTACTTACCAACAGTAGGATTTGCTTGGTGACTATGTTTCCAAGCTAATTCATAATTGGCTGCAGCATCTTTGTAGGCCTTTTCCTTTTCTGCGATATATCCCAAGCATTCATAAGCTTTAGAGCACGACTTAAAGGGAAAAAAATTATAGTGCAAAAACAAATCACTCATGGGCTGTTAGTATTTTCTTTAAGCATTTTTTCTCTCTAAGAGCACAATCGAGAGGGAAGTGCTTCTGCCACTCTAATAGACTCCCACCCTCTTACCTTATTGTGCCGCAAGCAGCGCTTCACTAGCTCAATTGCACAGTCAAACTTCCCACATGCAGTGTAGCTGTCTGCCAACAAAATCCAACACTTCTCTAAGTCATCAGCTTCTGTCAAACTCCATTTTGCTTTCATCAAGCGCTTCAGCTGGTTCCTGGCTTTGAGTGGCTGCTTCAGAAGCATGTATGCTTGAGACACTGCTAAAACGGCTGAAACGCTGTCCCTCTGATTTAGATATATAAAAGACAAGTTTTGAACAATTCAGCTAACTGTCATCACTTTTCTTTTATAATCACAGATCATTTTGCATATGAAATCTATGAAGTAAGAGAACACCAGTGTCTTGGCCTTCTAACAGTGAGGAGCCTACCAGACTAAGGGGAGCAACAGATTATGCATCCTGTCTGAATAAACTGAAGATTTACGTGCATTACGTAAATGGGCATAAAGTAGTGGCGTGAAGAAAATATACCGTATTTTCCGGTGTATAAGACGACTGGGCGTATAAGATGACCCCGCCCCAACTTTTCCAGTTAAAATATAGAGTTTGGGATATACTCGCCGTATAAGACTACCCCTCTTCCAATGCACACCAAATAAAAATTTAAAAAACCAATCTCCAGTCTGGCTCGGAAATCCACTCCACTTCCCAGTGGCTGGGGGCTTCTGGGGCCATTTTTCAAGCATATTTCTGCTTCATCTAGAGAGTTTGGTGTCCTCTGATTTAATTTGCTGTCGTTTTATCCTTTGGTGGGGAGCTGCTGCAGGAACAGCTGCTGTAGCCGGCGTATAAGACGACCCCTGACTTTTGAGAAGATTTTCCTGGGTTAAAAAGTAGTCTTACACGCCAGAAAATACAGCATGTGCGGAAAAAATAAAATGTTGCTACCTCACGCAAAAGAAACTGCATGGTGTAGCTTGTCATTATACAGAAGCCTTCCCCAACCTGAGGCCCTCCAGTTATTTTAGACTACAACTCCCATAATCCCGAAGGAGTCTCATCTATGAGATAGCAATATACTACAGTTTCTGGTGTCAAACATCCATAGGAATATCCAGTGCTTTTTTTACCGTTAGCCAGCAGCCACTACCATGAATATAAATGTCCTCTCCAAGCTGCTTACCACTCATGGAAGAAACTATCTTTACCTCATTTTGGCACATTTCAGTAAATACTTTCAGGGCCTTCTCCACATTATGTGTCTCTCTCGTGGCCATTAAGCAGTAGCTCTGTAGCATCTCTACTTGATTCTGCCCTTCTTGTGAGTGAGGATAAAACTCTTTGAGAAGCTTCTCGGCTGTACGTATGCCATGCTGTTCAGATTCTTTCTTTTCCTTCAGATTACTAGCAAGAAGAAAACAGTTTCTGTTTCCTAGGCTATCAAAGACCTTCTCTTGACTCTATAAGAATAGTATGACCATTATTTGATTTAGATTAAAGCATTTACACCTATATCCTAATCTAGGGAACTGCTATGAGTTCAGCAGAAGGCTACATACAAGTTGCTTCCTCCCTCTCCCAATACCTCGGGTTAAGTACTTAATTCTTTCCGGAGGTCCGTCCTTAACCTGAAACTGTTCTTAACCTGAAGCACCACTTTAGCTAATGGGGCCTCCTGCTGCTGCCAGAGCCCGATTTCTGTTCTCATCCTGAAGCAAAGTTCTTAACCTGAAGCACTATTTCTGGAAGGCGGAGGAAGCCCCAAAGAGGCCGGAGGTGCAACGGGCTTTGTTTAAGCTGCTCAGCATCCCCACCTAACAGCTAGTTGCAGGGTAGCGCAACAGCAACAGTCGCTTTCCCATGCAGCCTCCAGCTGGCCCCAGCAGAGGGAAGGAAGGGGAGTGCGGTGGGTGCAGCCACCCCAGGTGTCATGACTGAGTGGCGTAACAAAATGGCAGGCTAATGGGCAGTACACCTTATGCCTGGCGGCAGCAGCTCTTCCAACCCAGCGGCAGAGAGCAACCCTCCTTAGCCGTGGTCACAGCAGCTCCATTGTTGGGTCATATCTGACCTGGCTGCGGAGAGCAGGAGGAGAGTAATAATAATAATAATAATAATAATAATAATAATAATAATAATTTGTTGCTTAGTTGTGTCTGACTCTTCATGACCCCATGGACCAGAGCACACCAGGCACTCCTGTCTTCCACTGCCTCCCGCAGTTTGGTCAAACACATGCCGGTAGCTTCAACACTGTCCAACCATCTCGTCCTCTGTCATCCCCTTCTCCTTGTGCCCTCCATCTTTCCCAACAGCAGGGTCTTTTCCAGGGAGTCTTCTCTTCTCATGAGGTGACCAAAGTATTGGAGCCTCAGCTTCACGATCTGTTCTTTCCAGTGAGCACTCAGGGCTGATTTCCTTCAAAATGGATAGGTTTGATCTTCTTGCAGTCCATGGGACTCTCAAGAGTCTCCTCCAGCCCCAGAATTCAAAAGCATCAATTCTTCGGCGGTCAGCATTCTTTATGATCCAGCTCTCACTTCCATACATCACTACTGGGAAAACCATAGCTTTAACTATACAGACCTTTGTTGGCAAGGTGATGTCTCTGCCATAATAATAATAATAATAATAATAATAATAATTTATTATTTGTGCCCCACCTATCTGGCTGGGTTTCCCCAGCCACTCTG
Organism: Podarcis tiliguerta; assembly: GCF_965153285.1. Lineage (NCBI taxonomy): Eukaryota > Metazoa > Chordata > Lepidosauria > Squamata > Lacertidae > Podarcis > Podarcis tiliguerta. Next base: position 50,684,224 of record NC_139545.1, on the reverse strand, counting down.
GGTGGCTTCCAACAAAGACTAAAAATACACTAAGAGTGAGCAGCAGTAACCCAACCACTCTCTTACCCTGAACTCTGGGGCATGGGGGGGGGGTGCCTGCCCTGGGCAGCGTGGGCATATGCTCCACCACTGGGCCCTTGAGTTTCAATTCTAGTTTTGGATATTTTTGAATACAGTATTTTTGGCATGGACTGAAGAGGGAGCGGCAGAGAGGGCCTTTAAAGGGTGTTCAAGGGTGCTCCCTACTTTACGTGATTTCACTTAAGTGCACAGGGGTCCAGAATGGAATTCCTGTGTAAATGAGGGGATGCCTGTACTTCAAGTTGACTTTAAGAATGTGATTTTCATATTCTGTTACAGGACTTTTCCTTACCTAGAATCCATGGTATTCTGGTTTCCTAAAGTCTCTCTGCCTATTATGTCATTGTCAGGATTTAGGCATATCTGAATCATATGGCCAAGGGCTTTCTGGCCCCAGTCACTGTCCTTACGTGCTTTGTTGAAGAACTTCAGTGCCTGATTGGGCTGCATCATGTGCCTGTTTGTGGGGAGAAAGTATAAAAAGACCTAGGTGAAATGTGAGACCCTTAAAATATCAGTCTTGTTAACAAGCATATATCCACATATTCTTCTTCCCTGCCAAATCCAATCTAAGGGTTTAGTGCAAGGTGACGGCCTCAATTCAATAAAGAGGAAAGTGTGCTTAAGCTGCAAGCAATCATAAGACTCAGATGCACTTAATTCTGTGTTGAACTGGTCAGAAGCGGCGAGAAATTTCCTATTGCGGGACCATGAGAAAAAAAAGGAGATAGACTTTATTTAAGCCAAAGGAAATTCTAGGCACAACAAATCCAGTGTGTGCAATTGAAAAGTGTGTAAAAGTAAGAGCGGTCAAATTCTCAAGCATACTTCCACGTGGGGAAACAAAGTAGCTCACTAGTTTGAAAAAACAAAAAGGATATGTTTATTAAGGAGACTGTACAACGAGTTTCCTTGGTTTATTTGTGCAGAGCTATTGCACAGGATTTAAGGACCGTATCAGATGAGGCACAAGAGATTCATGGTTAGGAACTTTCACAATAGGAACATTAACAAAAACATAGCACCTGCAAGGACCTGGAACTGGAACCACAGCACAACTTTTTAGAAAACAAAACACCTTTCCACCTGTACTATTTTTCCGATGCAAACCACCCCTCCCAGCTCACAGGTAAGGCTATTTCTAGACTGGTTTGAGGGCTTGGCAATCCTTAAGCATGCAATTTTTTTCAGAGCTTCCACAAGATAGCCATTGGGCCTCAAAACACTGGCCATCCTTCCCATTTAATCCAGATTTATCCATTAAGTTTTTTATTTATTTAACCAAACTTGTTGCCAACTACCCATTTGCGAAATCATGACTCATTCGCATTCTTAAGCCCATGTCTGGAAGCACCCTATGTTTTCACTCACAGAAAGAGGACAAATAGCAACTTGGAGATGGAGAGTACTTGCAGTGAAGAACAGCACAGGAAGAAAGAGCCACTAAATTGTCTCCCACAGTGCAATGGTTATGTTCCAAATTCCCTTCTCCCCAGTAGCTTCTAAGCAACAATAGATCTTTATCATGGATCACCCTCATCATTTCTGGCTGGGCCTTTGGTCTGTGACTCCCATTAGTACTGGTTTCTATGATTTACCAGCAATAAAGTCCCATGCAGTAGTTATAACCGGGATCCAAAGCTGTTCGAGGTGATTTTCTCTTGGCCAGTTCAAAAAAGTGTGTTGCTTCATCAAGTTTACCACTTCTTCTCAGTAAATCAATCAAATTCTCCATGACCAAGAAGTTATCTAAAAGCACACAATTTTAAAAACATGTATTTCCAACTTATTTCACAGATAATTTGTTCACATATAAGAGTCTGAAAGAAGAAACACTCTTCTGTTGAGAAATGAAGAAACAAACAAATCTGCATTTTGTCATGCACCCATCCGGACACACAGACACCCTTTCATCAAAATGCTCCTGTTTACTGTATTTATCTCATGAGATGCTTTAGAGGCCCTTTTTATGCCCCCCCCCAATCCCCTCCAGTATATAAATGCTACAAAATACCTGGAGATTTCTCCAGAACATTCCGGTACAGACTTATAGCTTCTTCGTATGCCTCTTTTCTGAACATAAGGTTGGCCATCATCTAGAAAAGGAACAGCTATTTCACACTCAGACCAAATGGTATCATAAGGGCCAGATTTTTGACTTTTCACAAGTCATAAATACGTTTATGAAAATCCAGCCTTCCAGGACGGAGATGGAACAATGAGGACTCTTAATCTTAGCCCTGTGTTAGTATCAGGGTGATTCAAGGGATTGAGGGGTGATTCAAATGTGATCAATTTCTTACATGGACAGCACTTCTCGACTGTAAAACAAGTGAAAACCATACACATTCACATGTGACAGGTTCCACTGCTTATACACATATTTCACTGCTTATATACATAGTATGCATGCACAACATACCCAGGAAAATATGAATGTTGTCACAAAACATGAGATAGCACAGTTGTTTAGAGCACAGTGCTCAAAATGCCACGGTTGCTGGTTCTGTCCCCATATGAGGCAGCTGCGTATTTTTTGGACTAGATGATACGCAGGGTGCCTTCCAATTCTACAAGTCTATGATTCTATGTGGTTTGTATTTTTTTCCCAACACATATGCTATCAAAGTAAGTACAGTAGTTCATCGTGTTTATAAAGGCCCTACGTTCCCATGCATATGTGTGACAGACTTGGCGATGTTTGTTTATGCTTGTCTGTATGTATTAATCTCTTCTTCCCCACTCATCGCCCTTATGATCTGAAAGTCTATTTCTATAACTCCACCTGCAATCTCCATCCTTAGGTGCTGATTGGCAACCCACTAATAAGTCTTCTCTGACCCACCATTTTCATACATGAGGGACAATACAAAATCAAATTAAATATCTCTTTAGGCAGCGATTTTCTTCAGTAGTGGTTCCCTGCACTGTTAAAGGCCTTTCCCAAAGCAAACTCTGATATAAAATAGCTCCTTCTGCTCTTTAAAGCACCTGTAATAGATGCATGAGGTGCAGTATCCAGGAAGGGGAAGAACTGTTTGGTATCTGAAAGACATTACAATGTCTGAGCATGCTCTGTGTCACTAATATGTTAGTCAAAATTGTGTAGTTTAATACTGATGTGAATCCACCTATCCCTTCCACACAGTTGCATAGGTGTGTAGAAACAGTTGGGCTTTATTTCAGAAGCTTTTCAAAACCCCTCCTACCTGGTGGCTCATAAAGATATACAGTACACCAGCAAAGCTTAAGTTTAGTGGAAGAAAGAATAACAGTGTTTACCATTGTTCCAATTTCATTGCTCTCGTCATCTTGAAGCAGGAGAGTACAATAATGCTCACACTGCTCTGTATCTTCTTGCATCAAATACAGCTGAGCTAATTCCAACATTATCTGAAAATAATATGGAAAAGTATTTTAAGCAGCAATGGATCTTTGGTAATGATCATTTTGGTAATGATAATTGTGGCAGATGTTTGTAGTCCTCATTCCATAGAACTCACTCCCTGTCTATAAAATGGGTTTTTTAAATAAAAAAATGAAGGACAGATAACTGGTGATCGGCATCAGTGGGCCTCAGCATGCCAGTATCAGCCCATTTGCCAATGCCCCCAACATCTGACACTCTCTGGGTGGTCAGTGGAGGGACTGGACTAGACTGCAGGGCCCTGGACTTGGGTCTGAAAGCTTAGGCCTCACAGTTTAGAATTTGCACCTTCAGTCCAACGTAATCCATTTTCCCTGTTTGATCCACTAACATGTTTTGAATACACACACTAGGACTTTGTTGTAAATTGCTTTGAGTTGCCTTTGGCAAGAAAAAGCAACCAATACATTTAATAAATAACAAGATGAATCCTAGTCTCTTTGAAAGTTGAGGCATAGATAAGGTGTGTTAAATGATCTGGAGCATGCAGAATGAAATGAATCAAACATTTGTTTATTGCAATAATCCCAACAACCAGAAAGGCTGGGTAGGGAAGGTTTTACTCAACCTTAGTACAGACATTCCTTTGCATTCCTTTCAGTTGGAGACTGAAGATCATGTTTACCTTACTATCAGTTGGAACGCAGGATAGAGCTTCCGTGTAGTACTTCAAAGCTTTTTCATATTCCTTCTCTGCTTGGTAGAACTTGGCAAACTGTACACAGATCATTAACAACACCTGTTTCTGGGAAGGAATCAATTCAGGCTGCTCTACACGGACACGCTTCAGTATCCTTTGCTGGATGTCATATGCCTTAAAAATGAACAAATATACCAAGTGAAGGCATTGTGGGGTATACCCATCCTAGCATCTTTATTAGATATTGTATACAAGAATGAGTGCTGCTGAATAAGCATTCTATTTAGTGCTTTGTACTACTTTGTATTTTAGTTGGTCTACTTCTGTATCTGAAGTATACTGTAAGTTACACAGTCTTTAAACTGTATTAGAATTAGTTAATTAGTATAAAAAGTTTCTACTTAATTCAAACTTGGGTTAAAAACCCAAGTCTATTTATTATTTATATTTATTTCAGAAACCACTTTAGAATCATCCCCAGGAGTACATGAGGCTTATACAACATTGGTTTTCTACCATGTTCAGAGTATCCAGAACAACTTCTCCTCTTTTAGTTGTCTCACAAATCTTTGCTAGTAACATCAGGTTCCTAACATCCTTCTTCATTGATGGCAGATCGTCAACTGCAAAATTAAACAAAGCAGTCATTATTTTATACCAGTATGGTGTTTCGACCATCAGTAAAACACTGGCTATGATTTTCTGCAGTGCACTGCAGACCAACAATACTGCTAGGTAAGGGACGCGGGTGGCGCTGTGGGTAAAACCTCAGCGCCTAGGACCTGCTGATCGCATGGTCGGCAGTTCGAATCCCCGCGGCGGGGTGAGCTCCCGTCGTTTGGTCCCAGCTCCTGCCCACCTAGCAGTTCGAAAGCACAGTTAAGTGCAAGTAGATAAATAGGTACCGCTTTCTAGCGGGAAGGGAAACGGCGTTCTGTGTGCTGCGCTGGTGCTGGCTCGCCAGAGCAGCTTCGTCACGCTGGCCACGTGACCCGGAAGTGTCTGCGGACAGCGCTGGCTTCCGGCCTCTAGAGTGAGATGAGCGCACAACCCTAGAGTCTGTCAAGACTGGCTCGTACGGGCAGGGGTACCTTTACCTTTACCTTACTCCTAGGTAGTAGCTAGAAAGAAAAACATTTTACTGGAATTGTTATGGTTTAAGGGCTGGACAAGTAATTTTGTACAGATGTGCTGAAAGAACTGGTGAGAACTTAGGAAGCTGAACTGATATTGCCTTGGAACATAGGAACCAACTCCTAGGGGCTGAGGAGTCTTTGCCCCCCAATAAAATATTTGAGGGGGCTGCCCCCACAAAGTTGATGGGCATTGCCATTCAAATGGTGTGTTCTCTCTAGAGGATACTTGCATCATTAGCATTTGACTGGTGTCAGGCATACCCAAACAAGAGTAATACGACACACAGTGACATGAATTATTATTCATCCCTTGTGGAACAAGTGTCAACACACTGCTTTGCAAACAGTAGGATTGTTTAATATCTGGTCATAAACAAGTGGCCAATCAGGATCTTTCAATGTGACAGCACTAGGGTGTCATTTCGCTGGGGCTGTACCTCTCCAAATGTCTAGGCATGCAGAAAATATGTTTATGCTTTAAGTCAAGATGAAAGCTCCAGTGGAAGATTCCAAAAAAAAGAGAGAGAGAGAGAGAGAGAGAGAGACGTTACCAGGGTCATGATCTAGTGCTTGGTTTAGAACTTTCTCTGCTTTGCCAAATTTTTTGAGCTTCAACAGGAGATCAGCAAGATCATGGCACAAGAAGTCCTGCTCACTCATTTTTAGAGCAACTTCATAGTAATTGACAGCCTGAAATAAATTAGTACATGTTAACAGATTAACTTCAGCTATGAGTTACAAATGAAACACATATTTTGTGATATTTGCAAGTCTTAGAGCTGTGCTGCTTATACTGGTTTGTTACATTCTGCTGCAGATTTAATGTTCTCCAATGTAAGAAAAACTTCCTGCATGGGGGAAAAAAATAATATCAGGGAGAGGGAGAGGTTAAAATACATCTCCCTGATAGGATTTTTAAAATGGGGAAGCATTCAAACACACAGCCACCAACCACTAGCCTGATGTGACAAAGCCCAGTAAGAGCTATACCAAATTCTTCTGTTTGTGTAGCTTAGATCTATTTTTTCTTTTCTTTTGAAACTGAGTAGACATCCCCATTTGTCTCCTGGGATACACATACATAGTTGAATCAATGTATAAATTCCTTACTTGGCACCTTGGAACTCTGAAACCAAGCAGACTGATCCCAGGCCATGTCTCAAAATACACATCTGAATACAGACTGCTGTAAAAACTCTATTCGTTGGACGGATCAAGAGAAGACACCAGGCTGCTTGCTTCCCTGGCTTGGACCTGAACAATTTTTAGCAAAAAGAACCATCTATTTCTCAACCTTGTTATATTGATGGGTGGACACGAAAGCTTTCCCAATTTTCCTTGCTACTGTTGCATCCAAAGGATTCTTCTTCTGAGCTGCTTCATAAACTTCCAAAGCTTTCTCAGGCTATAATAAGTGACAGAAAAATTGCAGTTATTTTTGTAATATTAATATAGTTATTTTTGGAGTTTTTTGTTTGGTGTTCTTCAGTGATGAGTAGATTGATCCTATGCATACTTGCAAGTCAGGCCTACTGAGTTCAACAGGTGTCAAGTAAAAATGCACAGGACTACAGTCTTAGTTTCAATTTCATTTGGGAGCTGGGGTAGCATTTTAGTTTTTTTAGGTATGAAATTTGCATTTTATCACTCTACACTAACCTCTTGAATATTCATGTAGGCATCCCCCAAGAGAAGGCTTGTATGAGGACTTGGCATATTTTCACACAACTCACTAGATAAAAAAATGGAATGTCATTTAAGAAATGACAAACACTCAGTATACACACGATTATTTTAAAGCTTCAAACTTTTAAATTGGCATAGCAGCCTTAACTGTAATAGTCCCTAAAATGGATCCAGCTACAGATTATGAACCCCCAAACAACAGCAGAATAAAGCCAGTGAATTACCCTTCAAACATAACCTGTGTTTGCAGGATCAGATATATGCGAGGTCACTTTGCACCACATCCTGAGGAAGTGAGCAACTGGTGCTCCACTTATAGTACATTAAAGCCTATAAAGAAAGCCAGAGCTTTCTCGGCTGTGGCACCAATCTGGTGGAACGCTCTGTCACAAGAGACTAGGGCCCTGCGGGACTTGACATCTTTCCGCAGGGCCTGTAAGACAGAGCTGTTCCACCAGGCCTTTGGTCAGGGCGCAGCCTGACCCCCTCCTCTGGCAATCTGCACAGGGTCCTGCTTGCTGGTTGCCATCAATTTGTTTCTGATTGATTTTATGGTGAAAGTTTTTAGAATGTTGGATTGTTTTTATTGTTGTTAGCCGCCCTGAGCCCGGCTTTGGCTGGGGAGGGCGGGGTATAAATAAAATTTATTATTATTATTATTATTATTATTATTATTATTATTATTATTATTATCATTCATACCTGCATATGCATAATTCCACTTCTCTACACCTGATGACTGTCTGCTGAATATGTGAACTGACTCTGGGGGAAAGTGTTATGTTTAAGGTCATACAAAAATGATCAAAGGGCTGCAACACCTCCCCTTTGAGATCTTCCAACATTTGGGGCTTTGTAGTTTCGAGGGGGGGGGATGAAGATGGGTATATGATAAAGGCACTGTACTCTTTTCGGCACAAGCTAAAAACATTCTTGTTTTGAGAAGTCTACTCAGATGCTAACAAAGTTGAGGTGAATTTTAAACTGCTTTAGCGTTTTCACTTTTTATACATTTTAAGTATATTTTTCTTTATTTTATTGTTTTACCTTTTTGTAAACTGCTTTGAGTGTGTGCGTTTTTATTTACAATCAAGCAGCGTATAAAATTTATAAAATAAAAAATGATAAAGGGATAAAATTACACATGGTTTGGAGAAAGTAGGTAGAGATAATTTTTTCTTCCTCTTTAATAATACTAGAACCTGTGATCATCCAATAAAGTAAGATATTGTAAGAGTAAAAAAGCACATATTCCCGTTTCCCGAGTGCTAAGAGCTCCTAGAAATGGTGCTGAATCAGAAGAAGGCATCTTTGAAAAGTAAGCAGATAGGGGCTTTCCTTCCCAATGCATTGCTGTGTTAGGAATAGAGGTTTGCCTGAAGAACAGATGTTTTTCCTCTTCATCACACATACTCTCCAACATTTCTCCACTGAAAACAGGGACATCCCATTCCATGATAATTTTACTATTTGTACCAAACCATCTGACTGGGTTGCCCCAGCCACTCTGGGTGGCTTCCAACATATATAAAAACATAATAAAACATTTTTTTAAACCGTCCTGATACAGGATTGCCTTCAGACAGCCTGAGGGTCAGGTAACTCCATACCCTCCAACATTTCTCCAGTGAAAATAGGGATGATCTAAGGAAAAGCAGGACATTCTGGGATCAAATCAGAAACTGGGATGGCTTCTCTAAATCAGGATGTCACTGGAAAATAGGGACACTTGGAGGGTCTGTATCACAGTGCTGTACTTGGAGAAGGAAAATCTGTCCTCCCAACACAGTGGTTTGATGGGGAAGAATCGCCCCCTGCTACACTACTGTTTGAAAGAAGGATGAGGCTGTGGGGCTGTCTGAGTGAATGTGGTCTGTGTGTATTAGCCATGCCCATCACTGGCATGTGATCCTCAGAGCAGTGGCTAACTTTGCAGGCCTTGCACTGCAAAGGTTAGGCACCTCTGTTCTAAAAGGTTCTGATAGTCTCTCAAATAATCCTTGCCCTAACGCTCTGGATTCATTCCTGCCCCTCAAGCAAAATATGAAAAAGAATACTTGCAAAAAGCAAAATTAACTTGAAACATTACCAATAGCATCCAATATACAGTCTCTTATCCTTTCGGACCTGAAGGTATATCTGAGCCATTTTTTCCTTAACCTCAGTGTAATACGGCTGGCATGGTGTGACATTCCTCAGCATAGTTAGGGCTGAATCAACTTCCCCTTTGCTGAGAGCCAAATCTACATTAGCAACCATGACGCGGGTTTCTTCTGATGTCCCATTAAATTCAATAATGGCATCTTGCATTATCTTAGTAGCTTCATGCTAGAATGTTAAAACAATACATGGAAATTCTTCAAAAACTTAAATGCTACATAGAAAAGGTAACGCTACTGCTGCGAATAATAATAATAATAATAATAATAATAATAATAATAGGAATTAACATTTATATAGCAGTTTTTGAACACTCAAAACCCTCCATATACATTAATCTCAGTCAACTTTATAACAGCTCTGTAAAGCAGATCAGTATTACAATCACCATATTGCAGAGAACTGAAGCTGAGAGTGGTTTGATGAGTGAGTTCATGAAAGGCAAAAATTTGAACTGGAGACTTCCTGGTTCAAACCTCAGCTTTTACCTATTATTTTAATCATTGTATTCCTTATACAGTGGTACCTCGGGTTAATTAGTTAGTATTTAATTAGTTCCGGAGGTCCATTCTTAACCTGAAACTGTTCTTAACCTGAAGCACCACTTTAGCTAATGGGGCCTCCTGCTGCCGCTGCACCACTGGAGCCCGATTTCTGTTCTCATCCTGAAGCAAAGTTCTTAACCTGAAGCACTATTTCTGGGTTAGCGGAGTCTGTAACCTGAAGCATATGTAACCTGAAGCGTATGTAACCCAAGGTACCACTGTATGTTTTCCCCTAATACAAGGCAAATTACTGATCTATTTGAGTTCCATGAACAAAGACTCAAATATTCAGAAAGAAATCATTTGACTCCATCGCATGATGGTGGACTCTCCTTCATTGGAGGTTTTAAAGCAGAGGTTGGATGGCCACCTGTCATGGATGCTTTAGTTGAGATTCCTGCATTGTAAAGGTAAAGGGACCCCTGACTGTTAGGTTCAGTCATGGACGACTCTGGGGTTGCGGCGCTCATCTCGCTTTATGGGCCGTGGGAGCCGGCGTACAGCTTCCGGGTCATGTGGCCAGCATGACTAAGCCGCTTCTGGCGAACCAGAGCAGCGCACGGAAACGCCATTTACCTTCCCACCGGAGCGGTACCTATTTATCTACTTGCACTGCGTTCTTTCGAACTGCTAGGTTGGCAGGAGCAGGGACCGAGCAACGGGAGCTCACCCCGTCACAGGGATTCAAACCGCCTACCTTCTGATTGGCAAGCCTTAGGCTCTGTGGTTTAACCCACAGCGCCACCCGCGTCCCATCTCCTGCACTGTAGCAATCTGCAATTCTATGGTTCTATCTAAATTGCTGCCTTTTGAAATGGGAGTTCCAAAAGACAATGGTATAATGCGCTGCCTGACGCAAGTCCTTCCCATTGTGTCCTGAATCCGCTACCAGTGAATGGGCTCAGGACAGATAAGCCCATTAGGTTTTGAATAAAACTGCAGGATCTGATTCAACCTCTAGCAGAAATAATTTCCAATAATCTTCCCTTCAAATAACATCTGAAGTTATGTAATTGCTACTTTCTCCAGTTTATTAAAGACCTCTAAAGAAGATGCCCTCCTTCTTTGGAGGTCTTTAAGCAGAGGCTTGACAACCATATGTCAGGAGTGCTCTAATGGTGTTTCCTGCTTGGCAGGGGGTTGGACTCGATAGCCCTTGTGGTCTCTTCCAACTCTATGATTCTATGATTTTTGACCAGTTTACTTTTAAATTGAGTGAGTTCATCAGGTTTGCTCTTTACCCCAGAGGGTCTTGCTTCCTTTAAAAATATTAGACATTGCATTTACTGAGCAGATAATATATAGAACTTCTTACCAGTTCCCCATTGAATCGAAGAGCTTCAGCGAGTTCCAGGTAGATGGAGACTTGTTCACTTATAACTATACGGGGGCCCTGGCCTTTCTTAGCTTCCCCTTTCATTTGCGGTAAACTGATAAGCATTTTTAAGACTTTTATGGCTTCAGGATACTCCCCAGCTTTATTCAGTGCTCTAGCCCTGATGAAGTGATACCATAGAGAATCACGAAGCTGCCCAAAAGATGAAAAAAGTGACATTAGTAAGAACATCCAATGCAAACTTCACCCTAAATTTTTTCATCCTAAAATTGCTTCATAAATAAAACTGAAATAAATAAAACATAAATAATAAATAAAACATAAATAATTCATAAATAAAACATAAATAATAAAACTTCATCCTAAAATTGCATGTGAGCTGGTCACATGCGTGTAGAGTAACAAGGAAAAGGCTTGTAAGCTTGGTCCTCACAAGCAGACCCACAGGCAAGGCCAGAGTAAAGACTGTTCTCACAAGCATTTACATTGTTCCTTTTGGGCTCCATCTTACCTGAAAATTGTAGCTGACTCCTATTTCAAGTGAGTGGACACATTCTTTGATGTTTCCTTGAGAGAGGTGGATCTGGGCCATAAGAAGATTGGCATCTGTTGATGTTGGATCCAATTCTAAACAACGCTGCAGAGTACCCTGGGCAGTTTCTAGTTCTCCTGCAAAATAGCCTAACATGTTGTTTTGCTCTCAACATGCCATTTTTTTACAAAAACCAAGTTATGCTTTACTTAATCTTATGTAGGCCTTCCTGAGCAAGCACAACAGTTTACTAACTTGATCCCATGCTATTCAGTGTGGTTAAGGTGAAGACAGATGGAATATTTTGGGAGCAGTAATGAACAACGGTGATTATAATATGTATTGTTTCGTCTCCTGAGATCTGAAAACTCGGTTCTGCATGTCTGTAGCATTTTCAGTTTGAACTAGAGTAAAAACATCCGTGAAAGGTGTATTGGTAGCTTAGTTCCTATGATATCACCAGCCAACTCCTGGAGCAGTTTTGCAACTGTTTTATAAACATTTAAAGGTTTTGTTTTTAATAAAGAAAAGGATAAGTTTGTAAAGAAATATACACATGATTATTTTTAAAAAGTAGACAGCCTGCTCAAAAGCATGAGGGAGCACGGCTGATGGGTGAACAAGCATCTTATATAGGAAGCTGCTGTACATCCAATCAGATCAATGGTCCATCTAGCTCAGTACTGTCTACACCAGGCTTCCTCAGCCTTGGCCCTTCAGATGTTTTGAGACTACAGTTCTCATCATCCCTGACCACTGGTTCTGCTAGCTAGGGATTATGGGAGTTGTAGGCCAAAAACATCTGGAGGGCCAAGGTTCAGGAAGCCTGGTCTACACTAACTGGCAGCAGCTCTTCAGGGTTTAAGATAGAGCTTCTACCTCAGGTACTGAACCTGAGACCTTATGCATACAAAGCAGATGTTCTACCACTGAGCTACAGTCCTTACCCAAATGGCATACATAAATACCAGATTAGCTGGAATGACATGGAAATTGCAAAGATGGGTTCACACCCTGAGTGCTCTTTTAAATACTGTCTTCTTCATATTTAAGAAACAATGGAAACAATGCCTTATGAGGATCGGCTAAGGGAGCTGGGCATGTTTAGCCTGGAGAAGAGGAGGTTAAGGGGTGATATGATAGCCATGTTCAAATATATAAAAGGATGTCACATAGAGGAGGGAGAAAGGTTGTTTTCTGCTGCTCCAGAGAAGCGGACACGGAGCAATGGATACAAACTACAAGAAAGAAGATTCCACCTAAACATTAGGAAGAACTTCCTGACAGTAAGAGCTGTTCGACAGTGGAATTTGCTGCCAAGGAGTGTGGTGGAGTCTCCTTCTTTGGAGGTCTTTAAGCAGAGGCTTGACAACCATATGTCAGGAGTGCTCTGATGGTGTTTCCTGCTTGGCAGGGGGTTGGACTCGATGACCCTTGTGGTCTCTTCCAACTCTATGATTCTATGATTCTATGATTCTATGATTCTATGATTCTATTGTTAGTGAGGATTGAGATTTGTGCTATCGCCCCTCCAATAGTGCAAGGTGAGCTGTGAGCTCAGTTGGGAACTGGACCAACCCCTCATTTTTAATGTGGTTTTGCTGTCTTGGGGATTGTATAGTGTATAGTTCTGACTCTTCCCCTTTGTCTTTGATCTTTGTATCCCCAAGTCAAGGATCAGAAGCATTATTGCTTCTTAGCTTAATAAGAAGCTTGGACTTTTTAATTCAGTTGCAGTTAAATTGTTTTAAACTGCTTGTAATATTGTGTTTTAATTGCTGTAACCCACCCTAGAAACTTAAGGTGAAGGGTGGGAAACAGCAATAATAGTAAAAGCTCATTCCCTGCAAGCAACTCCCAGCAACCTAAAATCCAGAAGCATTTTTTACTTTTTTCTTGAGGAGACACTCAGAACTCAATTTACCTGATAAATATTTAACCTGTGCCATTAGATAAAGAGGCTCAATCATTCCAGGGGTGGCTTTCACAAGTGGATTCAAAATTATAGTTACTTGCTTAAGAAGTGAAGATAAGACTTGACCTGGTAACCGAGGCTACAAAGAGAAAGTGAAATTGCATTATTTTCCAGAAAAATAAAATACAGAGTACAATTAATGTATTTGGTAAACAATCCCCAAGTCTAGCCCAGAGCTCATGGTACTTATGAACTTCAATCTGCCTACCCATTGCACATCATTTCTATGAATATATCTGAGTGCTTATGGGAACATTTATGTAGTTCCTTCTGCTGCTATCAGTAATTGTTATGTAGAGATTCATTATGAGTTATTGTGTTGTCATTTTTAAAGGGTTTTTAAAGGGTTGTGCCTTTTTATAGATTCTTTTTAGCTTTATTTGATTTTGTCATAAACCACCCTGTGGTTTGTGAAAAGGGTAGTATATAAATAATCTAATTCTGGGCACCCCACAACTGCTTGGGTGAAGCGGGGAGAAACAGCAGGGCAGCTGGAATGTAGCTAGCAAAGGAAACAGAAATCTCACAAGCATCAGACTGGGAAAGATGCTTACTGAGAGAAGTGGTGCTTCTGTGAATCCTAGCACAGTTTTCCTGCCTCGTGCTGGTAAATAGAGAGAGGTTGCAGTGCTCATGGTCAGGATTTTGGTTGTTGTGGGACTGCTATCTTTGCAAGTGCCTGCCTCTCCCAGCTCCACAAATAACTCTGCTCTGGTACAGTCTACTTTTGTAGTGTTTGTACAATCTTGCTTTGCGTAGCATCCTGAAATGGTTTTAAATTACTGACAAGAACAGGAAATTTTAGGTATACCTGAAAAATAAGCAGGATGGCATCCCACACAATCACATCCTACTTCAAACACTGACTATAAATCTCCAGCTCTCTCCTCACAAGCAAATCCATCATGTAAAAGGCTGCCACCTTTCAACCCCCAATAAATCCTACTATTTAGCAAAATGGGGAGTGCAAAACTCAAGTTTCTACCTGCTTGGGACAGAAGACCAAATATTCTTTCACAATTTCAATCATAAACATGGGATTCAGCTTTTCATAGTATTCAATGCTTAGAGGAAGTCCATGCAAAGCAGAGCAATGAAGTTCTGCAGCTTCGTTGAGAAAGGCACAGGCAGCCTGATCATTGTTCTTCCTTGAAGCAATCACACCTTGAAGATAAGCTAGAAGCTGTGAGAAAACAGCACACAGAATTTTTAATGAACAAGAGATTTGTTTTAAGTTCAACCCAAAGCTTCCCTTCAGATAATGTGCAGAATGTGCAGAACTGCAGATGCACAAATAAACTAGGGTTTGGGAACTGGGAGGGCAGGTTCATCTCTCTCCTACTTCATGTGTGGAGAGGACCCACCCAACCCTTCTCTTTCCACTTAGGTCATTAGCTCAGGCTGGATTTTAACTCAGGAAGCACCTAAACTTGCTTTGTTAAACTAGTTTCAATCATGGTCCTCAAAATGAATTAAAAGCATCCCTGCGTTCTTCTGATCAAGGTTGGCAAAGACTGTAGAGGGAGATACGGTAATAGACACTTTCCCAGTCCTTAGAAGCTGATATATTTTACATCCACACAATAATATATGGCGAAGTCATGCAAAAGTGCTAAACAGCAAATACACTTATGGATTTATCATTATGCACATAAATGCCTTTATTGTACAGCAGCCCACAGTGCCACCTAAGATGCAGAAATTATTGTGTGACAAGAGTACAATTTGATGGTTTGCAAAGCAGGCATTGTATCCATCCAAAAATAGCAGAGAATGTCTTTGCCACTAAATGTTATGGGGAAATTACAACTCTAATAATGTACCGGGAAGACTAGCTGAGTGGCATATTTTCTCTAAAAGAAGCCAGGGACGAGAACAAGGTCATTCCCTGCCCCACCAATTAGGGCATTCCAGCATTCCTTTACATCATGCTGCATTTCAGCAAACTAATGTGCCAAGCCAAAGATGTGCTGGGAACAAACGCAGTATTAAATAGTTATACACATGATCTCCCCTATGGTAGGACTTCTGAGCACAGCCAACAAGAAGAGAGCTGAATGCAATTGAACAGACTTCTACCTAATAAAACTGGTGACCTGAGGTAGGTGGGGATTAACATGACCAGTGGTATTCTTTGGCCAAATTCATCCCAGAGGCTGTTAGCTGCCAACCCTTCTGAAATTTTTGGAGCCTAGCAATATTAAGCAGGGTGGAAAATACAGTAGAAGAGACTGCAGTGACCACCGCCTGAAGAAACACACAATTACATGGGGTTGGGCAGGTGTTCACCTGCATTTGACAATTCATGGTAAGCATACACATAAGAAATCAAAGGAAATAAGTGTAATCTAACTGAAGATTTTCCCGTAGACTGCTGAACTTCCTTTAGAAACTCCAGTTGATTCTCTGCTTCTTCTATTTTCCCTCCAAGCACCTGGCACCATATAGATCCTGAAAAGTAAATATCAGCAATAAATTACATGTTCGTAAGTATGATTAAATGTACTCTGAATTACAACCACAAATGTTAAATTGTAAATCGCTAAGGCGATGAGGGGTCATATTGGGAAAGTATCATGAATTTGAGTAGGGTAGAGCTGTGGCCTCGCACCCAATGCTACCTTAAAGTGCAGCAGCTTCTTTTTGCAGTGTCACAGTTAAAATAGCCCCTTACAATTGGATTTTGACCCCATCCTCCTACCTGCTGAGTTATATGAGAGCAACACTGGGACTAAGAAGTAGGAAACTGACAGTCAGTCAGTTCTACTCCCTGGATTTGTTGGAAGAAAGTAGGCAGGTGGGGGTTAGCTGAGGGCAGGCTGAGCTTGGTGAGGCAGAGCCCTATTTGCTCTAACAGACCAGCCTCCAGTGCAGTTCACTAATCTTATTAACTGTTTGGGCAGTCTTGAGCTAGAAGTTGTTGCCAATTTACATATTACTGCCTGTCACAGCTGGGCAGGTCTGTGCTAGAGGCTGCAGCCAAATTACATATTACTAGCTTCAAGTCACATGTCCTTGCCTGGATGAATCACACTCTTTACACACACTGAGCTCTTCATTAAATGCTAGAGACTCATTCCAGCCTTTCTCCATCAAAACTATAAAGTGAGAAAATTCTCAGGAGAGACTGCTATGGTCCTAACAAGATGGGCTATGTCTAAGAACATAAATCTTTCTGGGTAGTGGATCTTCTTTGCACAGTGGGTGAGCAAATGCATAACCTCCTCTGCTTTCAGCATGCACATAGTATAGCATCTGATGTGAAAAATCTTCATGTAAGACTGCATGAATAAGGGGACAAATTGGTTCTTATGCCCCCTTTTTTTGAGGGAAAGAATGACATACATATGGCCCCACACACTGAGCATCCCATCAGATGTCACTATTGTATACAGTGGTACCTCAGGCTAAGTACTTAATTCGTTCCGGAGGTTTGTACTTAACTTGAAACTGTTCTTAACCTGAAGCACCACTTTAGCTAATGGGGCCTCCTGCTGCCGCCGCGCCACCAGAGCCCGATTTCTGTTCTTATCCTGAAGCAAAGTGCTTAACCTGAAGCACTATTTCTGGGTTAAGAGAGTCTGTAACCTGAAGCGTATGTAACCTGAAGCATATGTAACTCGAGGTACCACTGTATAGTAGAAGACAGACTCCTCCAGAGTCCAGGTAACTCCATGCACCAGACCTAAAAGTGACTTGAGGTTGGCACATGGTCCAAAGGTTTATATTTTATACTAAAAAGAAAAAATCCTTAACAGCCTACCTGTCATTGAATCTGCAGTGTTTTCATTCAACTCAGAGGCTTTTGCATACCATTCAGATGCTTCCTTCCAACACCCTTGAAGGATTAGCAGATATCCTAACTCATTCGCATAATGTGCATTACTAGATATTAGGTTGCTTCCTGAGTCTTTAACAAACTCATACACTTCTCGGAGGATATTTTGATTCTTCCCGCACTAAACAGAACATAATTTAAAGGGCAAAAAATTAATGTCATGCTCATGAAGCACATATATGATCAAAAATGCCATGTGGTGGGATGGAAGTATTGAAAATGCATAATTACATTTGTTCATTATGTGAAAAAAAACTCTAAGCATTATCAATTTATACAGCTAGCTAGTAAATTAGATTTCCCCACACATTTGTAAGACTTTCTTGGGGGGGGGGCGCACCCACAATATTTCAAATGGGGAAGGCACCAAAGATAGGAAATAAAACAAATTATTACTAAGCAAGATAGGTCATAGTAATGGTAAACATGCCCTTACCAGTCTGCTGATTACAAGGATTTTTTGAAGGTGAAGTTCGGATCTTTGGGGCTCCTTCAACTCCAAAGCAACAATAAATTCTCTAAGCATTTGCAGTGCCTGCATTAAAAAGTTTAATATTTTAAAATCAGAGACACTGCCACTTACCGTATTTTTTGCTCTATAAAACTCACTTTTCCCCTCCTAAAAAGTAAGGGGAAATGTATGTGCGTCTTATGGAGTGAATGCAGGCTGCGCAGCTATCCCAGAAGCCAGAACAGCAAGAGGGATTGTTGCGTTTGCTGCGCAGCGATCCCTCTTGCTGTTCTGGCTTCT
This sequence comes from Podarcis tiliguerta, assembly GCF_965153285.1. Lineage (NCBI taxonomy): Eukaryota > Metazoa > Chordata > Lepidosauria > Squamata > Lacertidae > Podarcis > Podarcis tiliguerta. Next base: position 50,666,117 of record NC_139545.1, on the reverse strand, counting down.
GGGATTCAGAATATTTTTTTTCTTGTTTTCCTCCTCCAAAAACTAGGTGCGTCTTATGGTCTGGTGCGTCTTATAGAGCGAAAAATACGGTATTTTATATCTAATACACTGAATGGCATAACAAGTAGTGAGTTAACCAAAGGTGAAAAACTTGCACACATTTTAAACATAAGAGTTAGGCACTTGATTTTAAAAACAAAATCTGGGATTTTGAGTCCAATTCTTCACTCAGGGTGAAGGGTCACTCAGAGGAGAAGATGGTGAAATGCAAACAGGGGACACAGAAAGGGCTGAACTCCTCAATGCCTTCTTTGCCTCAGTCTTCTCCGATAAAGAAAACAATGCCCGACCTGAAGAATTTGGAGGAAATGATTCAGCAGAGGAAACACAGCCCAGAATAACTAAGGAGATAGTACAAGAATACTTGGCTAGTTTAGATGTATTCAAGTCTCCAGGGCCAGATGAACTGCATCCAAGAGTATTAAAAGAACTGGCAGATGTGATCTCAGAACCACTGGCAGTCATCTTTGAGAATTCCTGGAGAACAGGCGAAGTCCCGGCAGACTGGAGGAGGGCAAATGTTGTCCCTATTTTCAAAAAGGGGAAAAGAGAGGACCCAAATAATTACCGCCCAGTCAGTCTAACATCAATACCAGGGAAGATTCTGGAGCAGATCATTAAGCAAACAATCTGTGAGCACCTAGAAAGGAATGCTGTGATCACCAATAGTCAGCATGGATTTCTGAAAAATAAGTCATGTCAGACTAACCTGATCTCATTTTTTGACAGAATTACAAGCCTGGTAGATGAAGGGAACGCAGTGGATGTAGTCTACCTTGATTTCAGCAAGGCATTTGACAAGGTGCCCCATGATATTCTTGTAAAGAAGCTGGTAAAATGCGGTCTTGACTATGCTACCACTCAGGGGATTTGTAACTGGCTGACTGACCGGACCCAAAGGGTGCTCATCAATGGTTCCTCTTCATCCTGGAGAAGAGTGACTAGTGGGGTGCCACAGGGTTCTGTCTTGGGCCCGGTCTTATTCAACATCTTTATCAACGACTTGGATGATGGACTCAAGGGCATCCTGATCAAATTTGCAGATGACACCAAACTGGGAGGGGTGGCTAACACCCCAGAAGACAGGATCACACTTCAAAATGACCTTGACAGATTAGAGAACTGGGCCAAAACAAACAAGATGAACTTTAACAGGGAGAAATGTAAAGTATTGCACTTGGGCAAAAAAAATGAGAGGCACAAATACAAGATGGGTGACACCTGGCTTGAGAGCAGTACATGTGAAAAGGATCTAGGAGTCTTGGTTGACCACAAACTTGACATGAGCCAACAGTGTGACGCGGCAGCTAAAAAAGCCAATGCAATTCTGGGCTGCATCAATAGAAGTATAGCATCTAGATCAAGGGAAGTTATAGTGCCACTGTATTCTGCTCTGGTCAGACCTCACCTGGAGTACTGTGTCCAGTTCTGGGCACCACAGTTCAAGAAGGACACTGACAAACTGGAACGTGTCCAGAGGAGGGCAACCAAAATGGTCAAAGGCCTGGAAACGATGCCTTATGAGGAACGGCTAAGGGAGCTGGGCATGTTTAGCCTGGAGAAGAGGAGGTTAAGGGGTGATATGATAGCCATGTTCAAATATATAAAAGGATGTCACATAGAGGAGGGAGAAAGGTTGTTTTCTGCTGCTCCAGAGAAGCGGACACGGAGCAATGGATCCAAACTACAAGAAAGAAGATTCCACCTAAACATTAGGAAGAACTTCCTGACAGTAAGAGCTGTTCGACAGTGGAATTTGCTGCCAAGGAGTGTGGTGGAGTCTCCTTCTTTGGAGGTCTTTAAGCAGAGGCTTGACAACCATATGTCAGGAGTGCTCTGATGGTGTTTCCTGCTTGGCAGGGGGTTGGACTCGATGGCCCTTGTAGTCTCTTCCAACTCTATGATTCTATGATTCTATGATTCTATGACATTACGCTACATATTAGTATCTATGAAGCAAAACATATCCTCAAGTATAGATATGCTTAATATAAAGAGTTCACAAAGGCAACATTACTAATGATAAGCTACCCATCAAATCACTGAGGGCAAAGAGCACCATGAAGACTACGTTTGTTTTTAAATTCTAGGACACCAATTTTATATTCCAAATGTGAAAAAAATATATAACACTCACCAAAACTTTATTCCCAGTAATAGCAAGATGATTTACAACCATGTACTGGAGTCCATCTATATCATTTGGATCCTTGCTTAGGATTCTTAAACAAGAATTTGTTCAAAAGTATTAAGAGAGAAAAGTAAATTATAGCATAAATGACTTATTTATGCTATTTTAATTTCAATTACAGTATGCCTATTATTGAACGAAAGAAAATCTATGATTAATTAAAAGCTACATACTTATTGCTACAGAGTCACACTCAGATAAAGGAGAAAACAAGTTTAAGGTTTAGAAAGACAGAATTTATCTCATAATTTTAAAAGACAAATTGGAGAGTGGGAAAGATTGTTTTAGGGCAAAAATGGATTTTGTGACTTATCAACATCTGCTGAAAGTGGAAAGAGTTAGAAGACTTAGGAGCACCAGGAAGGCAATGTTAGCTGAAGCACAGAACACAGTAGCCAGCACAGTCTGTAATTGTGCAGGTACTGGGGACACCTACTGGCCATTATGTTGAACATCCATAAGAATTAGGATTATATTTTAAATAACCACTTTATAGGGAAAGAACCAAAGGTCAATGGAGGAGCACAAGCGTTGCATGTAAAACATTCCAGGTTCAATCTCTGACATCTCTAGGACTAGGAAAGACTCCTGCCTTCCCAAACTGCTGCCCTCCAGATGCTTTAACTGACAGCTCTCATCATCCCTGACCACTGCCACCTCTCCCATTAGCCAAAGACTTGGAGAAGCAGATATGTCTCCTGCTGCCAGCCATGAAGATCCTGAGACTCCCTGGTGAAGCTGCTTCCAGAGGATTCTCCAGAAGGGCCCTCAGAGTGGGTTCCAGCCTGAGTGCCAGCAGATAAGCCCCTGGTGGAGTCTAAGGGAAAACCAAGCCACCCACTATCCCTCAAAAGGGCAGAGGCCTCAAGATTCATACCCAGCCTGCAGGGTCACAACGAAGTATGTGCCTGAGATTCCAAAGTCACCATGCTAGTCAGGAATACAGGACTCATAGTGAGAGGCAGCTTCCTATACAAAGGTTGGCCAACCTTTTTACAAATGAAATGGCACGTCTCAATTTCTTCCGTTGCTGAAAAATCATCTCCTACCGTTTACTTTCTTCTGCAGTTTGCTCCCAGTCCTGTGATGCTAAATGTAGTCTCATCTTGATGACAATGGCTGGTGTAAATAAAGGGAAAGTAACTACTAACTGGCTAATTATTTCCAGAGCTCCGGAGTAATTCTGCTGCACCATGAAATATTTTGCCTATAGAAAGTGGCGAGGAGAGAAAAAATACATATCATTTGAAAGAGCACTTAAGTGGATGTATGCCACCCCAGTCAACACAAGATATATACCACTTTCTGTGGCCAGTTCATAATGGAGTCACATCACATTCACCTATCCTGGATTTTGCCAGCAAAATCAATCCAATACAGTTTTGTAGTCAGAAGGCAATTGCCCAGTGAGAGATGCCTATGGCAGAAGTTTCATTTTTTAAAAAACAAGTATGGAGTACACATGCTGTCACCACTGCAGCAAATAAGAAGTGGAATTTCAGTCAATCACATTTTATCCTTTTAAAGAATATTGGAACTTTTTAAAAGAGGTTTTAAAAATGTTTTTGTTTTATCTCTTATTTGCCATCCTGGGCTCCTCTGGGCATGGTATTAATAAAAATAATGGCAGCCCATTTTTTCATCATGGCCTCATCAAATGATACTTTTAGAACTAGATGGTTATTTTGTTGGTATGTTGGCTTGTATGTTCCTTGGTTAAAATTTGATATGTTTTAACTGCTTTAACTGTGAGAGTTTATGAGTTTGTACATGGTTCTAAACCATTTGCTTAAAGAGTGATCTAAAGTCTTTTAAATAAACAAGCAAATATATAATCAAATGACATTTGGTCATCTCTGTTCTACTCAGACCAAACCTCCTAAATTTGGCTTTGTAGGATATATCCAGGCAATCTGACAGAGTTAGTGACAGATATTACCACTGATTTCAATGGGCTTCAGTGCAGCTAGCTCTGCATAGGTTCAAGTTAAAGGATTTTGGAGTTGGATTTTCAGTACCCCAAGGTTTCAGCCTCCAGGGATATAGTTCTAACCACTTGGTTATCCTGTCTAAAAGGAGAGAGAGAGAATGATAGCAAAGCTAAAAGTAAATTATCTACCTTTCCCATCATCCCAAATATTTCTGTATTGTCTTGAATCCCTTCATCCAAATATTTTATAGCCTTCTTTGCAGCATGAGCTTTGTCACTAGTAACATATATCCATCCTTTCAAAACTAGTCCCTGCAGAGGTGGAAAAAACAAACACCTCCTCAGCAAAGTAATGAAACTCTTCAATTACAGCATTAGTATGTCAATAGAATGTCAATTTAATAGTACACATACAATTACTTTTTTCAGATACAAAAGTTAAAACGCAATTAGAAACCAAATATATAAGAAACCTTAGGACACTGGTGTTTTCTGATAAAATATAACTAAGAACAAATACCATCCTTCTGCCAAGACAATTCACATCACAAAGTGCCCCGTTGGATCAGATCAAGGGCTCCTCTGAAGTAGCATTCTGGGCTAGTCAAAAACTCTGGGAAGTCCATAAGCAACTGCATTCACCACCTGTATGTTCCCAGTCTTTATGAACTTTAATGTTTCATTTAGCTTTTATAGCCGGGTGATAACCATTGATAAATGGTTGATAACTCCATGAAATTTCCCGACCCCTTTCAAAGCTAAGTAGAAAAAGGGGTGCTTTCATTTAACAAACAAACCCAATTTTAATTTAATTTGTGTTTGTACCAAAGTGGAGAAATCCACTTTGTGAGATTTGGCTTCATCACTTTCAGTTCAATCATGAGCTGTCTAGTGAAACTAGGGTGTTGATAGTTAAGATTTTTTAAGAATGAAGGACCTGGTATTAAAACATGGAAGTACCAAGTTGTTATCCTCCTCTGCACACTTACCAGGGAGCTTGCATTTAACTCACTGGGAATTACTGCGGTGTATACGTTTATAAGATAATGCAGTTTATCGACTGATTCACATTGATGTGAAAGAACAGGTCTGATTTCATAATAAGCAATGAGAAACACAGTGAAGATTAGGTAGTACACTGGCCCCAGTTCAGAAGGCTGATCACATATATTTCAGCTGACTTCCTCAACTGAACAGATGGTTGGCACTGTCAGCTTTGCCAGCACTGAACATCTGTCACAGTGGGAAGGGTGAAGGAGATGTCTAGAGTCACTCTCTGGCCTTCCTGAAACAGAAGTGCTGACAGTTTGGTGCTGTCAGAACTGACAATGTTTACCATCTGTTTGGTAGTCGGTACACATTCCAGGGTGACTATGCATACAACCTTGAGTGCTGGATGCAGATATCTCCCTGCTCCCAGCTCCTTTTTGTGTGCTTGAGTCCTTCTGATCCAGAAGGGCAATGCATGAGGAAGGCTGTCTTTGAACAAGGATGACACTTGCAAGAAGGTTATAACTATGCTTTTCTGGCTTACATTCTATGAAGTATTGAATAGGTCTGGCACATTTCAATGTTCAGTGAATAGCCTGATCACTTTACCTCTCTTGCTCCATTAGACACTTTCAGCATTCTGTCAACATACTCCTTTGCTTTATCATTTTTATTCAGGAGCCACAGAAACATTCCAGCATAATACAATGCATTACTTCCGGCCGTCTTCCGCGCTTCCTTTAATTTGGTTTCCAAGTCCAAAAGAGCAGAAGTATCTGAAAGTAAACAGGGCGGGTAGTGGTATATGCTACCCTTGTTATCCACTTGTCTGGTTTTCACGTATCACACAAGATACGCCAACAAATAAGCTCCTAGGGCTGATTCAAGGAAAACAATTTGGGAGGAAAGTTACATCATGAAGTGTGCAAGGTATGAAATACTTAGAGAATTGCAGGTCTTTTTTCATGTTATGTTCCAAATGTGAAAACTGTTTAAGTCAAATTGCATTTGAAACTGACGGAACTTCTAAAACTCTAGGTCTTGGTTGTTATTCCCAAAGTGTAGTTAATTTTAAGTGTAACTAGCAAAACTGTGCACTCAAGTTTTATATTTCTTTCCTGGACTTGTGTCTTTTGCCAACCTTCCATACTCAAGATGGCAGGATCATACCCTCTTCTTGATTTATTTATTTTTTTTACATATCCCCTGCCCTCAATTTTTGTTTGATTGATTTTAATACTGTTATTGGAAACACCGAATCTCTCATTTCTGACAACTTGTGATGAATGGCACAAAATGTATTTAATAGCACTGAACTTACCAACATTTTCACATCTTTTGTGCGCATAAATGAGACCCAGGAGGCAACATAAGGAAACATCTACATGGCGCTTCCGGGCATTCTCTAGTAGTACAATGCCTTCTTGAATTCGGCCTGCAAGGATGTAATACAATTGACTCATGGGAGTGCCAGATTTTTATGGTGGGTTATCAGAATGGTAAAACAATACCAGAGATATATGCAAGCATGGTGCGCTTTCTGTTTTCACTTCCACACCTCAGTCTGGGGTGAGTTCCTAATGTGAAACTTAGTGTTTCCTAGCCTTTGATATGCTCAGGTTTCATCTTTTTTAAAGCTTTCCAGTTCTCAAGTTACCTTGGTATGCAGAACTCAGATGCATTAAAAAAAACAACCCTCATTTAGCTCAATTAGGCTTTTACATTGTATTTTGTTTCTAGAAAGATGCACTTTCAAAGTTTATTGATTTAAAGTATTTACCAAGAAGCAATGTTCCAAAACCCTTGAAAAACAACAGCACTGGATCATTAGCATGTTTTGCCAGTTCAATGTTTGTCACTTGAACAACATAGTTGAAGTATTTTTCTTGAGCATAGTATAGAATTTTAGCCTTGAGGGGGAGAGAAAGAGAAAATCATTGCTTGCTTGCTTATTATGAATTTCATAAAAATTATATACCAGTTTTGTAAAATTACTCAAAGCAGTTTAGAAAAAGAATAAAACAATAACATTATTAGTAAACAATTAAAGCTTTCAAAAAATTAAAACCAGCAATAAACTAAAAACACACCAGCATTCTAGGTAACTGGGCAGGCTTGCCCAAACAAATATGTTTAATATGTGCTAAAGTGTACAGTGAAGGCACCTGCCCAGTATCAATAGGCAGGGAGTTCCAACGTGTAGGTAGAGCCACACTAAAATGATGATTTATTACAGATGTGGAATGGGTATTATGTGGCACCTGTAACAGTGCTAGTTCCCCAGACTGTAGTGGTTGAGAAGGCAAATATAAGGTGATCTCACAGGTTTCAAGTTATTATGGGCATTATATATTAATAGTCCTGACCCTGTAGAAAATTGACAGCCAATGCAGATCTCCGAGCACAAATGTTATATATACTGGCAAGGTCTCGCTCCTTTCAGCAATCGCAGTGCAACATTCTGCACTAACTGCAGCTTCTGGTTAATTATTGTTACTAATTGAACACACCACCCTGTACTCGGGGATCTCATGGTTGGTTTCTGCTTGAATCCAAGGTGGTGGCTATGGGAGGAGCAAGACCTTTCTGTCGCAGGATCAGGATGTATGTGTGTGAAGGAAGATTGGAGGAAGTTAAAGACTATTTACAGAAACACTATAAGATAATGAATGTTTGATGACACCAGATTGAATGTAAAAGGTTATTAGCAAAAAGCCTAAAGATTAAAAAAGATTTTTTAAGATATAAGGAAATGTAATTATATTAAGATATTAAAATTATGACAAAATTAAATTAGGACAGAGGGAAGGAATTTGCTGACAGAATATATGATCTGGAATACAGAGAAGGAAGGTCTGGGGAGGTCGGAGATACAGGTTAATGCAAAGAATATAATGAGGATAAAAATTGTTTTTATTTTTTCTATTTTTCTTTTTTATATTTTTTGCTGTTTTGTGTTTATATGTTATGTTATTGTATTTTTCTATTTTTCGTTGTGTTGTGTTTTATTTTTTGTCGCTTTATACTTATTGTAAAACCCAATAAAATATTTATAAAAAAAAGGATGTATATGTGTGCCAATAAGCGGTGTATCATAAAGACACCGCAATCTCCGCTGCCCCACAGGCCAAGGAACCCAGACCCTGGGTATTCGCCTTGGACCCCTGGAATCTCGCCCCGCTTAGGTGGGGAGGCTCTGCACAATGGATACAGGGCAGCGCATGGTGTACGCAGTGCCCCCTCTCCGCTTTCTCTTCACAACAACCCTGTGAGGTAGGCAAGGCACAGCAAAGGAGGGGTTGGGGCGGGTGAAAGTCCGCGTGAGAGCCATTGGGTGAGCCGTCTCTACAGGAAAGGCAGGATTTTAAACCTCCCACGAATTAATAACGGGGCCTGGCACCAGCCGCAGCCAAGCCGTGAGGCGAGTTCTCTCCCTTTGGGATGGGAAAGGGAGTACCAGGGCCTGAGGGTCTTCGTCAGCCATGGCCGCCGACAGCAACCGCCTGGGCAACGTTCGAAACGCCAACCGCCACAACGGCACGCGCCGCCTTCCCTTCTCAAGACGAGCACCTAGAGCAGCCAACCGCCGCCCGGCGTGCGTGGTTACCTGCGGTCACGCCCCTTCCCGCTCCCCGTTGCTAAGCTCCCGATCCTTCTCGTCATCTTTCTCGAGGCGCGAAGACCCCGCCTCCCTGTGGTTACTACTGGTAGCCTGTCCGCGCGGGCCGTCACGTGGAGGGGGACGCCCTCAGCCTATAGAGCGCGAGCGCGTCGGCTTGCTCTGTGGTCAGCTGCGTCCCTCCGCCAACCTCCTGCCCTCCCTGCGCATGCTCAGTCGGCGCTGCAGCGTTGGAACCTGGCAGCGGCGGCTGAGGGAGGATGAGGATGGCGTCGCCGGTGTCGCCTCCGAGCTCCTGAGGTGGCCCTCATGGGGCTGGGCTCCAGCTCCGAAGTCCCCGACGGGGGCTCCGAGGGATATCACGTGCACGGGGTAAGGGCCAGCTCCCCGGACGCGGTCGCTGAAGCAGCTGGAGGAGGAAGGAAAACGCAGCCCGGCTTATGTTCGTGAAGGGGCGTTTGCCTTCCTCCTCCCAGTTGTTGTCATTCAGTATTACTGCCTTATCCCATGGAGCTCGCAGGAGAGGCAGCGTGGCGTAGTGGTTAAGACGGGAGTCTTGTAATCTGGTGAACCGGGTTTGATTCCCTGCTCCTCCACATGCAGCTGCTGGGTGACCTTGGGCTAGTCACGCTTCTCTGAAGTCTCTCAGCCTCACTCACCTCACAGAGTGTTTGTTGTGGGGGAGGAAGGGAAAGGAGAATGTTAGCCACTTTGAGACTCCTTAGGGTAGTGAAAAAGCAGGATATCAAATCCAAACTCCTCCTCCTCTTCTTCTTCTCCGTCGGTGGTTTGTTACAGCCAGGTGGAACCTCCACGCGCAGAGGCAGTCTATCAGAGCGCCAGCGTGCTGGATCCTGCTGGAAAAGACCCTCTGAGGCCCGTGGATTCCAGCATTCGACTCATAGCTGTCAATCTTCCCTTTTTTTGCGGGAAATTCCCTTTATTTCAGCGCCGCTTCCCACTGCTATCCCGGATTGTTATATATCCTGCAGACTGTCCCTGGGACAGGGGAGGCAGCTGATCCCTTATTTTCAAATCCGAAAGTTGACAGCTATGCTGCTGATCCCTTATTTTCAAATCTGAAAGTTGACAGCTATGATTCGACTTCCCACAGCAGCCAACCAGATGCCCACAAGCGCAGGGAAGGCGGGCAGCACCCCTCTCCCACTGTTTCTTCCTTTCTTCCTTTTCCTTTCTGTGCTTACTAAGGGGGAGGCTTCATGTAGCCATTGTGGTTGGTAGCCATTGACAGATGAATCCTCTTGAGCGCTCCCCCCTATGAACCCAATACCCCTGTAAAGTCATCAGCCATAGCTGTGTTTTGTAGTGTGAAATTGTTTACTGATTTCCATTATTTATAGGCTGGCGTATAACATAAAAAAGGTCTCTGGCTCACGGGATAAAAGCAATGCAATAACTGCACTAAAAATACAATAAGCGCAACATTAAAGCATTCCCCAATTAAGATGGCCATGCATTACTTGAATTCCGTGTAAATTCCACACGTTGAAAGAAATGTGTTCTTTTATCTCCAGAAATTGATGGATGTATCTTGAGTTGTGAGTAGTGTTAGAAACTGAAATATGAAAGCTAGGAGCTAAGAGGCACCTTAAACCTAGGTTATGGGCGCAGCAACGGAATGTCAGCGCACTTTTTTTATAACTAGAATACAAAGCTGCAGCAAAGAATACAATGAGCTGCAGCTAAAATCTTATATTCATTTTTCACATGGTCTAGTCCTCATCTGACAACTGCACAAAACAAAGCCGTGCTTTCCCTGCCTCCCCCCCCCCCCCGCAATATTCTTAAGAGGGTCTCTGCTCCAGTCCTCAGAGAATACCTGGAAGTGGGGAGGCAGAAAAAGGTCCTCCTTTCCTTCCACTCTGCAGTTTTAATCTGAAATCTTAGGCGCAGTACTGCGCCCATAGAGCTCAAAAACTGCTTGCACTAATGAAATTCCTTATTGCAAAATGCACCTAGAACAATGGGAGTTTGAACGCTGGTTGTGAGAGAGCACAGCTAACTGTTAAACTTTATCCACACCATGCATGATTCATTTTCATCATAATGTCATCTTAATGCTGTGGTTTTGGGTTATGGTGGGGCTGGATCAATGGGAGCTTTGGTCGTATTCAAATGAACAGTTTTCCAGCTTAAATGAAAACATCATCCATTTAAAAAGAAGTTATAAGGTCCTTATTCATGGAGGGAGGGGTTTACCAGTTCTCACTGGTTATCAGCTGTAAAAGTGAAATGAAACCTCCATGTTCACAAAGGCTGAGAACACACAGCAGGGGTATGCTTTTGCTTGTAGATGTCAAGAGACATTTGACTGGCCTAGAAGGCTACATCAGAGGAACTATTATCAGCGCATCAGGGCCCTGTCAAGGTGGTTCACATCATTTAACAAAATAATACAATACAAATTTCATATAAAAACCAGCCGTACAGTAGAATGAAAGGGCAGGGGGAATAATAACAGAAATCAAGACATTGATTGGTTAAAAGCAGATGTAAACAGATAAGGTTTTCCAGAGCCTGTTATAAGACAATCATTGAGAGAACCAAGTACGGTTCCCATGGGTAGGAATTCTGTAATGATGGAGCCACCACTGAGAAGGCCCTTACTCTGGTACCCACAGACCTGATAGATTTTATCACCAGGTCTGCAAGCAAGGCCTCTGTGGTCAATCTTAAGGGCAGGGCAGGCTCATATGGATGCAGATGGTCCTTCCAGCTGCTTAGTGCTTAAAAAGTAACAGCTAGTGAATTTGAAGCACACTTTACCAACCTGTGCAGTTGGTAATTCATGTTAATGTATATAAATTATTGTACTGGATTGGTCTCCCCTTCCACCTGCTCAGTACTCCTGCCCTGTGAATGTTCTAGAATGGTATGCACTGTCTCTTCAAATATGTTCCTGTGGGAGAGTATGGTTAACATGTCTAGCTTGGAATGAACTGCGGTGCACTCTGATTTGCCTGTTCTGTGCAGAAATGATGAACTACGAATGCACAAAGTTCTGCTGCATTCAATTTTATTTTTATTTTTCAGGGAGAGCTGTGTAAATAAGGTCTCTCCCCAGGGCTGTGCATATGCTGTTCAAAGTCTTGTGGAATCTGTTTTGTGTTGCAGAACATGGCACACTGAGAACAGAAGCTTTCAGTAATCTTTAAACCAGTTCTTGCATTTTTTCTTTGTGGAGGGAACCTTAAAAAAAATGGGGCTCAGACACATATGGGGGAATAGGAAAATGCTTCCACTGGTTAAGGGATGAAGTGCTATTTCCTTGTCCAGCACTCTCGCCCATAGTTATTTATTTTTGCCCTGTGACACCCCTTGGCACATAGCCTGACTATCCAGTTATGATACTCTTTCCTCTTCTGTTTGTGTGCAAAAATCTTTGGTTCCTTTGGAAACCAAGAGCTCTGGAGAAAAATAAACTGTTAAAAATAACTTCATGCAGATGTGCACTGCATAATTCTAACAGAATGTATATTCCCAAAGGAGCTAAGACTTGCCCCTATGTTTTTTAAAAGTCTGCTGAAAACAGTGTTGCTTCAGTGGCCATTCTTAAAGTAAAATCTCTAAATGTGGTGTTTATTGTGGGATTAGTGCTCCTCATGCATGCAAGTTTTCTTTTTTGCTTTGCACATGGTTGGTATCAAACTGCACAAAATACACAAGAGAAAATCTTGTATTAAAAAAACCCTTTGTTGCCAACAAGCCATTTGCAATATTAAGTCTCTGTTTGGAAGCACTGTATATCTTGCCTTCCAGCTGCTTTTACTATTTCAAAATGGTACATTCTGATGCTTCTCTTACCATTCACTATATCTTAAAACAAAATTTGTAAGCCAGTTTGAATGAATGTTTAACACTAGAAAAATGAGATATAAATACATATAATAGAATGGGTTGGGCCACATTAATTGCACATAGGCCTTATTAAATTCAATGTGATGGGTTGGTTGTGGCTTAAGCCCCTTTGGTTTTAATGAGAATTAAGTGCAACTAATTTATGTGCAGCTGGATCCAGCCTCTGTAGTGCTTAGCTATGCTTGCAGTTTTTTCTGGTTCTTACACAGTCTTAGCAAATCACATTTGTACACGTTGTCATTCAGTAAACCTACCACAAACAGCTTCTGATTGTAAGTGAATAATCTCGAGAGCACAAGAACTACATTGTTTTATTGTTTAAGCTAAGCACGTCTTTCTACTTGACAGTTGGTGTCTGGCTGAGAAATTACTTGGGATCCCTTGTGTAAGCCACACTGTGCTTCCTGTGGGTGCAATATATATTGGTATTTCCTGGTTGCCGTTGGAAATAGGTGGACCGTGCATTTCTTTGTAATGTCTGCCCAGCCCATCTGTGCAACAAAATACTTATTTAGATAAAATTGAATTGTGAGGTAGACCAGTCCGGTGCTCCCAACTTTGCCTGCAGAGCTTGAAAGCATATCAAGCATGGAGGCAGCAGCAGATTGGTATTTCACAGTTGGTGTTTTGTACACAGCTTATACCTGGTCTCCTCTTTGAAGGAAGAGCTTAAAAGTTTCTCCCTGTGACTTGCACTGCATAGTACTATCTCTGTGCTGTGCACTTTGTCTTCCACGGGTTTCCTCTTTGATTGTTGTTGTGAGATATTGAACGTGGTCACCAAACAAGACAAGGAAACCTTGGATATAAGGATAACCCTTTTATTTGTAACGCGTTTGCAAAGGCGGGCCCCCCCCCGCACTCAAGAGTACGAGGAGGGGGCCCCGAGCAAGCTTCGGATCGTGACTTTTGTTCCTATTGCTGCCGCCCCTCCCTTAGAGGCTTGGCTTACAATCTACCTATTGCAATTTAACACGATTCTAATACATAGACCAATCTACACTCATTGTCTAAGTTTTTACCTAATATGGGAGCTGTGCATTTTGAAGCTTCTTGTGGTCTTTTGTGGTCTAACTGACAGGAAGCACGCTCAAGCTGCTGACTCTGCCTGCATACAGGGTCTTCTGTAAATTTCCACTGGGTTTGAGGCACAATTGATTACTCCTTCTCACAATCCCCCCCTCTTGTTGTACCCTGCCTCAAATTCACATAACAATTCCCAATGTTCTCCTTCTTCGCCCTCCGTAGGCACAGGGGCATACCGCATGGACATTAGCTGGGTTTGGACCTGCCTTTGCGCTAGTAGAGAAAGAGAATTATTGATTGCCCTTACAAATATGGGCAAAACACATGGAATTAACACACACCCAGCAGCTATGAGTCCAATAAGGGCCACTATTGCCTGTAGCCCGGGCAATTTTGGAAACCAGGATCCAAACATATCTTTAAAGTTTAACCCTTCCCATGTTTGCACCGGGACGTGTGCTAGCCTAATCATACGGTCTGCTATATCCTTAACTACTTTTCCACTATCATCTATTTCAATACAACAGTTAGTCAGGTTAAATTTACCACAAACCCCTCCTTCCTTGGCCAATAAATAATGAGCGCTAATCTATTTTGCATAATATAAGTGCGGCTCTTGGCACTTTCTTTAGCCAGTTTAGTTCAAGCAGAAGCAGTTTCATTAGTAATTATCTCTACCACAGCTTGTAAGCGTATTATTCGGTTTAGCAAATAAATAGGATCCCGTCCGAATGACCCTGCAGTCCCATCATTAGCCCATGTCGCTGGCCCATAATACTGTATTATTCGTTCCGGGGGCCATTCGGTGTCTTTCCAATTCCCTATATGAATAGCCCGCTTTTTCCTGGGCCCTATTTCATCGTAGACAGGCATTCCCAATTTGGATTTTACTTCCAAGGGGAGCAAGAAAAAGCTAGGCCGCAAGGTGGCCAACACGCATGATCCTGTCCATTTTAAAGGGAGCCGGTTATATGCATAGGACCCACATGCCCAATAAAATCCATCTGGGGTTGTCCATTCTAAAGTGGTATTTTGGGGGTCCTGCAGAAAGGTCATGTTAGTCATGTTGGCTAAAGGTGAGGGCCACTTTTTGGAGGAATTATCCGAGCTCCACCATTCTTTACCATTCCATTGCCCTAGGCAGGGCATATTCCCTACCCATGTTCCATTGGTGTCATTCCTTAGAAAGCATTCTGTTCCCACCAGCTGATTAGAGATCTGCCATATCTCATTTCCCAAATGGTGGTAGGTAAAGTTCTTTTGGCTTTTATAGACCTCAGTATAGTTCACCTCATGGGCTACCCAGGGCCATTGATCCCCCATGTTGGTGCCCCCGCATACAAAACAATTCCTGACTGTTAGTTCTTTTGCAATTGTTTCGGCTAAGCTTAGAAACATGTTGTGAGCTTTAGGTGGAAGAGGGAGATGGTTGAGCTGTTGCATCTGTTCCTCAAAACTATCAAAGACCGTAATGGGTCTCTTTGTTACTTTGCTCGTGTGTACCTGAATAATTAAGTAGCCATAAGGATCCTTCCCTGTACCATCTATCCCCAATCCCACGTATATGTGTTTCGGTGTGGTTGTTGTAGATTCCTTGACCCATAGGCAGACGGGATTGCATCCTCCAGATTTGCAGTCTGTGGATGCTCCCCTAGTGGTGATATTTACCCCCTCAGGTCCCCTGTAACTGGGCTGCCTATTGACTCCCTCCGTGTACCAATAATTCCACGTCCCACTCCCTGCTCCCACATTGGTCTCTCCTATCCGTTTGGACAAATACTTCCTGTTCTGTAAATATGACTGTTCCCAGCTGTGGGACCCACATGTCACTCCTGCCTGTCTTGGGCTATAGAGAACATTGTCTTCCCTTCCCCCCCTTTGTTTGCAGTTCCCCCTTTGTATCCATATACATATATACTTGAAGTGATCGGCCCCACCGCCAGAGGTTCATAGCATTCTGTCTTATTTTCTTTGGTCTGACACCTATAATACTGAGTTTGATTATATATACACGGTCTTAATTGTGTGAGGCACTCCGGGGCCACATTGTAATACATTAAAGTCCTGGTGACTTTATTCCCTGTTTTAGTAGTCTGGATGCATTCAATACACGATGAGTCGTCGCTAGCCTGAGCTACGCCCAGGACTAGGAGGGCTAGGCCCCACTTTCCCCTCAGGATCATTCTGGGGGTTTCCCTTCCTCAAATATCTTAGGGCCTGTACTACAGTGGGGGTCTCTAGTAACTCACAATGAACGGCCCCTTGTAGAGTGATCCTACAATATTGGACTATTACATCCTCTATAAATACAATGGAGCACTCCTCTGTACAATGCACGCAACAAACACAAGCCTCACAGTGAGCACAACAGCAACATTCATAAAAACATTTACAAGTACAGAATAGGCACATCGGGAGAATAATCACTGTCCTTAATCTCCTCCCTGGTTCCTGGTCCCTGATCTGGTGAGTTTCACCTTCAACGGATTGTCTGGGCTCGGTGTTGCCGTCCAACTCTCAGGCGGGGCCCTTTTTACCCGGTGATAGTGAGTCCATCCGTGTCCTCGGGTCCGTACTGCTGACTCAGTGGTGAGCAGGACCTGGAAAGGACCATCCCAACTCGGGCTGAGCTCCTCCGCCTTTCACGTTTTGATCAGGACCAAGTCGCCAGGCTGGGAAAGGTGTTGTTGTTCCAACAACGGGGGTCTTTGTGCCAAGACTCCCTGCCTATGGAGAGATAATAAGGACTGGGACAGTGACTGCAAATATTTCCTCAGAAACAAGTCTTTGAATACTATCTGGGGGTTTCCCAACTGTGTCAAATAAGGCCGTCCCATCATCATCTCAAAAGGGGACAATCCCGTGTCTTTCCTAGGAGCTACCCGCATTCGCAACAAGGCCAGGGGTAGATTTTTCGTCCAAGGTAGTCCATTTTCCAGATATAATTTAGTCAAATGTTTCTTAATTTCTGCGTTTGCACGCTCCACCTTCCCGCTACTTTCGGGGTGCCAAGGAGTATGAAAGTCCCATTTTATTCCTACCAACCCCATGACTTCCTGCAGCACCTTTTGGGTAAAATGAGTTCCTCGGTCTGAGTCCAATGTCTCGATCATTCCATACCTAGGAATGAGGCTTTCTAGTATGTTTTTGGTGACTACTTGAGCTGTGGCCTTTCTACTGGGTATGCTTCCACCCATCCCGTCAGGTGGTCTTTAAAGACCAATAAGTACTTCTGCCCTCCCCTCTCCAGTAGTTCAGTGAAGTCTGCTTGTACTCGTTGAAAGGGCCATACTGCGAGGGGTCTCCCCCCTCTTTCTGTCTTCTTTGCCCGCGTTTTATTAACCTTCTGACAAATTAAACATTTCCAGGCGATGGCATGAGCCATTGGCCACATGTCACGGCTCCAATACAGGGGCTTAACTAGGTTAATCATTCCTTCAGTCCCAAAATGTCCACTCTCGTGCACTTTCTCCAAGATTCCCATCATAGTTGTTTTGGGGAGTACCATTTGTCCCTCTGGGGTCTCCCAACCACCCTCCTTTTCTATTGGACAACCCAATATACTTAGGTTCGTCCTGGGGGACTGGCTTATATTCCTTCATCAGGGCAATCACCGTAGGATTCATCATCTTTGTCATTAAACGTTATACCATATTTTGCAAGCATTGCAATAAGCAGGGAATACACTAGCAGAGGAGCAAAAGAATTAGCAGGGGCCCTATTAACATTGCAAAGAGTCCCTGAACCCAACCACGTGGTAGGAGTCTGTCCAACCCGGACATGTCCCAGCCCTCCCAGGTCTATTATAGGGATTGTGGGCTCCCCAAACACGCATCTGGTTAGTGAGATTGAGGCCCCATACCAGAGAAGGGGGAACTCCGGCAGCTGTGGGCTCCCCTACTAGAAAAAGCAATAGAACAACTAGGGGAAATAATTGCAGGGCGCTTTCCCCACAAATTCTATGGCGTTCATGCCAGCAGAAATAAATGGCCATCCAGGAGCACAGGGTTCCCACTGCAATTCCCAGCCACCAACCCCAATGACTCCAAGGCTCCTGCATTTGGTCAGGCTCGGGCGTATCCCACCCAAAACACAGCAGGGGGTTGAGATGAACGTACTAGGGTCCCTGAAGGGGTATGTTGGGAGATATTCCGGTCAGCACATGCTGGCTGTAAGTGGTAAGGCTGGCTAAATCAGCCTGCTCCTGATAATTCCACCGTGGAGTGGTGGGGAGGGGGGGTAGACCTGGTCAAGTTGGCCCCCGTCCACTCCCTGGTTCCTTAAAAAAGGCTCTCGCCTCGGCATGTACTCTTCTAGTCTCCTCAGTGGTCAGGATGGAGTCTAGAAGGTACTGCACGTCGTCAAAGGTGGGGTTATAGGTTTTAAAAATGCCTTCAGACAATTTAATAATTATTTTTTTTTTCTAGTTCAAATTAGCTAATTCAGCAAATCCTTTCCCTCTTTCCCAATCCCTGCTCTACAATCTATCCTAACACAGTCTAAGTTTTCCACTTTAGCCCATTAACAGTCAGTTTTTGCTTAATCCTTTATAACATTTTTCAATTTTGCAACATTTCTGCAAATATACTTCAAACCCTTTCCAATCTTCCTCCATCGACTCCTCTCCCCGGTCTCAGACTCTGCCAGTCATCTTTGCCATTTCAAACAATACATCAAAACACCAAGAGAAAAAAAAACAAAAACATCTAAAAACACATCCAATTTCCATATCTTTATCTTTCATTTACTTATTTCCTCGACTTCCTCACATCTCCCTTTCCCTTATTTTCCCAATTTCCTCCCTTCCCCTCTTTGGGCATCGGGTGGGGAGGTTTCCTTGCATTTCCTTGCATGCGCAACAGCCTTGTTTATCTCAACTTGCACAGCCCCTTGCACAACAACCCTATCTTGCCCCACCAGTAACTGCTTCACCCGTTACTGACAAGTCAGTCTCTCTTCCCCCTCCCTTCTCAGGAGGCATGCTCCTGGTCACGTACACTCTTTCCTTCAATATGTATCAGTTTCCCCTTCTGGATTCCAATTATAACCTCTCTCAGGTCCTATTGGATATTGGGGCCAAACTACCCTAAAAATTAATCATTTTTTTACTTTTGACAGGCCCCTGGTATACTGTCTCACCCCATCTTCATCCCATTCTAGTAGGACCTGCCCCAAGGGACTATTCGGATCAATGGGATCCTGCTTTCCTCCATTAGACCCTTTTCTACACGTACTCTGTCCCTTGCCCATTGTTACAATGTCTCACAACCGCTCACTCACAGATTCACGCGGACTCGCCTGGCCGTTTCCCTCGCGGGACCACGGAACCGCAAGCTAATCCTCTCGTCAGGACTAGGTCCTGATCCACACTCACGCGTCCGTATGGAACCTCTCTTTCACTCAGGAGACGAGTCTCTCACCCCCGTCCCTCTTATAAATCCCAGGATTTACTCACCCAATGCAGTTCAGCGCCGTTTCCCACGACTAGTGAACAGGCGGGCGTCCCCGCTGGGTACTCACGGTCCCCGACCGCGATATCTCTCCCTCTCAGTCTCAGATTCAGTTCCCTATATCAGGTTTCCGTCAATCAGCCCTCGTGAACCGTCACAGACACGCCCGGGTCGGGTTTCTCCGAAAAATCGGAGTGGCGCCTAACCGTTCACCGGGGGTCGCTGCACAGCTCGTCGAGGGCCCCACGTTGGAGCGCCAATTTGTGAGATATTGAACGTGGTCACCAAACAAGACAAGGAAACCTTGGATATAAGGATAACCCTTTTATTTGTAACGCGTTTGCAAAGGCGGGCCCCCCCCCGCACTCAAGAGTACGAGGAGGGGGCCCCGAGCAAGCTTCGGATCGTGACTTTTGTTCCTATTGCTGCCGCCCCTCCCTTAGAGGCTTGGCTTACAATCTACCTATTGCAATTTAACACGATTCTAATACATAGACCAATCTACACTCATTGTCTAAGTTTTTACCTAATATGGGAGCTGTGCATTTTGAAGCTTCTTGTGGTCTTTTGTGGTCTAACTGACAGGAAGCACGCTCAAGCTGCTGACTCTGCCTGCATACAGGGTCTTCTGTAAATTTCCACTGGGTTTGAGGCACAATTGATTACTCCTTCTCACATTGTGAAACTGCATCTCTTAGATGCATGTGTTATTTTGGGAAGTGATGTAACTGATTGGTGGAGCACCAGTTTCAATTCCCAGCAACTCCAGGTAGCACTAGGAGAGACTCCTGCCTGACACTCCGTGGAGCCACTGACCATCAGTGTAGACAGTACTAAGCTAGATGGATCGCATGTCTGCCTTTCAAAGTTCCTTTTGGCTTCTGTTTGGCTAGGGAGGAGAGGGGTTCTGAGCAATACATCTATCATGTTTCTTAGGATGATTGGCTGTGGTATTTTCTTTTTGCTCTAGGCCAGTATAACCTCTCCCAATTGCCGAAAGACAAGTCTCTTATTGTCAGCTCATAAGCATGCTTGGTATTAATACTTTTTGCATTACATAATTTAGAAAACGTGTGCTTCCACTGACATTTTTTTTTCATTTGGTACATCTATATGTAAAACTCTGCCATTTTTCAGGTTCAGGAAAACTCCCCTGCTCAGCATGCTGGATTGGAGCCGTTCTTTGATTTCATCCTCACAATAGGACACACCAGACTGGTAAGTAGCTTAACAAAAGTCACTGGTTTTTTTTTAATGCTGAGCTCTAGCAGGTAAGTATGTTGCTGGTGTGCTATAAATAAGTGCATCCACTTTTCTGAAGCTAAGTAGATCTGCTCAGTGCTTGGATGACAGATTTCTGCCCCCCCCCCCCAAAAAAAAATGATAGCATGTATGTTGCCTTGAACTCTGTGGTGGAAGAAAGTTGGTGCATAAGTGGAACTAATGAATTACTGTAATAAATGAAAACTAGGAGTCAGCAAGTAGAACTGCCAGATAGGCACAGACCACTTGGGAGATATGGGTTGTGGTTCTGCCCAGCTGCTCATGTTTCCCTTCTGAAAAACATAGAAGGACCGTACACTGTTGTAGGTTCATCTGCTTGGAAGTTGAGTCATAAGGGAGGCTGCCCCTATGCAGGGCTTGGTTGGTCATAGTACCTGTGACTCAGAATGGCAGAGCGTGAACTTGCAAGCAGGTCCTTCCCCCTGATGGCCATTGAAGCATGTGAAATGGCTGGCTGTGAGTGTCCTGTATGAACAAAGGTTTCAGGTTTTTTACTAACTTGTGCTTCTGAGTTTGCATGAGATTAAGAATGGTTCTGTGATTAGGTGTCTTTAAAAAAAATCTGTTCAAGTAGCAGAATTCCATCCTTTACATATGTCTGTTTGTCTTGGAAGTTCTGATCGTGGATGTAACGGACAGGCCATATTTGGGTCTGGAAAGGAGATTTCTCCCAATATCAGAGATGCCCCAGCTTCTCCTCTAGTAAATGGCTGGGTAAACTTGCTCAAGTTGGGATTTGTTTGGGCTGCAAACATCTCTTGTTCATCAGAGCTGGTGGGTGTGTTGCGCTGTGGAGGGAAGGGAAGGGAAGGAGGGTGTTGACCTGTTATCACGTCACAAAACTAGTTTTCAGCACTTGTTCAAATATCACCCTGTAAATAATTAACATGTTTGAAGCTTCTTGGCCCACGTATATTATGGCTACCAAATATACTTCGTTTCATTGGATAAAGGCATGGCAAATGGTGATGTGTTGTTTTTTTTCACATTTATTTTATGACCTAATCATGCTTGATTAGAAGCAACTCTTGTTTATTTCAGAGGGATTTGCTTTGAAATAAGTACCTCTATTGTTAAATGTCCTAATCGCTGCATGACTAAAAGTTCACAAATGGGACATAAAGGCCACAGCCCTCCTCCTGTTGTGATCCCCAGAACCTTGTATTCAGAGGTACTGGTAAATTGCCTTAGCTATATGGGACCTCTGTTTTCAGTTGGGGCTGTTCTTTTAAAAATAAACTTAACAGAATTTATTGCCTCAAGAAGTGCTGAATTTATTTTTATTGCTGTTCTCCTCCAGTGCATTCTCTTGGAAAAAGCAGGCAGGAGATATGTTTAATGAATTAATAAAATAAATTCATCTTAAGTTAGTGGCCATAGCACATCTTGTGGCTGTCAGTTCCATAAGGTATTAGGAAATATCCACTTTATGGAAGGCAAGTTGATACTTCAACCTCAATTTCTGCAGCTGCTGGCCTGCCCCTCCACATAGCCTCTGTGAATCTTTAAACTGGTTTCAGCCCTGTTTAGGGAAGTTTTGAATGTTTGATGTTTTATAGCGATTTTGCTATTCTGCTGGGAGCCACCCAGTGTGGCTGGGGAAACTTATAAAATCATTTAAAAAATCATAAAATCATTAAAAAACAAATTATAAATATATTTTGTGGTTGTTGTTGTTGGCGGCGGTGGCCTAGCAGTCTGTTGGCTACTGTCCAGAAACAAACCTCTTACATTTCCTTTCCTTCCTTTCTTTTTTTTTGAGAACAAAGAAGGGGACATCTTAAAAGATTTGCTGAAAGCCAATGTTGAGAAGGCTGTGAAATTGGAGGTGTACAACATCAAAACGATGAAAGTGCGTGAAGTGGAGGTGGTCCCCAGCAACATGTGGGGAGGGCAGGGGCTCCTGGGAGCCAGCGTGAGGTTCTGTAGCTTCCAAAGAGCCAATGAGCATGTGTGGCATGTGCTGGTAAGTAGGAAAAGATGGTTGTGCATTTTTACTATACTTCCTTACTCTGTCACTTTGAATTTAGGTTTTGCTTGTTTTATCCCAAGAAAGAATCCTTCAGCAAAGGGTTTTGTGGCACCTTAAAGACTAACCAGTTTTATTGCAAAATATAGTGTTAGCCTTTAAGGTGCCACAGGATCCTTTCCTGTTTTTGCTGCAACAAACTAACATGGGAACCCCTCCGGTGAGCAGATTTTGAGACGGTCAGCTCTGGGCTTATTTTCTTCGTCCTGCTCCCCTTTCATGGTGATATTTTTTGAATAAAAGCATTCCTCTCCTGCAGGGAAACATTTCCACATTGACTTGACTGCACATTGCAGAGCATTCTAGGGTGCACCAGATGGTGCCCATTTTCCTCCTCCCCAGGAAAAAGTGTTTTCCTAGCATGTGCTCACCTCTGCCATGCTGGGAGTGTCTGGTAACAGTGGACAATTGGTCTGCTATTATCTCTTATTGAGGATGAGCTTGCAAGGGTTTCTGGGAACATTGTTTGCAAACAACTGGATATAGGCTTTTTGCTGCTTGATTTGTTGACTAGGTGTAGGTAACATAACTGATCAATGTCTCCCTAGGATGTGGAACCGGCTTCCCCAGCAGCGCTGGCTGGCCTGAAGCCGCACACTGATTATATTGTTGGATCGGATCAGATACTGCAGGAGGTAAAGTGAGTCATCAATTGCACCATTGGCTGAAGGGGGGGAGGTAGACAGTTTTCAGTGATTGCTGCTGCACTCTCATAGCCACTTACCTGGGAGAAAGCCCCATTTAATTCAGTTTCTGAGTAGATATGCCTATAATTGCACTATGATCATTGCAGCAAGTATTCCCCAGACTTAAGCTATTCTACACATGCAGTCTCCTTCCCAGTCTTTGCTTTGGGACTAGATATAATTTTCTCTGTGCAAATTGTGTAGCTGTCTTTAAATATTCACCCAGTCTTGTTCTCAAGGGCTGGGAAAGCTGAATGCAGAAATAAAGAGAAGTTGGATCCCTCTCTACAGATATTTCAGTTAAACCCAAGGTGGAGAATTGGCCCAACTCTGCATGCCGTTTTGACAGGTGGTTGGGGCTGGGAGGGCAGCAAAGGAAAAGAGGAGCCAAATCGGAAAAGCACTGAATTCAAGTTGAGGATGCAAAGGAAGAGTTCAGAGTTTGTTACCAATCCTCCCATTTGAATTTGGCTTTGTCTGTCTTGCACTTGACGTCAGGTGACAGCATGGCTTGGCTGAAATGACCTGGCACACTGAATAAGGCCCCTTGGGCTGGGGAGTTCTGCACTGCTGAGCTAAAGGTGTTTAGCACAGAGGATTGATGACAGTAGCAGTGAGGTTTAAAACCAACAGTCCTATAAGGAGTTACATCCACTCCTGCCCAATACCATTTCATGGGTGATCTTTCTACTTTCCCCAAGCACCTGCTGCCCCCTCCTGCATTTGCATCCTGCCCTACGCAGCAGTAATGGTGGAACCTGTGGCCCTCTAGATGTTGAACCCCAACTACCATCAATCCTAACCTGCATGGTCAGTGATGGGATGAGAATTCAGCAGCAACATCTGAAGGGCCACAGATTCACCATTCTGGCTTTAACTGCTTCATATCTTGTCCTCTGTTCTGCCCTGTCCATAGCACATGGAAGCTTGACAGATTAATGCAATGACCTGTTTCCCTATGCTTTGTACTTCGGCAGCTACCTATAGGACACCTTGTGAGGGGGGTATCCAAAGGACATGCTGCTAATTCTAGTCAGTCATTCTTTGTCCTACACAGCAACAGGACACCTGGAAATCATGCAATGGCAGGCAGGGAGAGGTTCTAGAATGCAGCTGTTGGGTTGATGACAGTCTTCTTTTTCTCTCAGTCTGAAGATTTTTTCTCATTGATTGAAACCCATGAGGGGAAGCCGTTGAAACTGATGGTCTATAACACAGAAGCTGATTCCTGTCGAGAGGTTTTTGTAACCCCCAATGGAGCCTGGGGTGGAGAAGGAAGGTATGGATTTGTGAGTGACAGGATAGTCTGTAAATGAGGTAAAGGCTCACTTATCACAGTATCCTTTCCTGTACATTGCTGTGAAGATGTTTAGCCCCATGGGATCCGCAGGGAGGGAGAATTATGCACCCTAGAAAGCCATTACAGTTTCTGTGTTTCATGTTATCACAGTTGAACACATGCCTTGGCACCAACACAACACAGAAGCAGCAGTTCTCACCCAGGGGTTTACCTTCTTTGCATTTTAATGCAATGTAAAAGACAGATGAGGGTCCAAGGTGTGTGTTGATTGATGTGTCAGGGATGGAGCAGAGGAAGGGTAGCAGGCAGCCTAGAAACAAAATCCGAGGTGTTGGTGGTGTTTCAATAAGAGGTGGGGTAGCAGTTCAGAAATAGGCCAGTGATAAAGGTTTGCAACTGAGGGGCCATATTTTCTCTACTGGTCTTGGCAACTGCACCCAGCCCCTGATCCTAGCTGTCATATTTCCATATGGTCCTTTGCATGTGGTGTGAGCTAGGTAAAGGTAAAGGGACCCCTGACCATTAGGTCCAGTCGTGACTGACTGGGGTTGCGGCACTCATCTCGCTTTATTGGCCGAGGGAGCCGGCGTACAGCTTCCGGGTCATGTGGCCAGCATGACTAAGCTGCCTCTGGTGAACCAGAGCAGCACACGGAAACGCCGTTTACCTTCCCGCCGGTGCGGTACCTATTTATCTACTTGCACTTTGATGTGCTTTCAAACTGCTAGGTTGGCAGGAGCAGGGACCGAGCAACGGGAGCTCACCCCGTCGCGGGGATTCAAACCGCCGACCTTCTGATCGGCAAGTCCTAGGCTCTGTGGTTTAACCCACAGCGCCACCCGCGTCCCCAGGTGTGAGCTAATTCACATTGATACTGAGCCTTAAGCAGTGTGGAGGGACCTTTTGTGAAATACAGGTGTGTATGAACTAGGTGGGGGAAGCTGCCCCTAACAGTCCCCCACCCACCCCAGTCCCTGCTTTTGAGCTAAGAGCCAAGAGGAAGTGTGCATGTGCTGGATTTTGGAGTTTCTACCCCCTTGCCAACCTGTATTTTCCTGCAAGTTTAGGGCAGACTGTCTCCTTTTCCTATCCTGTTGCCATTCAGGCTTCAGTAAGTAGGGGACTCAATTCATGAATATGTATTTTAGTCCTCTGTGAATGACCAAGGCGCAGCCTGACCCTTTATAAATAATTCCAGTTTACTCAGCTTTCATTTCCTAGGTTACTGCAGTACATGAGCTGAGGGAAGTTTGTCATCCCACAAGGGAGTTGGGGAAATCTGGCAGTAATTTTAACACTTGGTTCCAATTTCCCAAGGTAAACAGCACCTTTATTGGTTATGTGCCACTCATTCTATTGGTTAGACAGAGCCACCTGCCAATCAGAACACACTGGGTCAAGAGTCTTTAAAACTGGAATGTTGCCAGCATTCTGTTGCCCCTCTGACCACCCACAATGCTATGCTACTGGGAAAAGTCCTTTTTGTAAGTTGCTGCATTAGGATAAAGAGACTTGAAATGTTTCTTTCGTGCAGCATTCTGCCGTTTCCCTTTTGACACCCTAAAACCTTAACAAAAAATCCTCTTGAAAGCGGCTGCTGAGGTCTGGTGTGACTGCTTACCAGACACAGTGCCTCCCTGCAATACCTAGGTCTCTTTGGTGCCATGGTATTTATTTGTGCTGAGGGAAAAGTGGAGGAAAGCAAGCTGCCCTGCTTCCTGGGGGCAAGTGCAGACTGGAAGCTTCGTAACTAATATACATCACTTATAGCCTTAAGACTTCTCTCTGCCCCAAAGTTAGAGGGACCAAGGAGGGCTGCACACTCCAGTTTAGAGAGATAGGAGCTGCTCCTGTTCGCGGGGGGGGGGGGGGATCTCTTGGGTTCTCCTTTACAACTTCTACTTGTGATCTGAGTCAAATGGGCTTCTGTCAGTTACAGTGGTGCCCCGCAAGACGAATGCCTCGCAAGATGGAAAACCCGCTAGACGAAAGGGTTTTCCGTTTTCAGAGGTGCTTCGCAGGACGAATTTCTCTATGGGCTTGCTTCGCAAGACGAAAATGCCTTGCGATTCTTGAGGGGTTTTTTCGCTCCCCAACCCCTTTTTCTAAAGCGCTAAGCTGCTAATAGCCTTTTAGCAGCTAATCCGCTAATCACTTAAGCCTTTAATAGCCGTTAATAGCCCTTAAACTGCTAATAGTGCTAATAGCGCTAATCCGCTAATGGGCTTGCTTCGCAAGACGAAAAAACCGCAAGACAAAGAGACTCGCGGAATGGATTCTTTTCGTCTTGCGAGGCACCACTGTACTTTGAAAACAAAATTTTCAAGGGTGCAAGCTTGTTTCTTTTTATTTACCTTCTTGTGCAGTTTAGGGTGCGGCATTGGATATGGCTATTTGCACAGAATTCCAACACAGCCTTCTATACCAAAGAAAAAGGCAGAAGCTGGTCCTCCTTCTCCTTTGCCCTTGGGAGACACACCTCCTGAACCACCAACCAATGGCTATACAGAGGTAGGCATTTCACAGTGAAAGATGACTGCAGTGTTTGTGGGTGCTGCTATTTTTAATATGCAAAGGGCAGGGCGCAGCTGCTGTGATACTCCCAGGAATTATGGGCAGCTCACATACCGTCTCTCCACCTACTCACTTTTGTTCCTTCCTCCAGAGGGCCATGACGTGTCCCACTTACCTGCCTGGAAGCTAGGTTACGTTCTTCTTGAGCATCTGTGGACACCATCGTTTAGGGTTTGCTGGGCTGATTGGCTTGCATTGCACTTCTGGGTTAGAGGGGAAAGCAGCCTTTCCCCCTTGGAAACTCTGCCCAGGTTGAGGTTATAATATAAGCCTCTGGCCTGCTAATGAGGTCGTGTCATCTGTCCACTTTGTAGTTGCTTTGCTTAGTGATAATGAATGTGTTCCTTGTTCTGAAGCATGCAACTCTTTCTGTTTTATAAATTATTTCAGGCTCCTCTGTTAGCACCAAACTCCCAAAGCGAAGAACCTGCAGGCTTAGAGTACAGCACAGATCAAAGTGTAAATATGTATTCAGTAGAAAATTCTCTTCAGCCTCCTCCTCCTGTGCAGAGAGTCATGGATCCAGGTAATCTGTTCACCTGTTGACCTTTAGAGCATAAAAGTTGGGTGACTGGTTTTTGTATGCAGGTTCATATGTGCAGAAATTCTGCAATGAAGAAGAGCTGTGTTGAATATGACTTTGCAGATTGTAGTCTGCTCATGGGGAGAGGAACAATGTAGGGCACTGATGGGGAATACTAACTCGACTGTGGTGCTGTCCAATTCCTGCAGTGGCAGGATCCTTCAGAATCTCACCTACCACCCCATGAATCATACGCCTACAAACAGAGATGGGTGTGGGGGGTTAGGAATACCTTTGCCAAGGCACTTGTCAAAGTAAGAATGACTTCATGCCGTAATTCCAGAAGGGTCAGGTAACACCTTCCACTGATTTCAGCATATTTGTATCAGGCTGTTCATGGCTAACAGAGGGGTAAGCAGAATTCTCTTGCTGGCATTCTAAGTTAAAAGTCATTTTGTTGGTAGCTAGGAACAGGAAAGAAATTTCGCCTTTAAACAATTTATTTCTCTTGTAAATTATTGGCTGAACGTTTCTCTCTTCCCCATTGCTTTCCAGGTTTTATAGATATGTCTGGAGCTTCTTTCCCTGAATTAATTGACTTAGTGAAAACAGTCAAGGTGCCTTCCTCTGCTTCTTTCAACTTGCCAGACACTGTTGCAGCAACTGATAGCTTGGTATCTAACAACGGAATTGATTCACACTTTGGTAAGCAAGCACTTTGGTAATTCAAACACAAACATCATTTACTGTAAATATTTGTGTTTAAATTAAACACAAAAGATTACAGCATTTACTACAGTCATACCTCTGGTTGCGAACGTGATCCATGCGGGAGGCACATTTGCAACCCGCAGCGTTCACAGCCTGAAGCGCTGCGTCTGCGCACATGCGTGACACGATTCAGCACTTCTGCGCATGATGTCATTGTGCTTCTGTGCATGTGCCGAAACCTGGAAGTAACCCATTCCGGTACTTCCAGGTTCTGCATGGTCCGCAACCTGAAAACGCGCAACCCGCAGCGTTTGCAACCCGAGGTATGACTGTACATGGGTCTTAGTAAAACTTGTCAATTTTTAGTTTGCTTTTTGCTCAGATATGAAAGTTTGAAGTGTTTATCATGAGAAAGTAAAGTAAGAAGTATGCAAATCCACAACCAACATATTGATTGTGTGATCATCTTTAATACCTCCTTACTAAATTCTGGTTACTGACAATTTTTTTGAAAAATAAACAAAGAATCTTCTGGCATCATAAAGGCTAAGGACAATATGAAATATTAGTGTATTCAGGGTAGCCCTGTTGAAATCAATGTTAGAATTAGAGAAGAAAAAAGGGTGCCTCAGAGCCTAGGGATTTGTTTTCAGTGCCAGGATCTAACTGAGCTGAGTATTGTTTCATGCAAAAGTGCACTTCTGGTTCCTTTCTTCATTCCAGCAGACTAATTTAGCTGAGAGAATTGTTATAGTTAAAAACCTTGCTCATCTACTGCAAGTCACAGAGCAATCTACTGGAATCTGATCTGCTGTCCTATTTTAAGTAAGCTAGTTAAAATCTGATGTGTTTGTTGGGTAAGCATGGAAGAAGACACAATTGCTCATAATTTAGCAGAGTTAATTCTAGGGAGTACATGGTAGCTTAGTTACTGATTTCATGTTGCTTTCTTCAGTCACCTGCAGCGGCTTCATGTTTTGAGAATTACAGGCATTGTTTTTTCTGTAATTAGATTTTGACTTCTGCTTTTCAGACCAGACCTCTATTCCAGTTTCAGAAGATTCATTATCTTATGCAGAGGGCTCAAGTCCTCAGCCAGAGTTGGATGCAGCGCCTTCAGTTTCTGTTTTGCCATCCCTTCCTGTGGATATCTCTGTAAATGCAACATCTAAAGCTGATGCTGGTGCTCAAGAAACACTTCTGCTTTTAGATGGGACTGAGAGCCCACAAATGACCAAAGCTTTACAACCTGACAGTGAAGATGGAAAGGCCAAGGAATTGACAGAAGAAACTGCACAGATCTAGTGCTAAAAGTGACAACACTTGCTATCAGCTGTAAGGACATTGGTACCAGACAATAAGGCTTTTGATACCCAGTGACATCCATTGTGTTGCTATATTACAGTAATACTGCAAGAATTCAAGCTGTTTCCAGTGACCTTGAGCCAGCCTTTCATTATCTGATAGGTTTCAACATCTGCAACTACTGCTCAGCAATAACACTGATAATTTGACTTGGAATAAGTTCTTTAAAAAGGCTGTTTTGTGTGAAGAGTTTGCTGTCTGCCCAAAAGCTAATAGCAAGACTTTTAGTTGTTGTTTTTTTTAAAAAAATGCAGCTAGCAAGCACACAGTGGCTTGATTTTAGCAGAACCTTTTAGCCCTCTTTCTAGGTTTCAATTTTAATTGTGACAGCTGTTCACCTTGATTTTCTATGTCAAAATATTTAATGTTTAAGATTCCCAAATGACGCTTTACAATTTGACTCTCTCTGGGCACCCATGTAGAAGAGGCGAATGTGTTTTCAACTTCCAAGGCTGCAATCCAGGTTACAGTGCTTCCTTGCAGAAGAGCTGCTACAGTACTCTTAACTCCATCCCTGGCACATGCAGGTGGGATGGCATAGCCCCCACAATCCTCCTCCTTTAGTCAATGCCACATTAAAGTTATCTGGGAGACAGGGAGGTGCATGAAGACCTCTTGACTATAGATATGCCAAAAAGGTAGAAAATGAACCCAAACAGCTACTTCATTCTCCTGTTGGATACCTTACTTGTTAGAAATCTCTCTTGAAAGAATAGTTTCGAGGTGAACGTAAGCAACTTATAGTTTTATACTTGGGGTTAGATGTGGCTGAAATATTTCTTCTGAGCCTCTGCAAATTAAAGGTGACGATTCTAAACATGCATGCATGGTAAAATAATTGAATTTCAATTTTTCTTTTCCAATTAAGTGTGTTCTAATGACAGGTATGTGTTGACTTGAGCAAAGAAGCTAATATCATGTAGGATTGTGCCCGATGGCGGGACTGTTGCTTTTTAGGGAGGCTGATTTCTCTCCTGAGCTCTGAACACGGCTTTATTCAACATGAACAACAGATGTTCTATATCACACTAGCTGTGTTGAATGGTATATTTCAAAATGGTTTTTGATTCTCTGCTTCTGTTTGTTGAAGAGTAAAAATAAACCATTTTTGGAAAATACTTGTTAAAAGTACTCCCTGCAGAAGTTAAGTTGTCGTTTTGGTCCTGCTTATTATTCACTAGCTCCCAGAATAATGTGCAATCCAAACTCTCGATCTGCCACAATAGGTGTCTTGATGTAGCTCAGCCAGAGCAAGTCCCCCACCCACTGTAACCTAAGTTGGTGCAAAGTTATCACCCCCAAGGGAAATGACCAGGGCAAGGAGATACATCTATTCCAAACCCTTTTCAGGTCAGTCTCCTGATCTAGAGCCCAAACTCCCACCCACACTCATCAGCCAGCAGTAGCACCTTCCAAAGTGTTCTATTCAGAGTTTGGATAGGAATAAGAACTCCTTAGAGCCAGGATTATCTTGTACACCTTATATTTCATGGTTTCAGAACTTGGAGAACTAGGCATATATATATATATATATATATAATAAATATGCGCGCTCACCTCTCGACTGGCAGGCAGTCAAAATTTGAGCAGGTAGGTATACCTGGTGGGCAAGGGTACACCCTTTGCCAGTTCAACTTGTGCTTAAGCAAGTAACCGAATAGTCAAAAATAAGCAAGAGAAGAGGAAGAGGAAAAAACAACTTGTAGCACAGCACTCTATGCCAGCAAATCCCTGGGGCCAAGTAGCCCTAATGGTTGCTGTATAAGGGTAGCACAGATGGAGAACGAGAAGAAACCCTGGTATGGGCTTAGGAGAAGGAGATAGGAAAATTAGGGGAGGTTGATCCTCAAATCTATGTATCCAATAGCCTTCCCCCACCAACTGTCACTTGAGAGGTGTTGGGTCCAAAAAACGGTTGAGGTAGCTGTGCTCCTGGTGAAATGGGATGTGATGCCCAAAAGAGCCACCCACCCAGGGGGCCCTGGCAAAGAGTGACCTGCAGTTGAACTGCTATGGGGGTTGCCCACCAGGCATACCCCTTGAAAGTTTGACTTCCTGCCAGTGGAGAGCTGGGCACTGACAACCCACACAGGATCCTCTTCCTCCACTACTGAAGAACAAAAAAAATGGATAGTCCCAGTTGTTGAGTTTAGTATTTGTCAACACAGACAAGCAGCAGCTCTCCTGAGATTGTTGGGTCTTTCCCAATCTATGTAAAGATGCCAGAGACTGGACCTGGGACCTTCTGCCTGCATAGCTAGTGCTCAAACACAACCGAAAAAAGCAGCACAGAGACCAACTTTGTAGGCTGACATGAGGACCAAGCAGAAATCCTCTTAATATATATACATATCTGAGACAGTGGTGCAGTTGACAGGGCAAGTGTGCAAAAGGTCCACAGTTCTGTGCGCTAATTTTGGTTTCAGGAACTTTGAAGAGCTTTCTGGCAATACCTGGCCAAGGAATTTATGATCACATATTTAAAACAAAAATGACCAAAGCTGCTTAGGAATGTTAGCTAAAGTTTTTTATTATTATTTCTATACAATTGTTCAATACATGTTCATCCTTTTGGCATTACAGGCCCTCTGTCAACCTTTCCTGAAACTACATTGCTGGGATTGTAGAAAATAAAAAGTTTAGAATCTTGGCTGATTTTTTAAAAACACACACAAAAGGGAGAGGAAGAGGGGAGAGTTAAAGTTAACTTTCAATGAAGACATGGAGAGCACAAAATTTAAAATTAGGTCGATAAGAACAAAGCCCCTCTCCAATATTAATCAATTCAGGACAAATTTACAGTTGTTTAACCAATGAATTTACCAACTTCACTAAAGTGTGCAGTGTAGCACAGTTGTGGCAAACTAGATTGCTGTACACACAAATGGGATTTACAAATGGAAAATGATGTCAAGATGGGAAAGGCGCATGCAAGCTTAATTTCTAACCAGATCTTGTTTAGAGCAGTGCTTCGTGTCGTCTGGAGCACAAGCGACAATGGTTTAGGGACAACCCAAAGCTTATCTTTTTGTAACATGGCAGTTGCTTTGACAATCTGATGTGTATAAAAGCAAGTGCTCCATGGGGTACTCAACCACCCCAAGACAAAAGCTAAGAGGGAAATATCCAAAAGGTGCTGTAATGTTGCATTTTGTCTTTCTACCACAGTTGGCGTGGGAGGGTGGGGGGAGGACACATAATCCTCGAAACACCCATAAAAGGCAGTCAAATGACTCGTAAGTATCAGACTCTGGATATTTTCCACTTGGTTGGTGCAACATTCATTTGTTGGATAATTACCAGATGACATGGGAAGTATTAAAAGCATGCCACCGGCCTGCATGTTGCTCAGTTTTAAGCAGCTCCCATGCTGCAAAAAAAGTGCTGGCATTAGGGCTTACCAGTTGTCTTTCAACAGTGAAGTAAAACCAAGATGTTTTGCAGGCTATAGCTTACATCTAGCTGCCACCATTAAGGAAGAGAGGAGTGCTCATCTAGCAGGCAGGGACCTAACTTTACTATACTGCCTCTTTTAAAAAGGCACTTGTGCTTCTGTTTCAAATAAAAACCACTTTACAATATTTTGTTATCGGGATGTTTGTTTTCCAGTTGAACTTTGAATTCAAACTCAGCTTTTCTTGCCCAGAAGATCGAAGTGTTCCCCTGCTCCCGCTTACAATAAGTTAGATTCTACAAGAGTATGAGAATATGAAAAAGCTGTAAAATGTATTTTTTCTTTTTAAGAAATGGTTGAAAAGAAAAGCTAAGCTGTATACAGCTTGCAACATCAACAAAAACATCCAAAAAATGCATATAAAAACCATAGGAGGAAAATCTGCAACTCCTTTCCCCCCCATCATGACTATTACTACAAGTTTCTAGAATGCGCCACGATGTTAAAACGCAGAGCACAATTGCTTGGAATTGTGATCAATGAGCCACCTTAGGGGGGAAAACGGAACTACAGAAGTTACATTTTTAAAACTCTAGTTAAAGGGCTTGAAATATTCCATTATGATGCACTGCACCATTGTACTGACCCTATTATCACACAATCTACTGATTTTTGCTCCGATCACAGCTGATAGACAATCAACAAGCCTCAAGGGATTTAACCCTTTTGGCTTACGTTACAGAGACTGTTTTACTCAACTGTACAATAGCGTTGTCTTCTCTAGGAAATCTGTCTCGAGAAGTGGCCAAAATTGACTCTTCATGAAAAAGTATGCACTGTTTACATGGAATGTATTAACAAAGTACAGCACATGCAGTTTTTTACACGGTGAACGAGTTTAGCAACAGGGCTGAGAAACCTTTTTCACAACAAGCTTGAGCGGATGACGGTATGATAAAACCTTGGAAATGAAAACCGAAATAAGAACCCCCCCCCCAACAGACAGCTGCACTGGATCACCTGGTTGCTGTACACCTCACAAAACAGGAACCACGCAAGGGCTTCTCATGCCACTCCCACTTGTACCTTGGTAAGGACAGGCTTTAGTTTTAGGTCATAGAGATTTGTCTATATTACAGATTTATTAGTCACTTCAATTCAAGTAGATTCTGTCCACACTGAGGCATTAGAAGTGTCAGATCTACCTTAGGGTTTCAGTCGGCTTCTAGAGCGCTACAGCTGGAACCAGGACAGGAAGCTCAAGTAAGTTAATAAACCGGTTGGGCCCGCCACTTGGCTCACGTCGACTTCTGGCGGTAGTGGAGAGTCAAGTCGCCACCACTCTTCCATATGAAGTGTTTGACGGTTCGAAGGTCCATATTTGGATCCAATACCTGTTCACACAAAACCAATTGGGTTTTTCCATCAGATTCTGATCCCTCTTAAGTTTTTATTCCCTGGCACATATAGACATCCATTCTCTCCCTCCCTCCCCCGCCCCCTTAAGCATCTCTCGGATGGTACACCTGTATGTACCTAGGCATACAGGCACAGGCCTCAAGATAGCTCAGATGATTAGTGGTGCTGATAACACCAAGGTTGCAGGTTCGATCTCCATAAGGGACAGCTGCATATTTTTGCCTTGCAGGGGGTTTGACTAGGTGATACTTAGGGTCCCTTCCAACTCTATGATTCTATATCCCACCATCTGTTATGAAAGAAGCAAATATCCACGTGGCTCCCCTCTCAAGCATGCGTCTTTTATTTCCCTGTCAGCCATTAGAAGGCTTGTGCTAGGACTGCAGCCCAAATTTTGGCCACAGCATCTCATTTTATGTGCCAGAAGTCCCCAAATTCAGCAATCACCCAGGTACATAGGCTGTTGGGGCTTTGCAAACATCACCTTCTTTATGACAGGCTTTTTCTGTTCAGGCTGCCTATTTCGGCTACATTACATGACCCAGAGGACGTTCAAAAGCATTCAGATTCCCAAGTCTGCTTTAAGGTAGCAAAGCACAAATTGCTTCCTAATAGCCATCGATGAATGTAAACTTTAAGACTCTTGGAGTAAAGTTCACACCTTATTCAAAATGGAACTTGCATCATGGCAGCCAAGGAAGATGAACCATCGTTTTTAAAGCACGCAATTACCGTATTTTTCGCTCCATTGGACGCACCGGACCATAGGAGGGGGAGAACAGGGGAAAAAATGTTTTTCTTGTTTTCCCCCTCTAAAACAAGGTGCGTTCAAGGTACATTCACCAGAGCTTGTGGGGCTGGCGGTGGGGGGAATCGCTGCTTTCCCCCACCGCCAGCCTCAAAGATCCCTGAAGCCTTTGGAGCGCAGCACCCCTGCTAGCCTCTGCAGGACAGCAGGATGAAGGCACCCCGCTGCCCTGGAGAGGCTGTGCGCGCAGCCATCCCCAAGCTAGAACAGCGAGACGGAGCCCTCCGCCTCGCTGCTCTGGCTTGGGAACAGCCTTGCTAGCCTCTGCAGGACAGCGGGGTGAAGGCACCCCACTGCCCTGGAGAGGCCTTGCGCGCAGCCATCCCCAAGCTAGAACAGCGAGACGGAGCGCTCCGCAGTGCTCCGTCTTCCTGTTCTGGCTTTGGGCTTAGCGGCGCAGCCTGCATTCGCTCTATAGGACGCACACACATTTCCCCTTAATTTTTGGAGGGGAAAATGTGCGTCCTATAGAACGAAAAATACGGTAAATGAAAATACTTTGCAGTATGAGAAATGTACTGACAGGGGCTGTCGGACACCACACCTTGTCTACTAACAACTTGTGTGAGACCGAGGAACTCTACTTGAGGATTTCAAAGCAGTTCTCTGAGTGCCTTTGGGACTCCAAATTAATTTTACAAGAGGGAATTTGCCAGGGAACCCCTTTTTGGGTCGTTTCCTCCTGCTTGATGGTTGAGGCTCTCTACTGCAAGAAGACATGTAAAGTGAGGTGTTGGTACCCACCGGAGAATCTTCTCCCACCCTGGAGCAGTGGATAATTTCAACCACTGGGAGACAACACAGTTATTCAGGACAAAAGCGAAACTGTTGTGGTTTGAGCCCGTTTTTGAATTCTCAGAATGTGACAGGTTATGTGTGCTCCAATGCCACCAACATAACCCCGGCTTTTCTTCTTCTCCAAAATCATTTCATAGGACTTCAAGACCTGCCCCCCCCCCACCAGCCAACATATCCTGCCTTTCTTCTAAGGAACTCAGAATGGCGTGCAAAGTTGTGTCCACTCCACTGAATTCTTAAAACCACCAGAAAGGTAGGCAATGGGGATACCTGGTCCTGGCACAGAAGTTCAATTTTCTCTTCTGCTAAAACAGCAATGTCCTCCTCTTTTTCTTGTTCCCCGGCCTTTTCATTATTGGAAGAGCTAGTTGTCTGAGATTCATTGTCCAGATTTATTATTTTTTCATAAACATGCTCCATCACCTTCCTAACTTGCAACATGTCACTGGCTGACAGTCGATCCCTGTGGAAACAAAGTGCATTTGTGGCTGAGACACGAAGTCTTAGCCGATTGTGGCTCATTATTCCATGCTCCTGGAAACCAAGAGCAGTTTCGTAATTTATTTTATATACTTACTTCTTTAACGTTTTTGCTCCAGAAGAGGAATGAGGTTGGAGGTAGAAAGGAATCTTATTAAATTTTGGCATATTCTTCTACAAAATAAAAAAAAGTAGAAACTGTAACAAGCACATTTACTTACTCCTTAAATGATAAATTAATCTTCTCATTTGCATGAGTTTTTCTATGTCATTGTTCCCCAGCTTGTTCTTTTTTTATAGCTAAAACTAAACAATGTTTCACTGCCTTAGTTAGTCACAAGAGAAATTTCAGCAGCATTCCTGCCAGTTTAAGCACAACTCAGCAACTGAAATCATTTTGTTTACTTTCGGATAAGGAAACAAGAGAAATAAAATCACAACTAAAGCTGTAAATAAGACGCATCCTTTTTAAACCTGCAAAATGATCTCAGCATATTCCACGTACCTGAAACAGAAACGTGGCTCTTAACAGCCAATTTTTTATTTTATTTTTAATTAAGAGCAAAACTCTAGACCAGTTTGGTCTACAACTCCCACCAGCCCCACTGGAGTTGTAGTCCAAAACCAGCTTAGAGAAGGCTGCCCTAGATTCTCTCTCTTTCCTGCAAGTCTGGAATATTGAAGAGAAACTTACATCCACAGTGATGTCAATTACCCATTGTGGCACTGTTTCGTTAAGGAGCATGGATTCAGTCTCACCCCCGGAATCCCGACATAGCAACCTAATTGGAAAGAGTTTCAAAACATGGTACATTGATAGATTAATGAGGGTGGGTGGGAAAGAATCCTTTAAGATGTCATCTCTGCACAAAAATCAACAGCAAGTGTATGGAAACAAGGAAATACCATTGGAAGTAACAAGGTATATAGTCTGATAGACAAAGGCAAATGTGTTTTAAGACATACTGGGATGAATTTGTGCCCGCGGCTAGTGGCACATGTCCTGCATTGAATTATAGTTGAAAACGCTTTAAGTTACATGTCTGAATTCGCTTCCTTAGCTCAGGCAATTAAAATCCAGTCCAGAACTACCAACTGCCTCACCTTACTACAATACCTTGAAGGGACGTCAACTTTTAGGACAAAGAGCAAGGTTAAGTCTAATCATATATTTTCCTTCTTGGTCAGGAATGGGTTAACTCCTGTGGTATGTAAGAAGACAGCACATAAAATGTGGTATCAAGAAGGGAGGAAGGGTCCCACTCCACAGATTCTAATTTTGGCTTCTTAGAGCCTAAGGAATTCTTCAACTGTTAGCCTGCACCTAAAGTCCATCTGCATGGCTAGGTACCAGTGTAAGAGATAAAACAAAAACCAACAGTTAAAGGTGAACAAGATATCCCCCAGGGAGTCCTAAAATAAATAAGTAGCCAAGCAGGGCATGCAAAAAAAGAAAGAAAAACACTTGGGGTATCATAAATGAACCGGTATTCTCCTGTGACAAATCCTTCAGTGGGACAGACTAGCTTTTGATCACAAAAACCAAAGGGTAGCATTCTTTAACAGAATAGCCCCCTTTCTTCAATGCAGCAGAATGGACATAGATGCTAATGAATGGATAAAACCTTGGCTTCCCTCTGCCTTCCTCTCCTTACCTGATGGGGTCCACCCCACTGGGATCTGGGATCAAGTATTCTCATCTACTACCTTTACTAACTTTTGCTAGCTGGGAGCTCTCTGGAGCACAGAGCAAGTCCAGACCATCAGCTGATTAGCTGATCAGCCTTGCCACTGAAAGCCCTTCCAGTGACAACTTGCTTTCCTAAGATGTCCCTTCATGGTTCCTGCTACAGAGGGGGGGTGGCCACTGAGAGGCAAACTAATTCCCATGCCTCTCCTACTGCTTGGGGGGGGGAATTAAGGAGTTCTCCCCACCGCACAAATTGTGCGGATCAGAAATAGTATTTCATAAGAGGGGAAATTTGCTTCCTAGGAGGCTGCAAAACCGCTGATCTCCAATTAGGTGTCAAGACGATTGGGGAGAGTGGTTGGGGCCACTTCTTACCTCGTGAGGAATGGTCTGCCTTCTGACATGGGAGCACAGGAGGAGAACTCATTCTTGACTTCTTGTGTAGTGAGAAAGGGTGTGAGCCTTTGGGATGGCACCATGAACAATATCTTAATAAAGCGTTTAAACTCCTTGAGACAATTTATGAAAACATGCCTTGCTCCTTCACAGTTTATATGCAGAGAAAATAAAGGACATTTGAAGAGAGGAACGTGCCCCTTGACAATCAACTTGCTTTGGGTTTAAAAGGTAATGATGCTTATTATATACCGTATTTTTTGCACCATAACACTCACTTTTCTCCTCCTAGGAAGTAAAGGGAAATGTCTGTGGACATGGAGCGAATGCCTACAGGTGGCATGCCTACGGATTTTCCTCCTCTAAAAACTATGTGCGCGTTATGGTCGGGTGCGTGTTATAGAGCGAAAAATACGGTATTTTCTTAGTGGTCCTTAAAACAACCCTGTGAACATAGATCCCCTATGGCAGATGGACAAGCTGACTGTCTGTGGCTTCCCTAAGGCCATCTAATGGCAGAGGTGAGATTGGAGTCATGGCACTGTCACTAAGTGGCACTATCAAAGAATTCAAGTTTGCTCATCGTTTGCTTTTCCAAATCCGGTCACACGGTTTACAACCAATAAGCCAGTAACCTAAACATGAGACGGCAGGCGTGCTCCTCTCTCCACCCCAACACCCCCAGAATTCTTTTTCAGAATTTTTGTACCTGAACAAAGTGCGTCCTCCAGCTTCGCCAAAAATAACTGGCGTGTGCGGTGGCACTTGGAAGTATCCGTTTCCTTTTTGTACTCTGTTCTCCTGCTCGCCGTTCACTATTATAGGAAGGGGAGAAATGGACCACACACAGTAAGAAGACCACACAGTAGTAATTCAATTCAAAACAAGCATGTTCCATTTTCATCACCAAAAGATATTTAGGAAATTCGTTTCATTTTTCTTTTACTTTACAAGATTTATGCACCGCTTAAAGCCTCAAAGCAATCTACAAAAAGAATAAAACAAAATCATGAGCAAAAACAGTTAAAAACAACTAATTAAAACATTAAAATAAAAAAATTGGAAGAAATTTAAAGACTATCTACAGAAATATTGCAAAATTAATGAATGTTAGAATGATGTTGGATTGAGGTTAAGGGGTTTTTAGTAACAACGGTATGAGGGAATATGCAAGAATGGAATGTTAAAAGGTGAAAAGTTAAAGTTATAATATATTAAGAGCACGATAAAGATAAAGGTAAAGAGGGAAAGGATTTGCTGAATAAATAAATTGAACTGGAATACAAAGAGGGGAGGTGAGGGGAGGTCCTGGAAACAAGCGAATGCAAGATATGTTATGAAAGATTGAATTGTTTTTAATTGTTCTTTATCTTTGTATTTTTGTATTTTTCTTTTTTCTTTTTGTAATGTTATGGAAAATCATAATAAAATATTATTAAAAAGAAGAAGAAGAAGAAGAATTTGGAAATAAATAAATAAATAAAACATTAAAATAAAATAAAATAAAATCAAGGATCGGCTAAAACCAGATTAGCACATGTATCTGGATAGTCTTGCCTGAACTTTTTTGTTTTAGAAGGAGCTAAAAGGAGTACAGTGGTACCTGTGTGGTGTCAATAGGAAGGGAGTCCCAAAGTGCAGGCCAAAGTACACTAAAAGATCAATTTCTTACAAAGGTGGAACAAGTATTACGTGGCACCTGCAACTAGTGTCAGTTCTGCAGAGTGAAGCAGTCAATTGGTATACATAAGATAAAGTGATCTCGCAAGTAAACTGGTCCAAGGGCTTTTATATGCTAATAGTAAAACCTTGAACTGTAAGCAAACGGGCAGGTCTCTGAAAGAATGTCTCATATGCTGGCAGGGTCTCACCCCTGTTAGCAACCATGCTGCAGCATTCTGCACTAGCGGGAGCTTCCGGATCAAGCGCAAGGGAAGCCTCGGACAGAACACGGTGCAGTAATCCAATCCTGAATTAACCATTGCACAAAAACTGCTGTGGCCAAGCTGTCATACCAGTTGCAGCTGGTGAAAAGTGCTTCTAGCCACTGGGGCTATCTAGGTCTCCAGCGACAAAGCTGGATCGAGAACTGGCACCCAGCTACCTTTTCTCTTGCTAGTAGGATCAGGTGTGGATTATACTCCGTATTTACGTATCAAAGCTTACTATACGTACAGGAAGGCATTGCCAATATGCTAAGAGAAAGGAAAGTCTAACCTTTCCACGCAGCACAAAGAATCACTCACCATGGTTCATCTCATTTTCTTCTTCATCCATAGGATTGATGTGGGTTCTAGGCCAATACTCTAAGAGAGCTTGCAGTAAGAGCCCTCCCAGGTTCACTGCATTTTGTAACACAGAAGGGAAAGAAAACAAGAATTTGTCGCCGGTATTTATAAAAGTTAGAAATGAATTTTTTAATTAAAAAACTAGCATGTTATTAGTATTAGTTACAGACATTTTTAAGGCTGCCATCCAAAGAACCATGCAGCTGGTTCCACATACCCACAGGGGCTGGTTTTGCCTTGTTTTCCTGGGCAGAAAAACAGCCCCTCCCAACGTAAACCTCTTTGGAAACCGAGGGAACTTTCAAAAGCAGGTTTATGATATAGCACGGGACTTTGCTATTCAAAGAGGCAAACCCACAGGATGGGCTCAGGTCCCTGTAGGCACTGAGGTAGCTCTTTGGATCCGGACCTTAGTTCATACTTTCTAATTGAAAGCTCAAAAGGAGCCTTCACTGAAGGGCACTTGTTGAAAACTGAAGTACTGATGCTGCAAACTGGTTTGCTTGCAAGATCAGGGTAATGGCTTGCATTCAATGAAGTGCTAATTAACTCACTCCACCAGTGCAAGGATATAAGCTTGTGCAACAGATTTTCCTCCTCCCTCCTCCCCACTAAATCTGTTCAGGGGGTTCCCCCAACCGTCTGGAGCAGATATGGGGGGGGGGGCACTGGACACACGCAGGAAGGAAGAGGGAGTGACGTGTAAATCCCTGAGCTTATGGAATGAGTTCATTGAATACCGCCCCAAATTTCCACTCCATGCAGAGGATGAGCTGGTGACAGTCTCACAGATTACACTGCTACAAGGAGTGCAGAACTGTGGACCAAGACAGGCTAGGCAATTTGAGCCTGGCAAGGGTTAAGTTTTCAAAGAAAACCAAGCCAACACAAACCGCCACAGCAAGAAGTCTGAATTAAAAAGAAAAAGAAAAAAATCTCTCGAGCATTTGACGGGGCGTAGGGAGATCGCCCAATAGGTTTATATACACTTTTCAGAAACATGGTAAGGTCAAGGAGTTTTGTTGTTTAATGAAATAATGTCAACGCACACTCACATTTTGGATCAGAGCCATCTGGACTGCTAAAGCCAGCATCTTTTGCTGAGACCCAAGCTGCAAAGCAGTCACTCTCATCTAAAGTAATTGTCAACATCTGTCAAAACAAGACCGTTGGGAGGAATGCAGTATGAATACTGTATTAAGAACGGAACCTACACATTCAAACCTACAGAAAACTTTGACAAGCGCACTTTGATTATACAAGGATTACATGCAGATGACAACATCTGTCATCTCATCATTACATTAGTATCTGTGTATTAGTTTTACAAGGCCAGACAGCAAGATCTTTGAACAGTTGTTCACTACATTTCCAGTCATTAGTATTCATCAGCATGCTAAATACAAATTCTCAAACAAATGTGTGCCTCATTTTCAACTGCGAACAACAAAAGAAAAGGCTTCAAACACTAATGCTGCTGAAAATAAAAAACAAAATCATTATCAATCCCATGGGGATTGGTCATCCGATCCCTGCCAGAAACGAGAGGGAAGATGATGGGAAGTGATGTCAAGCCTTGCTTTTGCCAAGGATCTTCCTCTGTAGCCCA
Organism: Podarcis tiliguerta; assembly: GCF_965153285.1. Lineage (NCBI taxonomy): Eukaryota > Metazoa > Chordata > Lepidosauria > Squamata > Lacertidae > Podarcis > Podarcis tiliguerta. Next base: position 50,623,618 of record NC_139545.1, on the reverse strand, counting down.
GTTTAAACCCGAAAGGAAAATGGTATCATAGGGAGTAACAGGTGATTCGATAAGGAAGTTTTGAGATTGAAAAATGCTTGTGTAAGGAATTTGGCACACCTTTTGGAACTAACAATGCAGACTCCAAAGAGGTACTTGACTATATTTAGTTACTTTCAAGAGAGCTACCATTTCAAACCAAAGGCATATGACCAATGTGCTTCAAACCACCGCTCTTCCTCTGGGACTCTCTTGAACATCAGATTGCAAACTGGTATCTGCACACAACTTTAACCTCTGCTTAATTTAAAACACACCCTTTTTTTCCTTGTGCACCTAGACATTTTGTCCCTTCCTCTTGCAGGAAACACATGTATACAATATGCATAATCCAATTTCATATATTTAACATTAAAATTGAAGTACCGTATTTTTCGGCCCATAGGACGCACCAAGTTTTTTGGGGGGGAAATAAAGGGGAAAAAATTATTTCCCCCCCAGGCGCTTGTGGGGCAGGCAGCGGGGAGAAGCGCTCTTCTCCCCGCCGCCCGCCTTCAGACCAGGTCCGGGGACAGCTGGAAGACGCGCTGCGCCTCCCAGCTGTCCCCGGAGCTTGCGGGGCAGGCAGCGGGGAGAAGCGCTCTTCTCCCCACCGCCCGCCTGCAGACCAGGTCCAGGGACAGTGGGAAGATGCGCTGCGCCTCCCAGCTGTCCCCGGAGCTTGCACGGCAGGCAGCGGGGAGAAGCGCTCTTCTCCCCACCGCCCGCCTGCAGACCAGGTCCGGGGACAGTGGGAAGACGCGCTGCGCCTCCCCGCTGTCCCCGGAGCTTGCGGGGCTGGCGGCGGGGAGAAGCACGCGTCTCCCCGCTGTCAGCCTCCAAACCACATCGGGAGACAGTGGGATGGCAGCGTTCCGCCTCCCCGCTGTCCCCCGATCTTGTGGGGCTGGCGCTGCGGCTCTCCTGAAGCCTGGAGAGCGAGAAGGGTCGGTGCGCACCGACCCCTCTCGCTCTCCAGGCTTCAGCGAAAGCCTACATTCGCCCCATAGGACGCACACACATTTCCCCTTAATTTTTGGAGGGGAAAAAGTGCGTCCTATAGGGCGAAAAATACGGTAACTGTTTAGAAAAAAACAGAGAGCCTAGGAGTACATGATAAGAGATGTGTAACATTATGTATAGTGTGGTTTGGGAGAAGTTTTTCTCCCTCTCTCTAGAACTTGGGAACATCTAACTAAGCTGAACGTTGCAAGATTCAGGACAGAAAGATTCAGGACAGTCATACCTTGGTTTTCAAACAGCTTAGTTCTCAAATGTTTTGGCTCCTGAATGCTGCAAACCTGGAAGTGATTGTTCTGGTTTGCGATCTATATTTGGAAGCCGAACATCCAACGGGGCTTCCGATTGGCTGCAGGAGCTTCACACTTTGGTTTCCAAATGTTCTGGAAGTCAAACAGATTTCCGGAACGGATTCCCTTCGACTTCCAAGGTACGACTGTACTTCCTTCACAAAGCATACAGTTCAACTATGAAATTTGCTCCTCCAGGATGTAGTGTACGACATCGAATTGGGTGGCTTTAAAATATTCATGGAGGACAAGGCTATCACTGACTACTAGCCATGATGGCTATATTCCACCTCCACTCTCAGCAGCATGTCTTGGTATAGCAAATGCTGGGTATCACAAGAGGAGAGAGAGCTGATGTGCTCATGTCTTGCTTGCAGGCTTCCCAGGGGCACCCAGGTGGTGAATGTGAGAACAGTATGCTGAACTACATGGGCCTTTGACCTTATCCAGTAGAAGTCCTTTTAAAAAGGTGCGTAAGACCCTTGCAGAGCCTAATGAGGCCCACAGTCTCCTAACCACAATGTCTCAGCCCAATGCACCACACAGGGCTGTTCTAAAAATTACATTGTGGCTGTCACCATATATATATATATGGTGACAGCCACAATGTAATTGTGTGTGTGTGTGTGTGTGTGTGTGTATATATTGCCTTGAGCTCCAAAGGAAGGATGAGATATAAATCACCTCAACAACACTGAAATTAATTAAAGTGTGCCTTACCCCGGTTTTTAAGTCTACTGAAAACCAATTTGGCACGTAAACCATTTTAAACCTTTTCTTAATTTCTTCTTCAAAGTCCACTTTCCCAAGGTCTTCTACTTTACATGCCTGTATGTAAGACAACAACAGCAGAAAAGGTTATGCAGCACAGATGTACCACTTATCATCAACAAACTTGCACTCCCTGGCAGAGTTTGTTTTGAATGCTCTCTCATGTTTAGGGTGAGTTGCATCCAATTGCACCACTCAGACCAATAGCAAAGAGCTCCATTAGAGGAATGGGGAGGAAAGCAGCTTTCAACATTTCTTCCACTCCCTTGCAGCCCTCTGAGTCCCCAAACCTTTTGAAGTCGGGTCCGCAATCCTCCAAAATAGTTTTAGAGCAGGCACATGCCCTACTTCCAAGAGACTGCGATCTACTCCCACTATAAATAAACCGGCAGTGATCTACCCATTGGACTGACCAAAGTTGTTGAGCTTTTTGGGGGGAAGGAGAGGAATTGACCCAAGTTCCCCTGATGGAGCCGCTTTGCTATCAGTTGAGCGATACAACCACACATTTCCAATTTGTTTAAAATACACACCCAATGGGGCTTCAAGAAAAAGCAAGGAAAACTAGCTCTCTTAAAACACTCTAGCAGTTACTGTAAATTACTGCTGTAAGAGGCATTGCTACTGACCTTTCCCCAGGAACTTGCTCAGAAGTAATTTACTGCCTGATAGGTTGGAACGGTGGTTTTTTGAAGGAGAGAGGAAGAAATGTGCTCTAATTTAGAGCTTCTGTTTTTAAGCAAGGGATTAATGAGTTTATTGATTTAATCAGGAAGTACTTCTCTTTTTACAAAAGCTAATGGAGAGCTATGAAGAAGCATGAACTATTAAAAAATGGCCAAAAACCAGCTGTAAAAGATGTTCCCACCTCAAACGTCCCTTTTGTTCTTCCAAAGCAGTACCTGATGGATCCCATCCTAAAGGGGATCTACCAATCCAAGCTACACGGGAAACATGAATCCACTGTATATGAAGAAGCAGTTAATACAAGACAACCCAATCACACATATTTGACCAGTCGCTTGGCACCTACCTTCAACACGTCCCAGTACGCCACGTTGTTGTTTGTGTCTTTGGTTAATATGTGTCTTTTGTCATTGAGAATGTGGCACTGAATAATACTAGCACCCCCTAGGGAAAAAGAAAGGGAGGGGGAACCCAAGTAAATCAGACCATCCATGCAGATCTCTCAGTCTGTAAAAGTGTTTAACACGGAAAGATACACACAAAACCTGTGTGGGAAAGGATCAGTCGAAAGAAAAAAAGGAAGATGCCATTTTGAATTGTTTTTAATTTTTCATTACTCAGATGGAACAGGAAGAATTAATATTCTGCATCTCTGGAAGCACCATGCAGAATTTTATATGGTGTCTGGGTGCAGTACCAGGTGCCTAGGCCTGGAATCCTGAATTGGCAAGTTTTTACTTTAAAGTGGTGGTGGTGGTGGTGGGGAGACACATAAAACAAACCACAGAACAAGGTTCCCATCAGTCATAGTGAGAGATAGTTTCTGCCTGACAGGACCCAAATGTTGAAGAGCCACACTTCTGTACTTTGCGGGACTCTCTAGCCCCCTTTGCTTAGTCCCAACCAATGTAGATGACAAAAGCCCTGATGCTCAAAGGAACAGATTGATCATTTACACAAGATTTTGCAGGAAGATTAAATCTGGATCAAGTACTGTTTATTTATCTGCCCCTGCCAGCCCCAAAGCACTACTTTTAAGTAATTCCCACAGTGTTAATCGCACCTTTAATAACTTGGTCAGGCTGTGTACAAAGGGGTGTGATTGGGTTGGTACAGTCGTTGTCATAGTCCCCTGAAGCTCTAAAGTTGTGAATTCCTTTCAAAGTCTAAAAAATAAATAAAAGGAAAGCAAGGGGAGAAGAAGTAAAAGGATCATAATTAGATTCCGCTACACAATATGGCCTCTGCCCCCTTCTTCAAAGGATCTTTCTCCACCTTGGGGGAACGATTTGTCCAGTTTCCATGATGGCCCTTGTGAAAAAACTAAAAATATTCGGACAACACTGTGCCACAAGTAGAGGACCTGATGAATCAAGGTGCAAAACTGGTCCAGAAGGCAGAAGCATCAAGCTTCACTCATGCCACACTCTTCTATGCAAAGTGCGTAAAGCAGATGAGTCAGTAAAGGTAAAGGGTAAAGGGACCACCGACCATTAGGTCCAGTCGTGACCGACTCTGGGGTTGCAGTGCTCACCTCGCTTTACTGGCCGAGGGAGTGGGCGTACAGCTTCTGGGTCAGGTGGCCAGCATGACTAAGCCACTTCTTGCGAAACAGAGCAGCGCACGGAAACGCCGTTTACCTTCCCGCCGGAGCGGTACCTATTTATCTACTTGCACTTTGATGTGCTTTCAAACTGCTAGGTTGGCAGGAGCAGGGACTGAGCAACGGGAGCTCACCCCGTCGTGGGGATTCGAACCGCCGACCTTCTGATCGGCAAGTCCCAGGCTCTGTGGTTTAACCCACAGCACCACCCGCCATCCTAGATGACTCAGTAGGTGATATCTAATGTTAGTCAGCCTCAGAGTAGGCCACTTATTTAAATGGGTCTACTTGTGAGTTTGACCAACACTGGATATTGCCCAGTGATGGATGCATGTATATTTTAGTATGGTGGAGAGAGTTCCATTTATAGATGAGGGATTCTACAACTTTGCTCAAGTGAGCTTCCCAAGATTATCAAGGAAGGATCAATTATGCACAACTGGGCATATGTAAATTTACACAGGTTTAATTCATTTCTTACCCACTTATTCACAGACGATTTTGTTGTTGCAACCCAGAGTGCTGGAGGAGGGTCAGCTGATCGATCTAGCTCCATCTGAACAATCAAGAAATGAGAAGTGTTACATCGTCTTCCTACTGGTGCACACCCATACAATATACAGTATACTCCTTTATACCAAGTGGAACATAGAATCATAGAATTTTAGTGCTGAAAGGGGCCACATGGTTCACTAGGAGTAAGAAGGAACAGAACCCAGGGCAGAACTAGGCTTCAGGTTAAAATAAAAAAACCAACAGTTCCAGTACAATTGGCAAATTTGCTTTTGAAATTCAGGTGTCAGGTTTCTATATGCATAGTGTACAGATGTATTTAAAAACTGAATTTACAGATGAGATTTATCACAACACACAGTACTGTTCTAACCCCTACTATATGTTCCTGCTGATCTTCCTTAAAATTGACAACCCATCTCACAGAGATAAAGGCTCCATCTCAGAGGGCGACATGGTATTTTTAAATAAAGCTTTACTTTCTAGATGTGTTTTCCGAAGACTGAGCAGATTTCAGCAACCCTGAATTTCTAGTTTGCTTGTACACTGTCATTACTCTACGGATGGTAAGTGGTTGAAGTATTGTGGAACACGTCCAAAGGTTGGCCTTGTTATTAAGTTACAGGAGTTAACATATCCAAATTTAGAAAAACTAATAGTCTATATTTAAGCCACAGCCATAGCAAAATTATTGATTTCAAAAAACAATATAAATAAAACAACATTTGTCATAAAAAAATCCAACACGTTAAAAAATGCCCAGTATTTATGTCTCATCTCCTTACAGATGCAAACAGTGAGGAAGGTCCCAATTTCTGGAATGCTCTCTCCAGGGAAGTTTGGTTGGCACGTTCAATATACTGTACACTTTTAGGTGTACATTCCTCTGTAACCAGGTATTTGGCTGATTAACATCCTCAACCCTTTTAAATGTGTTTGTGGGAGGGGGTGGGGAAAAAGGGGGGGTTACTGTTTCGTTGCTTTCATTTTTATTATTTTGTGTTCTTATCTTGTTTTTATGCTGTGGACTGCCTTGAGATCTATGGATGAAGGGCGGTATATAAATTGAATAAATAATAATAACTACGCCCTCTCCACAAATGATGTCCCAAGTTGTATTATGCATTTCTGCAATTGCCACCCAGAACAGTCCAGCTGTATCTGATGGAAACAAAAGGAGGTTGCAGCTCTACTGATAGTAAGTTTTACCAAGATGTACATGGGGAAAAATGGTTATGTATATTACCTTAAGGACAGGTGCCTTTTCTTCACAAATGAGCACCCGAATATCAGGATTTCGTAGATCTGTACAATATATCTTTCTGTCTCTTCCACCTGAATATACGTGAGTGAAGGCTTCATTTACTTGAAGTGCCCATACACCCTCATCATGGACTCTGTATGTAGCTATACATCTCTGCTGACCAAGGGACCAGAGCCTGATAGTCCCATCAGAGCTGCCAGAAAGACACTGTAACAAGAATGGTTGTTCAATTTAAAACAATTACATATCCAATAAAATAGTGAGTAAATGTTTAGCTCTCTAAAGTCAACATGCAAGTCCAGTTTTCCTTCCGTTCAATCTGTTTTTCCTATAGAATGTTACAGTTTCATTTTACAACAGAAATAACGCACACAAAAAACTTATGCCAAACAATTCTTTTTTAACCCCCCCCCCCCTTTTAGCTTGTTGGTTCTAGCAAAGTATTTAATTACAGTTGATGTTTGCTCAAATATGAAACAAAATGCATTGTGTTTGTTTCAACACATTTCTTATTAAGAACTCAAAGCCGATCTTGCAGAATAAGCAATGCAAAGGGCTGAGAGGATATTATTGCACCACAGAGACAAATCTTCCCCGTACAGCTAGTAGCCTTCACAGTAATGTGATATCAAATGCATACCTGTGTGCCATCTCTGTTCAATAGCAAAGCTTTAACATTGTCTGTGTGCCCCTTGAGTTTCATAAGCTTTGCACAGGTTCTTGGATCCCAAACCCTTAATACCTGTTGAGGGGGAAAAAACCTCTGATATATTACAATGGTATTGTGATCCAAACTCATTTCCTAATTTTTAAAGGGCCTTCACACTAAAGCCAATTCAATTTAGGTTTCTTGAATAGGCACCAGACTCTTTGACTCTTTTAGAAAGTACAGTGGTACCTCTGGTTGCGAACGGGATCCATTCCGGAGCCCCGTTCTCAACCTGAAAGGAACGCAACCCGCGTCTGCACACGCGCGGGTCACAATTCGCCGCTTCTGCGCATGATGTCATTTTGTGCGCCTGCGCGTGCGCGAGTGGCGAAACCCAGAAGTAACCCTTTCTGGTACTTCCGGGTCGCCGCGGGGCGCAACCTGAAAAAACGTATCATGAAGCAAACGTAACAAGAGGTATGACTGTACAACAATGGCAGGCTCCCCGCTACCCGAAATAATAGCCTCATGATTCCCAATGCCTGGAAGGTAGGGGAGAGAAAGAATAGTTGGGTTCTGCTAAATGGCCTCCTACAATGGAGTGCTCTTCTGGCAATGAAGTCAAACCACTGCTTTAGCAGCACTGAAGTGACCTTCCCAAGGGGCAAGCCTGGGCAGTGTGCAAGGAGGTCCTGAGCTACCCAGATGACAAGACAGAGGTGGGGAACCTCAGGCCTGGGGACAGAATGTGGGGCTCTCAATATGTCACACCATCACGGGTCCAGCTCCATGCCCTACTCGATTGCTTTTGCCTTGCTTGAAAACCAACTATGATGATGCCTCCTGCTTGCCTAGTTGGAGAGATGGGTGGGCAGGTGTAGAAACCTCTGACAAGTGTGCCTGGAATGTAGCATAATGTCCATAGGTAAGAGTTCCACATCCAATGATCTGCACACCTTGGCCTCACCCAAAACTGGCATGAGGCCCCCAGAAGCTCTCCTGCAATGGAATGGAATCCTATAGCAGAAAAAGGTTTCATATCCTTAACTGGAGGCAGCATGGGTCAGCAAGATGTCATCCTCAATAGTTTCTAAACGACTACTATTCTGTGGGTGTTTATATGTGTGTATGTGCACGTACATGTACAACTTTGGCATCCGTCTGTTTTGAGAGACAATGGAGTGCTCTTCCGGCAATGAAGTCAAACCACTGCGTTAGCAGCACTGAAGTGACCTTCCCAAGAGGCAAGCCTGGGCAGTGTGCATGGAGGTCCTGGGCTACCCAGATGACAAGACACCCCTCTCGACCTGGCTGATGTGGTCCAAAGGAAAGCAGAGCAATACATTGGGCACAAGATTGGCTGCAGGAGTTGCCAGAAGGTGTTCAAGGTGCGTCCCACCATCTTAGGGTCTCTGTTCCAGATTTGTGTAGAATTTACTCCTTAGCCTTTTCTTCTCCCAAAGATATCCACAGACATATTTTGCTTTGTATGTGTGTAGGGATAACAATTGTACTGTAACTACTAAACTCCCTCAGCCCATTATATTGGAGGAAGACTTTCAGAAGGACGAGGACCAAGTGCAGGCACTTCAGCACCAGGCCACGGGATAAACTTCTCCAGCAGCTTAGTGGGATAAGGCTGTATTATAAACCCTCCAGCTCCAATAAGTATCCTGTTGGATTAGACAAAATGTCTGCCTAACAACATCAAGCGCAGTCTTCCCAGAGTATGGGAATGTTTAATAAAATAATTGTTCAGGACAGATATTCCTGTTCAGACACTGGAACACTGAAAGATTTGAAATTTATATAGAAGTTGTGTGCAATCTTTTCACCAAGCCAGTGTGTCTGCGTTTGTGTCTTGCTTACCTTTTCAGTGGACCCTGATACAATTACTGTTCCCATCTGATTCATGGCAAGACTGTAGATAGAATCTTTGTTCCCACTGAGGGAAGAAGCTATTGAAAACAAATCAAACATCATTTTGGATGAATATTCCAAACCAAGAAAGAGCAAGAACTTGGAGTAACCCATTTAAGTAGTGTTTGGCATTAAGAATTTACATTTTGCTGCCACCATACATTTTTCAGCACATATTTTCCTCTCTCTATAATGGTCACACTATACTTGGAAATGCTTTATTGGGCTGCTGTTAGAGCAATGCAATACTCTCTGCAATGTGTTTTCACCCTGCTACAGAAGCAAAGTATATTAAGGGCTGTAATTTGAGGTAAACGTTTTAAAAAGCCAATTCTCATCACACATGGTAAGATAGCTGAGAGCTACAAGTTTGTACCTTTACCCCGGTGGGAACACTAAGATCCCAACAGAGAACTTTATTTTCTCCCATATAAGTAAATGGCTGACAGACACTACAACACACTGAAACAATTCCATTTGACATTGTTACAAACTTCCCCACCCCACCCACCCTCATGTGGCCTGGCATCTACTCAAACCCAGGAAGACTATGTGTTTCTACAGCCAGAACCATTGTAGGCAACTTCTGTCCAGGTTCCAGGAATATATGGGTCCAGCTAGTGTCCCTGTCATTAATGGAAACACTTTCTTGTATTTTATTTGCTTCCTTCTATTTATACCTCATCTTTCTTGCATTATGGGACCCAGGGTGGAGAACATGCCATTCCTAGCAGTCACCCACCTAGGTACTGACCAGACCCACTTAGCTTCACCTCACGTGTCTTCGGACCATATCCTTTTATATCACTTAACTGATATTGTTAAGTTTAAAAACTGACATTTGAACGCTGACTGAAGTCATTTCTAACTGCCTGTTAAGGCTTACTCTATCAATTTTGTTTCAGCAGTGAGCTATTGCTCCAGAAAGTTGTGGGGTTACAAAATATCCCCACTCCATGGCAGCAAAAAATGCTTTGCACAGATCAGCAGAAGCTTAAATCCTCTGGGTACTTACTCGTGACAGTGTTATTTGAGGCAGTCAGTGCTGTTAGCGTATTTACATCCCAGAGGAATATCTGTCTGTCCAGCCCAGCAGATGCCACCAGCTCTTTATCTTTTGCATACGCCAAGGCTTTCACATAATCCTAAAATAAGAAAATGGATATGACAAAAAGGCACTTTAGAACACTGACACTGCTGATTTGACAATCGCAGGGATTACCGTATTTCCCCCTCTATAAGACGCCCCCATGTATAAGACGCCCCCTATTTTGGGGGACTCAGATTTAAGAAAATGGCCTCGGCACAATCTGTGTATAAGACGACCCCTAATTTTTGTCATTATTAGGGGGGAAAACCTAGTGTTATACACGGAGAAATACGGTACTTATTATTTATGGCATTTCTATGCTTCCTGTTACCTTGTGGGTCCTTAGTGTTGACATGCAAAATCCCTTATGTGCATTCCATACTTTAACAGTAGTATCGGATGAAGCCGATATCACTACGAAGGAAAAAAAGTTACAACAGGTTATGTTTCTGCGGGAAGCAGCAAAGAGAATCTGTCCATCCTTCAAGAACTAGAATTTGCATTTACTTGCAAGTAACTCATATGAAATGATACCAGAGCTGGTACAGTGGTGCCTCGCAAGACGAAAAGAATCCGTTCCACGGGTCTTTTCGTCTTGCAGTTTTTTCGTCTTGCGAAGCAAGCCCATTGGCGGAGTAGAGCTATTAGCGCTATTGGCGATTTAAGGGCTAAAAACGGCTTTTTAAGGGGTGGGGGATTAGCGGTTTTGCTGCTAAAATGCTTTTAGCAGCTTAGCGATTCAAAATAAGGGGTTTTGGAGCAAAAAAAAAAAATTCAACTTTTTTCGTCATTTTTCGTCTTGCGAAGCAAGCCCATAGGGAAATTAGTCCTGCGAAGCGCCTCTGCAAACGGAAAACGCTTTCGTCTTGCGGGTTTTCCGTCTTGCGAGGCATTCGTCTTGCGGGGCACCACTGTATATTCACAGCTCTGGAACTCCCATCATAGCACCTGGTGCCAGCTAAACACGTGCCAGGCATTTTCCTATTGATTTTTAATTAATTTCCTATGATATTTCTGCCATTTCATCATTAATGTTTTACTTTGCTATATTTGTACTTCAAGTTCTTTTGTAAAGCAGGAGACTATAAACCTACTAAGGTACTTCAAAAGGTTGTTGTAAGATTACTAAGACAGTGCATTTCTTTGAGAACACAGAAAAAACACCATATAAATTAGGATTTACCAATACAGTGGTACCTCGGGTTAAGTACTTAATTCATTCCAGAGGTCCGTACTTAACCCAAAACTGTTCTTAACCTGAAGCACCACTTTAGCTAATGGGGCCTCCTGCTGCTGCCATGCTGCTGGAGCACAATTTCTGTTCTCATCCTGAAGCAAAGTTCTTAACCCAAGGTACTATTTCTGGTTAGCGGAGTCTGTAACCTGAAGCATATGTAACCCAAGGTACCACTGTATACATGTAACTCAAAAGAGTCATCTAGTGTTTTAAAAGGGACTTACACGTTTTGCCATTGCAGCAGAGTACAATATCATTCACCCAGTCTGTATGATGTTCCATAGATGCTATATAAGGGTCTTGCTGGAATAAAAAAAAAACCATTGTGAGTCCTTGCTCCTGTTTCATGGGGCCATTTTTGCTGTGTTCAGAGCAATTTTTATTTAAAATTTAAAATACAAAAGAAAGAAGAGCAGCAATTAATCACTAAATCAAACCATGAACCATAACTTTGACCTCAAGATTACTAGATTGAGGAAAATAATTAATATGATCTAGCATCACCACCAGATTTCAGTTACAGAAGTGGGAGGGGAGGGAGAAATCACTCATCAATTGACGAATTTGCTTTCAAACATTTCATTTTCTCTTGCTCAGGCATAGAAAAATAGCTTGCATGTTATTACTGTATCCCAGATTCTTAAACAAAAAACAAAATCATTCTGACAGCGTGGGGGTGGTCAGAGCAATTATTTTAACAGCATAATTGCGTTAGTGAATCTCACTCAGGATGCTCAAGAAAGAAGCCAGAATTTAGCTCTCAACAAACCACTCTAATTATTTTTAAAAGCTATGTGCTAAAACTCCAGGGAATGAGAACACCTTTCAGATTTGAAGGGAACTGCTCTTTTCAGTATTAGCCAGCATCACCTCCCCAAGTCCTTCAGTCTCTTCACTTTCTGGATGAGACTGGACGAACTCACTGTTAGCCGTGTACCAGGAGCTTGGTAAGACCACAGCAGATGACAGGAAAGTAAGGAGTGAGGCAAGGGGTCACTCAACCAGTTTCAGAAATAGGACAGCAATAGTGAAAACTTGTCAATGTACCTGTACTTTGAGAATTTTAGTTGCAAACCACTTTGGGAGCCAAAATTGGTTGAAAGGGGGTACCGTATTTTTTGCTCTATGAGACTCACTTTTTCCCTCCTAAAAAGTAAGTGGAAATGTGTGTGCGTCTTATGGAGGCTGCACAGCTATCCCAGAAGCCAGAACAGCAAGAGGGATCGCTGCGCAGCGAAAGCAGTGATCCCTCTTGTTGTTCTGGCTTCTGAGATTCAGAATATTTTTTTTCTTGTTTTCCTCTAGGTGCTTCTTATGGTCTGGTGCGTCTTATAGAGCGAAGAATATGGTATATTCCCAAAGGAGCTAAGCCTTGCCCCTATGTTTTTTTAAAGTTTGCTGAAAACAGTGTTGCTTCAGTGGCCATTCTTAAAGTAAAATCTCTAAATGTGGTGTTTATTGTGGGATTAGTGCTCCTCATGCATGCAAGTTTTCTTTTTTGCTTTGCAGTATCCACACACGGTTGGTATCAAACTACACAAAATACACAGAGAAAATCTTGTATTAAAAAAACCCTTTGTTGCCAACAAACCATTTGGAATAGCTCTCCACTGCTCATTTGCAATATTAAGTCCATGTTTGGAAGCACTGTATATCTTGCCTTCCATAAATACAAACAAATTAGGCAAATGTTATTGTGACTGTGCTTTCTTGTCTAAAAAAATTGAAGATGCTAATGTACTTGGTAAGAATGATTTGCAGTGTTTGCCGATACAACACAAGAGTGGCCTTTAACGGTGTAAGATACTCTTCATTGGCTGCATCTAACATTCTAAGCCCATCTTTTAAAGCAAAGCTTCTGTGTTTGGTTTACCTTGTGCTGGTTGACGCTCCATATCCTGATGATGGAGTCTCGGCCTGCTGTAAAAAGTCTGTTTAGCGCTGGGTCCAGCTGCAGTGCATTTACCCCATTTCGATTGTACTTCTCCACCTCATCTCTAATTACATAGGAGACCTAAGATGTGTTGACAGAAATCCAATTAAAGCATTAAGAAGCCTCAGATAGAAGTATTTTGTTTTGCCCACTCATTTTCAACAAAACTTTCCATTAATTTAAAAAATCATCATCAGGAACACATCAACATCCAATGCACCATACACAAACAACTAATATATTAGAGAAACGGGAGACAGAGAGCGCCTTTGCCCCAAGTCCATTAAATAATGCTGGAAGGAAAGATTATTCCTCATCTTTCTATTATTTATGGAAATGACATAATGGAGCAAGAAAAATGCATTTGCAGCTGACAACAACGAACACATTATATTTACACAGAGTTAGCAAATGTTGACTGGTTTTGCGCTAGTATATGATCACACTGCTCGGCTCTTCAGAGTGGGAGAACTGCGTACACCAAGGGGGGTGGACTTCAAGCTTGTGGGATCTACCATGTCTTTTCATTAGAATCCAAGGTCCATTAATTTGATCCAGCTGCAAAATAGTGACCTAGCCAAGTGGACATAAGTATAGAATTAAGGGCCACGATGAGTCCTGGAATTTGCAAGCAGCCCCAGAACTAAGCTCCCAAATCCTTTCACAAAAATATCCACACCTGGTTTCCTGTGAAGCTTTCTTTTTCAGCAATCTATCTTAGCAGTGGTTTTCAACCAGTGTGCCGTGGCACTTGGATGATAGTCAGGGGTGCCAAGGGCACCACTGGCCTCTGTCCCTCTTTCCTTCCTCTGATGCCCTCTCTGCCTCCCAAAGGCTCGCAGAGCTGTTTGTTGCAGCGGTCCTGGCTACAAGCTCCCCAGGCAAATGGTGCCTCTGGGGCTGGCCAGGGGATGCTTCCCACACCCCGGTATGGCACTGTGAGGAGGCACCTCTCTTTGGGGCAGAGGAGGGCAGTTCAGAGACCAGAGACAGCAGCTGTGGCTGCCCAGAGGACTCCCAAAGAGAGAAGGCTGAGGGGAAATGCCACAAGGGAGGGTTTTTGAGAAAGGGTGAGAGGCTGCCAGAATGTAGTTGGTCAAGGGAGCTGTGGACTCACAAAAGTTGAAAAACTATGGTGTAGGGAGATTTTTTTCTGTTGTTGCTAGGGTTAGACAAACCAGTAGATGCCGATCTACCTTACTGTCACCTTTGGCGTACAACAACAGTGATAACTAGACTAAGGCACTCCTTTAGAACAGCTTATAAAAAGCAGATAGATAAGTGGAATCTTATGCACCTTTATTCAGAAGATTCACCCAGTTCAACAGTTCTTACACCCAACTTAAGGCATAGAGGATTACAACTCGGAAGGTTGTAATCCTTCAATAAACCTTCTTCACTGAAGGTTTTTAAGCAGAGGTTGGATGGTCATCTGTCATGGATACTTTAGTTGAGATTCCTACAT